>NC_064625.1:191697284-192362284 GCF_023898315.1 Schistocerca nitens
CTACATGAGTTCTGTACCCCAGCCACCCCTAGGAGTGGCAGTGGGGAAGTGGGGAGTGGGGGTGTAAGAAGCCACAATATGTGAAATATTCGATAACGATCGATATTTGTATCAAATTCATAATTTTCGGGATCGCCAGGCATATTGGTGAAAGTCACGATAACGTTTCACCCCTAGAACTGGGGGTAGTGTAGGTGCCAAGGCAGAGCAGTATCAGGACAAAACGTGTAACGCCCGAAAGAATTTCCAGCGATGTTTACTGCGATTCCCACTTCGTATGTGCATTAAAGTACTGCGACAGTAATAAGACACTCCAGCACACGTATGGATGAGGGTCGGGGCGGAAACCGGTACCTACGTAGAACGAGAAAGAAGCATTCTACAGCACGCCGGGCGAAGCTAGTACGTAATAAAAATGAGCAACTACAACGAAACTATTTTACGGCTCTTATCATTAGTAGTCACGGTCATGTAGAATTGTGTCATTGTTATTTTAATTACTCCCGGGTACAAATACTGCAAAAAATTGCTCTGAGCACTATGGGACTTAACATCTGAGGTCATCAGTCCCCTATACTTAGAACTACGTAAACCTAACTAACCTAAGGACATCACAAACAGCCAGGCCCGAGGCAGGATTCTAACCTGCGGCCGTAGCAGCAGCGCGGTTCCGGACCCAAGGGCCTAGGGCCTCTCGGCCACAGCGGCCGGCACGAATACTGCAATACCATTGTAGCCAATGGGAAGTGATTCTTTACTGTCCTTTCGAAATTAACGTCTCGTGAAGCGTTCCACTCTATGACCACGGCGCAGCAACTGTCATATAGTCACAAAAGGCATGGGGTCGAGATATGCACATATACAGACAGCGACAGTAACGCGTGCACGAGGGCAGTGCATTGGCGCAGCTATCATTTGTAGTCAGGTGATCCGCGTACCAGGGTTTAGACGTCATTATGGCCGCAAGAAAATACTAACGCGAATTCCTTACAGACGAATGGAAAAACTGATAGAAGCCGACCTCGGGGAAGATCAGTTTGGATTCCGTAGAAATGTTGGAACACGTGAGCCAATGCTGACCCTATGACTTATCTTAGAAGAAAGATTAAGGAAAGGCAAACCTACGTTTCTAGCATTTCTAGACTTAGAGAAAGCTTTTGACAATGTTGAATGGAATACTCTCTTTCAAATTCTGAAGGTGGCGGGGGGTAAAATACAGGGAGCGAAAGGCTATTTACGATTTGTACAGAAACCAGATGGCAGTTATAAGAGTCGAGGGGGATGAAAGGGAAGCAGTGGTTGGGAAGGGAGTGAGACAGGGTTGTAACCTCTCCCCGATGTTATTCAATCTGTGTATTGAGCAAGCAGTAAAGGAAACAAAAGAAAAATTTGGAGTAGGTATTAAAATTCATGGAGAAGAAGTAAGAACTCTGAGGTTCGCCGATGACATTGTAATTCTGTCAGAGACAGCAAAGGACTTGAAAGAGCAGTTGAACGGAATGGACAGTGTCGTGAAAGGAGGATATAAGATGAACATCAACAAAAGCAAAACGAGGATAATGAAATGTAGTCGAGTTAACTCGGGTGATGCTGAGGGAATTAGACTAGGAAATGAGACACTTAAAGTAGTAAAGGAGTTTTGCTATTTGGGGAGCAAAATAACTGATGATGGTCGAAGTAGAGAGGATATAAAATGTAGACTGGCAATGGCAAGGAAAGCGTTTGTGATGAAGAGAAATTTGTTAACATCGAGTAGGTATAGATTTAAGTGTCAGGAAGTCGTTTCTGAAAGTATTTGTATGGAGTGTAGCCATGTATGGAAGTGAAACATGGACGATAAATAGTTTCGACAAGAAGAGAATAGAAGCTTTCGAAATGTGGTGCTACTGAAGAGTGCTGAAGATTAGATGGGTAGATCACATAACTAATGAGGAGGTATTGAATAGAATTGGGGAGAAGATGAGCTTGTGGCACAACATGACTAGAAGAAGGGATCGGTTGGTAGGACATGTTCTGAGACATCGAGGGATCACCAAGGGATGAATACACTAAGCAGATTCAGAAGGATGTAGGCTGCAGTAGGTACTGGGAGATGAAGAAGCTTGCACAGGATAGAGTAGCATGGAGAGCTGCATCAAACCAGTCTCAGGACTGAAGACCACAACAACAACAACAATAACAACATGACCGCAAGACAGACTGTGAGCACAGAACGGAAGTTGGAGCTACACGCATGGGACATGCCGCCTCGGAAATCGGTAGGAAATTCAATATTCAGAGATCTAGAGTGTCAAGGGTGTGGCGAGAATAGCAAATTTCAGGCGTCGCCTCCCACCAGGGAAAACGCAGTGGCCGACGGCCTCCATTTAACGGCCGAGAGCAGCGGCGTTTGCGTAGAGTTGTCAGTGCTAACAGACAAGCAACACTGCGTGAAATAACCGCAGAAATCAATGTGAGGCGTGGGACGAATGTACACGTTAGGGCAGAGCGGCGAAATTTGACGTTAGCGGTCCTCGGCAGCAGAATAAACCGGCGCGAGAGCCTCTGCTAACAGCACGGCGTAAGCTGCAGAGCCTCTCCTGGGCTCGTGGCAATAGCAGCTGGATCCTCAAGTTCAATTCTTTTATCTTGGCGGTTCGCGCATGGCCGCCCAGACGCGGGAGATTACTGCGTTGCCAGGTGCAAACGACGCACGCGCCGAGAGAAGCAGCGCCATAGTATAGCATAGTTCGCTAACTTACCGTTTAGGAGGGAGCGCGCAGTTTATGAAGTAAAGCCACCACGGCCGCATTAACCCTTTCGCTGCTACAGAGACGTGCTCCCTGCATTCCGCGCTGTGCGATTTTGTCATCGCTGCACTGCTTGCCTTGCAGACACACGGTGTTCCGACTGCGTTGACACACTTATCATTCGATTTCACATAAACTATTTTGCTCAAAAATTTGATTTTTACACATCTTCTTGACTGATACCTTCCCCCCATAAATGAGTTAATTTGGTTTCGATGTTCAACGCAGTTATTGTGCAGCATTAAATGTAGTAAACCATTGCACGCAATTTTGAAGAGGTAAAAGTCCATAGCGTATACTTTTCGTATGGTCGATTTTTGTTGCCACAATGTTAAGAATGAAATGTGGACAAGATACCTAAATTTCATATAAAATTTACTGTATAACAATATCTCAATTTAAGTACCAGATAGGTGTCGTATCTAATATTGAGAAAAATTCCGTCTTTCGCGACCGTAATAAAAGTTTTATTTACACCGGCCGCGTTTAGCTTTATTTTAAAGCACTTCAATCAATCAAAAGGAAGTAGACAAAATACATTAAACGAAACTGTGGACTTACAAAAACATTAGGACATGAATATACTGTGTATCAGTGACGTGCTCTGAGCTATGTTAAATATAATTTTTGTGTGTGGCACACACAAACAGCATTTATTTGCTAAAACACTGATCAGCCGACACAAACGTTGAATATTCTGTTACCGTAGCACAACACTACGAAAGGTTACTTGGCAATGGAGGAGACAAAATACTGTCCACTGAAGATGCTTCAAAAGAGAAAAACGCGTCTGGTCTAAATAAGACGCTTATTACAGTTGCAGAAGGGGAATATATTTCAATACCATTGGTAAAACTGCGACTGTGGAACAAAAACAAGGAAGAGAACATGAGTATTATTGTATATACGCCTTACCTTGCATTGTTGTCAATCGCTGCGAAAAACCGAAAACTTATTATGATTATAATGAAGAGAGAAAACACTAGAAATTTCAAAAAAATTACACTCAAACGAATAAAATTCATGAAGTAAGACACTTCGATATTGTTTTTGAATAAACAAAATATTAAGCACCTAACAAGGTTTGAATCCAGAACTTTTCGCTTACCAGCCAAACACCTTAATCATTACACTAACACAGCTCGTCGTTTCAAGCTGCTAAAAAAATAATTAACACAAAATACTAACACTGTTGGTATGACTATGAATTACTCACGTTTCGTTGAAGTACAATAGGAAATAAATAATTACCGCTGTTCTTTATTGCGAAAAAGCAGTTCGTGACTATGATACAAACACCTTTCCTCGCTATCGCCTGAATTAGGAGGCTCATTGCTTGTTTGGTTTAATTAATTAATAGAATATGAAGCAATTGGTGTAAAAAATGCTTTTTCCAAACTTTGTACGAGAAAGTGAGCTATCAAGACATTGCTTTTGTTCATTTACTTTATTTATGACTGAACGTTCCTAAAACTGAAGACACTCGTCCGTGGTCTGCACTGCGGTCGAGCTCTGGCAACGCCATTCTCTGTTCATTGGCTGACTGTGTTTTGTGACGTCAGATGCGCAGAACGAACCTAAACTCGGCCGCCGACGTAAATGACGCGCACTATAGACGAGTGGAAAGCCGTGATCTGGTCAGATGCGTCCCGATTTCAGTTGACAAGAGCTGATGAGGTTCGACCGTGGCGCCGACCACACGAAGTCATGGGACCCAGGTTGTCAACAAGGCAATGTTGTGGTGGTTCGATAACGATGTGGTCTGTGTTTACATGGAATGGATTGAATCCTCTGGTCGAACTGAACCGATCATTGACTGGAAATGTTCGGCGACTTGCAGACCATCTGCAGCCACTCATGGACTTCAAGTTCCCATGATATGATTTCGCCACCCAGATTGCCCGTCAATTGAGAGGCCATTCCGAGCACAAAATCGTGCAGCGACAATCCTTTAGTAATTATACTCGACTGTAGAGGCAGTGTGGCTCAATATTTCTGCAGAGGACCCAACGACTGGTCGAGTGCATGCCTCCCTCGTTGACGTGGAACCTCACGGCTGTTGTCTGCTCAGTGTATATTTCCAGCTGGAAGGTCAGTCCAGGCTACAATGACAGCAGAAGCTCTCTGGGCACGTTTAGGAAATGCAGGTAATTTATTAAGCAAAGACTCAAAAATTTCTTGTATACAAAAGGATTTTAAAAAACCTCACGCCTAGACTAACAAAAGAAAGGCAAATTGGAACTGCGAAGAGACGAGCATTCCTACATTCGGCGGATCATGCAGCTATGCTAAGATAGGACCACACTCCTCGTCTTGAAATGTACCTATTGGAATACGTGACTAAATGACCACGTATGCACACGCTACGTAAGTGGCAGGCAGGAAGCTGTAAATGCAGAGGAGGGAAGTAAGAATAAAGTTAAATGCGTAGCTTCGTGGTGATATATGCTGATAGAATTCCCTGGAGCTTCCAGTCCTGTCAAGTGGTTTTAAAGTCCTCGGCCATTGTCCGGTGTTGGCTGTCGAATGTCACCACTCGAGAACGGCTCGTGCGTTTTAAAACCACCTGACGTGGCTGGAAGCATGCAAATGAAAGACAGATTTAAAATAGGTGACCGCAGTAGACGATTACAGAAGGAATAAAACAGGAAATACATGGCGCGTTCTGTCAGCATCAGGAGTACAGACAAGACTATATAAGAAATAGCAGATATTACTGCACTGTGCTAAACAAACTACCAGGTGATCAAAAAGTCAGTATAAATTTGAAAACTGAATAAATCACGCAATAATGTAGATAGAGAGGTACAAATTGACACACATGCTTGGAATGACATGGGGTTTTATTAGAACCAAAATAATACAAACGTTCACAAAACGTCCGACAGATGGCGCTTCATCTGATCAGAATAGCAATAATTAGCATAACAAAGTAAGACAAAGCAAAGATGATGTTCTTTACAGGAAATGCTCAACATGTCCACCATCATTCCTCAACAATAGCTGTAGTCGAGGAATAATGTTGTGAACAGCACTGTAAAGCATGTTCGGAGTTCTGGTGAGGCATTGGCGTCGGATGTTGTCTTTCAGCATCCACAGAGATGTCTGTCGATCACGATACACTTGCGACTTCAGGTAACCCCAAAGCCAATAATCGCACGGACTGAGGTCTGGGAACCTGGGAGGCCAAGCGTGACGAAAGTGGCGGCTGAGCACACGATCATCACCAAACGACGCGCGCAAGAGATCTTTCACGCGTCTAGCAATACTTTGTTTTATTTTTGGTTCTAATAAAACCCCATGTCATTCCAAGCATGTGTGTGAATTTTTACCTCTCTATCTACATTATTCTGTGGTTTATTAAATTTTCAAATTTATACTGACTTTTTGATCACCCGGTATATAGAATCTGAACTTTAGTTTCCTGTTAGAGTGCTTCTGTGATTATTCTGGTACAATCATACCGCTTCTTGCGCCAACGTTTAATGCAGAATAGGTTTCGACGCATTAACACTGATTACATAATTGGAGATGGAGCACAAACGCGGATTTTGGGGGAGGGGGATGGGGAGTAGGGGGAGGAAAGTGCGCCGTGACTCGCCACCACGCGGCAACGCTCAGCGTGCGTGGTCATCCCGGGAATTGAGAAAAAAAAATTGTAAATTTGTGGTAAGATCTTATGCGACCGAACTGTTTAGGTCATCGGTCCCTAGTCTTACACACTATGTAATCTAACTTACGCTATGGACAACACTCACACCCATGCCCGAGGGAGGACTCGAACCGCCGACGGGGCAGCCGCGCGGACCATGAACGATTCCATATTCTGCCAACAGTCATTGGATCTCGACCAACGCGAGCAGTAATGTCGCGATACGATAAACCGCAATCGCGGTACGCTACAATGCGACCTTTATCAAAGTCGGGAACGTGATGGTACGCATTTCTCCTCCTTATACGAGGCATCACAACAACGTTTCACCAGGAAACGCCGGTCAACTTAGAATTTCGCCGCGCTACACTCGTTCCCTCAGATATAAATTATACCGTCGCAGCTGTATGAGCGCTCGACGAGAGAAAATATTTATAAGAAAATGAAGGTAGAAAAATTGTAACCCATATTGTTTTCTACCCGCTATTGTCTCTTGAGAGCGGAAGCTTAAATTCACTTATTCGCTAGTCTTGGTGTCATTCAGACGTAAAAACTTCTTCGTTAATCTCGGTCTGATTAAGACGTAAAAACTTATTGATGTGCAGACATATTGTATTGTGGAAGCTTGTATGAAATTTGGAGGATGGAAGCAGCCGTAAAATACATTGCATCCAATATCAAGATGGTTTTAATTTGTAGACATTAGTAATTCCTGGAGGATGAAATTTACTGCAAGATTTTGGGCAGCTACGACTTTTTCATGCAGAAATGAAGCAGGAGATTGTTGGAGAACAAGACCTGAACGCCGCACGAGAGAAGACATATTAACTCGGTAATGAATGAACTCTTATCTACGCCATTTCCCCTGTTAATCACATTTTGTTATTCTCTATTGTCTTTCAAAGAATTTTTGTAGTGAAAATTGGTCTGACTTTTGCTCAGAAACGCCACAAGGACCACCCCAACAATAGCTTTTCCGAATCACGAAGTCCGATAGCTTTTCTGTAATACGAAGCCCGATTTGTATTTCATTCTTTCCCTTTTTCACGGTCATTAACAATTTTAAAACCCCTTTTTATTCACCATTTCTTCCCACATTTTCAACCTTTTCTTTTCTTCTCTTTTTTCTTTTTCATTAACCACTAGAAACTGCTGTCTGTATATGAGAAATTGGTTGGAAACTTCCCTCATGTCAGCACGTTGTAGGTGTCGCATCTTCTTCCTGTCGCTTAAATTTCGCGTCTGTAGCACGCCATCTTCGTGGTGTAGCAATTTTAATGTCCAGTAGTGTATACTTATGTTTAGTGTTAACGTTAATGAACATTCTTTTTTAAATTTTTTTGCAAAGTTTTTCCAGGAAAAATAGCGACCTTTACAATATTCTAATTTGTTTCAATACACACAATCGTGATCGCATGTCAGTTGTTTAATTTTACGCAGGCAAGTGGTCTACCAAGCGCTTGGTAGAGTACTTGCCCGCGAAGGCAAACGTCCCGAGTTCGAGTCTCGATCCGCCACACAGTTTTAACCTGCCATGAATTTCAGTATCGGTCCAATCACACTTCCCTGGGGTACTCCGGAAATTGCCTTTACGTGCGTCGGTTATGTTCCTTTAAGAGTCGTGTCTGCAACGAAGACCACAACGCAGTAGGACGCCCGGTAGCCTTGTGACTTCCTCTCAGGGTGCCGTTCGTTTTAGTTTGTTTTTTTATTAATTTTAATTTACCTGGGGAGAACTAGCAGCACGTACCATACGAGAGAGAAGGCATCCTGAATTCAGAGAGAACAGAGCAGAGTCGCTATGCCTGTTTGCTGGACGACGCAGCCCATTTACCCAATACGTCTGAAGACATGTCAGACACAAACTGTAGTGTTCACGTGTAATTATCTTTAGTTGAAAATAATACCCCTCCTGATACAACTGCAGTTAATTTAATTTATGCACACAGACGAGCATAGTGTATGGGTACAAATTTCATAATATTTGGATCCCTTTTGCTACAAATGGATTTCGGTGTTGTAGTGACAAGTTGAAATTATGATTGACTCTGTACCCATGATACGAAAACCCTACAAATAAAGGAAATTGCTCTTCCAAGTCCTCTGCCGTCTCTGACAAAATTACAGTGTGAAACGTCCCCTTAGAAATATTTATGAATTACTATGCTGGTTAACCCCTTACGTTATTTGAACGTACTCAGACATTTCGCATTTCGCTCTTTACCTCTTCTGATCAACACTAAAATGACACACAATATTTTTAGCGCAACGCAATCTGACTTCCAATAATCCCTACAAAAGAATGGTCCTGACTAACATCAAACTATACCTTTCACAAATCATTACCTCACAAAAATCTTCGTTACTCGAACTACTGCAATACAGCGAGCGCCAATACTGCCAGCTAAATAAAAGATTCTAACTACTGAAGGCACTAACTACTGATAGGCACAGTTAGCAAATGAAAGATTTTGATAGAGAACAAACTATGTATTTACCTTAATAGTGTTCAAAAGTCATAATATATGTATCATTTCATGACATCTACTCTTACAAATTTACTCTTCCTGATGGACACACGTCGAGATCATCCGCTCTCAAAACTCCGCCATCTCTCTCCCCACATCCACCACTGCTGGCGGCTCACCTCCAACTGCGCAACGCTACGCGCTGTTCACATCCAGCTGCCCAACACTACAATGGCAGACAACAATGCAAACCAGCCACAGACTGCACACAGTACAGGAAAACGATTTTCATACAGAGCGCTACGTGGCGTTACCAATAAGAAAACCTAAACAGCATAGTTAGAAGTATCATCGGCAAACCTCAAAGTTTTCATTTCTTCTCCTCGAACTTTAATTCCTCCTGCAAATTTTTTCCTTCGTTTCCTTTACTGCTTGCTCAGTATGCATACTGAATAATATCGGGGATCGGCTGCAACCCCGTCTCACTGCCTCCTCAACCACTGCTTCCCTTTCGCGGTCTTCTATTCTTAAGACTGCCGTCCCGTTTCTGTACAAGTTGCAATTAGCGTATCCGTCTCTGTACATTACGACTGATACTTTGAGAATTTCAAGAGTTTGTTCCTATACTCCGTTCATCCTAAGAATAGACGTGACGTAAACAGACACTAACGCGACTATTGGTGAGCAGCCGGTAGCTCTCGTACACTGGTGGTGTTCCGCTCTTGGGTGAAGTAAGTCCAAGTTAAGCATCACATATCTTACTACTGCGTCACTGGAAATCAAACTTCAAAACGTTCTGGTGTATTACCAGCCATCAACGTTTTCCTTAATCATACTTTAGCTACGTAATTTTTATTTCAAAAATCGTGTCCATTCACAGTCTCCGTACGCGCTACTTCTGCTCCGACTGTCCCGCTGTTCACACGTGCCGTGAAACATGCGCGCAGAAAACGGTTAACGGCGGAAACAAGTTGTTGTATAACGTTTTTCACAAGACTATAAGCAAAAAAATTACCTTTGACGTTTTTCGACAAAAACTATGTACAAAAATTAAGAAACACTGATGTAATTATACGCTTGGCGTAATTAATATCACCGTACATTAGCAGTGGTTCAAATGGTTCAAATGGCTCTGTGCACTATGGGACTTAACTTCTTTGGTCATCAGTCCCCTAGAACTTAGAACTACTTAAACCTACCTAAGGACATCACACACATCCAGGCCCGAGGCAGGATTCGAACCTGCGACCGTAGCGGTAGCGCGGTTCCAGACTGTAGCGCCTAGAACCGCTCGGCCGCTCTGGCCGGCTTAGCAGTGGTACGTGCGTGCGGGCGGCGGTTCGCAACCCGTTGGTGTCTATAATTTTGTGTGTTAGGTTTAAACACCTAAATCATTTAAGTACGAAATTCATCAACTATATGTTAATTAACTCACTCTTAACCATCATTACTCAAGAAAATGCACGTCTCCTAGTTTCTAATCACCTGTCGCACATAAAATTCTGCTTTTCGCTGCAAACAGACGTTGTTAATAATCGATATTTTACAAAAGACCTATAAAGATTTTTGAAGTTAAGAATACATTACTCAACCAAATTTTTTGGAGAGAAATGAAAATCAGATACTCTTTGTTTGAATATGCCCATTGCTTTGTAGGACAGATGTGGTCTCACGTGAGCCAGAGTGATAAGTGTCGTAGGAACACGGAAAGCAATTTTCGCGGCGTCGAGCACGCCGTACACACGCTGCATTTTTACAGTCGCCACCTGAAACACTGCAGTCTCAGTGCATTTTTACAGTCGCCACCTGAAACACTGCAGTCTCAGCCCAACGGAATCGATCTGGAGCCAAGCTAAGGGATTTGTCTCGAGAAATAGCGAGACACTGAAGCTGCCAAACGTACTGGAACTAATCCACGAAACTTTGTGACACGTCACTGCCGAACAATAGCCCAGTGCAGAACACGGCATCAGAAAAGGAGGAGGAAGTGTGGGATTTCTGGTGGCTTCGCATTCTGTTGCTGATCGCCTCGTTATCAACGTAGCAGTACCGAAATGTATTTCTCAGAGTCCGATACGAAAGGAGTTCAGGCATTATAAGAAGACTGACTGTAATGCCTTCAGCGGCTTCAGTATTTAACTACATGGGAAAAAAGCAGTGCGCTTTTGCGCTACACATAGCCGATGCAGAAAAATTACCATTGTTAATGTCAGGGATTTTTATCGCTCTTGTTTTTCATTACAGTACTACGTCAGGTAAGATCGAGAGCGTGTCGTTTTCCTTCCGATCGCGTAACACGCGTATCGCTTGTGTTTCACCACATACTATTTTCCTCTGTTTAAAAATCAAATGGCATTCAAAGCTACTTTGTTTCTCCGCTCGTCTCTTTTCGCGCCTTCCCCGCAGCTGCTGTCCAGGTGAAGTGCGTCGCTGCGTCGGTGTGCGCGTAACCCACAGCACAAGAAGTGTCCTCTCACCACCGTACTTGACGCCGGCCCCCGGTAGCTGAGTGGTCTATATGGCTCTACATACGAAAAAAGATAGCGAGCGTCACCAGAACTACGCCCAACGCCGTTACGCCTGCTGAATTTTTAAACCCTGACAGTATACCTTGCCCTAAAACAAAACGAAACGCAATCAACTGGTTGAAAGGCCAACCGATGCATTACATCCTAACAAGACAATCAAGCAATAAGGAGGACTTCTGGGAATACCTTACAACTGAGCACCACAATTTGATGTGTACTAAAAAATACAATGCAAATTACGCAAATTTTTTAGCTAAAACAGTACCGTAACCAATAGAAGTGCGTAATTTACATCATACATCCCAGCATTTCATTATTAGATGAATGCTTTGTGGTACAAAGCTGTACTTCACGTAGCAGGAGGCGGATTTCCAACAGCAAGTAATCAGATAAGATCATCAATATAGACCAGTTAAGCCTATATGTACAGGGTGATCAAAAAGTAAGTATAAATTTGAAAACTTAATAAACCACGGAATAATGCAGATAGAGAGGTGAAAATTGACACACATGCTTGGAATGACATGGCGTTTAATTAGAACAAAGAAAACAAAGTTCACAAAATGCCCGTCAGATGGCGCGTGAAAAATCTCTTGCACGCGTCGTTTGGTGATGATCGTGTGCTCAGCCGCCACTTTCGTCATGCTTGGCCTCCCAGGTCCCCAGACCTCAGTCAGTGCGATTATTGGCTTTGCGGTTACCTGAAGTCGCAAGTGTATCGTGATCGACCGACATCTCTAGGGATGCTCAAAGACAACATCCGACGCCAATGCCTCACCATAACTCCGGACATGCTTTACAGTGCTGTTCACAACATTATTCCTCGACTACAGCTATTGTTGAGGAATGATGGTGGACATATTGAGCATTCCCTGTAAAGAACATCATCTTTGCTTTGTCTTACTTTGTTATGCTAATTATTGCTTTCTGATCAGATGAAGCGCCATCTATCGGACACTTTTTGAAGTTTTGTATTTTTTTCGTTCTAATAAAACCCCATGTCATTCCCCATGTCATTCCAAGCATGTATGTCAATTTGTACTTCTCTATCTACATTATTCCGTGATTTATTCAGTTTTCAAGTTTATACTTACTTTTTGATCACCCGGTGTATATTACATTGTTTTGCGGGAAGCATACGACACAGTGGTGTCACCGCCAGACACCACACTTGCTAGGTGGTAGCCTTTAAATCGGCCGCGGTCCGTTGGTATACGTCGGACCCGCGTGTCGCCACTGTCAGTGATTGCAGACCGAGCGCCGCCACACGGCAGGTCTAGAGAGACTTCCTAGCACTCGCCCCAGTTGTACAGCCGACTTTGCTAGCGATGGTTCACTGACAAAATACGCTCTCATTTGCCGAGACGATAGTTTAGCATAGCCTTCAGCTACGTCATTTGCTACGACCTAGCAAGGCGCCATTATCAGTTGCTATTGATCTTGTTAATCATGTACCGTCAGACCGACGTTCACCATTAATGGATTAAAGTTAAGTATTCCACCAGCTACGTCCGTTTTTTTTAAAGTCTAATTTCCCTGTCCTGTTCCAGACCTCACGCCAGTCTGCGTGAGCTAAAACGCGTGCCTACCGGCTTCCTCTAGTTGTCCTGGGTTGGCTCTCCTGCCAATCCACAACAGGAACCTCCCCATCGCAACTCCCTCAGATTTAGTTATAAGTTGGCACAGTGGATAGGCCTTGAAAAACTGAACACAGATCAATCGAGAAAACAGGAAGAAGTTGTGCGGAACTATGAAAAAAATAAGCAAAATATACAAACTGAGTAGTCCATGAGCAAGATAGGCAACATTAAGGATAATGTGAGCTCAGGACCGCCGTGGTCCCGTGGTTAGCGTCAGCAGCTGCGGAACGAGAGGTCCTTGGTTCAATTCTCCACTCGAGTGAAAAATTTAATTTTTTATTTTCAGACGATTATTATCGGTCCGTCCGTCCGTCCGATGCGAGGTAACTGCGTCGTAGTATGGGGACGCTACGCCTAAACGGAAAAATTGGATAACGTTAAAAACAGTATGTTTTGGTAGAGCACAGGGAAAACTGTTCGACTGTTGCATTCATTCGTTGCAGTTTATGTGACACACTCTTATGTTTTCATCACTTTTTGGGAGTGATTATCACATCCACAAGAAAACCTAAATCGGGCAAGGTAGAAGAATCTTTTTACCCATTCGCCAAGTGTACAAGTTAGGTGGGTCGACAACATATTCCTGTCATGTGACGCACATGCCGTCACCAGTGTCGTATAGAATATATCGGACGTGTTTTCCTGTGGAGGAATCGGTTGACCTATGACCTTGCGATCAAATGTTTTCGGTTCCCGTTGGAGAGGCACGTCCTTTCGTCTACTAACCGCACGGTTTTGCGGTGCGGTCGCAAAACACAGACACTAAACTTATTACAGTGAACAGAGACGTCAATGAATTAACGGAGAGATCAAAACTGTAGGAAAATAAAGAAAGTAAAGTTTTCACTTTTTTTAAAAAAAATCTCATTTTGTTCTATATTGTTCGTTGACTTTGTTCGTTGCGGACGTCCGATGACACTCGTTCTGGTTGTTCGTTGATCCGTTCACTCAGTTTTTTTATTACAGAAGGTAGCTGAACCCTCTGACCGAACACGCTGAGCTACCGTGCCGGCTTTCACTCGAGGGAAGACTTGAACCAAGGACCTCTCGTTCCGCAGCTGCTCACGCTAACCACGGGACCACGGCGCTCCTGAGCTCACATTCTCCTTGATGTTGCCTATCTTACGCATGGACTACTCAGTTTGTATATTTTGCTTTTTTTTTCATAGTTCCACACAACTTCTTCCTATTTTCTCGATTGATCTGTGTTCAGTTTTTCAAGGCCTACCCATTGTGCCAACTTGTAATTAAATCTGAGGGGGGTGCGATGGGGAGGTTCCCTTGTTAGTTTCTTTCCTTCCTTCTTTTCACAGGAAGACATATTTATGTTATTTATGTGTAAAATCAAGCAGCAGAAGCCTACTTTAATTCATTACCTTTCTGAAGAAGAGAATTTTACTTATCAGCATTAATGAGTTTGCTTCTTTCCGTTTTTCCACGCACGGAGAAAGCAAGTTATAGATGCAGTTACGTTTCCATAACAATTATGTGAATGCCTTCTCAATGGAATTTACATTTATTTTCATTCAAGCGCCGGCCGGAGTGGCCGAGCGGTTCTAGCCGCTACAGTCTGGAACGGCGCGACCGCTACGGTCGCAGGTTCGAATCCTGCCTCGGGCTAGGATGTTTGTGATGTCCTTAAGTTAATTCTAGGGGACTGATGACCTCAGCAGTTAAGTCCCATAGTGCTCAGAGCCATTTGAACCATTTTTTATTCAAGCCATGTTGCAAATAAAGGCAGCAGAAGGGGCATACTTAGTTAGTCGTTCAGAAGAAGCGCGTTTCCACATCAACAAGTTAAATTTAAAAAAATAACTAAATAAAAAATAAAACAGAAAAAAAGAAAAACAAAAAAGAAAAAAAGAAAAAAGGAAAACAGATGGATAGAAAAAAGAAAACAAAAACATAAAAGGAAAAAAAAACGAAAAAGTGTTCAGCGCTAGACTGTCAATCCTAAGGGCCCGGGTTCGATTCCCGGCTGGGTCGGAGATTTTCTCCGCTCAGGGACTGGGTGTTGTGTTGTCCTAATCATCATCATTTCATCCCCATCGACACGCAAGTCGCCGAAGTGGCGTCACATCGAAAGATTTGCACCCGGCGAGCGGTCAACTCGATGGGAGGCCCTCGTCACACGACATTATTATACCGTACTGGACGGTACTCGGGCCAGCTTGGCTCCCGCTCCACGTGAAACGAAAGCCAATGAGATTACAACAAACACGGGACAATGTACAGTGTAGTGTTTACATCAGGTTTATTCTTACCACGAACGGAGAATATCAATGTCGTCACAAGCCTTCTCTAAATCTACAAAATCTATAAACGTAGCTTTGAATTTCTTCCGTCTATCTTCTGAGACAGGAGTTAAAGATCGATAATGTTCAACTGACTTGGACGCTCAAGTGTGTTGACATGCTATTAGAGTGTGACAGACAATATTCATTTGACTGTATAGCGGAAAATGACAATGAGATCTACCGGCTCGGCACGGCACGGTAGAAACGCGAGGCTTTCCAGTGGACACCACTTCGGCGGCTTGCGTGTGAAAGGGGAGCTACAGTTCAACGTAGACTCACTGGGAGGTGAGGGCTGCGTTAAGACAGACTGAAAACTCCGTGGTGCGACCTCTGGCGTTTCTAGGCACGCGCTTTGCCGCTGGACCACCACGTACGTATCTTTTCATTGCACTGACATCGGTGCTTTAATTTCTTTACACCTTAGTAAATTTCAATTTCATACCTCTACCCGTTCTTCAGAAAAGGGCGTCGTAATAGATGGACGAACAGACAGACGTATAACAACCGGTAAAAACTATTTTATGCGATGTATTTACAGATTAGCGGTTTTCGGAGTTTTTTCGTTCACTTGTACTGTGAAACCTTGCCAAATTTTATCATTTTGGGTGAACGGGAAGCAACATACACGTTCCGATGGGTGAGTTTGTATCAAAATATGTGACGTAAATGGCCCTATTTGTTAACTGATTTCATCTGGTTTTGATTTGATTTGATTTATTGCTCATTTAGAGACCCGTTGCCTTACATTTTATAACAGCTTTTCATGTAGATTACAACACATATTCCATATTGCAAAGACGATTATCGTTTTCAAGAATTATTAAGGGAGTAACAATAAATTAAAAATACATTAGAAATTGAAAGAAAGAAAACACAAAAAAAATTAGATTTTAAGATGATATGGTGCTAGATGATAGAAAGACTTGGATAGTAACAGAGAGAGAGAGAGAGAGAGAGAGAGAGAGAGAAATGGCTCTAAGCACTATGGGACTTAACTGCTGAGGTCATCAGTCCCCTAGAACTTAGAACTACTTAAGCCTAACTAACCTAAGGACATCACACTCATCCGTGCCTGAGCCAGGATTCGAACCTGCGACCGTAGCGGTCTCGCGGTTTCAGATTGTAGCGCCTAGAACCGCTCGGCCACCCTGGACGGCAACACTATTTACAAAAACACTAAAACTATTATGCACATTGTGGGAAGCGCAAAAACGGTTCAAATGGCTCTGAGCACTATGGGACTCAACTGCTGAGGTCATTAGTCCCCTAGAACTTAGAACTAGTTAAACCTAACTAACCTAAGGACATCACAAACATCCATGCCCGAGGCAGGATTCGAACCTGCGACCGTAGCGGTCTTGCGGTTCCAGACTGCAGCGCCTTTAACCGCACGGCCACTTCGGCCGGCGTGGGAAGCGCAGTGGCGTATGAGTGTAAATTACGTTATTTGTTGGGGTTGTTAATTAACCTTCAGTTGCTACATTATCTGTCTTGAATTTTACCTGTTATGTTGCTCATACACTAAGCGTTCAGTTTCAAGTATTACATCCCAACAGCGGTGTAACGGCCTTGGGACGGGTATGTCTGCTGTCTACATTTAAGCTGGAACAGCTTTACACGTTTGTTGACTGCATTGGCTTACAAGCTTAAATTTGTTTCACCGCCAAAAGACAGTACGTGACATATTTCAGCTTGATATGTCTACCCGTTCGTGAGGAAAAAGGAGTCTTGATGGGCAGGAGGACGACAAAGTCATTGCATAAGGGTCCCGTTTTTTCACTTTTTAAAGTGAAAGGAAAACAGAAACTGAAAAAAAATTAGGTGATCATTCCCGAAAGCGAAGTGGAAGCAAGTGATGTGAAGAACACTGCAGGGGAACAGACCCGCTTGCCGTTTGTCTATCGCTATTTTTTTGTTTATTTCGGACTCATCGATTTCGGGCAGCGTCACCCATCTTGCGATGACTTCCCACAGATCCAGAGCAGCCAGCCATATCTGAAGAGTAATGATTTCAGTTTCAGAGAACGTCAGTGAAAATAATAGTATTTCTTTCGGACTGATTACTGAGCAAATAATCTGAAGATAGGCGACATTGCCCGAAACTGGTCAGTTCGACTAATAAAACCAGCGATTTAGAAACGGAAGTCGTGTCTATTCTCTACAAATAACGATTTCGGAAGTTTCCTGCCAGTAAATATTTCCATTTTTGTAGCAATTCTGTGCGTTTTTGAGTATAACTTTGTAAAAAAGATGTCACTCTCCGGGAAGTAACCCGCAGCTAATTCAGTGAGCTACCAGGTGTGACGTGCACCCGTGTTTTCTAAAATACTAAATACCAGTTTTGGGTAAAGACGTGTATTTCCGATTCTACGTGTCTCGTTTTCAGTTGTCCCCCGTATGTGGGATCCGTTTTCGCCGGGAAAATAGGCAGATATCTGAATTTGTTCCCCTAGCACGGCGACTTTTTAGGCCAACAAACTTCTACCGTTTCAGAGCTTACCAAACTGCAGTATTCGAAGAGCGATTTCAGAAGTTACTGACTCTTCCTGTGTCCCCAATATTGCCGGATACAAACCTTTGTAACAAATTACGCAAGCTCTACAAGTAGTGTATTCTAATAGAAGAGTTGTTCCCAACCAGGCATAATTACCACCTCAGGACTAAAATGTAATTCTCCGGAGGGTAAAAAACAGGACATCCTTGTAACAGACTGTAACAGGCTGCCCCACGTCACCAACATTATTTAAAATCTATACAGGTATCAGTCTTAAGACATGGTATCGTAAAAGCAATGGGATGGGGCTAGAAATTAAAGATGGAGTTTCTTCACATCACCTACTATTAGCCGATGATCGTGTTGTTATAGCACAAGATTGGGAGCATGCAAATTATGTGTGTAACCAATTATCAATGGGATACAGAAAGTGGGGATTGGAGATTAATTACCAGAAAACAGAATACCTCACTAATGATCCAGATGACAAGGAGGAAAATAAAATTAAGAAGGTCAATACCTCCTATTATGCCGGCCCGTGTGGCCGCGCGGTTCTAGGCGCTTCAGTCTGGAACCGCGTGACCGCTACGGTCGCAGGTTCGAATCCCGCCTCAGGTATGGATGTGTGTGCTGTCCTTAGGTAAGTTAGGTTTAAGAAGTTCTAAGTTCTAGGGGACTGATGACCACAGATGTTAAGTCCCATAGTGCTCAGAGCCATTTCAACCTTCTGTTATTTGGGATCAATTTTTGAGTTACACGGAAAATCAGAGGTAGAATATCCTGAAATGGGAAAGAAGAGAAGAGAAGAAAACGCCCTTTGGTTTCCTGACTCCAAAATGTACGATTAACAATGAGAGGACTTGGCGCAAAGGAAGAAGACATAAAAGATCGAAACAGCTTGAGGGGCATCATGAGGAGATACATTAAGATCTTATGTAAAAGATGTAATAACCTTCGTATAGAGGAAAACCTCAGAAAATAATAATGAAAAAAAAGAGGGCGGGTTTAATTGTGGTTCGGGCACGAAAATAAATTACTTTTTAAAGGTATCCTCACTATTATCACTATTTTGTATTATTTTTCCTTTCAAATAGTAACATTAATTTACAGCGACCGTCTTCCTGACACCCGCTATACTTGCTAACATGCGTGTACGACAGTAGAAGTGAGACGTGTACATTACATATGATGAAATATCTCATCAAAACGCCTTCTCCGAGTTGTAGACAGGTCCCGCAGCAGACTACAAACTGCTTTGGTATTGACTTCAAAACAATAAAGGAACTAACTGACAGCACAGCACGCCAGTAAGCATCGAATGGCAACTAGACCGCTGAGGGGCTTGCACATTACTATTACTATTTCTTTCTTGTCTCAGACGTTATGTGTGGTTAAAATTGGAAAGTGACGCGTACCTTGATCAAGCGTGACTTCCTTTTAACTGTACGGTATATGTTACATTGCGTTTAGGAACTTTCGGGTAATTGAACATGTATCGACAATTACAGATTTCTGTAGTTGTATATATACGTTTGGATGCAGCGGTATTGCGTTGATGTACTGGTGGATATTGTGTGGTATGACTCCTGTAGTCGATAGTATAATTGGTATGATGTCAATAATGTCAATTTTATCCTTTATCCTATTACTATTATTATTATTATTATTATTATTATTATTAGTGAAGTCGAGAATGCTTTGCAATTGCTAATGTGCTTCACCCCATTCTCTTCCCGGTCCACCTCGACTTCCTGCCCTTCTCCGTGACTTTGATCCTTGTTATTGATAGTTCAAATTACGTAGTATCATAAGCTGATAAGCCACAGCCGGCCTCTGTGGCCGAGCCGTTCTAGGCGCTTCAGTCTTGAACCTCGTTGCTGCTACGGTCACAGGTTCGAATCCTGCCTCGGGCATGGATGTGTGTGATGTCCTTGGGTTAGTTAGGTTTAAGTAATTCTAAGTTCTAGGGGACTTAAGTCCCACAGTGCTCTGAGTCATTTGATGAGCCACAAACGCAACTTCGTTGTTTTCTGTGAAAGCCAGCTGTGAGGTGGAAAACAAAACACCGCATTCTCGTGAATACAACTTTCGTTTAAAAATATGTACAAAATGGGAAAGAGTATAAATGGGAGAAACAATTTGTTTAGTGATTTAAATACCTGATGACTAATTGACAACCTCAGCTGCCGACAGGTGTTGTTGATATACCTCGATGTGGACAGGTGAAAATGTGTGCCCCGACCGGGACCCGAACCCAGGATCTCGTGCTTACATGGCAGACGCTCTATCCATCTGAGCCACCGAGGACAACAGAACAATAGCGCGACTGCAGGGACTTATCCCTTGCACGCTTCCCGTGAGACTCACATTCCCAACTGTCCACAATTCTACCTATGTATTGTATCTTATAGACATTTGCCCACCCACTCATTACTCGCGCACGCTTTGGCGATTCCCGTAAGAGTTTGGGCAACCTGTGCGCGTTCGCACAGACGAAGATGGATAGAGCGTCTGCCATGTAAGCAGGAGATCCCGGGTTCGGGTCCCGGTCGGGGCACACATTTTCAGCTGTCCACATCGAGGTATATCAACAACACCTGTCGGCAGCTGAGGTTGTCAGTTAGTCATCATTTATTCCAGGGAAAAGCTGCACGATCATCAACAGTAACTGTTCTTTCGAGAACAAGTTACTGTCTTCGTATATATATATTTAAATATCTTCCTATCGTATTTAAAACTGACAGCGAGGAAACAAAACGCACACATTTTCGCAGAAGAGCACAGCAAAGCATTTTTCGAAGTCGGTTTTAACAGAAACCCTGAATATTATTGTTTTGAAAGTTAAATGTTTTGGCTACATTAATAAGCTTCCAATCTTCCGGGAGGCTTACCATCGTTGTAAGACATATGCCGGAAATGCCAAGCCCCCTCCATTTATTCCCAATCGGATACCCCATCTGCACCCCAATATGGGCCCCTCCGACAATTGCCTTAATGTAACCGCGTTCTCGAACGGCTCGCTCCACTCCTTGGAGTGAGGAATGGAAACGAAAAACATGTAGCCCCAGTCATACATAGCCTCTGTCATACGTTCATCGTATAAAAATTCGAAGTAGATCGGTCAACAACTTTAGTAACAACGCTTCCCCCGTACACCTTACTTACTTATTTATATTTTATATATTAAAAATGTCTAGGTACATCCTACGTCCATCCGAATTAGAACTTTAGTAGCACACTTCCCCTTTATACATTACACACACACACACACACACACACACACACACACACACACACACACACACACATATATATATATATATATATATATATATATATATATATATATATATATATATATATATATTAGGTCCATCCTATGTCCTGAATGTTCATTACAGTATCGTCAAAGCATCCGAAGTAAATCGGTAAATAACTTGAGGCTTTTGGTAACAGTATTTCTCTTTACGTATGATATATATTGATAAATAAAAGCATAATGCCCTAAGAATGTTCGTCGTTTAAAAAGTTGAAGCAAATCTGTCAGCAACTTTTCCAGTTCGTTGATAACAACGTTTCCACTCTGTATATATTACATACATGTTATATATGCGTGTAAAAGTTTATCAGATTACGGCTTAAAAATTTGAAGTAAATCGATGAAGGTCTCACAAATTTCGACATTTTTGGTAACAACGTTAAATAACGACTCGTCTTTATATACTAGTAGGGTATAGATTACATAGGTCTGCAAAAAAAATATTTTTTTAAAGTTGTTTGAAATTTGATAACTGACTCATGTACTTTTCAGCGCTGATTTAAAAAATGCAATCGATTTTTTTCTATCTGGTCAGGTTTTCCCACAACAAAGGGAGTATTTTTGGGCATAATAACAAAATTTAGGCAATTCATCACATTTTTTCCAACATTATAAAACTTTATTTTACTGAACAAACTTTGTGTGGGACCCAATGATTATCTTGTTCACCTAACTTTATACCAAAATACGCGAAATATACTTTTTCAACGAAATTGGAAATGTTTCTTTGTTGCATATTAACGGTATAGTTACCACAAATGTAGCAGAATCAATCTGACGAGTTTATACATCCTCTGATAGGCATTGTCCACTGTCCCTAAAACAACTTCACAACACACGACAACAGTCACTACTTTAAAGCACCAGAAACAACACGCGAACAGCGGAGAGTGAAGAGGTGCTGTGAACTGAGGACAACAGCAGAAGCTAACTGGTTGGCGGGGGAAGGGGCAGCGCGACTGACACGAAAACACTGCTGGTTTCTCCTAATCACTCATTATTTTATGTATATCTAGTATAAAAACGGCTAAACAACGGTTTATGGAGATCATAAAAACCAAAATTCAAACTCACTAGAGTGATGAAATATCGAAAAAGGTAAAACTAGACAAGCAGTTCGTGAAATAACTATACGTGATGGAATTTTTTCACTATTTTTCCCGAAATCAGCGTTGAAAACACTATAAAAATAACTTAATAAATTTGAAACCATTTTTATGTCGCAGACCTGTGGTATTATTTTTATTATTATTGGCGAAATCTCCCCAGAAATGGAAGACGTTAAGCAAATATCGCGATCAGTTTTTCTTTGAGTTGTTCTTGTTCTTCTACTACTTGTTTACGCTTATCCGACTACTTTGGTCTGTGCTGTTGCTCTGATATAACTTCCCATTTGTTTACTTTGTGTCTGAAGGTCTCTCTTTCTAGAATGTCGGCTGGCCTTATGTATGCCTTATTTATGTCCTTTGGAATTTCATCTAGCCACGGTGTGGAATTCTTAAGTGAGAGTACATAATCTATTACTCCCTTCGCCAATCGATTTTCTGCTAGTCGGCTGAGATGACCAAAGAATTTCATCGCCTTTTCCTAATATCAATTTAGATGTTTGAAAACTTTTCTGTTGTTTTAATTGATCGCAGCCTGTAACTGTTCGGGTATGTCTTCGGCCCAGAATTTTCCTGATGGTCTTTGTCTCTTCTTTTTTGATGTCTTCAAGTTGTTCTCTGTTAAGTGTTAGGGTTTCACTTGCGTAGAGGATTGCTGGTTGTATGACAGTATTGCAGTGTCGAAATTTGCCCCTCTTGTCATTGATTTTTTGTTGTAGAGGTTTTGCGTTAACTCTTAATTCTTTTTAATTTTTTGGAGGCGATGCTGCTGTGAGATTTTTTCAATGCCTGCCGGTTCGATGAATTCTCCACGATATTTAAAGAATGGGGATTCGTTAATTTTACCATATTTTGTTTTGAAGCTTGCAATTTCTGTGCTTGAACAAAAGAATTCAGTTTTCTCAAATGAAATTTGTAAACCTAATTTTTCTGATATTCCTTGAGTATTTCCAGCTGTTTGACTGCAATCTGCTCGTCCTCTCTTAGTATTGCCAGGTCGTTCGCAAATGCTAGATATGGTTGGTTTGTGGCTATAGATTATTATTATTATTATTTCTTTCCTGTCTCAGACGTTATGTCTGGTTAAAAATGGAAAGTGACGCGGACCTTGATCAAGCGTGACTTCCTTTTAACTGTACGGTATATGTTACATTGCGTTTAGGAACTCTCGGGTAATTGAACATGTATCAATAATTACAGATTTCTGTAGTTGTATATATAAGTTTGGATGTAGCTGTATTGCGTTGATGTCCTGGTGGATATAGTGTGGTATGACTCCTGTAGTTGATAGTATAATTGGTATAATGTCAACTTTATCCTGATGCCACATGTCCTTGACTTCCTCAGCCACTTCGATGTATTTTTCAATTTTTTTCTCCTGTTTTCTTCTGTATATTTGTTGTATTGGGTGTGGATATTTCGTTTAGTTGTGTTAATTTCTTCTTCTTATTTGTGAGTATGATGTCAGGTTTGTTGTGTGGTGTTGTTTTATCTGTTATAATGGTTCTGTTCTAGTATAATTTGTATTCACCATTCTCCAGTACATTTTCTGGTGCATACTTGTATGTGGGAACATGTTGTTTTATTAGTTTATGTTGTTTGGCAAGTTGTTGATGTATTATTTTTGCTACGTTGTCATGTCATCTGGTGTATTCTGAATTTGCTAGTATTCTACATCCGTTTGTGATGTGATCTACTGTTTCTATTTGTTGTTTGCAAAGTCTGCATTGATCTGTCGTGGTATTGGGATATTTAATAATATGCTTGCTGTAATATCTGGTGTTTATTGTTTCATCCTGTATTGCAATCATGAATCCTTCCGTCTCACTGTACATATTGCCTTTCCTTAGCCACGTGTTGGATGCGTCTTGATCGATGTGTGGCCGTGTTAGATGATACGGGTGCTTGCCATGTAGTGTTTTCTTTTTCCAATTTACTTTCTTCGTATGTGTTGATGTTATGTGATCTAAAGGGTTGTAGAAGTGGTTATGAAATTGCAATGGAGTAGCCGATGTATTTATATGAGTGAGTGATTTGTGTATTTTGCTAGTTTCTGCTCGTTCTATAAAGAATTTTCTTAATTTGTCTACCTGTCCATAATGTAGGTTTTATATGTCGATAAATCCCCTTCCAGCTTCCTTTCTGCTTAATGTGAATCTTTCTGTTGCTGAATGTATGCGATGTATTCTATATTTGTGGCATTGTGATCGTGTAAGTGTATTGAGTGCTTCTAGGTCTGTGTTACTCCATTTCACTACTCCAAATGAGTAGGTCAATATTGGTACAGCATAGGTATTTATAGCTTTTGTCTTGTTTCTTGCTGTCAATTCTGTTTTCAGTATTTTTGTTAGTCTTTGTCTATATTTTTCTTTTAGTTCTTCTTTAATATTTGTATTATCTAGTCCTATTTTTGTCTGTATCCTAGATATTTATAGGCATCTGTTTTTTCCATCGCTTCTATGCAGTCGCTGTGGTTATCCAATGAGTGTGTTTTCCCTTGACTATGCAATTTTTTTTTACATTTGTCTGTTCCAAAAGCCATATTTATATCATTGCTGAATACTTCTGTTATCTTTAGTAATTGGTTGAGTTGTTGATTTGTTGCTGCCAGTAGTTTTAGATCATCCATGTATAACAAATGTGTGATTTTGTGTGGGTATGTTCCAGTAATATTGTATCCATAATTTGTATTATTTAGCATGTTGGATAGTGGGTTCAGAGCAAGGCAGAACCAGAAAGGACTTAATGAGTCTCCTTGGTATATTCCACGCTTAATCTGTATTGACTGTGATGTGATATTATTTGAATTTGTTTGTATATTAAGTGTGGTTTTCCAGTTTTTCATTACTGTGTTTAGGAACTGTATCAATTTAGGATCTATTTTGTATATTTCCAATATTTGTAGTAACTATGAGTGGGGTCACTATCAAAAGCTTTTTGGTAATCAATGTATGCGTAGTGTAGCTACCTTTGTTTAGTTTTAGCTTGATATGTCACCTCTGCATCCTCGTGCTCCTTTGCAACAGACTTTTTGTTCTTCATTTATAATTTTGTTCTGCGTTGTATGTGTCATTAATTTCTGTGTAATGACTGAAGTTAATATTTTGTATATTGTTGGTAGGCATGTTATGGGGCGATATTTTGCTAGGTTTGCTGTGTCTGCTTGATCTTTAGGTTTCAGATAAGTTATTCCATGTGTGAGTGTATCAGGGAATGTGTATGGGTCTGCAATGTAACAGTTAAATAATTTAGTTAGATGTGAATGTGTTGAGGTGAACTTCTTTAGCCAAAAATTTGCTATTTTATCTTTTCCAGGGGCTTTCCAATTGTGAGTAGAATTAATTGCTCGGGTGACTTCATGTTGAAAAATTACCACTTCGGGCATTTGTGGTATCATCTTGTATGAGTCTGTTTCTGCTTGTATCCGCCGTGCTTGCCTGTTATGTTGTACCGGGTTTGACCGTATGTTGCTCCATTACTCCATTATTATTATTATTATTATCGGGAGTGGTCAGAGACGAAGCACTGTCAGTCTGAAGTCTTCCAGTTTCTGCCACTTCAGAAGCAAGCAGTGTAGAAGTCACGTTTACGAAGACAGAGTGCATTTTAACTTTGCTGCTTTTAAACGGGGGTTGAGCTTGTGGGTGGAGCGTGACGTCGGCAGGGGGAGCGCGTTTTGTAACGAACGGCTGGCCGCGGTGTGGCTACTCGGCTTTCTCTTCTGACAGAGACTCGGAGGTAGCACTCGCGATGCGCGCATAACTGATTCATCATTCTTTAAAAAACAGGTTGCTAGAAATAAGCGCGCCGACTGTCTTAATGACTCATTATGTTTTGCTTTCATAAAACACCTACAAAAACTAAACGATCATTTATCATTCGTCATTTAAAAAGAATGGTTCAAATGGCTCTGAGCACTTAACTTCTGAGGTCATCAGTCCCCTAGAACTTAGAACTACTTAAACCTAACTAACCTAAGGTCATCACACCCATCCATGCCCGAGGCAGGATTCGAACCTGCGACCGTAGCGATGGCGTGGTTCCAGACTCTAGCGCCTAGAACCGCACGGCCTCTCTGGCCGGCGTCATTTAAAAAATGAATATGTTCAATGCAGTTTTTTCTTCGTTGTATTGTCCAGTTAGGTGGAGGGAGGACGGGTACCAGCTAATATCCGAGCACGCTGAGGAGTGCTCTCGTAACCACCCTACCAGAACAACCATCCGCTCGTACCTGAAACACGACTAAGTTTAAAAAAAGAACACGGAACTTTTCTTTAATATTGCGATTTTTATGCAGAAGGTGAACCCGAAACCCGGCTCCAAACTTCCGCAGCTGGTTCAGCAATAGTTCCCGAATACTTTGCTACAAGGCACCGCTGTTCTCCGATAGCTGGCAACAGAGTAAATCCACTTCGTTTGACTTCTCGCGCCGCGCGGCTCTACGCCTGTATTGCTTTGAGAATACCTGCGCAGCAGTGCAAATGTGTACCGTATACGCTGCGTCTATAGTTTGGAAACAAACTTTTTTTCCATTCATTGGCGCTACTTGCCGTTGACGGTACTTAATTATATTACTAGTGAAGACTTGGCCAGTATGTAACTGAGCTCGTGTGTGACTTCACTCAACGCAGTGCAGGAGCAGCCGGCGCAACGGCGGTATTGTGTGCTCTGAGGATTTCTGCATCGCTCTGTGTTTTGTGCTGCACCGTTTGAACGCTCTCATATTACAGCCTGTTCAACTGCAGTGTAGGGTCTTTCGCAGAAAAAAAGGTAATTTCGGCAACAACACTAAGAGTTCCTAATTACATTATTACTCTGTAACCAGCCACCCGACACCACGCATCCTTCGTAGCATCACATTCGCTCAGCAGCCTCCGAAATTTTGTCACTGAGTTTCGGCTTGACCGTCGTGTTGTGGCTGTATGCCGTTACTCTCGCCTGGAAAACACCAGCAACCAGATGCATTGGAGAAATTTTATTTCTTGTCCGATATCAGGCACGTAATGCCCTTCTTCACAGTATTGGAATTGTGGCATTATTCGCGAGCGTCATAAAAAACAGATATCCCTGTGTCCATCCGAATGGTTATTAGAGTATATAGCAAAGATCCAGAAAAGCTCTTCACCGATTACTTCAAATTTTTACAGTATACTCTGATAACCATTCAAACGAAAATAAGCATATATCTTAAAAAAAAAGAAAAATCAACAATGTACAGGTTTTCGGTTAAATCCAACAGTCCAAAAAAAATGCTGTACTATTCTTTGGAAATGTGTGGATTCGTTTCCTTTCTCGCAGTCCGTTCTTATTACGGTATCGTCACTAACCACTAGATAAATTGTTTATCCTATATATATTCTTTCTCAAAATGGTTCAAATGCCTCTCAGCACTATGGGAGTTAACTTCTAAGCTCATCAGTCCCCTAGAATTTAGAACTACTTAAACCTAACTAACCTAAGGACATCACACACATTCATCCCCGAGGTAGGATTCGAACCTGCGACCGTAGCGGTCGCGCGGTTCCAGACTGTAGCGCGTAGAACCGCTCGGCCACTCCGGCTGGCACATTCTTTCTCCTTAAATATAAAGAAATTGTACACACAACAGTGCGTTCTTTTATTTTCCTTCTTTCAGTCGGTTTTAACAGAAAAAAGGAAAGCTGTATTTATTGCTCATCAACTTACGATTAGAACAGTCCCACACAATGTGAATCACTCGAAACTTTGTAAAGAACCCTCTTTGCAGATTAAAACTGCGCGAAATACTGCCATTGAAGCTACTGTATTTTCCTCACAGATCTAGGAGCTAGAGAGGTCTCCATTACCAAATAAACAAATATCAGAAAGAGAGGGGAAGAGAAGGGGTCGGATCGGGTTGTGGGTGAGAGATTAGGACGTGCGTCTGATTCCCACAGGTATTCGGAAACCGGGGAGCGGTGGCGGGCTTGCTAATACGGTGTGAGGGCGCCAGGCAACAAGTGTGGAAGTCGTTCGAGAACTTGCGAAATGCCTGCACTTGTTCGGTGTCCTCATACGTTACTTGCACATGTAGTACGGTGCTATGCTGCATATTACCAGCTTGTTTCTGACACAAGCTGAGAATGCGGTAACGCCAATCTTCTGAAGAAGAGCACTAGGTGCCTGAAACCGGTAAACAAGTAAAATTTCTTTTGTGCTGATTTTTTTTCCCAACAGATGTACTTACAGTTGCGGAAGACGAGCATAGTACTACATCTATGGTGGACGTATTTGTAGACGGCAAAAGAAGTTATTTGTGGTAGCAGGCACCCGCAGTAGTAACACACACACAGAGGTTTTATATTGAAATTCACGCTGTTGTCGTCGTCTTCACCTCGAAGGCTGTTTCCACGCAGCTCTCCACGGTACTCGGTCTGTGCGAACTTCTTCGTCTCCTAGTAACTACTGCGACGCACTCCGTCGTTTACAGTCACTCGCCGTATTCAAGCGTTGGTCCGCGTCTACAATTTTTATCACGCCACACTTCCCAGCATTCACTTCTTCATAAATGAGGAACGGCAACAGCTGTTAAATTATACTTTACTGAAACGATCCGTTCCGCAGCTTACACTTGCACCCTAAGCTACACACCTGACTAGAAAAGAAATGGGGAAAAGTAATTACTAAGGAGCGAATATAACTTGGTCGCTGTTGGTTCTCTCGATTTCTGTTGCAGCATCCCTTGCTATGGAGAGCTACTCACTTCTCTGACTATCCTCCTTCCCACGAACGTCTATTTTGATTCGACTGAGAATGTCACGTCGTCCATTTACAGGAACTCATTATGAGCACTACATTTTTTAATACCTAGGGTATACGCAGTACTATTCTTTTTTCTCAATTTTCACGGTTCCGTTGCTCAATCGGAAAAAAAGGAATCCTTATAGGATAGCCTTGTTGCCTCTCTCTCTCTCTCTCTCTCTCTCTCTCTCCCTCTCTCTCTGTCTGTCTGTCTGTCCAACTGTTACAGACTTATCCAGTTGAATTTATATTACACACGATGGCCTTCAGTCTCTTAGCGGTGGAATAAATTGAAGCTTATAACTCAATGCACTCAAAAGATTGGGCTATTTAAGTCACACATTTTGATACTAACAACCTCAATATAGGGTGCTTCTCGTTGACCTAGAATCACGAAATTTGGCAAGAACGAAGATTCCACAGTACAAGCAAGGGAAAAAAATCCGAAAATTGATAATTTGTAATCATTTCACACGAAAAAAAAAATTTCTTTTGCAGTTTGTTATCCGGTGTCAAAGCTGAAATTTAAGCAATCAGACTGACTGGGTCGCAATGGTACAAGTCAGACGCCAGGCAAGGAATGACTTCATTGGTCATATGACGCGTTTCGGAGTTTATCCTTCATCAGATATCCAGGAGCAATTGCAGCACTGTGAATGTTTGTTTCACTTTAAATGCCTTATCTACGTGCAATAATCGCTCCTGGATATCTGATGATGGATAAATTCCGAAACGCGTCATACAAGCAATGATGTCCAATAATTGTGTGACGTTTGACTTGTACCATTGCCACCCAGTCAGTCCGAATGTAGAACTACTGATAATAATAATAATAATGGGCGCCCTATAAGCTGCAAAACCGGTCATTTTAATAAAGAATAATTTAAGAGTAGTTGCGGTTCTCCGTGTGTTTCCACAGCTGTGGCTGCCTAGAGCACGATGGGTCCTGCACTAACAAACTGCCGATCCTTTGACGGTTCAGAACGTCTCCGGTCAGCCGACACCTCTCTCTGAAGCAGTGCCACATATATTTAAACCCCCTTCCCCCCCCCCCTCCCCTCTCCACAGTTCGATGCAGAACCCACTGACTAGTTATTCGATCAACCCAGTCAATTTTCGACATTCTTCTCTAGCGCCACAATTGAGAGGCTTCTTCACTTTGTTGTCTGAAATGCTTCTCGCGTGTTTCAGTTTCGTTCGTGCTACACTCCAGACGAAACTACAGAGAAACTTCCCAGCACCCCGGTTTACCTGCGATGTTAACAATTTTGTCCGTTTCAGAAACGCCCTTTCTGCTTCTTCATTTTATATCCCCTCTATTTCGGCCACGGTCAGTAGTTTTGCTACCCAAAATAGCGAAACTCGTCCACTACTTTTCGTGTCTCGTTTCCTAATTAATTCCGTCTGCATCATTCTACTTTCATTCGATTACATTCCGTTGTAAAAGTTGCAGATATGTTGATGGTCGTCTTATAAACTCTCTTCAAGACGCTGTAAACGTGTGTAACTGTAAAGTAGGCATATTTGACAGACATCGTTGTGAAAATAATATATATAAGAATATACAGCCTACAGTTGCAGGTTAACTTTATCGTTTACCTAGGTTTCAACGTTAGTAATAACGTGTTCTACAGAACATAAAATATTATTTAAATGTTTGCCTAAAACAAGGCATTAGGCAAACATTTAAATAATATTTTATGTTCTGAAGAAGGCGTTATTACTAACGTTGAAACCTAGGTAAACGATAAAGTTAACCTGCAACTGTAGGCTGTATATTCTTATATAAACAATATCAGTTGCTGTCGCTGCATAAAAATGTTAAAAATTATGAAAATAATATGTTAACTGCACCAGTCGCTTACCCGAAGCTCAAAAGACTGGACAAGTTATTGAGAAAGAAAGGTGTTCAGAAGTAACTACAACTACATCGCCTATTGTGGTGGTAGCAATTTTTTATTTTACGCTTCGCGTTTTCCAGCAGATGCTACACGCTTCATTATATATATATGTATATATAAAGCTTGAACGTGGCGAGGTATCGGGAGTTATTTATGTAATAAAGTCGACTTGATGGCATTAATGAAGGTTTTCCTGCATTCGTGGGATTGATTCTAGTGGTTAAATCGCCTCGGGAAACATTTGTGTTTTCACGTTGCAGTTATAAGTACAGTATGGATATCGCAAATTCTGTACAAGGCCCCGCCATAGGATATGTTTCGACTCGTCATTAAGAACTGTGTGTCATTTAATGGCGAGTCGCCAGGCAGCTATACAGCGGTAACTGTAATATAAAAAAAATTGGTACCGTCACGAAAGGTGACTGGTTGGGGTAATTTTTGGAATGTTTTATTCAGCACAGAGGCAGTGTTGAACGTCCGCAGTGGATAAGAATCTTGAAAGAAAAAAGAAAAGAAATGTTGCGCGTTGATCCTACCTTCGCGGCTGCAGGGACCTCCGAGCGGCGCCAGCGGCCAGATTCGAACCAGGAGACTTCCAACTGCAGATCCTCGGCAGCCGGCGAATCACACTGAGGTCGCTTCTTCGTCTTCGGTGATGTCCAAAGCAGGTGACGCGAAAGAAGAGGCGACGGCCGATGATCTTGTGTAGTAGTGTTTAGCAGACTCAATCACACGCCACACCTCTCTGGCACTAACGCTAGCCCGAAACACTTTTGTGAGCAACCTTTATCTCTTTGGGACCCTGTGGCTCGTGCGAGGAGTGGCGGAAAATCTGACCTTTGCCGAAGAAACGAAATCTCGCCGTCAGGACGTATTCCCACACGTATCTCTACACTCCACCGTGTGCTAGGATTGGCCAGTCGTTCCTAAGGTGACCGACAGTCTTCACATTAAGCTGTAACCGTAATACGTCACACTTGCGCAAACGAATGAATTCTTCAGCAGCTTCGTACGTAACAGCATGTGAAATTCAACTAACGTCGTCTCTCGTAAAAACAGATGCTGTTCTCGATTGGGGAGGAATCGAAGTGTTCCGAATTTGTGGCGATTTTAGAGGCGGTGGTGGTGAAATGAATGCTCGTCTGTGCAGCACTGACGAATTGTGTTTGTTGTTCTGTGCAAGGTGGTTATCTCTTGTTGCTTATTATGCCACGGGTTAGGATTATTAAATATCAGTTCAAGTATATTTATTCATTCAGTCGTAGAAAACCAGATTATGCCGGAGAAAACATACAGAGCTGTTTCTTTTAAAGGCACTGAAGGAGCGGAGATGGAAGAGTGCGGTATTTATTGGCCGAGGTTACGGACGTGTGGAGCGTTATGTTGTTGTGGATACTGGGAGAATGTGACAGATTTCCGCACGTCTCTGAGTAAACAGGATGTCGAAGCGAGGGCAGAATTGTCGCCGCGGAAGGAACGTTGCCGCACAGCACACGTGCAGGCGCCGGACACAAAGCCAGGAGCCGGGCAGCCACACGTACAGACGGACGCACTCGGCGGGGTAAGCGCGCCGCGGCCACTGGTAATAGAGACGTCGGGCGCGGCGCGCGCCGCCTAGGCCACGCCTCCCGCTCCCCCCACCACCGCGCCGCGGCCCGCCCCCCACCACGCGCCGTGCGCGCGCGCGCGTGCCCGCCGCCAGCACGCTCTGGCGGCGACGGCAGCAACTGGCGGCTCGGAGCTCCGCGATGCGCAGCGAGCAGAGAGCAGCAACAGGTGGCGGACTGCTGTGTCGCGGCCCTAATATGGCGCGCGAGTCGGCGTTCCCGGCCAGGGAGGAGGGCGCGCTCTGCCGAGCAGAGTCGGGATGACGCCAACATACCGGCTACTACGGCTTCTGCCCGTTCCATTCATAGTTCTGGTTTTCAGTCCGAAGACAGGTTTCAATGCAGCTCTCTCTTATCTTGTGGTCTTTCCGCGAATTGCAAGTTGGCGGCAGTAAAATTGTACTTCAGTCACCCTCAAATGGTGGTTTTCTAAATTTCCTCAGTAGCGATTCACGAAATGAACGCCTCCTTTCCTCTAGAGACTCCTGAAGCATTACCGTAACACTCGCGTGATGATCAAACCTACCAGTAACAAATCTAGCAGCCCGCCTCTGAATTGCTTCTATGTCCTCCCTCAATCCGACCTGATAGGGATCCCAAACGCTCGAGCAGTACTCAAGAATAGGTCGTATTAGTGTTTTATAAGCGGTCTCCTTTACAGATGAATCACATCTTCCCAAAATTCTACCAATGAACCGAGGACGACTATCCGCCTTCCCCACAACTGCCATTACATGCTTGTCACACTTCATATCGCTCTACAATGTTACGCCCAAATATTTGATCGACGTGACTGTGTGAAGCGCTACACTACTAATGGAGTATTCAAACATTACGGGATTCTTTTTCCTATTCATCCGTATTAATTTACATTTATCTATATTTAGAGTTAGCTACCATTCTCTACACCAATCACAAGTCCTGTCCAAGTCATCTCGTATCCTCCTACAGTCACTCAACGACGACACCTTCCTGTACACCACAGCATCATCAGCAAACAGCCGCACATTGCTATCCACCCTGTCCAAACGATCATTTATGTAGATAGAAAACAACAGCGGACCTACCACACTTCCCTGGGGCACTCCAGATGATACCCTCACCTCCGATGAACACTCACCATCGAGGACAACGTACTGGGTTCTATTACTTAAGAAGTCTTCGAGCCAAACACATATTTGGGAACCAATCCCATATGCTCGTACCTTAGTTAGGAGTCTGCAGTGGGGAACCGAGTCAAACGCTTTCCGGAAGTCAAGGAATATGGCATCCGTCTGATATCCTTCATCCACGGTTCGCAAGATATCATGTGAAAAAACGGCGAGTTGCGTTTCGCAGGAGCGATGCTTTCTAAAGCCGTCCTGATGCGTGGACAGCAACTTCTCTGTCTCAAGGAAATTCTTTATATTCGAACTGAGAATATGTTCGAAAATCCTGCAACAAACCGATGTTAAGGATATTGGTCTGTAATTTTGAGGATCCGTCCTTCTACCCTTCTTATATACAGGCGTCACCTGCGCTTTTTTCGTCGGTCGGCACTTTACGTTGGGCAAGAGATTCGCGATAAATGCAAGCTAAGTAAGGAGACAATGCAGTAGAGTACTCTCTTCAATCTCTTAACCTCCCCCCCCCCCTCCACTCACGCCTCCCACACCAGCTACTTCTTCCCACACATATTTCCATCCAACACTAAATATGCCCTATCAACATATTCCTTCTTTTAGGCAACTTGTGCCACAAATTTCTTGTCTCCCCAATTCTATTCACTACCTCCTCATTAGAAAACATGACCGAAATAGCAGGTGTGTAAATGTGAAGAAGAAGAAGATATTTTTAGAAATATCGAAACGTAAGTGAGGGCTAATGAACCTTTGTTTGCAACTGGATGGCTGATTTTTCAACCTCTTCACCTCCTCATTAGTTTCATGATCTGCTCATCTAATGATCAGCATACTGCTGCATCACCGTATTTCAATAGCCTACTACTTTAAAGCATGCAGCTTTAATGTATGTTTAAATGATGATGGCATCCTCTTGGGTAAAATATTCCGAAGGTAAAATAGTCCCCCATTCGGATCTCCGGGCGGGGACTACTCAGTAGGACGTCGTTATCAGGAGAAAGAAAACTGCCGTTCTACGGATCGGAGCGTGTAATGTCAGATCCATTAATCGGGCAGGTAGGTTAGAAAATTTAAAAAGGGAAATGGATAGGCTAAAGTTAGATATAGTGGGAATTATCGAAGTTCGGTGGCAAGAAGAACAAGACTTCTGGTCAGGTGAATACAGGGTTATAAATACAAAATCAAATAGGGGTAATGCAGGATTAGGTTAAATAATGAATAAAAAATAGGAGTGCGGGTAAGCTACTACAAACAGCATAGTGAACGCCTTATTGTGGCCAAGATAGACACGAAGCCCACGCCTACTACACTAGTACAAGTTTATATGCCAACTAGCTCTGCAGATGACGAAGAAATTGAAGAAATGTATGATGAGATGGAAGAAATTATTCAGATAGTGAAGGGAGACGAAAATTTAATAGTCATGGGTGACTGGAACTCAGTAGAAGAAAAGGAATAGAACGAAACGTAGTAGGTGAATATGGACTGGGGTTAAGAAATCAAAGAGGAAGACTTTTGCACAGAGCATAACTTAATCATAGCTGACACTTGGTTCAAGAATCATAAAAGAAGGTTGTATACATGGAAGAAGCCTGTATATGCTGGAAGGTCTCAGATAGATTATATAATGGTAAGCCAGAGATTTAGGAACCACGTTTTAAATTGTAAGACATTTCCAGGGGCAGATGTGGACTCTGACCACAATAAATTGGCTATGAACTGTAGATTAAAACTGAAGAAACTGCAAAAAGGTGGGAATTTAAGATGGGACCTGGAGAAACTGAAAGAACCAAGAGGTTCTACAGAGTTTCAGGGAGAGCGTAAGGGAACAATTGACAAAAATGGGGCAAAGAAATACAGTAGTAGAAGAATGGGTAGCTTTGAGGGATGTAGTAGTGAAGGTAGCAGAGGATCAAGTAGGTAAAAAGACGAGGGCTAGTAGAAATCCTTGGGTAATAGAATATTCAGTTTAACTGATGGAAGGAGAAAATATAAAAATGCAGTAAATGAAGCAAGCAAAAAGGAATACAAACGTCTCAAAAATGAGATCGACAGGAAATGCTAAATGGCTAAGCAGGGATGGCTAGAGGACAAATGTAAGGATGTAGAGGCTCATCTCACGAGGGGTAAAATAGATAATGCCTACAGGAAAATTAAAGAGACCTTTGGAGAAAAGAGAACCACTTGCATGAATATCAAGAGCTTTGATAGAAACCCAGTTCTAAGCAAAGAACGGAAAGCAGAAGGTGGAAGGAGTATATAGAGGGTCTATACAAGGGCGATGTACGTGAGGACAATATTATGGAAATGGAAGAGGATGTAAAGATGAAATGGGAGATATGATACTGCGTGAAGAGTCTGACAGAGCACTAAAGACCTGAGTCGAAACAAGGCCCCTGGAGTGGACAACATTCCATTAGAACTACTGATGGCCTTGGGAGAGACAGTCCTGACAGATCTGGTGAGCAAATATATGAGACAGGCGAAATACCCTCAGACATCAAGAAGAATATAATAATTCCAATCCCAAAGAAAGAAGGTGTTGACAGGTGTCAAAATTATCGAACTATCAGTTTAATAAGTCACAGCTGCAAAATACTAACGCGAATTCTTTACAGACGAATGGAAAAACTGGTAGAAGCCGACCTCGGAGAAGATTAGTTTGGATTCCGTAGAAATGAAGGAATACATGAGGCAATACTGACCCTACGGCTTATCTTAGAAGCTAGATTAAGAAAAGGCAAACCTACGTTTCTAGCATTTGTAGACTTAGAGAAAGCTTTTGACAATGTTGACTGGAATGCTCTCTTTCAAATTCTTAAGGTGGCAGGGGTAAAATACAGGGAGCGAAAGGCTATTTACAATTTGTACAGAAACCAGATGGCAGTTATAAGAGTCGAGGACTCGAGGGACATGAAAGGGAAGCAGTGGTTGGGAAGGGAGTGAGACAGGGTTGTATCCTCTCCCCGATGTTATTCAATCTGTGTATTGAGCAAGCAGTAAAGGAAACAAAAGAAAAATTCGGAGTAGGTATTAAAATTCATGGAGAAGAAGTAAGAACTTTGAGGTTCGCCGATGACATTGTAATTCTGTCAGAGACAGCAAAGGACTTGAAAGAGCAGTTGAACGGAATGGACAGTGTCGTGAAAGGAGGATATAAGATGAACATCAACAAAAGCAAAACGAGGATAATGGAATGTAGTCCAATTAAGTCGGTGATGTAGAGGGAATTAGATTAGGAAATGAGAAACTTAAAGTAGTAAAGGAGTTTTGCTATTTGGGGAGCGAAATAACTGATGATGGTCGAAGTAGAGAGGATATAAAATGTAGACTGGCAATGGCAATGAAAGTATTTCTGAAGAAGAGAAATTTGTTAACATCGAGTATAGATTTAATTGTCAGGCAGTCGTTTCTGAAAGTATTTGTATGGAGTGTAGCCATGTATGGAAGTGAAACATGGACGATAAATAGTTTGGACAAGAAGAGAATAGAAGCTTTCTAAATGTGGTGCTACAGAAGAATGCTGAAGATTAGATGGTTAGATCACATAATTAATGAGGAGGTATTGAATAGGATTGGGGAGAAGAGAAGTTTGTGGCACAACTTGACGAGAAGAAGGGATCGGTTGTTACGACATGTTCTGAGGCATGAAGGGATCACCAATTTAGTATTGGAGGGCAGCGTGGAGGGTAAAAATCGTAGAGGGACAACAAGAGATGAATACACTAAGCAGATTCAGAAGGATGTAGGTTGCAGTAGGTACTGGGAGATGAAGGAGGTTGCACAGGATAGAGTAGCATGGAGAGCTGCATCAAACCAGTCTCTGGACTGAAGATCACAACAACAACAACAACAAGACTTGCTTTTCTACTGAAACATCCAAACGAGATATTCCAAGGGCCTGCAAGGTACCACTATATACGAGTATTTCAAAGATTCATCATTTGCGTTATAAATCATCAATGCCAGCAGTTGTGGAAGTAATGGAATTCATTAATGGGCTTCAGACCAATAGCTTCTCCTTGAAATCTGGCCAAAGGAGGAAACCACAGTTGCCAGATGAAAAGTGTTACAAGGATGCGAAAGTACCTGTCGGGGTGAAGAAAATGGGAGACATTAAGCAATGTGTACGATTTGCTTCTGACAGTGAAAGTACGCCGTCCTTCTGGAATGAATTATTAACTTGGTCTACAGCAGATATGCGAGAAACTTCTCTACTGTAAACGTTAAATACTATTTTGTTTTTTACTTCTTTTTCTTTATAAAAAATGTTAATTACCGAAAGCATTCAAATATGTCGTACTACAGCTCTGAAAGGAACATAAGAACACTGTACCGTATTCTAAATAAAATAGTTTATTTGTTTGTATATTTTTGAAATTTTTTAATCATCAAATGCACTGACTACAACAACAATCTAAATCCACAGCATAAAAACTTTTTTGCAATGCAAACGGGATAGCACGTAGTTGAGAGATGTTGACAATAAATCATTTGAGTGCTACTTTATCTTCAGCTTAAGTTTCACCTTATTCTAATAATTTATATAGTACTTCTATTGTTTTTCTCACTGTCCTTAAAAGTAAGTGAATGTGACAGGCTGTTTTGGCAATGAGCGATTCATTTTTGCTCCAAATTTTTCTTTCGTTTCCTTTACTGCTTGCTCAATGTACAGGTTGAATAACAACGGGGATAGGCTACAACCATGTCTCACTCCCTTCTCAACCACTGCTTCCCTTTCATGCCCCTCAACTTTTACAGAAAACAGACAGCAGTTATAAAAGTTGTAAATAGCCTTTCGCTCCCTGCACTTTACCCCTGATACGTTCACAATTTTCAGTAGAATATTCCACTCAACATTGTGGAAAGCTTCTCTAAGTCTACAAATGCTGTGAACGCAGGTTTGCCTTCCTTGAATCTTTCTTCTAAGATAAGTCGTAGAGTCAGCTTTGCCTCGTGTCTTTCTGCATTTCCCCGAAAACATAACTGATCTTCCTCGATACCTGCTTCTACCAGTTTTTCCATTTTTCTGTAAGGAATTCGCGTTAATATTTTGCAACCATGAGTTATAAAACTTATACTTGGGTAATTTTCACACCTGTCAGCAACTACTTACTTTGGAATTGAAATTTAGGCGGTATCTATCTTTCTCCTAGTGAAATATGCTTCTAAATGCTTACATCACTGTTTAGTCATTTCGTACTTCGTGTCACTCATTTTTTAGACGTTTAATTCCCTTTTATCCGCTTCATTTGCTACATTTTTATATTTTCTCCTTCCATCAATCAAATTTAATATCTCCTGTGTTGTCCAAGGATTTCTACTAGCCCTCGTCTTTTGACTTTTTTGATCCACTGCTGCCTTCACTATTTCATCTCTTAAAGCTACCCATTGGTCTTATAGCGTTCTCTTTTCGCCTGTTCTTGTCAATAGTTCCTTTATGCTCCCTCTGAAACTCCGAACAGCGTCTGGTTCTATCAACTTATCCAGGTTCCATCTCGTTATTGTTCTCCTTTTTGCGGTTTCTTCAGTTTTAATCTACAGTCCATAATCAGTAAATTGTGGTCAGAGTCCAAATTGCTCCTGGAAATGTCTTACAATTTAAAACCTCGTTCCTAAATCTCTGTCTGATCCTTATATAATCTATGTGAAACCTTCCAGTATGTCCAGCCCTCTTCCACGTATACATTCTTGTATGATTCTTAAACCAGGTGTTATGGTCTGTGCAAAATTCTACCAGGCGGCTTCCTCTTTCATTTCTTACACGCAATCCACATTAATCTACTACTTTTCCTACTCTTTCTTTTCCTACTATCGAATTCCAGTCACTCATGACTATTAAATTTTCGTCTCCCTTCACTATCTGAATAATTTATTTTATCACATCATACATTGCTTCAATGACTTTATTATCTGCGGAGCCAGTTGGCATATAAACTTGTACTACTGTGGTAGGCGTGGGCTTCGTGTCTATCTTAGCTACAATAACGCGTTAGCTATGCTTTCATACTAGCTTAGCCATCTTCCTAATTCATTATTAAACCTACTCCTGCGTTACCTTATTTCATTTTGTATTTGTAGACTTATATTCACCTGACCAGAAGTCTTGTTCCTCCTGCTACCGAACTTCACTATTACCCACTATATCTAACTTTAACTCCTCCATTCCCCTTTTTAAGGTTTCTAACCTACCTCCGATCCGTACAACGCCAGCTTTGTTTCTGCAGATAGCGACGTCCTCCTGAGTAGTCCCCGCCCGGAAATCCGAATGGGGGACTATTTTACCTCCGGAGTATTTTACCGAAGAGGATGTTCATCTTTTAGTCATACAGTAGAGCTGCATGCCTTGGGAAAAATTACGGCTGTAGTTTCCCCTTGCTTTGACCCGTCCGCAGTACCAGCACAGCAAGGCCGTTTTGGTTAGTGTTACAAGGCCAGATCAGTCAATCATCCAGACTGTTGCCCCTGCAACTACTGAAAAGGCTGCTGCCCCTCTTCAGGAACCACACGTTTGTCTGGCCTCTCAACAGATACCCGTCCGTTGTAGTTGCACCTACGGTACGGCCATCTGTATCGCTGAGGCACGCAAGCCTCACCGGCCGGTGTGGCCGAGCGGTTCTAGGCGTTTCAGTCCGGAACCGCGCTGCTGCCACGGTCGCAGGTTCGAATCCTGCCTCGGGCATGGATGTGTGTGATGTCCTTAGTTAGGTTTTAGTAGTTCAAGTTATAGGGAACTGATGACCTCAGATGTTAAGTCCCATAGTGCATAGAGCCATTTGAAGCACGCAAGCCTCTTCCGTCAACAGCAAGGTCCATGGTTCATGGCGGCGGGTGGGGGGGTGGGGGGGAGGGAGGAGGGAAGTGGATGTACCGGCTGATCAAAAAGTCAGTATAAATTTGAAAACTGAATGAATCACGGAATAATGTAGATAAAGAGGTACAAATTGACACAAATGCTTGGAATGACATGGGGTTTTATTAGAACCAAAAAAAATACAAAAGTTCAAAAAATGTCCGACAGATGGCGCTTCATCTGGTCATAATAGCTATAATTAGCATAACAAAGTAAGACAAAGCAAAGATGATGTTCTTTACAGGAAATGCTCAATATGTCCACCATCATTCCTCAAAAATATCTGTACTCGCGGAATAATGTTGTTAACAGCACTGTAAAGCATGTCCGGAGTTATGGTGAGGCATTGGCGTCGGATGTTGTCTTTCAGCAACCGTAGAGACGTCGGTCGATCACGATACACTTGCGACTTCAGGTAACCCCAAAGCCAATAATGGCATGGACAGAGGTCTGGGGACCTGGGAGACCAAGCATGACGAAAGTGGCGGCTGAGCACACGATCATCACCAAACGAAACGCGCAAGAGATCTTTCACACGTCTAGCAATACTTTTTTTTTGTTCTAATAAAACTCCATGTCATTCCAAGCATGTGTGTCAATTTTTACCTCTCTACCTACATTATTCCGTGGTTTATTAAGTTTTCAAATTTATACTGACTTTGATCACCCGGTATATGGAAGCTGAAGGGAGGTATTTTCGTGAGAGATTTACATTCTTTGACTCTCTAATACGAAAGCACTTCATCTAGTTATATAGATCATATTAACGGAATCAACTACAAACAGAAATGTAATAATTTTTGTGTGACAAGTGGAAATTTAAATGACGGTCAGATACCAGAGACTTTGGCAGGTAATTTCATTTCGTGATATAGATAGTTATTTCGTGACACGTCAAAAGTAACTTCGTGATAGTAGATAATTAGTGGAGTGCAGGTAGCACAATAACATCTGCCAACAGTGATGTGCAAAGACACTAGCAGCCGAAGTAGCGCCTTGCCCCTCGCAGAGTCCCGGTCGCAACAAGCTAACAAAAAGCCATCACGAAATTACCTCGCTTTACTTGACATTGTCCGACATTTCCCGGAAAGTGCTCTTTCCCTCTCTTGTAACGTATGCCAATGGTGTTTGTTTTGGCGCCGACTAATCCCGTGACGAGGCGGACCGCTCTCCGTTGGATCTTCCCCATCTGTTCGATCACTTCTACCCGGTAAGTGTCCCATAATGATGAACAATAGTCAAGAGTCGGTCGGACAAGCGCCTCGTAAGCCACTTACGTTGTGGATGGGTTACGTATGTAGATTCTTCAAATGATCTCAGTGTGGCAGGTGCTTTTCCCGTGTTTGTTTTGTGTGGTCGTTACACTTCAGGTCCGTCCGGATATTTACTCATAGACATTTTGCGGTAGAGACTGTTTCCCGCAGTTGTTCATCAATAGTGTACTCGTACAATAGTGGATTTCTTTTCATATTTACGAGTCATATGCTGCATTTTATTTACGTTCAAGGTATACTGGCAGAGCCTGCACCATTCATCAATTCCCTGCACCTCATTCTGCAAGTCTACACTATCGTGTGGCGTTGCTAGTTTGTCATAGACAACCGACTCATCTGCTAACAGTCTTAACGGGGGTAGGACGTCAAACGGGCCGACTTGGAGCAGGAGAGGCACCACAGGACATTTTAATTTACACTCTCTATAGTTTTACAAATAAATTCATAAAGCTTTTGTCAGCATCACCAGGAAGGATTCAGAATTCACACTCATTGCAGTGGCAGTTCGAAAACATAACAAAATAAATTTTTTTAAGTGTGAAATTTCATCATTTTTTCACTTACTAACGGCTGCATTTGTTGCTATAGGTACACTTTTCTTCATAAGTAAGAGAGATTCTTCGATGAATTTTGCACAGCATACATACCATACTTACAGGTGTATGAAACTCTAGAATTTATTTAATTTATGAAAAAACGAATGATCTGTTGTATTTTAAACTTCATGTTTAGAAAAAAAAACAAATTTTGTAATTAACTGCCTCAATGTTTACCACATTTTTCAATAGATTTGGAAAATTCTAGAGTTTCAAACACCTGTAAGTATGGTTTGCATGCTGTGCAAAATTCATCGAACCATCTCTCTTACTTATGAAGAAAAGTGTACCTATAGCAAACCTACATCCTTCTGAATCTGCTTAGTGTATTCATCTCTTGGTCTCCCTCTACGATTTTTACCCTCCACGCTGCCCTTTCTAAATTTGTGATCCCTTGATGCCTCAGAACATGTCCTACCAACCGATCCCTTCTTCTAGTCAAGTTGTGCCACAAACTCCTCTTCTCCCCAATTCTATTTAATACCTTCTCATTAGTTATCTACCCATCTAATCTTCAGCATTCTTCTGTAGCACCACATTTCAAAAGCTTCTTTTCTCTTCTTATGCAAACTATTTATCGTCCATGTTTCACTTCCATACAAATACTTCCAGAAACGACTTCCTGACACTTAAATCTATACTCGATGTTAACAAATTTTTCTTCTTCAGAAACGCTTTCCTTGCCATTGCCAGTCTACATTTTATATCCTCTCTACTTCGACCATCATCATTTATTTTGCTCCCCAAATAGCAAAACTCATTCACTGCGTTAAGTGTCTCATTTCCTAATCTAACTCCCTTAGCATCACCCGAATTAATTCCATTATCCTCGTTTTGCTTTTGTTGATGTTCATCTTATATCCTCGTTTCAAGACACTGTCCATTCCGTTCAACTGCTCTTCCAAGTCCTTTGCCGTCTCTGACAGAATTATAATGTCATCGGCGAACCTCAAAGTTTTTGAAACTTCCTGGCAGATTAAAACTGTGTGCAGGACCGAGACTCGAACTCGTGACCTTTGCCTTTCGCGGGCAGGTGCTCTACCGTCTGAGCTACCCGAGCACGACTCACGCCCCGTCCTCACAGCTTTACTTCTGCCAGTACCTCGCCTCCTACCTTCCAAACTTTGCAGAAGCTCTCCTGCGAACGCGTCGTGAGTCGTGCTTGGGTAGCTCAGCAGCCGGCACGGCAGCTCGGCGTGTTCGGTCAGAGCGTTTAGCTGCCCTCTGTAATAATAAAAAAAAAAAAAACTGAGAGAACGGATCAACGAGGAACCTGAACGAGTGTCATCTGACGTCCGGCACGAACAAAATAAAATTAAAAAAAGAAAAAAAAGTTGGTAGATCACTTGCCCGCGAAAGGCAAAGGTCCCGAGTTCGAGTCTCGGTCCTGCACACAGTTTTAATCTGCCAGGAAGTTTCATATCAGCGCACACTCCGCTGCAGAGTGAAAATCTCATTCTCAATGTTTTTACTTCTTCTCCATGAATTTTAATACCTACTCCGAACTTTTCTTTTGTTTCCTTTGCTGCTTGCTCAGTATACAGATTGAATAACATCGGGGCGAGGCTACAACCCTGTCTCACTCTCTTCCCAACCGCTGCTTCCCTTTCATACCCCTCGACTCTTTTAACTGCCATCTGCTTTCTGTACAAATTGTAAATAGCTTTTCGCTCCCTGTATTTTACCCCTGCCACCTTTAGAGCTTGAGAGAGAGTTTTCCAGTCAACATTGTGAAAAGTTTTGGCTAAGTCTACAAATGCTAGAAACGTAGGTTTGCCTTTCCTTAATCTTTTTTCTAAGATAAGTCGTAAGGTCAGTATTGCATCACGTGTTCCAACATTTCTACGGAATCCAATCTTCCCCGAGGTCGGCTTCCATCAGTTTTTCCATTCGTCTGTAAAGAATTCGCGTTAGTATTTTGCAGCCGTGACTTATTAATCTGATAGTTCGGTAATTTTCACATCTGTCAACACCTGCTTTCTTTGGGATTGGAATTATTATATTCTTGAAGTCTGAGGGTATTTCGCCTGTCTCATACATCTTGCTCACCAGTTTTGTCAGGACTGGCTCTCCCAAGGCCGTCAGTAGTTCTAATGGAATGTTGTCTACTTCCGGGGCGTTGTTTCGACTCAGGTCTTTCAGTGCTCTGTCAAATTCTTCACGCAGTATTGTATGTCCCATTTAATCTTCATCTACATCCTCTTCCATTTCCATAATATTGTCCTCAAGTACATCGCCCTTGTATAGACCCTCTGTTAATTAGGAATCATGAATATCTGTCATGTTGGAAATAATTGTGGTAGCAGGGAATGTCTGCACCAAAGTATTGTTCGCAAGAGAGACCGCACATTGATATAATTTTAAAAAGGGCGGGAGAGACAGCGTATGGATACATTTTAAGAAAATAGCGGGAAAGACCGCGCTTTGATACATTTTGTAATGGTAGCAGGGATTGTCTACACCAGAAAGCATTGTTGGCGGGAGAGACCGCACTTTAGCGTTCGTAGGAAGTCAGTAGTAAGCGAGAAGTGAGGCGAGTCGGTAGCAGGTCTGAAGCGAGAGGTTGAGAGGAGCGGTGTGCCTGCCAGGCACTAGCTATGATTTGTAAGAGATTATAAACGGATGTACAGAGACATCAGCTGACTATTATCATAAGAGGAACTAATATTATTGAATTAATTTTTTTGAGGAACTCAAGACTACTGCAGGTATGTTTGCGCATTGCTAGTTGTAAGATGTAAAAAGTAAGTCCCATTTGAACGTTTGTAAAATCATTTCATTCAGAATATAATTAATTTTTGCCAGCAATATTGCGTTACATCAACGTAAAACTTTGCAAAATTTTATTGTTGTCAAGAAAAAGTGTAACTATGAATTACGTAACTTCAGTCAAATTAATTAAAGAATAACGTCAGCTTTGCTATTAAAGAATAACGTCAGCTTTGGTAATAAACACAGCCACTTATTATGACAGCCCACCAGCAGCTAATAGAGTATAGTAAAACAGAGTAAGTATATTCATGTCGCAGTTCGATGTAGCAGTCAGATGGCGATCCAATAACAATACATGGCGTAATGTTTACATCAGGTTTGTTCTTATGATGAACAGAGGTCGTTGCATAGCATTAGGCAGCGTTCCTCTACCAGCAATTCTCTGATTAAGCCACGGACAAGCACACAGTCTCCTATTAGATTTTACCCGCCTGCCTCGACAGAGATGACGCAGGTATTCCAGTCGCTTCCGTTTCTGTGAAGAAACCGCGCGATTCGCGCACCAGATGCAGCCGCAAAGCGGCGCTGGAGAGCGCTGAGGTCGCGAAACAGGTGACTGCTGTGTACAGATGCGGGGCGACCCTTCACTCACAGCTCCAGGCGGTTTGGGCTTCCGACACACAGCTCGAGGCTGCTGCCGAGGAGCATCACTGTGGGGGGTCAGATGCGGGGGTGTGAGGGACGTCGAGCACGACCCCACGTGTCCCCCGATCGGTCCACTGCTGTGGCCGCCCCAGGTACTGCCTGCACTGAGGTCGACCCCTCACCCGTGGTCGAGTGGGAGACCATTCCAAATTCTGGCAGGCAGCGAAAAACTTTCCGAGGGGCCGATCGTAGGTCCTCCCCGGTTCTTCTGACCGACAGGTTTCAGGAGCTGTCTGTGGCTGACGATGTCCCTGAGCCGGATGCAGTCTTTCACCCTGTTCCATAGGAAGCTTCTCGGCCCGCAAGCTCTGGACATTCACACAGGGTGGGCTTGCCGGTAGTCGGGAGCTCCGACGTTACGCGTGTAATGGGGTCCCTTTGGAACGTGGCTGCCAAGGAGGGGAAGGAAGCCAGTGTGCACTCCGTGTGCATTCCAGGGCAGTCATAACGGATGTAGAAAGGCTGCTTCAGGATGCCACGAAGAGTACAGGGTGCAGCCAACTGCGGGTGGTGGCTCGTGTCGGTACCAATGACGTGTGCCGCTTTAAATCAGAGGAGATTGGTTCAAAAAAATGGCTCTGCGCACTATGGGACTTAAAGTCTGAGGTCATCAGTCCCCTAGAACTTAGAACTACTTAAACCTAACCAACCTAAGGACAGCACACACAACCATGCCCGAGGCAGGATTCGAACCTGCGACCGTAGCGGTCGCGCGGGTCCAGACTGTAGCGCCTAGAACCGCTCGGCCAACCCAGCTGACAGAGGAGATTGGCTTCGGGCAGCTAGCGGAAATGATAAAGACTGTCAGTCTTGCTTGCCAGATTAAGGCGGAGCTCACTATATGCAACATCGCCGATAGAACCGACTGCAGTCCTTTCGTGTAGAGCGAGTGCAGGTTCTGTGACTGTGTAGGCTGCAGATCCCTTAACTTGCGCCATCCGCTGGTGGGTTTCCGGGTTTCGCTTAATAGGTTAGGAGTCCACTACACACGGGAAGCAGCTACACGGGTAGCGGGGGCTGTGTGGAAGGAACTGGGCGGTTTTTTAGGTTAGACGGTCGCAGTAACCGCAGAAAGAGCTCCAAGCCCTAATAGAAAGCACTGAAGCTCACATAGTTCAGGTACAGAAATCTGGCTAAAGCCGGAAATAACCTCAGCCGAAATTTTTTCAAACAGTCTTCAGACGGGATGGACTAAATACAGTTTTTGGTGGAGTATTTATTGCTGTCAGAAGTAGGTTGCCTCGTAGTGAAATTCATGTCGATAGTTCCTGAGAAAAAAACTAATAATTGGATCGTTTTACCGACTCCCCGACTCAGAAGATGTACTTGCTGGACAATTCAAAGAAAACTTGAGGCTCGTTTCAAATAGGTACCCCACTCATACAGTTATAGTCGGTGGTGACTTCAATCTACCCTCGATATGCTGGAAAAGCTGGCGGCATGTAGACTTGCTCTTGGGGGGCGAAAAAAAAAGAACTGTTACTTTGTTTTTTTTTTTTTTTTAATGTCGAAAAATTGAATATTTTGGTGGGCCACCTGGCAACAGAATCAGCGATTGATTACACTATTATGATAAGATAAATTGAGCATTATGATAACATTAATTGAGCATTAAATACCTGAATGCAGCTTCATTTATTCGAGATCGTTCGGGAAACATTATCATTTCTGTGCATTTTTATAGTCGCGATGTAGTCATACCCGGAACAACACTAAGGGATCAAAAGATTTATAGACTTTAAAAGAAATGCAACACTATACAATTTTAAAAAAAATTGATTCAGAAATAATAGGAAAACGATAATGTTCCTTCTGCCTCATGCTGCGTTCGGCCCATCAGCGTGATCATAATTTCTGGTGATGAACTAACACAAAATAATTATAATTCAAATTAATGAGGAGATGGAAATCATCAATGTTAATTTACTAAAATAAGCACACTTATCTTTAACACCCTTTTTTTAATGCTACGTACCTTTTCATATTAAATTACAATAGATGACCATTGTGCTTAAATACTTGATACATGACAGTCAAAATGGCCTCTTGCTGTTGTTTGTTCGTAATCAATTTCAAGAAACTACATGTTTTCTGATTGGAAAAAATAACAATTAGCATATTCACTCAATATTTTCACATAAAATATAAAATACCGATGCGGAACGCATCAAGTCCGCGTCCGCCTTTCATGGAATACAAACAGTAAAAGGTGAGGCGCCCAATGCCTCATTTGTCTTGAAACAACAGAATTCTTTTTTATATCATTAATCGATACATGTACATAGAAATTTACAGGCACGGCGCAAGAACGGCAAAGACTAATAGATTCTGTCGCTGAACTTTAGGCCATCAGGCGTTTACTATTGAGCGTATATTAAGGTTTGTCAGGCGAAAATTACTAATATTACAGGCAGGCATCCGAAATTGTACTGAATGCCTTCTCAGAAAATTATTTTGAACATTTAGTTAACGAGCCCACTCGAAGCGTTAAATGGTTCGGAAAGAATACTTACCTCTCAGGAACAAATAATCCTGGACAAATAGGGAGTATCCTGACCAATACAGGGATTAGCGACCACGAGGCAGTTGCTGCTAGGCTGAATGCCGCAACACGTACAACCATCAAAAAGAAACGCAAAGTATATCTATTTAAAAAACTGATAAAAATGCTCTTCACGCCTTTTTAAGAGACAGTCTTCACTCCTTCCGATCTGGGCATGTAAACGAAGAAAAGTTGTGGAATGGTTTCAAAGAAATAGTATCGACAACAATAAATTAATAACTGATGGTACTGATCCCCCATGGTACACAAAACGGATCAGATCGCTGTTGCAGAAGCAGCGAAAACAGCATGCCAAATTTAAAAGAACGCAAAATCCTCAATACTGGCAAAATTTTACAAAAGTATAGCGCGTACTTCAATGCAGATGCTTTTAATAATTTCATAACGAAACTCTGTCTCGAAATCTGGCAGAAAACCCAAAGAGATTCTGGTCATACATAAAGCACACCAGTGGCAAGACGCAAACAATACCTTCACTGCGTGACAACAACGGTGAAGTCACTGATGACAGTGCCACCAAAGCAGAGATATTAAACACGTTTTTCCGGAACTCCTTCACCAAAGAAGACGAAGTAAATATTATTGAATTCCAATCAAGAACAACTGCCAAGATGAGAAACATAGAAGTAGATATCCTCGGTGTCGCAAAGCAGCTTCAATCACTTAATAAAGGCAAGGCCTCCGGTCCAGATTGAATACCAGTCAGGTTCCTCTCAGATTATGCTGATACAGTAGCTCCATATTTAGTAATTATGTACAACCGCTCGCTCACATCATGATGCGTACCTACAGACTGGGAAACTGCTCAGATCACACCGATACCCAAGAAGGGAAGTAGGACTAATCCGTTGAATTACAGGCCCATGTCACTAACGCCGATTTGCAGTAGGGTTTTGGAACATATACTGTGTCCGAACAATATGAGGTACATCGAGGAAAACACAGTCAGCACGGATTCAGAAAATATCGTTCTTGCGAAACACAATTAGCTCTTTATATTCATGTTGTAAAGAGGGACGTCAAATTAATTCCATGTTTTTAGATTTCCAGAAGGCTTTCGACACCGTTCCTCACAAGCGTCTTCTAACCAAACTACGTGCCTACGCAATATCGCCCCAGTTGTGCGACTGGATTCGTGAAAGGTAACAATAACATTGGAAGCTGAAGAAGTGAATTAAAATTCGTGCTGCGGCTGGGACTCAAACCCGGGTCTTCTTGCTTACTAGACAGATATGCTGAATATTATACCCCAGGGAAGTATTACAGGCCCTCTGTTGTTCCTGATCTATATTAACGATACAGGAGACAATCTGAGTAGCGGTCTTAGATTGTTTACAGATGATGCTGTCATTTACCGTCTGGTAAAGTCATCAGATGAACAAAACGACTTGCAAAATGATTCGGATAAGATATCTGTATGGTGTGAATAGTGGCAATTGACCCTGAATAAAGAAAAGTGTGAAATTATTCACAGGAGTACTAAAAGAAATCCACTATATTTCGATTACGCGATAAGTCACACAAATCTGAAGGCTGTAAATGGAACTAAATACTTAGGTATTACAATTACAAATAACCTAAATTGGAACGATCACATAGATAATGTTGTGGGTAGAGCAAACCAAAGACCGCGATTCATTGGCAGAAGACTTAGAAGGTGCAACAGGTCTACTAAAGAGACTGCTTACACCACGCTTGTCCGCCCTATTCTGGAGTACTGCTGTGCGGTGTGGGATCCGCATCAGGTGGGACTGACGGATGACATCGAAAGAGTACAAAGAAGGGCAGCTCGTTTTTTATTACCGCGAAATAGGGGAGATAGTGCTTCAGATACGATACGTGAATTGGAGTGGCAATTTTTAAAACAAAGACGTTTTTCGTTGCGACGGGATCTTCTCATGAAATTTCAATCACCAGTTTTCTCCTCCGATCGCGAAACCGTTCTGTTGGCACCCACCTACATAGGAAGCATTGATCATCACGACAAAATAAGAGAAATCAGGGCTCGCGCAGAAATATTTATGTGCTCGTTTTTCCCGCGCTCCGTTCGACAGTAGAACGGTAGAGAGACAGCTTGAAGGTGGTTCAGTGAACCCTCTGCCAGGCACTTTATTGTGAATAGCAGAGTAATCACGTAGACGCAAATTGAAGCACCCGATTACGAACCGGGGTGATGCCATTTGGAAATGAAGACCTCGGCAACTGATAAATTAAATTTGGATGCCGGTGGCTTTCAAATACTCTGTGAGAAAGTTACATTTATCAAGACGGTGGAGTGAAACAGGTACATTGGTTGGGAGGGATTAACCTATCACAAATACTTTCCTGTACAAGTGTGACTGTTCATCTGTGGTCATCAGTCCCCTAGAACTTAGAACTACTTAAACCTAACTAACCTAAGGACATCACACAACACCCAGTCATCACGAGGCAGAGAAAATCCCTGACCCCGCCGGGAATCGAACCCGGGAACCCGGGCTTGGGAAGCGAGAACGCTACCGCACGACCACGAGCTGCGGCCGAGTGTGACTGTGCAGTCATGCACTTGGAACATCCCAGTATTACGTGGTCGAGATCCGTTACTGCCACTGTGTCCTTGTCGCAGTGTTCAGACGGGATAATCTTCAACCAGTAGAGGTGCGCCGGCTGACACCCGTCTCATGTCCTTCTGACACTCCACTCTTTACACGTTCGTCAGACGTCAGCAAAGACACCCCGTGAGTGCGTTAGCGTCTACAGAGTAAATCACCCTTATTCTGATCGGTGTTTAGCTCTACACAATTTGCTTAATTTCAGAATTATCGTCAAAGAAGTACACGAATTCACATACGATACTGGCCATTAAAATTGCTACACCAAGAAGAAATTCAGATGATAATCGGGTATTCATTGGACAAATATACTATACTCGAACTGACATGTGATTAGATTTTCACGCAATTTGGGTGCATAGATCCTGAGAAATCAGTACCCAGAACAACCACCTCTGGCCATAATAACGGCCCTGATACGCCTGGGCATTGAGTCAAACAGGGCTTGGATGGCGTGTACAGGTACAGCTGCCCATGCAGCTTCAACACGATACCACAGTTCATCAAGAGTAGTGACTGGCGTATTGTGACGAGCCAGTCGCTCGGCCACCGTTGAGCAGACGTTTTCAGTTGGTGAGAAATCTGGAGAATGTGCTGGCTAGGGCAGCAGTCGAACATTTTCTGTATCCAGAAAGGCCCGTATAGGACCTCCAACATGCGGTCGTGCATTATCCTGCTGCTTCGCAGGGATCGAATGAAGGGTAGAGCCACGGGTCGTAACACTTCTGAAATGTAACGTCCACTGTTCAAAGTGCCGTCAATGCGAACAAGAGGTGACCGAGACGTGTAACCAGTGGCACCCCATGCCATCACGCCGCGTGATATGCCAGTATGGCGTACACGCTTCCAATGTGCGTTCACCGCGATGACGCCAAACACGCGACCATCATGATGCTGTAAACAGAACCCGGATTCGTCCGAAAAAATGACGTTTTGCCATTCGATCACCCAGATTCGTCGTTGAGTACACCATCGCAGGCGCTCCTGTCTGTGATGCAACGTCAAGGGTAACCGCAGCTACGGTCTCCGAGCTGATAGTCCATGTTGCTGTAAACGTCCTCGAACTGGTCGTGTAGATGGTTGTTGTCTTGCAAACGTCTGCATCTGTTGATTCAGGGATCGAGACGTGGCTGCACGATCCGTTACAGCCACGCGGATAAGATGCCTGTCATCTCGACTGCTTGTGATACGAGGCCGTTGGGAACCAGCACGGCGTTCCGTATTACCCTCCTGAACCCACTGATTCCATATTCTGCTAACAGTTATTGTATCTCGACCAACGCGAGCAGCAATGTCGCGGTACGATAAACCGCAATCGCGATAGGCTACAATCCGACCTTTATCAAAGTAGGAAACGTGATGGTACGCATTTCTTCTCCTTAGACGAGGCGTCAACAACGTTTCACCAAGCAACACCGATCAACTGCTGTTTGTGTATGAGAAATCGGTTGGAAACTTTCCTTATGTCAGCACGTTGTAGGTGTCGCCACCGGCGCCAACCTTGTGTGAATGGTCTGAAAAGCTAATCATTTGCATATCACAGCATCTCCTTCCTGTCGGTTAAATTTCGCGCCTGTAGCACGTCATCTTCGTGGTGTAGCAATTTTAATGTCCAGTAGCGTAGATTGTGACATGACACTTACAGAACAGTAGTCAGTATAACGCATTACGTCTTGTTTAGTAGAAATAACCCTCAACACAACAATATCAAATTTGAATAGTAGGTTCTCTACAAGTTGAAGTTGGCCAATATTACGACAGATCATCCGATTCTGGTTCTAAGTTCGGTACTATTTAGGATGACAATCAAGTCTACGGAGGATGGTTAGTGTTTGTGACACGATGAGCAAAAGATTACTCAAGCTTGCTCGAGTTCACAGTGGACACAAGCTGGTGAACCAACAAGTTAACGCGTCTGCCAGTGGCAAATTAGCTGCGATGAGCTGTCGGCTGCCTGGGTGCTGAAAACCCTATAAAAAGCTGATGAAAATATTTACTGATATTTTATCAGTTGAAACTGTCCTGTGTTGCTCGTTAGACGAGGAAGCATGCACTCATCCCTCGTCTAGAAAATATGGCGATATACACGTACATACATGGTGCAGCATGTATACTCCAATGCCCAGTCAGTTCTCGCAAGAACAATTAACAAAGTGGCTGTTTCGTTTCTCCGCTATCGGAGCTCAACGACTGTTCAGCTAATTTCTAGCTGGATGTCAGCCAAAGTGAACGCAGGGTTCACACAAAATTCCCGTTTTGGCGTCGCCCAGAGCGTGATGCGCCCTGTTCTACAATTGACGCTGGTTCAGAGGAGAGTCCACCAAGTTTCTGGTCTCGTGTCTTTCGTAGCAAAACTGTCCCCCCACCTGTGTCCTTTCGTGCTTCACGTCACGACCTTTTCAAACCAATGGGAGCGTTCTTTTCATCTTGTGGAACTACCTCAGCCAATCGCAAAGGGCCTACCTTAAAACTGCGTCGAAATATCGCCACTTTTACTCCTTCCTAGTTCATTTCAGCCAATCGGATATTTTGTACCCGCTCCTGACAACTGAAATTACACGTGTACATCTACGTCTGCATCTACATGATTACTCTGCAATTCACATTTAAGTGCTTGGCAGAGGGTTAATCGAACCACAATCATACTATCTCCCTACCATTCCACTCCCGAACAGCGCGCGGGAAAAACGAACACGTAAATAAACCTTTCTGTTCGAGCTCTGATTTCTCTTATTTTATTTTGATGATCATTCCTACCTATGTAGGTTGGGCTCAACAAAATATTTTCGCATTCGGAAGAGAAAGTTGCTGACTGAAATTTCGTAAATAGATCTCGCCGCGACGAAAAACGTCTTTGCTTTAATGAGTTCCACCCCAACTCGCGTATCATATCTGCCACACTCTCTCCCCTATTACGTGATAATACAAAACGAGCTGTCCTTTTTTGCACCCTTTCGATGTCCTCCGTCAATCCCACCTGGTAAGGATCCCACACCGCGCAGTAATATTCTAACAGAGGACGAACGAGTGTAGTGTAAGCTGTCTCTTAAGTGGACTTGTTGCATCTTCTAAGTGTCCTGCCAATGAAACGCAACCTTTGGCTCGCCTTCCCCACAATATTATCTGTGTGGTCTTTCCAACTGAAGTTGTTCGTAATTTTAACACCCAGGTACTTAGTACAATTCTCGAGGCTGTCAATTCAACTATTTATCGAGTAATCGAATTCCAACGGATTTCTTTTGGAACTCGTGTGGATCACCTCACACTTTTCGTTATTTAGCGTCAACTGCCACCTGCCACACCATACAGCAATATTTTCTAAATCGCTTTGCAACTTATACTGGTCTTCGGATGACCTTACTAGACGGTAAATTACAGCATCATCTGCGAACAACCTAAGAGAACTGCTCAGATTGTCACCCAGGTCATTTATATAGACCAGGAACAGCAGAGGTCCCAGGACGCTTCAAATGGTTCAAATGGCTCTGAGCACTATGGGACTTAACATCTATGGTCATCAGTCCCCTAGAACTTAGAACTACTTAAACCTAACTAACCTAAGGACAGCACACAACACCCAGCCATCACGAGGCAGAGAAAATCCCTGACCCCGCCGGGAATCGAACCCGGGAACCCGGGCGTGGGAAGCGAGAACGCTACCGCACGACCGCGAGATGCGGGCCCAGGACGCTTCCCTGGGGAACACCTGGACTGACTAGCGCCGAGAAGTCGCCGCTGCAATGGCCGGCGCATTGTAGACTGGCAATGAAGCACAGGATGGGCCCTTGTTGGGTTGGAAGCCGACAAAACAACTGCGAGCGTTCTGCGAATTTCCGTGGGACACTGGCGCCTAGACGTCCAGACTCTGTTACAAAACATACAGGGTGTTCGAAAAGTCTTTCCCTGATTACATAAATTGATAACTCAGGCTAGAAGTAAGATACAAATATCAAACTGGTCCCTAATTGTTTACAAACTACCAAAGTTTTTTTCACACATGAGTAAACTTCCACATGAGCACCCTCGGTAGCACGTAGCACATCTAGGCGATATTCAATTTCCGTCCACACAATAGCAAACATCGCTGGAGGGATCGATTCAACGACTGTGGTTATCCGTTGCCGCAGGGTTTCAAGATCTGGTACACGTGTTCGGTAGACCTCGTCCTTGACATAACCCCAGAAAAAGAAGTCTAATGGGGTTATGTCAGGAGAGCGTGGAGGCCAAACCGTTGGCCCATCACGACCAATCCATCGCTCAGGAAAGGTCATATCGAGATAGGCACGGACGTCCAAACGCCAATGAGGCGTGCACCGTCTTGCTGAAACGATACATCGGGGTGATACTGAAGCAGCTGAGGAACAGCGTACAGTTGCAACATGTCCAGATACACTGCAGGTGTGACGGTAGCCTCAGAGAAGAAGAATGGCCCGATAATTCGATCGTGCAACAGCGCGCACCAAACGTTCACCTGTGAACTGCCTCTGGTGCACTCCGTGACCTCGCCAGGGGGTTGTGAACCCCAAATGCGCACATCATGCCGATTCACTACTCCACTGACAAAAAAGGTCGCTTCGTCGGAAAAGGCAATTCGTGTGAGGTAACCATCATCGTCCTCAATACGTGATACCATTTCGACTGCAAAGTCATATCGACGTGTACTGTCGTTGGGCAACAAGGCCTGAACGATTTGCACTTTGTATGCACGAAACAATTAACGTTTGTCTAAAATGTCATGGAGAGAGCTTTTTGCCATCTGTAATTCACGTGAGGCCCTGCGCACCGATTTCTTCGGACTTCGCAGAAAAGACTGCCTTACAGCTTCCACCCTGTCTGCTGAGGTTTTCGGTCGACCAGACCTCGGAAGGTCAGCAACCGACCCTGTGTTCTTGAACTTCTCAGACCAGGCTTTAATGCTCTCGGCATCAGGTGGATTCCTTCCGAATGTTGTCTGGAAGTGTCTCTGCACTGTGGTTGGCGATCGTGTCTCACGGTACCACAGGACACACTGTGCCTTCTCCTGATTGGCTAACATGGCTTCTTGGGCACTGCACCTCATATAGTAGTTACGTACTGCGAACCTAAAACAGGAAAAAACTTTGATAGTTGTAAACAATTCGACACAAGTGTCAGATTTGTATCTTATTTCTAGCCTGAGTTATCAATTTATGTAATCAGGGAAGAACTTTTCGGACACCGTATTTGCGAAAGCACGAGGCTTTCAGCGAGTTTATGGCCGTTCTTTGGAAACTTTGAAATGGACTCACCAGGGCAGATAATAATAATAATAATAATTTTGCTAGCAAAATGCACGGCAAACGTGTGGGAAAGAGGCCGCGAGGCTGAATCTTTTTTTCCTTTTCTTCCAATTAACTTTAAAGTCTCTGACTGGTCAAATCGGTATATGCAGAGCAAAGGCCGCTCTCCCAGCTTCGAACGCCACGCTGTAGCTCGTGACTGGCTAGTCGGGCGTCTAAACATTTGACACATTCCGTCACGCATAGTCATGGCGCAGAGTCAAATTGGTTTGGCAGACCAGCAAACGGGTTCACATGCACACTGGACTCCAGCAGGGTTTCAGAGGCTCACAGGGAAGCTCCTGCATTCCGAATTAACCGAACGCGAGACCGGTGCGCGCCATTAACAACAGACTGCGGCCGTCCATGACTTGAGTCGCCGAACGCATCGCGGTGTGCCACCTTGACCAGCAGGAGCTGCTGCGGCGTAGGGCTCTAATACATGTTTCTCAGCACCCTGTTCTTTCGAACCATATTTTTCTTTTTGGAACGGTAGAATATATAGATTCTTGATGGTGGCGTAGTTTTGTGCCATAACCCGGATTCACGTGTCTGAAGTCAGATAAAGCGATTAGTGTTCCGGTTAGTGTACTGTGTCGATCCCCAGCTGATCGCTTTGTCCACCACAGACCCTATGTTAGTGAAAGCGTTTGTCAAATAAAAATGTCTGTGTGACGTTTCTTTAGTCATTTTTGTTCTCTTGTGATGTTAAGGATGAAAAAATCTATTATCGTTTAGATCACAACTTCTCCCTGAGTTCTGATTAACAGTACCTTGCCATTTTATTATTAAAGTCTACACTTGAAACGTAAGTATAAGATTTTTCAATTCGCGTCCCCAGCCAGGATCTCTTACTTCATTAACGCTATCATTCGACGAGACGTTCCATATCCCGCCAGCGTTCGGCAGTGACGTGAGGAAAAGGTGCGTGCGTCAGTTCCACCATGTCTGGCCGCTTAACGGTCTTGTTACTTGTCGCGCCAAATCCCTTAAATTGGCTCCAGATGAGCTCTGTTGGGTTCATATTGGAATGGTACAGTGGCAAATCTAAAAACGCAGCATTTGTATGGTGTGTTCGATACTGTGAAAATGAATGTTTTTCATGTTCCACGAAACATGACTCTGGTTCGTGTGAGACTACATCACTTGATTGTTTTTCATGTTCCTACGAAACATGACTGTGGTTCGTGTGAGACTGCATCACTATATTTGTGGTATAAAACAATGGACATAGTCCAAATAAAGAGTATTTAATTTTTAATATTTGCCCTAACAATTACATTGTTATGGTTTCTTATTTAAAGCAACCTTTGTTAATAGACTTTCATAAAATATCGGTCATTAATGATTTATATTTGAAATGAAAACGCCCGCATCTCGGGGTCGTGCGGTAGCGTTCTCGCTTCCCACGCCCGGGTTCCCGGGTTCGATTCCCGGCGGGGTCAGGGATTTTCTCTGCCTCGTGATGGCTGGGTGTTGTGTGATGTCCTTAGGTTAGTTAGGTTTAAGTAGTTCTAAGTTTTAGGGGACTGATGACCATAGATGTTAAGTCCCATAGTGCTCAGAGCCATTTTTTTGAAATGAAAACAGGAATTTCGCGTCAATATGTCACCATAAACGAGAAGACGTGAATTATTCATAAAAATGATGATGAATATTACAATTACGGGACGTTTGCATTTCAAATTGCACAAAAAATAAAAGGATGACGAAGGCTAGACTTGAATGAGCAATCGACGAACTGCACCACATTGCCAAACCACTACCCTACCGATTCCGCAATACACTGTGTGTGTATTTGTATCTCAACTGTCCAACTGTAAATTTCTGAAAAACGTTAAAAACAATGTATTTCTCGTCACTTTTTAGCCGTGTTCCACACGCGTGTCTCACTACGGAACACTAAGCAACCTCAAACGTTTCCTTGCTGCTTATTGTCAGCGCGACAGTGCAGAGGCTGTCACTGTACACCATTTATGAAATAAAAATTATGTAGCTAAAGCGTGATTAAGAAAAACGTTGACAGTTGCTAATACAGTCGAACACCTTAAAGTTCCATTTAACATAACTTAGTAATAAGATACCTAATACATAAGAAGGACCTTCTTCCAAGACCGTAACAACACCAGTGTACGAGAGTACTGGGGCAACCTGCATTCTACGCCAAAGTACCGTTATCCAAGATGGTGGCGATGGCGTCATCCAAGATGGCGGCGTGTAGACTTGGCAACGCCGCATGACGTAATCCAAGATGGCGGCCATGACGTAAGCTGGTGTCGCAAGTACCGTTATCCAAGATGGCGGCTTTTGGCGGGAAAGTTCCACGCCCGTCCTCAAATTCCAACAGGATAATGCATCACACCACTGTTACCTCCACTAACCTAATAAAATCGCGGGAACATAGGTCACTTGAGCTACCTCCACTAAGTCAACCAACCACCACCTCTTCCTAGGGAATGGTGAGAAAAGGACTCAGGCAGCACTGGGCTGCTCAAGAGAAGAAGGAGTGTAATTTACTTATTTTGGAACACTTTATTTAGGGATGGAGTATACTTATTACACTGATACAAAACACACGCTCTGACGTGCTTGGGGTCACATTACACAGCCTACAGGCATGCGAACCACTAAAACATTGTGCAAACATGCTTGCTAATCGTCAACTGTCGAAATCATGCACCACTCTTTGTTTAAACAATTAGAGACAGCACCACCATCTAGTGTGTCTGCCAGGAGGTCCACACTCCAAATGATGGAGTACACACAATGACCAGGACACTGTCATCCAAGATGGCAGCCATGATGTCAGCTGATGATGCAAGTACCGTTATCCAAGATGGCGGCAAACAGTGTGTTGACCATTAGGTCTAGACCGACTACACAGTACCACCACCAGAAAGTGCTGTCCTGTGTTCAGTGACATAATCCAACATGGTGGGGATAAATGGTGGGAAAACGACTCTGCCTGTGCTGGACATAAGTTCTTATTTTACAGGGAATGTCTCCACCACTAGCAGCAGAAAGGGCTTCTGGCCACCCCTTAAAATTAACCACACCAAATCCGTACTTAACCCTGCCGACCCTGCACACAATGCGGGGTAACGACAGCAGCGAGACTCCAACTTACCTAGTAAGCATACTGCCACCAGAGGGTGCAGTCATCATTCCTGTGATGTAATCTCAGATGGTGGTCTGGAGGAGAAAATGGCGCGCAAATGACTCGGCCTGCCCTGGGCTGCTGGATAGATTAAGGAAGAAGTATACTATATTTATTTTGGAACAATTTATTTAGGGATGGAGTATATTTGTCATACTGGTACAAAACACATGCTGGGGTCACTCCACACTGCCCACAGACCTATAAACTACTCCTAAATAACGCTCTGCAGACACAAAACGACTATTAATTTACTGAAATAATTTCAGTACAGACCTCTAAACTGCTCCTAAATAATGCAAAACACTGATGTACAGGCACGAAATGATAAACTGTCCAAATAACACATAGCACAGCCAACAGACCCGCTCAGAAAATAATGCAACACACATGTAATCAGATGTGTTGGCAAAAGTGCCAACACCGTTTTTCTAGAGGAGGCCGAAATGCACGCGTTTAAATACACACAGACTTGCGTCAGGTCTGGAACAGGACAATGTCTTGAGAATTGCAATAAAGTAGGAAAATCTTGTAATACTTAACTTTAATCCACATTTGTAGAACATCGCTCTTGATGATACAGAAGTATAATAGCCATAATAACAAAGAATAATGGCGCCGTGCTAGGTCGTAGCAAATGACGTAGCTGAAGGCTATGCTAACTATCGTCTCGGCTAATGAGAGCGTTATTGTCAGTGAACCATTCCTATGAACGTCGGCTGTACAACTGGGGCGATTGCTAGTCCGTCTCTCTAGACCTGCCGTGTGGTGGCGCTCGGTCTGCGATCACTGACAGTGGCGACACGCGGGTCAGACGTATACTACCGGACCGCGGCCGATTTAAAAGCTACCACCTAGCAAGTGTGGTGTCTGGCGGTGACACCACATTAATCAATGAGAACAAGCACAGCCCCCCCACACCTTGTCCAGTGGACCACACAGGAGGTTAGCGGCAGCCCCCACGAAGTGATGCAGCTGTCAGCTGTCAACCCATGCACAGATGCCCGCACGCATGAGGTGGCGACATCCCTTCCATACTTCATACCTGAGAAATTCCACTCGAAATACGTGTTCGTCTATGCACTGTTGCTGACGCTACCGACGACACACACGTCAGCACAGGCGTGAGCCGCCACTGGACACAGGTGAAAGTTGCCTCCATTTTTGTGTATACAGTCGGTCTTATACTGACGTCAAAGAACTCCAATGTGCGCTCATGCTCCTCCCATATGCGAGGGCAGCACGTGTCCTTACCATTGATGACAGAGTAGCACAGGGCACATTGTCCCTAGTGCAACATGAGAGACGCGGCCAATTGCTAAACTACAAAAAGCGCAGAATAACATCAAATGCACTCTTCCCAGCGGTCCTAGCGTTATTACCCACTCCATCAAGTGCTACCCTTCTCACTTTCAACACACACAAACGTTCCCACCTCTATGTAGAGGCTCCTATATCCCAGCACAAAGGATGTGAATGAATCGAGCATTACGATGGCTCTTATAGAATTTACCCGCCGAATTACAGTTGCCGTCAGTATCGAAGCACCATCCTCATTCCCTTTCTTTCCGCAGACAGAAGTTTCAGCGGTAAAATTATCTTTCACAGATCGCTAAAGTGCGTTGACAGAAAAACCTGTAAAGTTGTCTACAGATCATCAAATAAATACGAGAATCACAAGACTATTGGAAGCCAGGAACGTATTTACCAGTGCATTTGGAACGAATCTTTGTATCTATAGTGCACAAAATTTTTCATGTAAAAAATCTCTCTCATCCCCTTGTGGTTATGAATGCGCTGAATCTATACGATAGGACACACAGTCATCCCCTCTTGTCATGCCGCAACATACACCACAGCAACTTTACAATGCAATATATACAAATTTTACACAAACAGTGCAGTTATTATTTTGTATCTTTTCTATACAAACCCGAAACTTTAGCTAGGTGGAGCATGCTCTAGACCACTGAGTAACTAGAAACAAACAGATGAAAAAAGATATTTCCACCCTCGAATACCGGTCTCGGTGATGTAACAGATTCGAAAGGTACAGTGCTATATTTCGCATCCCGATTAGTTCATTTGGGCTATGAGTTGGCAGCTGTGCTACAGTTACAAGTAATTTTAGAACACATAACGAGAGATTATGTTATGATCGCATGGAAAGATCTGACATAAAATCGATAGAATTACGAAAAATGACAATGGAATAGGTATAAATTGACCGGATATACACCGAAATGCGGGGAAATTGAGGAAGTACTTGCGTATCTTCTGGTTCGCACCGAACAATTTGTACATGGGAACAAGTATGCGGCAACAAGAGCAATCCGAGAAAACGTCAACATCGAAACGAAGGGAATCAGGGAGGCAGTCAATTTTTTCCATCGAGGCAGTTACTGTATGTCTATTGAGGTAGCAGTGATACACGCAAGTTGACTACTGTATGTGATGCTTTTCAGGAGGACAGAGAACAATTCACCTCCTGCTTTCTACTAGTATACAGCCACGTGTTCTGTATGTGCTTTAAAGCACTGTCTATCTGCGATCGTTAACGGTAAACTTGTCAGTCATCTGAGGACATCCAGCTCATGTGTGATGAAGCTTGACACATTCCTCTAAACGAACTTTGATTTCTGCAATGTACTCCTTCCCCCCTGTCTCATCTTGGGTGTCAGCGTCCTAACTAAGTTAGCGATAGGTGCTTTTGAGGAGCTGCAGTCCCCGTGTACACATTTGCCAGGCAGATGTGTTGTTTACAGAGTTAGTGACGGAATGGCTTGTAATTTTCACTTGTTGGACGGTGCTGCTATGCGTTTATCTGTTTCCTTGCAGGATGTATCCCCCGCTACTAACGATCATTTTATATAGACCTGGTGCAGGCATCGTATAATTTCTCACCCGCGATCGGATGTGAACAGTGGACACTACACATCTGTGGACACTTATATTGTGCATGTATCACGCATAGCCAGTGTTTTAAGGAAGCAGTTTTCTCGTTTTGCGGATCGATACCACAGTTTATCGTAGAGAATCTGGGAAGAACGATGTATGTCCTGCGCTTGAAATATATTTGTTAAATTGTAATATTAACAGCGCTACATTCCATACAACTGACAGGTCGGAAGCGCAGGCGATCTAACATTATAGCCTGTTTTAAAATAAGTGCAGACCGTTGTAGCCTTAGGGGTGTGCGTGTTTATGTTCTCTCTTACCAGTACCTTCCAGGTATCGATCCTAGACTCTAGAACAATACTTTAGAATTGATAGCTTGGTCGATTTACCGAACTCCATCCGTCTGGCTCTCCATCTCGCATAAAAATGATTCGTTTCTTCTTCTTCTTAACCATCTGCCATTACATCATGACACTTTGAAATCTGTTACTATGCATCGATACGGAGTGCTAAGCTCCTCGACATCGATGCATCTATAGAAATCTTGTGCACTTGGATGGGCAAGAACTCAGTTCAAATGGTTCAAATGGCTCTGAGCACTATGGGATGTAACTTCTGAGGTCATCAGTCCCCTAGAACTTAGAACTACTTAAACCTAACTAAGGACATCACACACATCCATGCCCGAGGCAGGATTCGAACCTCCGACCGTAGCGGTCGCGCGGTTCCAGGCTGTAGCGCCTAGAACAGCTCGGCCACACCGGCCGGCTAGGACTCAATAAGCTCCATTCACTCACGACATGTGGAATTTAGCGGCCTATTTCTGGTCGGATGCAGATTAAATCGGTAGCGGTGCTGCAGGGTGGGCTGGTCAATGACAGTGCGAGAGGATCTTTCACCGTCTAATTTTACCCTAAGAGAGCGAGAATGCTCTTTGCTCTCATCAGCATAAATTAGCCACTATGCTTCGGGTGTTAGAAATATGTAGAGCGTTGTCTGATATACTTTAATGATGTTTGTGCTCGAGAATTAACATTGAATGGACGTACTGCACAGTCACCTATCTACATTCGCAATGATACTCGTAAATTGAAGAAGGGGTCCTTTAGCTATGATACTGAAATTGGGAAACATGCTGTCATATCATTGGTTGGTGTTGAAATTATTGCTATAATTGTTCGCACTATCAACTGTCATGATTATTATTAGGTTAGATCGATGTTGTCTTTTCCATCCCATCTGCCCAGTGGTATGCTATTGCTTACCACATAATGATTGACTGACATCGCTTGTTTTGTAAGGTGTCAGGCAAATCCAACACCTTCCATGAAAACCCTGACATGATAGCAAATCCGGCAGTATGTCACATAGCTCCGAAAAAATCCTGACATTAAATTAACCAAAGTAATACGATCAACGAGTGAGCAAATGGAATACCACACACTAACACAAGAACGCCTAAATGCATGTCATACCTTCCCACCGTGAAACAGACGCAGTTCCCAGGGGAGAAACGAGAACACAAGCCGAGAGCAGAATCGTGTAGGCTAGGAGGCCCTACGATAAGGGACAGACGCCCACATCGCCGGCTGACCGTCAAAACCACCCCCCAGCCCATGTTAAAAGATAGAGCTCTCCAGAAGAACAGTATAGATCTTACGATAACACTAAAAGGGCCACACCAGCTGCAAGTTTTAGCGTGAGACTTTTTCGCGTCTCTGTTACGTTACAAACGTTAAAAGCATTGCCCCACCACGAAAAGTATAACGTTTCTCATCGGATAGACAGAATTTATTAGGCGGAGCTTAAGGTTAACATTGAGACCCTGATTGGTCAGTTGAAGACACAGCCAGATAGCTTTTTTTAAACCAACTTCGGTAAATTTTAGTAAGGAGAAGTTAGGAGAGAGTTGCTTCCGAGACGGCGAGGTGCGTGGAGCTGCGCCGCCCGCCGCCCCCTGATGCTGCCTAAACACCGTCAAGGTAATGAACGCATGCAATGCCGCATAACAGCGCATAATGCTTCTCTCAGAACTGCAGAAGTCTCATCTGTTACATCCCCTTTTTACGTAATACTAGTGTCGACCGTCAATTAAATGTCATGGTGTTCATATTTGCTACTAGAAATCAAAATCTGAAATGCAATGATTTTTCTGTTATATAATTATTGAGAAGCCACATCAGCCACTGTAATTTATGACAAGTTAGATAAGTAATTAAAGGTAATTGAGGGTCACTGTAAACCATTTTGATAGTTTTCTCTTTTATGAAACTTAACTTAAATCTAGATTATAGATGTGATATGTCATAGGCCATCCTTCGATCCATTGTAGAACTTGGAAACCCATTCAGGGAATACTCGTTCACATTTTTGTTGAACGCAGTTGGTTTTTATCATCCAGTACTAAAATATTTCCTTTTATCAATAGTGCAATTTATAAACGATGTTTTGTGAGTAGAATAAAATTTCCAATGTTAAGCTTAACTGCGTTTTCGACGTTATTTTACCAGCTAACTAAAAACAGGAAAGCCTTGAACCCCTTCCACTAAATTTAGTTAGTATTAAGATTCTTTTACAGGGAGTGCAGTGGAGCTGACGCTGAAATCATTAATTATTTGATTGTATCATCGCTAGTCTCACTGAAATCTTCTGAACTCTACATGTTGTGTGTGGTCTGGCGTCTCCTTACCAGCAACAGGTCCCAGGTTCAAACTAGTCAATTCCCTAAAAAACAGTCTCAGAGCGTCGTTGCGCGAAAGTGGTAGGGAGACACGACTTAGAACAAACAGACACCACGCAGAATGTTAGAGTTTGAGATGGAGAGAGAGTCTTGCCGACACGGCTATACCTTCTGGAGTGGATAGCAGCGAAGCAGTGATCGCGTACATGACTGTAATATGAGGAATCAGTCGAAACGGAACGTAGAGTTACCAGCTATTCCGTCACTGTGAGAGATGAGTCTAAATGTAGAGCACGTGAATCACCTTTAGACTGTAGTTTGGAGACTCTACACGAGCAAACTCTTCCGGTTTCCTTATGTTGTAACTGTATTTTATTTAAAATCAGCCGATGTGTGGGGTCTTATGGTATCCCCCGTAAGAACATGATTTAAACTGCGCAGTGTATAGTTTCCTGCGAAAGACTGTAGATCAGAAGTTCTTAATGTCAGTTTAGAACCTGGCACAGGGCTCGAAGACGTGGCAGAAAAACGAAATGTTTGGCATTGTACAAAAGCGTGTTTCAAACAACTACATATGACCAGAGTATAGTCTATGGGATTCAATCATTCGCCTAGAGTATACAGGTGATCAACTTTAAAGTGGCCTCTGCAGTGCCTGTATGTTTGATAGGATCGTACCACACAGGCAGCAGTTTGAGGTGTAAATTCGGTGAGGGACGGGGTATACCGTTACGAATGCTTGGAGGGCTCCACACTGCGCTATTCTGGGAGGCATTGCCAAATCTCATTCTGCGTGCTGGAGCCCCACGGCAGCTTCGCGACAACACGCGGGCAATGGTGCTTTAGTGAGTTCTGTATCAGATGAAGTTACTGGAGCTTCTATAGTTCTTAATTTTTCTCTGTTTGAGGGTACAGAATAACGATGATAGCATGTTGGGCAGATAGATTTTAATGGACGCGGATCTGTAGTACATGTATGTACTGGGTGATCAAAAAGTCAGTATAAATTTGAAAACTGAACAAATCACGAAATAATGTAGATAGAGAGGTAAAAATTGATACACATGCTTGGAATGACATGGGGTTTTGTTAGAACCAAAAAAATACAAAAGTTCAAAAAATGTCCGACAGACGGCTCTTCATCTGATCAGAATAGCAATAATTACCATAACAAAGTAAGGCTTTACAGGAAATGCTCAATATGTCCACCATAATTCCTCAACAATAGCTGTAGTCGAGGAATAATGTTTTGTACAGCACTGTAAAGCATGTCCGTCGGATGTTGTCTTTCAGCATCCCTAGAGATGTCGGTCGATCACGATACACTTGCGACTTCGGGTAACGCCAAAGCCAATAATCGCACGGACCTGGGAGGCCAAGCGTGACGAAAGTGGCGGCTGAGCACACGATCATCAACAAACGACGCGCGCAAGAGATCTTCCACGCGTCTAGCAGTATGGGGTTGAGCGCCATCCTGCATAAACATCGTACGTTCCAGCAGGTTTTCATCAGCCAGGCTGGGGATGATGCGATTCTGTAACATATCGGCGTACCGCTCACCCGTCACGGTAGCAGTTACAAAACCAGAATCACGCATTTCCTCGAAGAAACAAGGCCCGATAACGGTAGATCTGGTAAATCAAACCCATACTGTGACTTTCTCATCGTGCAATGGAGTTTCCACAACAGTTCCAGGATTTTTGGTAGCCCAAATTCTGCACTTGTGGGCGTTGACAGACCCTCAGATCGTGAAATGAGCTTCGTCGGTCCACAATACGTTACTCAACCAATCGCCATCTTCCGCCATCTTTTGAAACGCCCACATCGCAAATGCCCTTCGCTTCACTAAATCGCCAGGTAACAGTTCAAGATGCTGATGGGTTTTGTACGGATAGCATCGGAGGGTACACCTCAGTGCAAACCAAAGAGTAGTGTATGGAATGCCGGTGCGACGTGCGACTGCACGAGCGCTGACTTCCCCGTGCATAGACGAACCCGCTGCAGTCTCCATTTCTTCCTGAACTGTCTCAGCAGCATTACGCCTCTTGCTCGGTCGGCCACTACGGGGCTTATCGTTTAAAAAACTCGTGGCTTCGAACTTCGAAATCATTCTCCACACAGCTGCATTTGCCAACGGACCTTTACCCGTTCTAATCCCCTTCCTATGGCGATAGTATAGTAACGCTGAACTAGCACATTCCCCATTCTGATAATACAGCTTCACTAAAAGCGCCTTTTCAGGTAACGTCAACATGCTGCGACTGCTGCCGCATCTGGTTCTCTCTCTCATTACAGCTCCTTTTATACACGATTGTCATGTGCAGTCACTGACGTTTTGCTGTCCAGCGCCATCGCCCGACAATTTGTGAACTTTGTTTTTTTTTTTTGGTTCTAATAAAACCCCATGTCATTCCAAGCATGTGTCTCAATTTTTACCTCTCTATCTACATTATTCCGTGGTTTATAAAGTTTTCAAATTTATACTGACTTTTTGATCACCTGGTAGTTCGAGGACGCCCCACAATGCGCACATTTCCACCGAATGGTCGAAGCATGCTCCTGCCTCACTAACTCAGGTCGCTGTGTTTATACACGGGTTGCAGAAGGTGGCGGATATGGTTTTCTCCGACTTCTGCTCAGTTCCGACTTAAAATGGAACGAGCACATGCGCAAAGCTGTAGAAATGGGAGCAATTGCATGATGCATAGGGACTGACTAAAACCAGGTTGTAATTTGACTGTAGCAGACAGGGTCGAGGAAGGTGACTCGTTGCGACATATGAAAATGCCAGAAATAGTACTCACTTGTGGCTGTGATCCACAGCATGTATGTGGTTGAATGGCAGGACTTGATTCCAAATCGCAGACAAAATTTCTAGCGGGTAGCGTAACACTGGAGATCCGAAAAGTTAGTGTACGTTTCTCTCGACCTCAATAGGCACACGGTTTACTACTGTTTGTGATCCTTCCCAGTCACCGCCTGTAACTCAGTGGATATATAGCAGAACTTCTGACGTGGTATCGAGACAGAATACGTTACACATACTGGATAAATATCTAGCGGTGTGAGGACATCGCAGATACCTGTTTAATACCACGTTCCTTAGCCGAATAACTTTCAAAATTCAGCAATTTTATCACGAGATTGCGTCGTCCACCCATGGTTGATTTTCTTTCAGTAATATTTCATATCGCCACCGATAAATTACTGACGTATTATACTTAGTAGTAGGGGTGCATGATAGGTTCGTGTTGAGTATCAGGCTTATAAAGTATGTGTTTGTGCAAAGGAAATGACTGAGCAAAGGATATGACTGTGTCCAGTCGTAAGGAAGGTATGGATTTGACGTGGAGTACTGTGATAGCATGGAAAAAGTATGTCAAGTCATAAGAGTTGTACTGATATTTCTGTTTCCTGAGCCAAAGCAGTCAATAGAGTGTATTTCCGATACTTCGCTCATTGTCGAATGTCGTTCAACTGAGACGCCGATTGCAACATTAAGTTGTAAGTACAGGGATGAAATGTATATGTGACCGATTTCTAAGGATGACTGATGTACGCGCTCGGCCTGCAGCGCCGGTGAACTGTGCGGGAATGATTCACGTTTCCCTATAACGGTAGCAGCTGTCAGAATGGAGAGGCCTGTTGAAGTGTAGGAATGTAGATGAATTAAGGCGTTGTCCTCTGCATCAAACCAGTCTCAGGACTGAAGACCCCAACAACAACAACCTCTAGACTACCGAATAGCGAGCTAATACTTAGTATCTGTTGGATAGCTTTGGAGATTACATGGAAATTTGAGAATGAATACGGAGGTGCGTTTACGTTGGACTGTTGTTCCCTCCGATGTAAATTGTTCGGTTGACTGCTTCTGCAGATTTTGCGTCTTTATTTAGTTGAGAGAAGATCGATTGTGGGGTGTGCATTAGCATGTGGAAGACACGTTTGCCGGTTCTCTAGACATGAGGAACACCTTAGTTGACCTTGTAAATTATAGGGTTGATTTCGAATGTGTTACATCACCGAGATCGGTATTCGCGGGTGCAAATATCATTTTTTATCTGTTTGTTTCTAGTTACTCGGTGGTCTAGAGCACACTCCACCTAGCTAAAGTTTTGGGTTTGTCTAGAAATAATTCTCAGTTGTATCTTCGGAATTATGTTGCATGAGAGATCGGTGGGAACCACACGAACGCAGATATGTTCCTGTAATCCCAGAGTCTGGAGATGTGTGTAGAAAAGCGAGCAAGCAAGGAAGCAGGTTCGGACCAGAAATAGTAACGCATTTGTACCGAAGAAGAGGTGCAGGGGGGACGAGCCCGTCTTTGCACAACAGTTCTGAGAGTGACTTCGATCCACTGATGGCTTTCTGATGTGAAAGGGGTGATTTTGTAAGGTGGAGGACATGAATTGTATGTTTACTATAGCCACATGGTACACGGTGATATATTGCTGGGTTGCAGATCGGTTTCATGCACTTTTATTCAATCTCCTGTCCTCAGTGGGAGAGCAGTGTAATTGAGTAAGTCTCTTTCTGTATTTGACTACATGTATGTCATTTTGCGACGTTTAGTCGACGCTGCAATATAGCGATCACTGTAAAATAGTTTATTGCTGCAGAATTTCACATCTGTGTAAAGAAAGAAAACGTGGACGGAGCTTCCCTAGGACTGAGGAGCATCGTGACATATAGCCAGTGTGAGTGTAGGCATACCATAATTTTTTTGGGTGCCGTACAGATATAAAAGATAACTGCACTGTTTGTGTAAAATTTGTATGTATTGCATTGTAAAGTTACGTGGCTCGTGTTGTGTAAAATATGTATATATTGCATTCTAAAGTTGCTGTGGTTTATGTTGTGGCATGACTAAAGAGGACGACTGTGTGTCCTATCGTGAGGAACGTATAGATTCAGCACATCGATAACTGCGAGGGTACGAGAGAGATTTTTTACGTGAAAAATTGTGAGCACTATAAGTACTAAGATTCGTTCCAATAGCACAACCATCAAGAGGAGACATCGATTGGTGTCAGACAGTAGCAGCAATTATTTTTAATAATATTTAATTGTAGTTACACTGGTAAATACATTCCTGGCTTCCAATAGTCTTGTGATTCTCGTATTTATTTGATGATCTGTAGACAACTTTACAGGTTTTTCTGTCAATGCACTTTAGCGATCTGTGAAAGATAATTTTACCGCTGAAACTTCTGTCTGCGGAAAGAAAGGAAATGAGGATGGTGCTTCGATACTGACGGCAACTGTAATTCGGCGGGTAAATTCTATAAGAGCCGTCGTAATGCTCGATTCATTCACATCCTTTGTGCTGGGATATAGGAGCCTCTACACAGAGGTGGGAACGTTTGTGTGTGTTGAAAGTGAGAAGGGTAGCACTTGATGGACTGGGTAATAACGTTAGGACCGCTGGGAAGAGTGCATTTGATGTTATTCTGCGCTTTTTGTAGTTTAGCAATTGGCTGCGTCTCTCATGTTGCACTAGGGACAATGTGCCCTGTGCTACTCTGTCATCAATGGTAAGGACACGTGCTGCCCTCGCATATGGGAGGAGCATGAGCGCACATTGGAGTTCTTTGACGTCAGTATAAGACTGACTGTATACCCAAAAATGGAGGCAACTTTCACCTGTGTCCAGTGGCGGCTCACGCCTGTGCTGACGTGTGTGTCGTCGGTAGCCTCAGCAACAGTGCATAGACGAACACGTATTTCGAGTGGAATTTCTCAGGTATGAAGTATGGAAGGGATGTCGCCACCTCATGCGTGCGGGCATCTGTGCATGGGTTGACAGCTGACAGCTGCATCACTTCGTGGGGGCTGCCGCTAACCTCCTGTGCGGTCCAGTGGACAGGGTGTGGGGGGGGGGGGGGCTGTTCTTGCGATCATTGATTACATGTGTGTTGCACTATTTTGTGAGCAGGTCTGTAGGCTGTGCTATGCGTTATTTGGACAGATAATGATTTCGTGCCTGCACATCAGTGTTCTGCATTTTTAGGAGCAGTTTAGAGGTCTGTGGGCAGTGTGGAGTGACCCCAGCATGTGTTTTGTACCAGTGTGACAAATATACTCCATCCCTAAATAAATTGTTCCAAAATAAATATAGTACACTTCTTCCTTACTCTATCCAGCAGCCCAGGGCAGGAGAAGTCATTTGTGGGCCATTTTCTCCTCCAGAGCACCATCTGAGATTACATCACAGGAGGGATGACTGCACCCTCTGGTGGCAGTATTGTGTACTAGGTCAGTTGGACTCTAGTTCTCGTGGTGGAGACATTCTTTCTTTCTTTCTTTCTTTCGCTACTGCCTTTATCCCGCGTTGTGCGCAGGTTTCGGCAGTGTTAAGGACGGATTTGGGGTGGTTAATTTTAAGGAGTGGCCAGATGCCCTTCCTGCCGCTCGTGGTGGAGACATTGCCTGCATAATAAGAACTTATGTCCAGCACAGGCAGAGTCGTTTTCCCATCAACAGCCCCACCATTTTGGATTACGTCACTGAACAGAGGACAGCGCTTTCTGGTGGTGGTATTGTGTAGTCGGTCTAGACCTTGTGGTGAACACACTGTTTGCCGCCATCTTGGATAACAGCACTTGCGTCATCAGCTGACTTCATGGCTGCCATCATGGGTGACAGCGTCCTCTGCTGGTGGTTGTGTGTACTACATCAGTTGGCGTGCGGACCTGCTGGCGGACACACTGGATGGTGGTGCTGTCTCTAATTGTTTGAACAAAGACTGGTGCATGATTTCGACAGTTGACAATTAGCAAGCATGTTTGCACAATGTTTTAGTGGTTCGCATGGCTGTAGGCTGTGTGACGTGACCCCAAGCATGTCAGAGCATGTGTTTTGTATCAGTGTAATAAATATACCTCATCCCTAAATAAATTGTTCCAGGCCAGCTGAAGTGGCCGTGCGGTTAAAGGCGCTGCAGTCTGGAACTGCAAGACCGCTACGGTCCCACGTTCGAATCCTGCCTCGGGCATGGATGTTTGTGATATCCTTAGGTTAGGTTTAACTTGTTCTAAGTTCTAGGGGACTAATGACCTCAGCAGTTGAGTCCCATAGTGCTCAGAGCCATTTGAACCATTTGAAATTGTTCCAAAATAAGTAAATTACACTCCTTCTTCTCTCCAGCAGCCCAGTGCATCCTGATTCCTTTTCTCAGCATTCCCTAGGAAGAGGTGGCGGTCGGTTGACTTAGTGGAGGTAGCCCAAGTGACCTATGTTCCCGCGATTTTCTTAGGTTAGTAGAGGTAACAGTGGTGTGATGCATTATCCTGTTGGAATTTGAACTTCCTGCAATTTTTCTGGGGGAGGGGTGGGGAGGGGGCGTGGCACTTTCCCGCCAAAAGACGCCATCTTGGATAACGGTACTTGCGTCATCAGCTGACGTCATGGCTGCCATCTTGGATTACGTCACACGCTGTTGCCAAGTCTACACGCGGCCCTCTCGGATGACGTTATCGCCGCCATCTCGGATAACTGTACTTTGGCGTAGAAACTGCCTTGGGGTTGGGTGACGTCTTCACTGCCATCTCGGTTAACGGTACTTTGGTGAAGAACGAAGGCCGCCCCAATATTTACTTGTGCTACGGTTTATGACCAATAATCGCCTCTGAGTTTTTGACATCAGGTTCATTCTTATGATAAACAGAGTGTAATAAAAGTAATACTTTAACTCAGTTGAATTCCCATCACATTTTCGGCGTTAAATTCAATACAGTTAAAGTATTGTGTTCAAATTAAGTCGACGGCAATATTGTCGACATTACATTGACTACCATCAATCTGAGGTAACATACTTCATTAAACAGATATCAAGATCGAGACTCCTTTCCTAATTTGAAAGAAAGATAGATCTGAAGCTCGTAGTGTTATTGACAAGGGATTTCAAATTGATTCCGTATTTCTGGATTTCCGGAAGGCTTTTGACATTGTACCACACTTGTGGCTTGTAGTGAAATTATGTGCTTGCAGAATATTATCTCAACTATGTGACTGGATTCGTGATTTCCTGTCACAAGTCCCAGTCCATAGTAAGTGACAGAAAGACATCGAGTAAAGGAGCAGTGATTTCTGGCGTTTCCCAACGTAGTGTGTAAGGTGGCTGTAGTTCCGCACCTATTGCATGTAGTTATGTTGAGCCGTTATCTGAACTCCGTCCTTCTAGTTGGGAGTTCGCGTTTCTCGTCTGTAGAACACAGAGAGGAGAACACAGTATTATAGTAGTCAGAGGACCGCCTTCTGCCGTCCTAGTGTTTGAAAGAATTTTATTTTGTGGCTGGAGTTTTTCCACCGGCGCAGACGTGTACGAGAACCAGCACGCCGACGCACCAGACGCAGTACATACGGTGATATCGCAAATTGATTTGGCTTATTAGGGCTATAAAGCTAAACAGCTATGATCACGATAGTTTATTTCCACTGAGGTTCCACACCACTGTAGATCATTTTGAAAGTACTGTCTTCTAGTGTTTGGTACGTAGATGATGTTAGTCATTTCGCGTTATTTGTTAGATCGCGTGGCCTTAAAAAGGGGCAGAGTGGGCGATTGATCTGTAAATTTAATTTGGAAACATAGAGAATTGTATGTTCTTAAAGGGTTGATTTTAAAAAATGGTTCAAATGGCTCTGAGCACTATGGGACTTAACATCTGAGGTCATCAGTCCCCTATAACCTAGAACTAGTTAAACCTAACTTGCCTAAGGACATCACACACATCCATGCCCGAGGCAGGATTCGAACCTCCGAACATAGCGGTTCTAGAATGAAGCGCCTAGAACCGCTCGGCCACTACGGGTTGATTTTCATCTATAATAAATATAATGAGCAACATCGTTTATCATTTAGTGGTATTAGTTGCCCTCCTCATTCATTTATGTTGAGATTGTAATTTATATCTTAAAAAGAATTAAGAGATCCTAAGATCTGCTTGAGGGGTAGTCAGACAGGGCCAAATCATCATTTTAGCGTTTATTATTTTCCGTTGCGCACATTCATTTTACACCCGCCTGGAGTAGCAGCTTGAAAGTGTGATAGGGCCCTTTGGTGTTCCTCATCTATATACACCATTTAGGAGACAATCTGAGCAGCCGTGTTAGGTTGTTTGCAGATCGTCTAGTAAAGTCGTCAGAAGACAAACAAATTGCAAAACGATTTAAATAAGTTTTCTGTATGGTCCTGAAATTGGCAAATAATGAAAAGTATTAGCTCATAGACGTAAGTGGTGAAAGGAATCCGTAAACTTCGGTTATATGATAAATCAGTCAAATTTAAAGGTCATAAAAAAATGGTTCAAATGGCTCTGAGCACTATGGGACTTAATTTCTGAGGTCATCAGTCCCCTACAACGTAGAACTACTTAAGCCTAACTAACCTAAGGACATCACACACATCCATGCCCAAGGCAGGATTCGAACCTGCGACCGTACCAGCAGCGCGGTTCCGGACTGAACCGCCTAGAACCGCTCGGCCACCCAGCCCGGCAAAGGTCATAAATTCAACTAAAAACCTACGAATTACAATTATGAACAACTTAAATTGGAAAGAGCACGTGGAAAATGTTGTGGGGAGGAGGACACTTAGAAATTGTAAGAGATTGTAGTGGTATAAAAAATATAGTGTTGCAGATATAATGAAATTTTGTGTGTAACTTGGCAACAGAATCAGAGATTGACTGTATTGTCTTATTGTAACAACTCACTAAAATTATTATTTCACCTGTTAAATATTTTTTAAATACCTGGCATTCTTTGGACATAGAGCAGCAGATTAATTTATTTGAGATTGGTAGGAAGCAACATTATCATTTCCGCGCATTTTAATGACCGCGATGCAGTCATACCCCGATTGACACTAAGGGACCAAAAGATTTACTCACTTTAAAACAAAAACAACACTACACAATTAAAAAGGATTGATTCATTAATGATAGGAAAACTATATGTTCCTCCTGCCTCAATGCTGCGTTCGATCCATCGACATGATCGTAACTTCTGGAGATAAACTGATACAAAATGTTTAACATTCAAGTAATGAGGAGCTGCAGACACTTAAGGATAATTAGTCTAAATAAGCACACTTCATATATAACACATGCTTTTTTAATGCTACGTACCTTTTTATATTACAGTTACAATAGCTGGTGCGTATTAACAATATCTTAGCACATAACAGGAAGTACTTGAGATTAATGTCCTCTCCATGGTGCCTGATCGTAATTAATTGAGAAGACAATTAGCACATTTACAGAATATTTTCCAGAAATTATAAAATACAGATTGCGAAACGTAGCAAGTCCGCGTCCGCCTTTCATGAAATAGAAAAGCGCTAAAGGCCTAATTTGTCCTGAAACAACAGAATTCTTTTTATGTCGTTAGTCTATACGTGTACATAGAGATTTACAGCCGCCGCGCAGGAGCGGCAAAGATAAAGAATAATAGACTCTGTCGCTGCTATGCGACGGCTCATTTCTTTTACATTACAATTGTTTGCTAACTTCGGGCCATCACGCGTTTACTATTGAGCGTATAATAGCGTTTGTGAGGCGAAAATTATCAATATTACAAGATCTACTAGAATGACTGCCTACTCTACGCTTGTCCGTCCTCTTTTACAACACTGCTGCGCGGTGTAGGATCCTTACCAGACAGGATTGACGGAGTATATCGAAAAAGTTCAAAGAAGGGCAGCACGTTTTGTATTAGCGCGAATTACGGAGTCTCACTGAAATGATACAGGATTTGGGATTAACACCATTAACACAAAGGCGTTTTTTGTTGCGGCGGAATATCCTCACGATATTTCAATCTCCAACTTTCTCCTCCGAATGCGAAAATATTTTGTTGACACCGACGTACGGGGGAGAAACGATCACCGTAATAAAAATAAGGGAAATCAGAGCTAGCACGGAAAGATATAGCTGTTTTTTCCGCGCGATTCACCAGATTGGAATAACTGAGAATTGTGAGGTTGTTCGATGAACCCACTGCCAGGCACTTAAATGTAATTTGCAGAGTATCCATGTAGGTGAAGGCGTACAACACAAATCAGCTTAAACCAAACCACTCAAAGAGTCAAGTGCGTGTTTTTCATTTGAGAAATAAGGGAAGCTACTCGTAAGATGATGATAGTATGTTCAGGAGTTCAGTTACAACGTTGCTAAACCCCAGATTATCTAAGAGTGACGCTGGACACGTGAATCGCAAGGTAAAAGCTTCCAACCGGAACAATCTGTTAAGAAAACTGGCCACATCACAGTGGGGCAGTCAGCCTGAAACCGTGGGAACCTCTGCGCTTCCACTAGCCTACCCTGCAGCACAGTGCGCTTGTCCTGTTGGGTTTAATGCGTCATCTGCCAGACACGTAAACGTAGCTTTCGACGACACCTGGACAGTTAAAAACTGGTTCGTTGAAATCTACTCCTGTCGAATGAATTTACCATCTTGCAGGAATAGCACCATTTCCCATACGAAGAGAAATTACGGCGAATAAGGAACGAGGACAATATTGTGGAAATGGAACAGGAGGTAGATGAAGATGAAATGGGAGATATGATACTGCGTGAAGAGTTTGACAGAGCACTGAAAGACCTGAGTCGAAACAAGGCCCCGGGAGTAGACAACATTCCATTAGAACTACTGATAGCCTTGGGAGAGCCAGTCCTGACAAAACTCTAACATCTGGTGAGCAAGATGTATGAGACAGGCGAAATTCCCTCAGACTTCAAGAAGAATACAATAATTCCAATCGCAAAGAAATCAGGTGTTGACAGATGTGCAAATTACCGAACTATCAGTTTAATAAGTCCCAGTTGCAAAATACTAACGCGAATTCTTTACAGACGAATGGAAGCTCGGGGAAGGTCAGTTTGGATTCCGTAGCAATGTTGGAACACGTGAGGGAATACTGACCCTACGACTTAATTTAGAAGAAAGATTAAGGAAAGGCAAACCTACGTTTCTAGCATTTGTAGACTTAGAGAAAGCTTTTGACAATGTTGACTGGAATACTCTCTTTCAAATTCTGAAGGTGCCAGGGGTAAAATACAGGGAGCAAAAGGCTATTTACAATTTGTACAGAAACCAGATGACAGTTATAAGAGTCGAGGGACATGAGAGGGAAGCAGTGGTTGCGAAGGGAGTGAGACAGGGTTGTAGCCTCTCCCCTATGCTATTCAATCTGTATATTGAGCAAGCAGTAAAGGAAACAAAAGAAAAATTCGGAGTAGGTATTAAAAAACATGGAGAAGAAATAAAAACTTTGAGGTTCGCCGATGACATTGTAATTCTGTCAGAGACAGCAAAGGACTTGGAAGAGCAGTTGAACGGAATGGACAGTGTCTTGAAATGAGGGTATAAAATGAATATCAACAAAAGTAAAACTAGGATAATGGAATGTAGTCGAATTAAGTCGGGTGATGCTGAGGGAATTAGAATAGGAAGTGAGACACTTAAAGTAGTAAAGAAGTTTCGCTATTTGGGGAGCAAAATAACTGATGATGGTCGAAGTAGAGAGGATATAAAATGTAGACTGGCAGTGGGAAGGAAAGCGTTTCTGAAGAAGAGAAATTTGTTAACATCGAGTATTGTATGGAGTGTAGCCATGCACGGAAGTGAAACATGGACGATAGTTTGGACAAGAAGAAAATAGAAGCTTTCGAAATGTGGTGCTACAGAAGGATGCTGAAGATTAGATGGGTAGATCACGTAACTAATGATGAAGTACTGAATACAATTGGGGAGAAGAGGAGTTTGTGGCACAAGTTGACAAGAAGAAGGGATCGGTTGGTAGGACATGTTTTGAGGCATCAAGGGATCACAAATTTAGTATTGGAGGGCAGCGTGGAGGGTAAAAATCGTAGAGGGAGACCAAGAGGTGAATACACTAAGCAGTAAGTACTGGGAGATGAAGAAGCTTGCACAGGATAGAGTAGCATGGAGAGCTGCATCAAACCAGTCTCAGGACTGAAGACCACAACAACAACAACAACAAAAACATGTAGTAACAAACGCCGCGTTTTCTAGAGATCGCCAACGTGCTGCTGCTTTGAAACAGATGATATCCACACCACACATTCTAATAAAAAGAAAAAAACACCATATACGTCGTCCAATTTCACACAATATGGCGACTCCTAAACTCTGTTTGTGACGTGAAACAGATGTCGCACCTCATTGGCTTCGTTCATCTCCAGGAGGCAAACATCTGACACGTGAGACGGCGCAGTGGAACGCGGAATTTCACGCTGTGACGTCACCAACTGCTCGTCCACGCGCGCCTTTCGAGTCCCGCGAGAGGATGGATTAAGCCGGTGTGGACTCTGGCCACTGCTAGAGAGTAAACTTGCCCAAGGGACACACTTCCATTTTCATCGGCTCCGAATGTTTTTTAGTGTAGAGCAAAACAAAGAGAGACATATTTTTTTATACGTGACCGTACGGCCTTTAAGTGGATGAAACACACTCTGAAAAAAACGGAGATAAATTTTCTAAGACGGTAACAGAATATAAAACTTCTGATATACGTCCTATGGTATTTAATGTACGTTCCAATGGTGCACCCCGATTTCTCGGAAAAGCGATTTTTTCCGAAATGCTCTTCCCAGCCCCACTATGTTTTTTTCATTTCGAGATTTGACTAATAGTTATATAGCGTAGTTAATTACAAATTCGCACAATAAAAGAGCAGTGCTCATTTTTTTTGACCGAAACAATTCGGCGCTTCCTCATTATTGTGCAGATTATCAATAATGTCACAACAATAGTGTAGAAACAATTCCAAATATAACACAATTAAATCTGAAAAGGTTACAATTTAAAAACAAAAAATTACATCAAATGTAAGAAGAAAACACAAATGCAACACACATGAAATTAAAAGAAAAAATATATATAGTACAATAATTATAAAATATAGATTTACGAGTAGAATACATTTTCCAGGGAAATACTTAGTAAACAACATAACATAACTGTTGGCATTGAAGAAGACGTGCACTGGGCGGGCGTTCAGCGGTATGTCTAGCTTATTTATACTGACAAATGCGTCTTTCGAATACCACTTCGTCATATACGAGTATGACTTAATTTTGTGTTAACGATGCTGTACTTCTGCTAATAGACAAATGTCGAAATGAAAATAAAATACTGGAGGGGAGGAGATTTCTGAAAAAAAAAACTTTTTCGACAGATCGGAGTGCAGCATTGTAACGTACTTTAAAAAAACGTACAACTTTTATCTGAAGTTTTTTTTTATATCCGTTACCATTTGAACGATATTTATTCAATATTAAACTCAATTTTTTCAAGGCGGTAATTCATCATCTTATCGGCGGTATGGGCATGTATAAGAAAATGTGTGTCTCTTATTTTGCTCTTCACCACAGCGTATTCCATTCCGGTCAAACTCGCAGTGTGTTTGTTCCTTGTGTAGGTTTACTTGTGAGAGCGGGACTTTGCCAGGGGCTGCGAAAGCTCCCAGGTGACACAAGACAAGAAACGATGCAAACTGCATCAGCATCTTGAAATACTGCATCTGCATGCACTTCAGAAATGGAAGTATCTGGACTAATCTGAAGGATTGGGAATGCTGCTGCGTAATAGTAAGGGCAAGAATATTTAAAATACAAGATGTATCTAAAAGAATCATCAAATTTAAAAAAAAATTACAGTAAAACTTCGTTAACACGAATCCGAAGGGACCGAAAAATCAGGAGTTTGTGTTAAAAAAATTCGTGTTAAGTGAAAAACACGGATTTTAATAAGTATACATGTACAGCAGTACACTAATGTGTAATATACTACACTATGAGTCACGTTATTGTAGACTTTTAACACTATAAAGTGAATGTAAAATCCAAGTACTCACAAATTATGTACGTTACTTTCTCGGAAAAAATTCGGTCATGCTTCGGTCACGTTCATGGGAACGATAATATTTTGTAATTTCACAACCAATTGTAATGATAGCGTCCGTAAACCCAGCAGTGGCGTCAGCTGTTGAAGCGAATCGTTCTAAACAGTCCAAGGCAGTAAACATCTCCTGACGGGTAGGTGGAATGGTATCCGCATTCTCTTCCATTCCACTTTCTTCTGATGGGTCGTCTTGCACCTCGTTCACAGCTTTTGGCACATCCGATTCCACGGAAGCACACACGGCAACATGGTCGTCTACACTAATGAATTCTTAGATGCTAATCCCAGGGTTCGCAACGTCCTGCAGAACTGTCCGTTCATCAGGTGAAGTGGCACCTTCTAACCCGTGGACACCTCCAGTGCTGCTATGTCTCCAAGCTCTTCCCTATACGATGTGACGATACTGAGTTCCAGGCTGCTGCGATGGCTCTTACTGCGTCAAGCAGATTCCAATTTGCGGTTGAGAGAGATTATGCCTTGGTCCAAAGGCTGAAGGCGGCTTGTGGCGTTGGGTGGAAAAAAACTGAACCTTTACGTTGGATAGGTTCACATTGTGAACGTTATGGGCAGTACATCTGTCCAATGTAAGAAGAACATGTCCATTTTGAGCAGCCATTCGACTGTTGAAACGAAGAAGCCACTTACGAAATGATGTGCCATCGATCCAAGCTTTCTTGTGGTGAGAGTAGATGCAAGATAAAGTGTCCATATTTATGTTTTTAAAACAACGTGGTTTCTCGGATTTACCGATAACCCAGGGACGAAACTTCTCACTGCATCAGCATTACAGCACAGTACAACAGTCACACGTTGTTTGCTTCGTGCTCCACCGTGACACTTATCACCTTTTATCCCCAGGGTGTGATTTGGAAAAAAGATTGTAGAAAAATCCAGTTTCATCCATCACACAACACATGAGTCATCCTTTTCCCTGACTCGGTTGAATTCATGCAACCAGCTGTTCGCACTTTCTTCATCAACTTTATTTGCTTCACCACAAATTTGTTCAGATGAAATTGAATGTCTCTTTTGGAACCGATACAACCAACCAGTCTTCGATGCCCATATCTTTAGCAATATCATTTGCTTTTGACTGAATCACAGGGCCAGTTAAAGCTATGTTGGATGCACACATATGATTTAACCATTCTAGCAGTAACGTCTCGATGTCTTCATACTTGGCGGTACAAAGTCGTTTAGATTTGTTTCCATTTTTTCTCGATTCTTAATAATCGTAGACAAGGTAGATTTAGGTATTCCAAACTGCTCTGCAATTGCTGTTTTCTTGGTACCACGGTCCACTTCATTTAGAATCTTAAGCTTTAACTGTACATTTAGAGTTGTCTGTCTCCTCTTTGCCATTTTCGCGTGCTATGTTCTAAGTTGTAACTGTAGTTTTTATTCAATATTCCAACTCGATACGGCTAGGACTAACAGAACACCTGTCAGATCTGGCACTGAGTACATTCCTAAGTGCTGCTGCACACATTGTTGAATGTCTCACAATGTACAGCAAACGCCGATTGTTGAGGTGATAATCGCGGCTACCGACCTACAATGCGTTAAAAACGACTCAACAATAAGTATCATTAGCTTTATAGCTCCATTTCCTACATTCATTTCGGGAAAAAATTTACGCTTTAGAATACTCTAAGGTCGGAAGTTTGTGTTACAGTGAAATTTAATTACGCCAGGAACTAAAACAGAGTTCGTAATTCGCCTTAAGCGAAATTCGTGTTAACCGATAAAACATACCATAAGAACTAATGTCTTCCTGGCGGGACCAAATTCTTTTCGCGTTAACCGCGAGTTCACGCTAACGAGGTTATACTGTATAACTATAGTATTGTTTCAGACATATTGCACGAACAACGTACTGTCGGAAAGAGCGAAGTCTCGAGCTTTGTATGGTTCCCGCTAGGTAGCAGCACTGTATGTCCACTTCAGTTCTAGTACAAATAATGCCGGGATAACAGAAAGTGTTTTGTGTTCTACGTTTCGCGCAGTGCCAGTCAGTAATAATTGTTCAGCGCGACTTTCGTACTAAGTAGGGCGTGGATCCTCGTGCAGCTCAGAGCATTAGTCGATGGCTCGAACAATTCCAAGAAACAGGTTGTTTGTGTAAAGGCAAATCGCCGGGCCGTCCCCGAGTGTCTGACACAGACGCCGTGCAGCTCGACAGCTCAACATGCACCCGATGTCCGTTTGGTGTGTGCTGCGTGCACGTTTACACGGTAAACCGTACAAAATTCAGCTACTGCAAGCTCTTCGTGAAGGTGACAAACAACAACGTGTGGAGTTCCGTAATTTAGTTCTTGGCAAGATGGAGGATGACAGTTTTCCTCCACACTTAGTGTTTGGTGACGAAGTAACATTCCAATTAAATGGAAAGGTGAACCGTCGTAATGTGAGAATATGGGCCGGCCGCTGTGCCGCAGCGGTTCTAGGCGCTTCAGTCCGGAACCGCGCTGCTGCTACGGTCGCAGGTTCGAATCCTGACTCGGGCATGGATGTGTGTGATGTCCTTAGGTTAGTTAGGTTTAAATAGTTCTAAGTCTAGGGGACTGATGATCTCAGGTATTAACTCCCATAGTGCTTAGAGCGATTTTAAGAATATGGGGTACGTAACAACCACATGGAGTTGTACAATATGAGAGGGATTCTCCAAAATTTAATGTGTTTCGTGCAGTTTTATGGGAAAAGGTGTATGATCCATTTTTCTGTACCGAGAACACTGTAACAGGAAGCACAATCTCGATATGCTTGGGAACTTTCTTTTCCCACAGTTGGAGACTGATTCGAACGACTTCATTTATCAACAGAATGGGTCACCGCCGCACTGGTATCTGGAAGTGCGGGAATTTTTTAATCGAAGGATTAGCGGACGATGGAGATCGGTCGCACTGGACCGAATGATTCAGCCTTACGTTACTGGCTTCCAAGGTCACCGGACCTGACTGTATGTGACTGTTTCTTGTCGGGTTTTGTGAAAGACCATGTTTATGTGGCTCCGTTACCAACAACAAGGAATGAACTGAGACATCGCGTAACAGCAGCTGTGGAAGCTGTCACTCTTATTGCTAGGCACGCTCGCTACAGTGTGGGAACAAATTCAGTACGGAACTGACTTATGCCGTGCACCTCAAGGGGAGCATATTGAACACCAATGAAAAGGTATGAAATAAACTTTTTGAGTTTCCCGTTCATCAAGAAATAAAATTCATTTTATATAGTTATTAATTTCAGAAATGTAGACGTGCCAGATGGGATGATTCTCTTCGATACACCCTATAGTAGTGAACCCTGGCATTCGCAGGAAGGAATCTGCGGTCTTAATGTAATTTATAAAATGAATTTTTTGTAACTTAAAGACACTTTTTGTGTCTGGATCGCAATTTTCAGTATGCAATTATAGCACGATGACTAGTTTCGGTTGTTTTCTGCAACAATGTGCAGGTCGCTCAGATCGTAAAAAAGCGGAGAACATGCATTGAAAACAATTGTGATTAGCGGTAGTGATGCAATGAAATACGTTGTGGGCCAACCAGTCTATGTCAGCATGTAGCTAAAAACTTTTTGACGAGCGAGCCAGGTTGTAAACCATTATCTCGCAAGATGGCGGTGGTAAAGAAGGAGAATTGCCAGTTTCATTAGTAGAAGCTGGATTACCTGCTGGTGAATTTGCAACTGTATTGTAGCTATTGTAGTGAGAACAATGTACACAAGAGTACAAGAAGTTACTTTTGACGTGACCTGCCTGGCAGGAAGGACCTCTCGAATTTTACTTTTAACCTTCAACCTGTGCGCATTTTACACTGAAGAGCCAAAGGAACTGGTACACCTGCCTAATATTGTGTAGGGCTCCCGCGGGCACGGAGAAAAGACGCAACACGCCGTGGCATGTTTAATATTTTTGTGGGATCTAAAATTTAAAAACCACTCTCACACCGGCCTGATTTAGCTTCACTGATCAAGATAGTAAAAAACACGCGTATATTAAGGGAATTTTCATTAACAAAGCAGGCTTCTCACATTCACACAGTTCAATACTGCTCTATCCTGATTAAATTGAGCTTAACTTAAACTCCATAAGGCAGTGAAGCAATTTCGAAGTGTCAGTGCGACGAAAATTGTCAGTCGATCTCCTGAAAACATTTGTAACAATTATTAACTTTCGGTGATCACATGGGGAAGACCGGAGATCTGCTCGTAAGACCGTGTTAGCCTATTTATTGGAAGTAATAAACTGGATATCTTGAGCATACAAAACGGCAGGTTCGTCCAGTGTAAATCAGACGTTCCCCACTGCTCCCGAGCAACACAGCGTAGTAAGCAGACACTGTCAATAATAATCAGTTAAATAATACGCGAACACACTTAACTTTAGTTCAGTTCATGTATTAAATTCCTTCTCATACAGAATCTCATCAAGATGGCGACTAGCTCAACAATACATACATATACATCTTCTTTCTTTCACGGCTAATCGGCAAGATCTGAATCTTTCTTTTCATAAGAGAAAACATAGATAGCAGAGAAGCTATTCCATGGAGTAAATGCACGCTCCAAGGAATAATAGGGCTTGAAACTACTTTGCATTGATAATCATCGTATATTGAAGTTTAGGAATCGGTAAGATATTTCGAGATATGTACTGAGTTATATAATTTATAAAATTTCTGAAAATATCGCGGAGAGACCACTGAAAGAGACATTACACATGGACCCGAGTAATGTCTGAACTAGTGCTGGAGGGACCTGATACGGTCAATGCAGCAGGCTGTCCATAAATCCTTAAGACTACGAGGAGCTGGAGGTCTCATCTGAACAGCAAGTTGCAAGGCAGCCCGGATATGTTCAATAATGTTGATGTCTGAGGAGTCTGGTGGCCGGCGATTCTAAGTCGGAAGAGTGTTTCTAGAGCCAGTCTGTAGCTATTCTGGAAATGTTAGGTGCAATAGCCCAAGTCAGTCGGAATGCAGAATGGACGTGAATGGTTGCAGGTGATCGGACAGGGTGCTTACGTATTTGTCAGCTGTCAGAGTCGTATCTAGACGTATCAGGGCTCACGTACCACTCCAACTGCACACGCCCCTCACAGTTACAGAGCCTCCACTAACTTGAAGAGTCCCCTGCTGACATGCAGGGTCCATGAATGGCTCTGACCACTACGCGACTTAACTTCTGAGGTCATCAGACGCCTACAACTTAGAACTAATTAAACCTAACCTAACGACATCACACACATCCATGCCCGAGGCAGGATTCGAACCTGCGACCGTAGCGGTCGCTCGGCTCCAAACTGTAACGCCTAGAGCCGCACGGCCACTCCGGCCGGCCAGGGTCTACATCTACATCTACATCTACATCTACATCTACATCCATACTCCACAAGCCACCTGACGGTGTGTGGCGGAGGGTACCTTGAGTACCTCCATCGGTTCTCCCTTCTATTCCACTCTCGTATTGTTCGTGGAAAGAAGGATTGTCAGTATGCCTCTGTGTGGACTCTAATCTCTCTGATTTTATCCTCACGGTCTCTTCGCGAGATATACGTAGGAGGGAGCAATATACTGCTTGACTCTTCGGTGAAGGTATGTTCTCGAAACTTCGACAAAAGCCCGTACCGAGCTACTGAGCGTCTCTCCTGCAGAACCTTCCACTGGAGTTTATCTATCATCTCCGTAACGCTTTCGCGATTACTAAATGATCCTGTAGCGAAGCGCGCTGCTCTCCGTTGGATCTTCTCTATCTCTTCTATCAACCCTATCTGGTACGGATCCCACACTGCTGAGCAGTATTCAAGCAGTGGGCGAACAAGCGTACTGTAACCTACTTCTTTTGTTTTCGGATTGCATTTCCTTAGGATTCTTCCAATGAATCTCAGTCTGGCATTTGCTTTACCGACGATCAACTTTATATGGTCATTCCATTTTAAATCACTCCTAATGCGTACTCCCAAATAATTTATGGAATTAACTCCTTCCAGTTGCTGACCTGCTACATTGTAGCTAAATGATAAGGGATCTATATTTCTATGTATTCGCAGCACATTACACTTGTCTACATTGAGATTCAATTGCCATTCCCTGCACCGTGCGTCAATTCGCTGCAGATCCTCCTGCATTTCAGTACAATTTTCCGTTGTTACAACCTCTCGATATACCACAGCATCATCAGCAAAAAGCGTCAGTCAACCTCCGATGTCATCCAAAAGGTCATTTATGTATATTGTGAATAGCAACGGTCCTACGACACTCATGGTATACTCATGAAATGGTCGTACGGAAAGATCATCGCTTCTTCGGAAATGCTATGTCGCGTAGCTCGTGCGCTGACTGTCCATGAATTCATGATGTTGTCTCCATAGCCTTAAACTTCCATCCGCTCGATACAATTTCGAACGAGACTAGTCCGACGAGGCAACATGTGTCGAGTCATCAAGAGTCCAAGCTCAGGCGAGGAGTAGAGCTTTGGGTCGTGCAGTCATCGAGGGTACACGAGTGGGCCATCGGCTCCGAAATCCCATATCGGTGATGTTTCGTTGAATAGTTCGCGCGCTGACTCTTGTTGATGGCCCAAGAGTGAAATCTGCAACAATTTGCGGAAGGTTTGCACTTCTGTCACGTTCAACGATTCTCTTCAGTCGTCGTTGGCCGAGTTCTTGCAGTATCTTCTTCCAGCCACAGCAGATTCCTGATAGTCACGGTACACTCGTGAAATGGTCGTACGGAAAGATCCGCACTTCATCGCTTCCTCTGAGATGCTATGTCGCGTAGCTCGTGCGCCGACTGTAACACCACGTTCAGACTCACTTAAATCTTGATAAGCTGCCATTGCAGCAGCAGTAATGTGCCAGACACTTGTCGTATACGGGGTGAAAAGTATTTAAACCGACAAACTCTGGGAGGTTGTAGGGGACATCAAAACAAATATTTTCCTCTAATGTCATTTTTTCCTATGAGGATTATTTGAACCAGTAGAGGCCGTATTACGCTCTTCAGATGTTAGAGGCCGTATTACGATCTTCAGTTGTTAGAGGGCGTATCACACTCTTCAGTTGTAGGCAACTGCTGTCCACCAGTGTAGTAGTGCATTGTCTCTGTTTACTAATGGAGCGATACACCTGGAGTGAGTACACTGATATGGCTGGTGCGTACTACGTAGCGCACCACAACGGACGAGCTGCACAGCGGGTTTATCAACAGCAATATCCTAATCGCCGTATCCCGCATCGTACGACCTTTGCTGCTGTGTACCGACGGCTGCGTGAGACCGGGTCATTTAGCAGATTACCTGGACAGGGACGCCGTCGCACGGTTAGAACGGTGAAATTTGAGGAAGCTGTCTTGCAGCATGTGGAGCGGGATCCTTCAGTCAGCACTCGTGCAATTGGACGTAACATGGGGACGAATCAGACGAATGTAAGAACAGTCCGTCGAGAGCAATTCTTACGTCCATTTCACTTACAGCATGTCGACAACCTGGAACCAGTTGATTATCCACCCAGTTTTCGCAGTGGTGCCTGGAACAGTGTGATTTGCATCCTACATTTCCATCCTCCGCGTTGTTTACCGATGAAGCAACTTTCGGGCGTGATGGAGTCTTCAACATGCACAATTCGCATGTTTGGAGTGAGGATAACCCACATGCCACAGTTACTAGCGCTCATCAAGTGCGGCTCTTCGTTAATGTGTGGGTCGGTGTTGTTGGGGACTGTGTAATTGGGCCGTATGTGCTACCCAGGCCATTAAATGGCAACCACTATTACAATTTACTCGCCAGACCATTGCCAGAATTGCTGGAAGACGTCCCGCTCCCTACAAGACAACGCACGTGGTTCCAACATGAAGGGGCGCCGGCACATTTCAGTCGTCGTGTGTGTCGATTCCTGGACCGACGGTTCCCAGAAACGTGGATTGACAGAGGTGGTCCTGTACCGTGGCCTGCTCGATCCCCGGATATGTCCCCTCTGGAGTTTTTTGTGTGGGGAGAGATGCGCAACCCTGTTTACGCAACTCCTGTTGCATCAGAAGAGGATCTGGTTGCCCGGATAGTAGCAGCAGCAGGAACAATTCAGGATACTCCTGGGGTTTTTGCCCGTATCAGACAGGACATGATCCGACGGTGTAACCTTTGTTTACGTGTCAATGGAGGCATTTTTGAAAATCTAATGTAACTGAAATTGGGTTGTGTTAATGTGTTGTCTCTTGGTCATAAAAAAATGGAAAAATGTTTGTTGGTTTAATTAATTTGCGACCAGAGAAATCTTCCTCTATCGGTTAGGATACTCCGCATAGGAAAAAATGACATTAGGGAAAAATATTTGTTTTGATGTCCCCTACAACCTCCCAGAGATTGTCGGCTTAAATACTTTTCACCCTGTATAGGCGTTGCCGACCGCAGTGCCGTATTCTCCTGTCTACATGTCTCTGTATTTCATACGCATGCCTATACCAGTTTCTCTGGAGCTTGAGTACAGTTACATCACACTTCTGAGATGGATTGTAGAGCTGTCGGGAACTATCAGCGAGTGCTTCTTGAGGCGGCGCACGGAGCGTTGTTGGATACGCGCACTATTGAGAACTAGCGCTACCATTATGATCCGGCGTCAGAACGACAGCCAAAGGCGTGGCGTTAATCGTCTTCCCCGCCTTCCGAGATTAATGTTATGTCGATCGTCTTTTGCTGTCGCTAGTAACTTGATCCATCGCGAATTTCTATCCGAGGCAGGCGGTGTAGGTGATGAACATCAAGCCACTGCATGCGAACAAATCCACGAGAAGTTTTCGCTGACATCTTCGAACAGTGTTCCCACTGTTAGACGTGTGTTGCAGCTAATGGTGATTACTTTGAACGCCACTAAAGGTATTTTGTTTTTGTAGCTCTGCCGTCCCTTATTTTCTGAAAAAAAAAATAGTTCAAATGGCTCTGAGCACTATGGGACTTAACTGCTGAGGTCATCAGTCCCCTAGAACTTAGAACTACTTAAACCTAACTAACCTAAGGACACCACACACATCCATGCCCGAGGCAGCATTCGAACCTGGGACCGTAGCGGTCGCGGGGTTCCAGATTGGAGCGCCTAGAACCGCTCGGCTACTTATTTTCTCAGACTGTGACCTGAAATTGTCAGATACCACCTGCGTGGGACATCTGGAAGTCACCTTATGGTGCCAGCCGGGGTGGCCGAGCGGTTCTAGGCGCTTCAGTCTGGAACCGCGCGACCCCTGCGGTCGCAGGTTCGAATCCTGCCTCGAGCATGGATCTGTGTGATGTCCTTAGGTTAGTTAGGTTTAAGTAATTCTAAGTTCTAGGGGACTGATGACCTCAGAAGTTAAGTCCCATAGTGCTCAGAGCCATTTGAACCATCACCTTAAGGTATGACGTAACAGAATCAGCACAATGATGACGTAAAAGACAACAGTAAATAGACAAAAAATTCTCACTTATTACAACAAAAGAAATCCACTTCAGGAACTGTAAATATCAAATGGACATACGCCATTTTTCTTACCTGAAGTCACAATTTTTTGAGCCTGCGAGAGTGGAAGCTGTCATCCAGTCTGAGGGTGGGCCAACACGATACTGAATTCCAGCATTACCGATGGAGGGCGCCACGAACTTGTAAGTCATTTTCAGTCAGGTGTCCGGATACTTTTGGTCGCATGGTGTATTTCTCATTCTCACGATGCCAGAAACTCTTTCGTTATACCAAACTTAAAAATGTCTTGCAATCCATGTTTCGCGTGTAGCAACGTCGCCAAAATCGACAATAGGAAAACAAACTGATTTGAATTCCACCGACCGCCGTCCGAAGTCTGCAAGTTCTGCCGCTGAGACGGGTTGCACTAAGACCGAGCAAGTACAGGCAGTGCTAACTTGGAAAGATCGGCCGCCTACGGCCGACGTCGGACATCGGCAGAACTTCACGTTTGTCTTCCGCACACCAGCAGGCTGCGGAGTAAATGGCTGCGGTCACAGTCACACCGACGGCCGACATCGGCCGAACACGGGCGATCTTCAAGTCAGTACGCCCAGCATCTCATTGGCCGGGTGTACAGACCGTGGACGTGGTCGGCAGAATGCAGTCAGTTTCTTTTGTTGGTCATATGAGCCGATATGATATGAAACACGGACTGTGAGGTACCGATTAGTTTAGTCTAAGGAGGAGTTTATGGCATCCCGAGGATGAAAGGTACTGTAGTCAGGGTATACCAGGTGTACCGGTATGAAATGAGCGTTTTTTTGTGAAAATGAAACACTAATTTTGAATTGAAAAGTAAAAACATTTTATTCAAAGTACTTACCATTGCTTTTTTGACCACCTTTCTGGCAATTTGTGGACACCACGCCAACAGAAATGTTCGACTTTTGAAGCAAACCAATAGACACCCAATTCTCGACTTCTTCGTAGGAATCGAAGTGTTCTTCAGCCAATGCGTGCCCCATTGATGAAAACAAATGATAGTCGGAAGGGGCCAAGTCTAGTGAATACGGCGGGTGGCGTAGCAGCTCCCAGCCAAGTGTTTTGATTGTATTCTGAATCAGTTTTGCTTTGTGTGCAGGTGCATTGTCGTGAAAAAAACTACTTTGCCATGTCTTCTGGCCCATTCTGGTCTTTTTTCGATCAATGCATAGTTCAAATTGATCATTTGTTGTTTGTAGCGTTTAGTATTCACAGTTTCACCGGGTTATAGAAGCTCATGATACACCACACCTTTCTGATCCCACCAAACACAGAGCATTGTCTTCTTGCCGAATCGATCTGGTTTTGCAGTCGATGTTGATGGCTGTCTCGGATTAACCCATGATTTTTCCCGTTTAGGATTGTTAAAATAAATCCATTTTTCATCGCCAGTAACAATTCGATGCAAAATTGATTTTCTTTCATGTCTTTGAAGCAAAATTTGACAAACGGTTTTTCGGTTTTCCATCTTTCATTCAATTCAAGTGGCACCCATTTTCCACACTTTTCGACCTTTCCCATAGCTTTCAAACGGTCAGAAATTGTTTGTTGTGCAACATTTAGCATTTCTGCCATTTGCTTCTGACTCAAAGTATCATCTTCATCCAATATTGCTTGCAATTCGGCGTCTTCGAAATTTTTTGGGGGTCTTCCACGTTCTTCATTTCTTACATAAAAATCATTATTTCTGAACCGTTGAAACCATCTTTTGCATGTTGCTTCTGATAGAGCATGATCACCATATGCCTCGACAAGCATTCGATGTGACTCTGCAGCACTTTTTTTCAAATGAAAACTGTTGTGTCGACAAGTGGTGCCGACACAGTGTTTTGAGGGGGCCGAAATGCACGCTATAAGCGCACGAAGGATGGCGTGAAGTCTGAAACAGGAGACGTAATGAATGCTATAAAGAAAAGTACGTAGCTGCGGAAATACTTAACTTTATTCCATCCTTGTGGTACATCGCTCTTGACGAATCAACTGAGACTCTTAAGATACATGCAATGTTACAAATGGCGCCTTGCTAGGTCGTAGCCATTAACTTAGCTGAAGGCTATTCTAACTGTCTCTCGGAAAATGAGAGAAAGGCTTCGTCAGTGTAGTCGCTAGCAACGTCGTCGTACAACTGGGGCGAGTGCTAGTACGTCTCTCGAGACCTGCCTTGTGGTGGCGCTCGGTCTGCGATCCTGACAGTGGCGACACGCGGGTCCGACATGTACTAATGGACCGCGGCCGATTTAAGCTACCACCTAGCAAGTGTGGTGTCTGGCGGTGACACCACAAAAACAAAAAGTTAATGCTTTCCGCAAATCATCACTTTCTGGTACAAAATTCGATATAGTTAACTCGATGAAAACATATGATGTCGTTTGTTCCATGACTTGATGTATTACTAAATATCTTTGACAGATGCCATACCAACCAAACAAAAAAAAAATTAAGGCTCGTTCACAACAAATGTTCCCTATCGACACATTTGTATCTTAACGCTCTTTTCATACCGGTACACCTGGTAGTTTGGGATCTATGGACTGAAATCGCGTGTTGTTTGGGAACCACAAGTAGATAAAATATTTATCTGAAATTTTAGACATAAATTATAATATCAACAAATGTCCACCTGCTTAGCTGAATGGTAACGTACTTACCTCCCATGCAGCGGGCCCGGGTTTGATTCCTGGCCAGGTTGGAAATTTTCTCCACTCGTGGACTGGGCGTTGTGTTGTTCTCATCATCACTTCATCTTCATCACCGGCACGCAAGTCGCCCAATGTGGTGTCGACTCAGCCGGCCGGGGTGGCCGAGCGGTTCTAGGCGCTTCAGTCTGCAACCGCACGACCGCTGCTGTCGCAGGTTCGAATCCTGCCTCGGGCATGGATGTGTGTGATGTCCTTAGGTTAGTTAGGTTGAAGTAGTTCTAAGTTCTAGGGGACTGATGACCTCCGCTGTTAATTCCCATAGTGCTCTTTTTTTTTTTTTTTGTCTCGACTGAAATAAGACTTGCACTCAGCGGCCATCTTACCCGGTCAATGATGCCACACGTTCATATCCATTATACCTCAAAAAATTATTTGTTCAAGTGAGAAAGATGGCATATCTTACGCTTGGAGGTACTGTAGTGGATCTTTTTCGGGTTATGGTGGTTGGGAGTTAGCTGCCTACAAAATATTATTACTGCTTACTGTCATTTTTATTCCAGTAGTGTGGTGGCACGATGTACAAAAGTGGTGTATGTGTCTCCCCTGTTCAGTGCTTTGAATTTAAGAGTGTCTTATTTTAAACTTTATGTTTGTCTTTCACAGGTATGCTGAATGACATTCGTTGAAGATTAATTCACGTATGAGTCCACCGACTTCAAATAAATTCAGCAAATCAGGGTGCATATAATCTAACTTTTCTAAGTCAGCACGAATCATCTCGAGTTTGTAACACAACGTTTCTCCCTGCATCTGATATATTCTTAAAACTTTACAGGTAATTACAGAAACTGAGGGCAGACAGTACAGTAAACGCCACGTTTCTTTTTTTTTCTTCTTTCATTCATTCGGCGTACTTTAATACCAAAACCGCATTGCAGCACTCGTCACCAAGCAAACAGGCGCCGTGGTATTCGTTAGGACTGTTGATGTTTTTAAAAATGTCTGGCGTCCGATGTGTCGATAATTGAAAAAGTATGATTATCAGCTCTAGATATGAAACTTCCTGGCAGATTAAAACTGTGTGCCGGACCGAGACTCGAAGTCGGGACCTTTGCCAGGTTCGCAGGAGAGCTTCTGTAAAGTTTGGAAGGTAGGAGACGAGGTACTGGCAGAAGTAAAGCTGTGAGGACGCGGCGTGAGTCGTGCTTGGGTAGCTCAGATGATAGAGCACTTGCTCGCGAAAGGCAAAGGTCCCGAGTTCGAGTCTCGGTCCGGCACACAGTTATAATCTGCCAGGAAGTTTCATATCAGCGCACACTCCGCTGCAGAGTGAAAATCTCATTCAGCTCTAGATATATTGAAAAAAGGGTCCGATATATCAACGGAAAAAGTATTGACATACCTGCCAATAAAAATATCGGCTGTACATTGTATTTATATTGCCGGTTTTAGAGTTGTATATTCAAGTATTGATTTTATCATCAGATATTCTGTACTTCAGCAAGCTAGCAGTCTGCCTGTTCCCCTTACAGCAAGAAGTGAAAGGAAAACGATGCACGTTCAAGCTTGGTGATAACCGCTTTGCTAACAATGGTAACTGCATATACGGGTCCACCCTTCGGTTTCGTCATTTATCGGATTTTCCGGAACACTTCATGTCGACTTTCCTCTTTTTTCTTTTTTTTTCCATTTCTGCTTACGTCAGCGTCCTAGCAGTTCTAGTGTCAAAATTGCGTGGCGAAGCTGAACGTTGCAGTTTCTGTACGTCAGCATTTCCCCTCACACGTCTTCGCCCACCACAAAGACCAGTCTTGCCATTTATATATTTGTTCTTCCTTTTCAGCAACTGTTTTTGAAGAAATCCGATGTTTTGTAACGCAACTGGTGTGCTATTTCAAATGGTTCTGAGCCCTATGGGACTCAACTGCTGAGGTCATTAGTCCCCTAGAACTTAGAACTAGTTAAACCTAACTAACCTAAGGACATCACAAACATCCATTCCCGAGGCAGGATTCGAACCGGCGACCGTAGCGGTCTTGCGGTTCCAGACTGGAGCGCCTTTAACCGCACGGCCACTTCGGCCGGCTGCTATTTCTTCACGTCGGAAATAATACCGTTAACACTGCAACCGCCTATTGCAATCGGACTACTTCTTTTGCGTCACATCAAAGAGTAAGCTGGGACTTCATGAAAGCTCAAAAAGCAGTAAGTCTCCTTCACACAGTGAAAGTAAAATTATGTTCTGCTACAATTGCAAAAGAACAGTTTCTAATATTCACCGAAAATTGTGAAAAAAATTTCATATAAAAATGTCGGCACTCGTTAATGCCATCTTGATATCGATATTTCGCTGACCGGTGCGGAGCCGATATATAACGATAACTTTGGCGCAAATATCGATACACTCTTGTATCGATATATAACCAGCAGCCCTAATACCCATGCCACCCTTGGACGTTAAAATCTAACTTGCTTCCTTCGACCATAAATATAATAGACTGCCCCTGACGTCATTTTCGTAGCTCCAACATCTCTGGGCTGAAGTCACGTCAATGTTGGCAAAACATGGTTGTTTCGTGTTGCGCTTATGGCTGTACTCAGCGTTTTGTCGGGGGAAATGATAGTGCAGATGCGTTTATTGAAATCTGCTGAAGTGACTTTTATATGTTGAAATAGAGTATCACGTAAATTAAAGTCTTGAAAGTGATGCGTGTAATGTCAGAGTCATATTACATTTTGGGAAAGTATCTGTGATAATTCGGTTACAGAAGTAAGTATGACTGTTTCTCGTTCCTACCCGTAGGTTCACTAAGGATGAAAACCGAAGGCAGCTTTGGATACAGGCCCTGAAACGGAAAAACTTTAAGCCATCTGCACATACGCGCCTTTGCTCGAAGCACTTCGCGGAGAAGTGTTTTGATAGGTTAGTTAATATTTACAATGTATATTTGTAATTTATATTTACAGTGTCCGTCATTTTTAAACCTAGGCTCCAAAATTATTTTCTGAAACTTCAAAGGGTCACCTTTTATCTAAAATATCATTTTTTTTAAACTGACAGTTTAAACTTTTGTAAAAATAGTGGGAACTGAACCTCTGAAGTGCACCTAAAATTGATACTCTAAAATGGACCTGCACCTATAGTTGACATAATTCCCATATCCCATTTTCTTTTATAAGTGACTAGAGCTCTAAACGCAGCGAATCCAAGTCGAGCCCACTCTTACTGTTTAAAAGAATTTTAACGACATTTTACTTTAATTGACATTTTATAGTAATTTCGTCCCGCTGCCCACCAGTGGCGTTCGACGTATTTCTTAGATTTTGTAAATGGTACTGTGAACAGATCCAGGTCAAATGTAGTTCTGGCATAATTTTTCACAAATAAAAAAGTAATTTTTGTTGGAAGCGTTCAGTAGTCAATTGAGAAATGTGGGGAAAATACGATACACACATAGGATGGCAGACCGCTGATTTGAAATCCCGCCACGTTTTGCCAACAGTCACGTGGTTTATGTTGGAGCCACACCAGCCCCATAACTTCTGCACAGCAAGGCCAGTCAGCTAGTATCTGTGGTCGAAGCTTGCTTCACATACACACATTCTATTGTAACCTAACCCGTGAAGCCTAACAGAAACAGACGAAGATGATCGGAGGCACTGTGACCAAGCTGCGGCCGATGTCATCGGGCAAGGTCTGGCGACATTGCCTGCGAACGCAGCCTTAAAGCTCACAGTACTATATGCCGAGCAGCGATGGCTGTCGATTCGGAGCTCGCGCGATCGCTCGTCCTTTGTCCAGACAAGAGACGGGCAGATCTGGCGCGTCACCAACCTCCCTACCCCCTCCCGCCACCACTCCACCACCTGCGCGGCCGGCCGCCAGGTGGCCCGGCTATCGCCCGCTGACCAATCGGCCGTGAGGGGGGCGTGGCCCGGTCTCGCGCGGGACACGCCCCCTCATTAGCGACGTGCCGACACGGTGCTTAAGTGCGGCCGGAATGCGACGGCGACTGCTTGCGCTGCGGCCAACGGCCTCGTAACTCCACACACGTCCGTGCGGCCACTCGCTTTCGCTGTCGCTCTTTTTCTTTGCGCTGTCAATAGCTCGACGCCTCCAGCTTGCGCATCGGTAACGGCTCACCCTCTTTGGTAACATCGACGACACTGCGTATCACTGAGGCCGCGGCGACAGCTAATAACCGAATAGGCCCTTTTAGGGAGTAATGAGGCCCTTAATGACATCGCGACGACTCCGAGCTGTCGCTGGTTTCTTCCACTCTGTCTGCGCGGGAACGATTTATGGGGTACCTGTACGTGACCGAGGAAATGTATCATCGACTGTAAGAGTGCGGTAGCGTTTGACTGACTTGAAAGATGGATAACGTTCTTTCTTATGACACGCATGGACAAAAATATGGAAAGACCAAAAGCAGAATACGTTACCGTGCCTGTTACGCAGTAGGAAAACCGTCGGCAGAACAAAGCCACCTCCAGTCATCCCGGAATTTATATATTTATTGCTCATTTAGCCAAACCAGATTAGCGCCTTAAGGCGCTCTCTTACATGTGACCAGGAACAACACACACCAAAGATTTACAACAAAGTCCACAGTAATAATAAGCTCTTAAATCACTGTATATCTTTGACGATATGTTCTTCATGTAAGTAATATTTGTTTTACTCTCGTTTACATTAATGTAAACTTTTATTATATAAGATATTTAATCTGACATATTCATTCTTACCTTCTGATGAAGTCACCCTTAGAGGTGACGAAACCTGGTCAAGGTATATAGAAACCCTATGCAACCGGTTGGCAGATTTTTACATATTTTTCAAAAAAAGTAATAATAATCATAATAATGGTAATACACTCCTGGAAATGGAAAAAAGAACACATAGACACCGGTGTGTCAGACCCACCAACTTGCTCCGGACACTGCGAGAGGGCTGTACAAGCAATGATCACACGCACGGCACAGCGGACACACCAGGAACCGCGGTGTTGGCCGTCGAATGGCGCTAGCTGCGCAGCATTTGTGCACCGCCGCCGTCAGTGTCAGCCAGTTTGCCGTGGCATACGGAGCTCCATCGCAGTCTTTAACACTGGTAGCATGCCGCGACAGCGTGGACGTGAACCGTATGTGCAGTTGACGGACTTTGAGCGAGGGCGTATAGTGGGCATGCGGGAGGCCGGGTGGACGTACCGCCGAATTGCTCAACACGTGGGGCGTGAGGTCTCCACAGTACATCGATGTTGTCGCCAGTGGTCGGCGGAAGGTGCACGTGCCCGTCGACCTGGGACCGGACCGCAGCGACGCACGGATGCACGCCAAGACCGTAGGATCCTACGCAGTGCCGTAGGGGACCGCACAGCCACTTCCCAGCAAATTAGGGACACTGTTGCTCCTGGGGTATCGGCGAGGACCATTCGCAACCGTCTCCATGAAGCTGGGCTACGGTCCCGCACACCGTTAGGCCGTCTTCCGCTCACGCCCCAACATCGTGCAGCCCGCCTCCAGTGGTGTCGCGACAGGCGTGAGTGGAGGGACGAATGGAGACGTGTCGTCTTCAGCGATGAGAGTCGCTTCTGCCTTGGTGCCAATGATGGTCGTATGCGTGTTTGGCGCCGTGCAGGTGAGCGCCACAATCAGGACTGCATACGACCGAGGCACACAGGGCCAACACCCGACGTCATGGTGTGGGGAGCGATCTCCTACACTGGCCGTACACCACTGGTGATCGTCGAGGGGACACTGAATAGTGCACGGTACATCCAAACCGTCATCGAACCCATCGTTCTACCATTCCTAGACCGGCAAGGGAACTTGCTGTTCCAACAGGACAATGCACGTCCGCATGTATCCCGTGCCACCCAACGTGCTCTAGAAGGTGTAAGTCAACTACCCTGGCCAGCAAGATCTCCGGATCTGTCCCCCATTGAACATGTTTGGGACTGGATGAAGCGTCGTCTCACGCGGTCTGCACGTCCAGCACGAACGCTGGTCCAACTGAGGCGCCAGGTGGAAATGGCATGGCAAGCCGTTCCACAGGACTACATCCAGCATCTCTACGATCGTCTCCATGGGAGAATAGCAGCCTGCATTGCTGCGAAAGGTGGATATACACTGTACTAGTGCCGACATTGTGCATGCTCTGTTGCCTGTGTCTATGTGCCTGTGGTTCTGTCAGTGTGATCATGTGATGTATCTGACCCAAGGAATCTGTCAATAAAGTTTCCCCTTCCTGGGACAATGAATTCACGGTGTTCTTATTTCAATTTCCAGGAGTGTAAATAAGAAACAGCAGTGGCCCCAGCACCGACCCTTGGGGAACGCCCCACTTAACAGTGCCCCATTGGGACTGAACATCACTACCACTCTCAATATTGCGGAGAATTACCTTCTGCTTTCTGTTCTTAAAGTAAGAGGCGAACCAATTGTAAGCTACTCCCCTTACTCCATAATGGTCCAACTTCTGCAGTAATATCTTGTGGTCAACAGATTCAAAAGTTTCGTTAAAGCAAAGAAAACACCTAGCGTTCGCAACCTTTTATTTCACCCGTCCAAAATCTCACAGAGAGAAGAGAATATAGCATTTTCAGTTGTTACACCATTTCTAAAACCGAACTGTACATTTGACCGCAAATTATGTGAATCTAAATGTTCCAGTAACCTTGTATATACAACCTTCTCGATAACTTTAGCAAACACCGATGGCATAGAAATAGGTCTATAATTGTCGACATTATCCCTGTCTCTCTTTTTATAAAGTGGCTTCACTACCGAGTACTTTAATCGGTCAGGAAACCGACCACTCCTAAAGGAAAAGTTACAGATATGGCTGAGAACTGGGCTAACATACATAGAACAATACTTCAGTATTCTGCTAGATACCCCGTCATATCCATGAGAGTTCTTGGTCTTTAGTAATTTAATTATTAACTCAATCTCCCTCTTGTCAGTATCATGGAGGAGCATTTCAGGTAACAGTCTCGGAACACTTTTTTCTAAGAGCGCTATATGATTCCCTGTTGGGACTAGGTTTCTATTTAGTTCACCTGCTATATTCAGAAAGTGATTATTAAATACTGTACATATATGCGACTTAGGAGTAACACGAACATTCCCACTACACACTGATTCTGTATCCTCGATCTGTTTCTGCAGAAGCATGGAAAGGATTTAGTATCTCTGATATTTTGTAGCAGATTGTTCGAGACTCAAGTTGCTGACACGGAGAATGATACAGAGAATAAGGCAGTGTTATGTGATGGTACAGAGAGGATTTTACTGTGTTGAGAGCTGGCGTTTGTGCTGTGCTGTTCAGATTGTAATGTAAAAGTTGATAATAATGACAGGGACTGCAGTGACTGAGAAGACGTAGACCAAGCATGACGTATGATAGTCTCTACGCTTATTGGCATTGTTTGAGGCAGGAGTGATATGGCCGGAAAAGCGAATGTCGCAAATGTATCGTGCACAAGCATTCATCGCCAGTTCCAACACGTGAAAACTTTCGTATGAAAGGCCTTGGAGAACAGCATCACCATAGGCGAGTACAGGGAGTGTAACGACTCTACGGGCTTCTTTTTAAGCTCCAAAGGAAACGTTATATTTCTGTAGTGAACGAAGATCAATTTGGATTCTGTAGAAATGTCGGAATACGCGAGGTAATAGTGACTCTACAACTTAGAAGATAGATTAAGGAAAGGCAAACCTACGTTTCTAGCATTTGTAGACAAAGCTTTTGACTATGTTAACTGGAATACTCCCTTTCAAATTCTATAGATGGTAGGGGTAAAATACAGGGAGCGAAAGGCTATTTACAATTTGTACAGAAACCATATGGCAGTTATAAGAGTCGAGGGGCATGAAAGGGAAGCAGTGGTTGGTAAGGGAGTGAGACAGGGTTGTAGCCTCTCCCCGATGTTATTCAATCTGTATATTGAGCAATCACAAAAGAAAACAAAAGAAAAATTTGGAGTAGGTATTAAAATCCATGGTGAAGGAATAATAACATTGAGGTTTGCTGATGAGATTGTTATTCTGTCAGAGATAGCAAATGACCTGGAAGAATAGTTGAACAGAATGGGTAGTGTCTTGAAACGAGGATATAAGATGAACGTCAACAAAAGCAAAAAGAGGATAATGGAATGTAGTCGAATTACATGAGGTGATGCTGAGGGAATTAGATTAGGTAATGAGACACTTAAAGTAGTAAAAGAGTTTTTCTGTTTGGGGAGCAAAATAACATGATGGACGAAGTAGAGAGGATATAAAATGTAGATTATCAATCGCAAGAAAAGCGGTTCTGAAGAAGAGACATTTGTTAACATTGAGTATAGAGTTAAGTGGCTGGAAAAGTTTTTGAAAGTATTTATATGGTGTGTAGCCATGTAAGGAAGTGAGATATGGACGATAAATAGTTTAAACAAGAAGAGAATAGAAGTTTTCAGAATGTGGTGCTACAGAAGAATGCTGAAGATTAAATGCGTAGATCACGTAACTAATGAAGAGGAATTGAATAGAATTGGGGAGAAGAGGAATTTGTGGCACGACTTGACTAGAAGAAGGGATCGGTTGGTAGGACATGTTCTGAGGCATCAAGGGATCACCAATTTAGTACTGGAGGGAACCGTGGAGGGTAAAAATCGTAGTGGGAGACCAAGAGATGAATACACTAAGCAGATTCAGAAGGATGTAGGTTGCTGTAGGTACTGGGAGATGAAGAAGATTGCACAGGATAGAGTAGCATGGAGAGCTGCACCAAACCAGTCTCTAGAATGAAGACCAGAAGAACAAGAACAACAGCGAGTGAAGTGACGCTGATACCTTGTTACAGACTGCAATTGTGTGTTCATTCCAGTCTATGTGATGGTCCAGAACTATTCCCAAGTTCCTTACAGAAGAATAAAGGGTTATTTTTGTGCCGTTTAGGAATTAACGGTGGAAGAGATTCTCCGTATTGAGGGGTAATGAGCCTTTAATTAGCGACTATGATTGCTTGTGTTTTAGATGGGTTAACATTCAAACCTAATTTGTGTGCCCAGTCTGAAAAGGCAGGTAAATAGGCATTTACATACTGGACGCCTGTTTCTGGGGTTTGCACTTAGATATAGCTGGAGATCATTAGCGTAGAAGTTCTATTTACAGTGGGAGAGATCAGTTGGGACGACATTAACATATAATGAGAATAGTGAATGTACAAGCACAGGTCCTGCGTTTTTCAAGGAAATCAAAAACGGTCAGTAATGTTGGGATCTGCTGACTGCTGGCCGGGGGTGATGCGATAATTCGCCCTGGCGCTGACGACACCAGTCCTGGGCGGTGCGAGCCGTGTGGAGCCCTGTAGCCGCGTCGCCTGGCAGACGTCGACCTGATCAGCCAGAGCGGTCTCGTGACGCTCGGCAGCAGTGCCGCCTTGTGGGCCGACCGTGAAGCCCGTGCAGTGCCGCGATGTGGCTCCCGAAATCATCACTGAAGCCCGCTTGGGACGTAAATTCGGCCAGAAACTAGAAACAATGTTAAACGAGATTCATCCGACCAAATGACATTCTTCCATTCGTCCATAGTCCACAGTCCTGGCTCGCGCTGCAATTCCTTGTTCATGGAGCGCCCTTCGTGTTGTTTTGGCGCTGACAGTACCACGTGAGCGCGACATTCAGTTTCGCCACAATCCTCTTCGATGATCATCCGTCACGATCACTCAACACATTCGTCCGCGCTGTGACTTAGAAGATGATGTACTTTTCTCTTTCCCTGTATGCAGCAAAAATCTCCGAGACGGTGCCCCTTGAAACACCAAACACTTCGGCTGCCTCGCATAGGGAATAACAAAAATGTGGAACATATCCTTAAACTTTGACCCATTTTCAGGTGCATCGTTTATGAGGGTGCTGCAATTAATGCACCCACTGCTACAACGAAGAAAACCAGATTCCTAATTTATACCATTTACAGATGCTTGGCAAATTAAGTGCAGTATGTTTACTTTTCCTCAGAATTCCTATTTTTTAAATCGATACCAAGAACAACATTCTGCGGTAGAGGATGGCATTGTTTAAATAATGTAACTTAATATTTAGGCAATAATAATCAAATATAAAAAGTGGTACAATTAGGCAGCTTTCGTTAACATATTGTAACCTCTCCATTATGTTTGTCTCTATCTGAAATTTAGCCCCAACTTTATAACACTTAGTGTGAACTGAACTGGTCTGAATGCAGCTTGACTTTGTATTAAATGTGCAACGGAAGTAAAACAATTATCCACCCATCAGCAAGATTTCCACGTACACTATGTGATCAAAAGAATCTGGATATCTGGCTCAAAATAACTTAAACGTCCGTGGCGCTCTCCACCGGTAATTCTGGAATTCAATATGGTGGTGGCCTGGCCTTAGCCTTGATGACAACTTCAGTACTGGCTCAAAGTGACGCTACCTTATACAAGATGGTGGCGATGACGTCATCCAAGATGGTGGCGTGTAGACTTGGAAACAGCCCATGATGTCATCAAAAATAGCTGCCACGATGTCATTCGAGATAGTGCATTTTGGTGGGAAGTCTGAATTTTTGGCGGGAAGATACGTCACTTGGGCTACCTCCATTAACCTAACCCCCCCTCCCCCATAAAAACGGCGGGAAGTTCAAATTCCAAAAGGACAATGCATGACACCAAAGAAAATCGCGGGAAAATAGGTCACTTGGACCACCTCCACTAAACTAAGTCAAAAAATGGTTCAAATGGCACTGAGCATTATGGGACTTAACTTCTGAGGTCATCAGTGCCCTAGAACTTAGAACTACTTAAACCTAACTAACCTAATGACATCACACACATCCATACCCGAGGCAGGATTCGAATCTGCGACCGTAGCGGTCGCGCGGTTCCGGACTGTAGCGCCTAGAACCGCTCGGCCACTCCCGCCGGCAAACTAAGTCACCCGACTGCCACTTCTTACTATGAAATGCCGCCGTTTGAATTTTGTCGGTAAACGAAGGTCAATTTGCGTGTCTCTACAAAGCTAACGAAATGACGCGAGTGGCCGAAGTGGCCGTGCGGTTAAAGGCGCTGCAGTCTGGAACTGCAACGCCGCTACGGTCGCAGGTTCGAATCCTGCCTCGGGCATGGATGTTTGTGATGTCCTTAGGTTAGTTAGGTTTAGTTAGGGGACTAATGACCTCAGCAGGTGAGTGCCATAGTGCTCAGAGCCATTTGAAATGACGCGAAAGAAAGGACGCTTGTACTAACCTCAGTCACCCGATTGCCACCTCCTCCTAAAGATACGTGGGAAAGGACATGGACATAAGACATTATTTAATCATTTTCATACAGTTCGGCCATCCAGTGCGTTTACCAAAAGCTCCGGACTCCAACTGACTTAGTACACAGCGCCACCACCAGAGGGCGCCCTCATCTGTGACATAATCCAAGATGGCGGCAAACAGTGTGTTCGTCAAGAGATCTGGACTCAACCTGACTTAGTACATAGCACCAGCACCAGAGGGCTCTCGCAACTGTGACGTAATCCAAGATGGCGCCATACATTGTCTCCACTTAGAGCTGCAGACCCCAACTGAGTTAGTACACAGTACTCGCACCAGAGGTTGCTGTCTCCCATGACGTCATCTGATGACGCGACTACCGTTATTAAAGATGGCGGCATACATTGTGAGGCCTAGTACATATTGACACCACCAGAAAGAGCTACCATGGACTTGGAATGACTATTGGTGAGTGCCACGCCCACCTGGACTTGGAAGGAAATAGTTAAGCTCTCCACGACAATCCTGAATCGACCGCCACGTCAGTACAGTGATACGCACTAACGTGTGCTAACGTGCACCGCACATGAAGTCATCCGAGATGGTGCGGGAATAGGATATAAGTTCTTATTTTGCAAGCGATGTCTCCACCACCTGATCTACACTCCAAGTGACCTAGTACATATTATTGCCACCAGAGGATACTGTCATCCCTCCTGTGACCTAATCTCAGTTTGTGGTCTGTAGGGGGAAAGTGGCCCAAAAATCACTCAGGCTGTGCTGGGCTGCTGGAGAGAGTAAGGAAGGAGTGCACTCTGTTTATTTTGGAACATTTTATTTATGGATGGAGTATATTTATTACACTGACACAAAACACTCGCCCTGATGTGTGTGGGGTCACAATACACACTCTGCAGACATGCAAACAACTCCTAATTTAGCGAAATAATTTCAGTACAGACCTGCAAACTGCTCCTAAGTAATGCAGCACAGTCATACGTAGACACACTCGGTGCTTCTAAACTGTCCACATGACGCATAACACAACCTACAGCCCCGCATGCACAATAATGCAGTGAACACCCACAAGTCACCTCTTATGCACTAGTGCCCGGAGGAGGTTAGCGGGAACCCCTGCCGAGTGACGCAGCTATCAGCTTTCACACCACAAACAGACGCCCGATAAGGTCCCGCACACATGAGGTGGTGGTGCCCCTTTCATACTTGACAGCAGAGAAATTCCTATCCAAATACGTGTTCACCTAGACACTGGTGCTGGTGCGACGAGCCAGGGACCCACGATCTGTAACAAACGCGAGCCGCCGCCGAATGCAGTTGGAAGTTGCATCTATTTTCAGGTAGACAGCCACTGTTATACTGAAGTCACAGAACTCCAAGGCGCAGCCCCTATTTGCGGGACACCTCGTGGCAGCACTTGTCTTTACTGTTGATGACAGAGTAGCCACAAACGTTCGAAAACGCATCTAATAATGTTTCCAGTCATATCACGTGACTATGTAAGAAACAATAACTGAGTTGACCTCACAGAAATTGTGTACTGTCCCAGAAATAGTTAGCACTCGCTTTCTTGGTGTCTCAGCCTGTGCGCAAAAAAATTCCTGCCCTAACGGAACCTGTTTACGAAAATAACGCAGAATAATGACGAATGCAGTCTTCCTCGTGGATGTAACGTGCTACCCACTCCATCACATGTTACGCTCCCTGCTCTCAACACACACAAACGTTCCCACCTCTATGTAGAGGCTCCTATATCCCAGCACAAAGGATGTGAATGAATCGAGCACTATGATTGCCTCTTATCGAATTTACCCACTAAATTTCTGTTGTCGATATCGAAGCACTATCCACCTTCTCTTTCTGCAGACGAGACTTTGAGTGGTAAAATTATTTTGCACGGATCGCTAAAGTGCATTCACAGTTAAACCCCTAAAGTTGTCTATAGATCATCAAATACATACTAGACTCACAAGGATAATGGAAGCCAGGAACTAAATTATTACCAGTGTAACTACAATTAAATATTACCATTGCTGCTACAGTCTGACACAGATCCATGCATAGGTAATGTCTCCAATTCACAGCTGTGCTTCTGCAACCAATCTCAGCATCAATAGCGCACATAATTTTCCATGTAAAAAAATCTCTCGCGGTTATCGGTGTGCTGAATCTATACGTACCTCACGATAGGACACACAGTCATCGTCTCTGGTAATGCCACAACATTAACCACAGCAACTTTACAATGCAATATATAAGTAGTAGGGCAACCTATGCGTCAAGACACGCTGCTTTGTTGCCAAATTTATTCAAGAAGGCGGCGATGACGTAATCCAAGATGGCAGCAGCCTCTGCTTACCCATCCTTTTTAAGTGTCCATAAAATGTAATCTTCCTTTTCTCGTTGTGTCTGTTATACAAGGTGACTCAGGAGGAAAGGTACACGCTTTGACTGGTGTTAGTATTGGTGATCCGAACAAAAAAACTTCACATGAACATTTGCCCTTTACCTTAACCATATCTGATACAGCTGTTTGAAAATCACGGGCGTAAGTACCACGTCCTTCATCGCCAGCACTCACACGCGAAACAACCAAAGCGACATTAGGCTACATAGTGTTGTGGTGCGTGACAATCTCGAGGCGTAGCTCACTTGCTCAGGTGCGTGTGCTCAGGCGAGGAACACAGCCGCTGCCTACAACAGGTGCTAAGTGCGTCGCAGTCGACGGCGAGCGTTTTGAACATCATTTGTGAGGAAATGTACGCATTTAAACAAAACGTTATACCACAGTGTTTCACTTGCATTTGTCATGTTCCCTATCGTCTTCATTAGTTTCGCAGAAACAGCCAAGAACAGGATATATGTTCATACGAAGTTTTGGAGCTTTCAGAGCTAGGGTCTGTGTGGCTAGAAGTAAGAAAATATCCGGCTGCTCAGCCCGCGTGCACAGCTCGGACACCCCTGTGTTGCAGGACCGCTGCTAGACGAGTCGTGCATAAGCGGGAAGACGCCAAACACATTTTGTACCAAAAAGAATCATTCGATTTGAAACGTCTGTATTTCTGAAACTAATAAACATATACACTAATAAACATATACAATGAATTTGGTTTTTAATGAACGGGAAGTGTTTCTCATACCTTTTCATAGGTGTCCAATATGACGCCCTCGAGACGCGGTGTTGAAATTGTTCCCACACTGCAGCGAGCATGTCTTGAGTTACAGCTTCCAAAGCTGCTGTTACGTGATGTCTCAGTTCATTCATTGTTGTCGGTAAGGGAGGCACATAAACAGTTTTTTATAAGCCCCAACAAGAAATAATCAGATAGGGTCCGGACCTGTGACATTTGAGGCCACTAATGTAAGGCTGAATCATTTGGTCGAGTGTGGCCGATCCATCGTTCAGTAATCCTTTGATCTAAAGACTCCCGCACTTCCGGGCGACAGCGTCGCTGTGCCCCATCCTGTTGGTAAATGAAGTCGTTCGAATCAGTCTCCAACTGTGCGAAAAGAAAGTTCTTAAGCATATCGAGGTATGTGCTTCGAGTAACAGTGTCCTCAGCGAAGAAAGATGGACCGTACACCTTTCCCCGTGAAACTGCTCAACATACATTACATTTTGCAGAGTCCCTCTTGTGTTGTACAACTTCATAGGGTTGTTCTGTACCTCATATTCTCACATTATGACGGTTCACCTTTCCATTTAAATGGAATGTTGCCTCGTCACCAAACACTAAGCGTGGAAGAAAACTGTCATCCTCTATCTTGCCAAGAACGAAATTACTGAACTCACACATTGGACTCGCATTCGGGAGGACGACGGTTCAATCCCGCGTCCGGCCATCCTGATTTAGGTTTTCCGTGATTTCCCTAAATCACTCCAGGCAAATGCCGGGATGGTTCCTCTGAAAGGGCACGGCCGACTTCCTTCCCCATCCTTCCCTAATCCAATGACACCGATGACCACGCTGTCTGGTCTCCTTCCCCAAAACCAACCAACCAACCAACAGAACTCACACGTCGTCACCTTCACGAAGAGCTTGCAGTAGCTGAATTTTGTACGGTTTCACGTGTAAACGTAGACGCAACACACGCCAGACGGACATCGGGGACATGCTGAGCTGTCGAGCTGTACGGAGAACGGATTTCTGCGGACTCCTTGTGAAACTATGGCGGACGCGTTCGACGTCTGTGTCAGACACTCGGAGTCGGCCTGGCGATTTGCCCTACCATCCTGTTTCTCGGAATTGTTCGTGTCATCGTCTATTGCTCTGTGCTGTGGGAGGATCCACACCATACCTAGTACGAAAGACACGCTGAACAGTTATTACTGACTCGTACTGCGCAAAACGTGGAACACAAAACGCTTTCTGTTGCCCCGACACCATTTTGAAGTAGCTGTTTCGATAGCTTAAATAAACTAACATTCGATAATCTAACCATGCAGGTTCATAAAACGCATCTGTGTAAAAGTTTCTTAGATCGTCGATGAGCAGCGACCACCTGATATTTCAAAGAATGCCTCACGCGCCACGGCGCGGAATACGAATTGTTCATAATTTGTATCGATAGAGATATTTTGTGTTTCTTATTTTTTGACAGCTGGAGAATTGTAATCCTCTTCTATTAACACAGTCGTGATATTTTTTAAAGACGGCGGCCGTGTATATGGCGTGGTCCGCAATCACTAATTAGTTATTATAAAATATTACTATTGTGCTGTCCTATGTAAGAATTTATGTATGCAGCTAAGACGAAATGTCGAAAATGTTAAAGGACTACACAAATCTATGAGGGCTGTTCAGAAAGTAACCTCCGGTTGATTTAAAAAAATACACCAAGTTAAATAAAAATATTTTAATATATACATCTTACATCTTTGCACTATTTTTCTACATAGTCTCCATAGCGATTGAGGCACTTATCGTATCTCTTCACAAGCTTTGAAATTCCTTCTGCATAAAAATCACCCGCTTGCGCCTGGAGCCAGCCTGTGACCGCATCTTTGAGCTCTTCGTCGTCATCAAACCGCTGTGACCCGAGCCATTTCTTCAAATGCATGAAGAGGTGATAATCACTTGGCGCCAGGTCTGGGCTGTAAGGTGGATGGTTGATAACGTCCCACTTGAAGGACTCAAGAAGGGCCGTTGTTCTGCGAGCAGAGTGAGGACGGGCGTTATCGTGCAAAAAAACGATACCGGAAGTCAGCATACCACGGCGTTTGTTCTGTATAGCCCGTCGTAACTTTTTTATTGTTTCACAGTACACGTCTTGATTAATGGTCGTACCACGTTCCATGAATTCAACCAACAACACCCCTTTGGCATCCCAAAACACCGTTGCCATCAGTTTTCTGGCAGAAAAATCTTGCGAGGCTTTTCTTGGTTTGGTAGGCGAATTTGAATGTGCCCACATCTTTGATTGTTCTATTGTCTCAGGGTTCACGTACTTAATCCAGGTTTCGTCACCGGTCACGATTCTGTTTAACAATGGTTCTCCTTCGTCCTCATAACGTGACAGAAAGTCTAATGCAGAGGCCATTATTTGAGTTTTGTGGTGGTCGGTAAGAATTTTGGGCACCCATCGTGCACAGAACTTACGGTAACCCAATCTTGCTGTCACTATCTCGTGCAAGAGAGTCTTAGAAATCTGTGGAAAACCAGTAGACAACTCCGACATTGAGAAACGTCGATTTTCACGAACTTTTGCATCAACTGTCTGAACGAGTTCGTCAGTCACCAATGATGGTCTACCACTCCTCTCTTCATCATGAACGTTTTCTCGTCCACTTTTAAATAAACGTACCCATTCACAGACAACTCCTTCACTCATAACTCTTGGTCCGTACACGGCACAAAGCTCACGATGAATAGCTGCTGCAGAATATCCTTTGGCTGTAAAAAACCTTATGACAGCACGCACTTCACATTTGGCAGAGTTTTCTATTTCAGCACACATTTCAAACTGCCACAAAAACTAAACTAACGCAGGTACGACGTTCACTCGACCACGGCTTGATGCCGACTGACCTGTTGAGTGCGTGAACGCACAGATGGCGTCGCTACTCCCCCCACAACCCGCACTGTGACCAATCGGAGGTATTATGCGCAAATTGGATGGAACACGGGACAAGATCCTTGTCCAGCACCCTTCGTGCCACAGTCACAACACCAACACGAAAGAGAGGAGACGTTAAGGGCGATATCCGCTAGGGATAACCACTACCATTAGGAAAACTAAAAACAGCATTTTTTAGCCTCCACAAGAAGCTGACACCAAAATCAGGCAGGCGTTGATTTCACCGACAACGTATACAAACCTCCATAAGAAAGCATTTGACAAAAAGGTAAATAAGGTTATTGAATATAGAGAAGGTGAGAGAATCTTACTAAGGACTCATTTTAAACCATCGAAGCTACGAAAGAAAAATCGTAAGTGGCAGCGCGTTTATGAAGGCCCATATGCTATTGTCAGGAAGCCGCACACAGGAAGTTACTCGCTAGCCGAGCCCGTCACTGGAACCATTAAAGGTCTGTTCCACCATAGTGACACAAGAAATTTTACAAGTATTAGTAGTACGAGGCAATTACAAAGCATCATCAGGGAACAAGGTAAGTCGTCGACGTCGAATGATAACTCAAGAAAAATGACAACTAGCAGTTAATAAGTCTGGTGGTCATCAAACAGTGCTGACTGTATGAGGAAAGTTTGTACCGATGTGTTAATTGAATACAGGTAAAGGAAAATGTTAAAGAGAGAACTTAGTATATGATGCATGCTCGTGTGTTTGTGGTAATCTTTTTTTTTTTCTTAAGTCTGTCGGAGGACAAGTTGTAGTCCTGTGTAAAATAAAGGGTCATAACTTTTCGTGACTACAATCAAAGAATAACAGAGGATATCGTAATGAGAGCGACATATTACGTAAAAGAGAAAGGGAGTAAATTATAATATGCTAAAGAACAAGTGTAAGATCCGATGCTGAGAAGAAGTAATGTATGTGGGAAAAATTAATTAGGAACAGAGTTTTAAAGTCTATGGCAGATAAGTTATGCTGACGCAAATTCGGAGGTGTAGCAAGTAAAAGAAGGGGTAGAGATAACACTATATTATAAGTTCCATGGAAATGTTATAATTAAGAAATGCCAGCCGCAAGGCTAAATGTAGCGATTAATACCATGAGTCCACAATGCTTTAAAAGTGATGCCGCAAAAAAAAAAAAAAAAAAAAAAAAAAAAATGAGTGGATGACAGCTTCTTGTAGAAGACTACAGAGTCAAGTAACCAAGTAAACAATCGGTCAAACAAGCACATACACAGATGCATGTAAATGAATCAGTTACATTTTCTAAGTGAATGACACGCAAAAAGCAACTGCAGCAGCATAAGCGCTCGCATACAAATGTTTCTTGTTTAGTATGATAATTTTTATAATCTCCAGATTATTTAAACGCTGAATTTTGTGTTCCTTTATAAAATCTTCCCCCCATGAACCATGGACCTTGCCGTTGGTGGGGAGGCTTGCGTACCTCAACGATACAGATAGCCGTACCGTAGGAGAGGCCAGACAAACCTGTGGTTCCTGAAGAGGGGCAGCAGTCTGGATGATTGGCTGATCTGACCAAAACGGCCTTGCTGTGCTGGTACTGCGAATGGCTGAAAGCAAGGGGAAACTACAGCCGTAATTTATCCCGAGGGCATGCAGTTCTACTGAATGGTTAAATGATGATGGCGTCCTCTTGGGTAAAATATTCCAGACGTAAAACAGTCCCCCATTCGGATCTCCAGGCGGGGACTACTAAGAAGGGGCCGGCCGAAGTGGCCGTGCGGTTAAAGGCGCTGCAGTCTGGAACCGCAAGACCGCTACGGTCGCAGGTTCGAATCCTGCCTCGGGCATGGATGTTTGTGATGTCCTTAGGTTAGTTAGGTTTAACTAGTTCTAAGTTCTAGGGGACTAATGACCTCAGCAGTTGAGTCCCATAGTGCTCAGAGCCATTTTGAACTACTAAGAAGGACATTGTTATCAGGAGAAAGAAAACTGGCGTTCTACGGGTCGGAGCGTGGAATGTCAGATCCCTTAATCGGGCAGGTGGGTTAGAAAATTTTAAGGGAAATGGATAGGTTAAAGTTAGATATAGTGGGAATTAATGAAGTTCGGTGGCAGGAGGAACAAGACTTTTGGTCAGGTGATTACAGGGTTATAAATACAAAATCAAATAGGGGTAATGCAGGAGTAGGTTTAATAGTGAATAAAAAAATAGGAGTCCGGGTTAGCTACTACAAACAGCATATTGAACGCATTATTGTGGTTCAAAATGGTTCAAATGGCTCTGAGCACTATGGGACTCAACTACTGAGGTCATTAGTCCCCTAGAACTTAGAACTACTTAAACCTAACTAACCTAAGGACATCACACACAACCATGCCCGAGGCAGGATTCGAACCTGCGACCGTAGCGGTCTCGCGGTTCCAGACTACAGCGCCTAGAACCGCACGGCCACTTCGGCTTGCCATTATTGTGGCCAAGATAGACACGAAGCCCATGCCTACTACAGTAGTACAAGTTTATATGCCAACAAGCTCTGCAGATGACGAAGAAATTGATGAAATGTATGATGAGATACAAGACATTATTCAGGTAGTGAAGGGAGACGAAAATTAAATAGCCATGGGTGACTGGAATTCAAGAGTAGGAAAAGGGAGAGAAGGAAACATAGTAGGTGAATATGGATTGGGGCTAAGAAATGAAAGAGGAAGCCACCTGGTAGAATTTTGCGCGGAGCTAATCATGAGAGAAGGTTGTATACATGGAAGAACCCTGGAGATACTAAAAGGTATATTATATACTGGTAAGACAGAGATTTAGGAACCAGGTTTTACATTGTAAGACATTTCCAGGGACAGACGTGGGCTCTGACCACAATCTATTGGGTATGAACTGTAGATTAAAACTGAAGAAATTGCAAAAACGTGGCAATTTAAGGAGATGGGACCCGGATAAACTGAAAGAACCAGAGGTTGTACAGAGTTTCAGGGAGAGCATAAGGGAACAATTGACAGGAATGGGGGAAAGAAATACAGCAGATGAAGAATGGGTAGCTTTGAGCGATGAAATAGTGAAGGTAGCAGAGCATCAAATAGGTAAAAAGACGAGGGCTAGTAGAAACCGTTGGGTAACGGAAGAAGTATTGAATTTAACTGATGAAAAGAGAAAATATAAAAATGCAGTAAATGAAGCAGGCAAAAAGGAATACAAGCGTCTCAAAAATGAGATCGACAGGAAGTGCAAAATGGCTAAGCAGGGATGGTTAAAGGACAAATGTAAGGATGTAGAGGCTTGTCTCACTAGGGGTAAGATAGATACTGCCTACAGGAAAATTAAAGAGACCTTTGGAGAGAAGAGAACCACTTGTATGAATATCAAGAGCACAGATGGAAACCCAGTTCTAAGCAAAGAAGGGAAGGCAGAAAGGTGGAAGGAGTATATAGAGGGTCTATACAAGGGCGATGTACTTGAGGACAATATTATGGAAATGGAAGAGGATGTAGATGAAGATGAAATGGGAGATATGATACTGCGTAAAGAGTTTGACAGAGCACTGAAAGACCTGAGTCGAAACAAGGTCTCGGCAGTAGACAACATTCCATTGGAACTACTTACAGCCTTGGGAGAGCCAGTCCTGACAAAGCTCTACCATCTGGTGAGCAAAATGTATGAGAGAGGCAAAATACCCTCAGACTTCGAGAAGAATATAATAATTCCCATCCCAAAGAAAGCAGGTGTCGAGAGATGTGAAAATTACCGAACTGTAAAGAATTCGCATTAATATTTTGTAGCTGAGACTTACTAAACCTAAGTCTCAGCTACAAAATATTAATGCGAATTCTTTACAGACGAATGGAGAAACTGATAGAAGCCGACCTCGGGGAAGATCTGTTTGGATTCCGTAGAAATATTGGAACACGTGAAGCAATACTGACCCTACGACTTAATTTAGAAGAAAGATTAAGGAAAGGCAAACCTACGTTTCTAGCATTAGAGAAAGCATTTGACAATGTTGACTGGAATACTTTCTTTCAAATTTTAAAGGTGGCAGGGGTAAAATACAGGGAGCGAAAGGCTATTTACAATTTGTACAGAAATCAGATGGCAGAGGGACACGAAAGGGATGCAGTGGTTGGGAAGGGATTGAGACAGGGTTGTAGCCTCTCCCCGATGTTATTCAATCTGTGTATTGAGCAAGCAGTAAAGGAAACAAAGGAAAAGTTAGGAGTAGGTATTGAAATCCATGGAGAAGAAGTAAAAACTTTGAGGTTCGCCGATGACATTGTAATTCTGTCAGAGACAGCAAAGGACTTGGAAGAGCAGTTGAACGGAATGGACAGTGTCTTGAAAGGACGGTATAACATGAACATCAGCAAAAGCAAAACGAGGATAATGGAATGTAATCGAATTAATTCGGGTGATGCTGAGGGAATTGGCTTAGGAAATGAGACACTTAAAGTAGCAAAGGAGTTTTGCTATTTGGGGAGCAAAATAACTGATGATGGTTGAAATAGAGACGATGTAAAATGTAGACTGGCAATGGCAAGGAACGCGTTTCTGGAGAAGAAAAATTTGTTAACATCGAGTATAGATTTAAATGTCAGGAAGTCGTTTCTGAAAGTATTTGTATGGAGTGTAGCCAAGTATGGAAGTGAAACATGGACGATAAATAGTTTAGACAAGAGGAGAATAGAATCTTTCGAAATGTGGTGCTACAGAAGAATGCTGGAGATTAGATGGGTAGATCACATAACTAATGAGGAGTTATTGAATAGAAGTGGGGAGAAGAGGAACATTTGGCACAACTTGACTAGGAGAAGGGATCGGTTGGTAGGACATGTTCTGAGACATAGAGGGATCACCAATTTAATGTTGAAGGGCAGCGTGGAGGGTAAAAATCGTAGAGGGAGACCAAGAGATGAATACCCTAAGCAGATTCAGAAGGATGTAGGTTGCAGTAGGTACTGGGGGATGAAGAAGCTTGCACAGGATAGGGTAGCATGGGGAGCTGCATCAAACCAGTCTCAGGACTGATGACCAGAACAACAACAACTTATAAAATCTTATCCAAAATACCGACCCCTGATAATCCTTTAAACATCATATTCCAAGGATCAGCTCGTAGAGGTTTACTTGTGCTGCCTGGGCGAAGCGACTCATATGAAACGCGTGTAGGTTCGCGACGAGATCAGTTAAATTTTGCTTGTTGAAGCCAATTAGGGTCAAGCCACTTGTTTGGCATGCAATTGAGTTTGTTGTCTTTGTAACGCGCGATTAGTCCGTCATCGCCGGTATATTTTTAAGCGAATAGTTTTCAGCATGGAAAAAGTGGCAGTCTCTCTGTCTGTAGGCCTTCCTTAATTTAAATAAAACAGTAAACACAAGTTAATGGACACATAAATGAAAAAAATAATAAAAAGAGGCGTGTTCTCAAAGACTTTGTCTTTTAGACAATTAAAAAATTTTATAAGATTTTGATGGTAAAGAATAAATGAAACTGGTAGCTGTGTTTATAAGAGGAGGTTGAAAAATAGTCTTAAGTGGAGGAGTGAAATTTTATCTGGTAAGCGAGAGAGAGCCATAAAGAAAATGATCGACTGCAGTTCTGTGCCGGACGTGACCATTAGATTAAGAATATATATGTATATATAAATAAAATATGTAAATATTGTTAGTCAAGGTATCTTGTTATTCTTCTGTGAAAGTGTTATTTTTGCACGGAGAAAGTGAGATGAAGCACGACGTTTAGTTCACGAACGCCTGTCGAAGTGAAAGTGAATATCTGTGCGTCGAAAAGCGAGTCTGTGTCACGACTCTTTATACCACACCTTGTGTGTATCAGTTTTATTTTTAACGTGTGCAACGGTCAGCGAATAAGTATCGTTCGCCATGCAACCCTCGCAAGCCAGCAAAATAACTTCTTCTCACTTACCTGTGAGTCCTTTACGGACAGTTGGCGAGTGGTACGACGAGATGGCTTCGTGCAGGCTTCCTCGGTGAAGCAACAGCAGCAGCCCTCAAACAACGTGCTTTAAACGCAGCTCGTTGTCGGCGGACAACAACACACACCCAGTCTACGATTGCGTGCGCGATACTGGCCAGTGCTGGTCTGTCAACATCGCCGCGCAGCGGCGTCTGACGAAATAATGGATATTTGAAACTTTAATGGCCGGGTCCGCGTGGCTCACTCCGGCAATGATTAACACTTCATACTACTTTGAAGGACATTATTCTATATGTACATAGCAAACATCATATTTTAGAGACTGAAAGAGAACGATTTGTATTAAGCAAATAATAATATGGTCACGACTAGAATAAATTTCGGTCACGGTCAGAACGAGGTTGATATTTGACTTAACCGCTGTCATAAACAATTGCAGGAATTAGTGCGAAAAGAAGGAAACAAAGAAATGATCCTTACCCATCCTGAACCCATTGTAATTAAACCGACAATTTTAAGTAATATTAATGCAGAGTATTCTCTATTTATGTTCCATATTCTATGAGTTGACGGAGAATGGAAAACTCCATTCAGTGAAGTGGTAGAAAAGCGACTCCCATCGTGAGAGATTCTTGACAAATAACTCGACGGCACAGTGTGATCCAGGAACCAATGTACAATGTGTGTAAAATAAGAAAGAATATTACGATGGAATAAACACGAGCCTATCGAGCTTGTAGAGACATTGAAAATTTGGAAACCGTGTGAAAGAATAATGAAAATGTCAAGTCAATTTCACAGTTTGTAGCATTTTAGGATTATATAGGTACTTCTATGTGTATTTTTTTCTATATGACAATGCCTGTCATCTCCACTTAATGTATATAGCTCTTTATTGTGAACAGTAATATTTTCCATGTTGTTGTAGATGTTAAGAAACCCTGTGACCAAAACACAGATGCAGATGAAGTGCACAAAGACAATTCTTACTGATGATCTTGTAAGTAGGCTGTTTAGGTTTTTTTATTGGTAACGCCACCTCTGTATGAAAATCACTGGCTGTGCCGTGTGCAGTCTGTGGCTGCTTTGCATTGTTGTAATACTCGCCATTGTAGTGTTAGGCAGCTGGCTGCGAACAGCGCGTAGCGTTGCGCAGTTGGAGGTGAGCCTCCAGCAGTGGTGGATGTGGGGAGAGAGATGGCGGAGTTTTGAAATTTGTCATGAACTGCTATATTTATATATGATGATATCAAGGTAAATACATTGTTTGTTCTCTATTAATATCTTTCATTTGCTAACTATCCCTATCAGTAGTTAGTGCCTTCCATAGTTTGAACCTTTTATTTAGCTGGCAGTAGTGGCGCTCGCTGTATTGCAGTAGCTTGAGCAGCGAAGGTTTTTGTGAGGTAAGTGATTTGTGAAAGGTATAGATTCACTATGATGAGGAATACTGTTATCCTCAAATATAATTGGCATTAATAATATGTTATTTACCTTGTAAATATGCTTAGACATTATTTATTTTGTTTTATTTTAATGCTCATGTGTGAAGTTGATGTTTCAATAATTATTCTGATCTTTTATGTATTTACTTACGTCATAATTCCTGTAACACTGTTGTATATGTTATTTTGATTCTTTTGTAAAGCCTGTACTACAAATGTTATCTGTATTGTTATGTTCTTTAATGATGTATTTTGTATCTTTGTAATTGTATTCTCATGTTATAAAATTGTAATTGACAGCAGTTCATCAAATTAAGTAACTTGTAAGTTACATCTCACTGCACACGTTTCTGTTGGTCATAGTATATGGACAATATGTGAGAAGTAGGGACTGTTAGTGTTTGCACGTGTGTTAATAATTCAGCAAGGGACTGGTTAACAGCATTGCTGGTTCTAAGGACACTTCCAAAAACATTGTGAGTGCACAAGTGGTGGTTATGGACTTGCTCTATTATCCGCAAGACTCTTCAATGGTGATTGTGCACCTGCATAGTCACAACAGATGGCTGCTGGCCATCTCTACAAGGACTACAGTGGGTCTGCATCTTTGATGACCCACCAGTATCATTATCTCTACAAGGACTACAGTGGGTCTGCATCTTTGATGACCCACCAGTACCATTATCTCTACAAGGACTACAGTGAGTCTGCATCTTTGATGATCCATCAATACCATTATCTCTACAAGGACTACAGTGGGTCTGCACCTCTGGTGGCCCACCAGTACCATTATTTCTACAAGGACTACAGTGGGTCTACACCTTTGATGACTCACCAGTACCATTATTTCTACAAGGACTGCAGTGGGCCTGCACCTCTGGTGGCCCACCAATACCGTAATCTCTACCAGGACTACAGTGGGTCTGCTCTGTGATGACCTACCCACCAATACTCTTCAAAACTTCGACTGACTCCGCTGTGGGTTTGCTCTGTTGTGGCCCATTACCTGTCTGCATGTCGAGAGTCAGCACTGTCTTTCCGTTGGAAGGACAACACTACTTCTTCAAGACTGCATGGAAATCCACTACGTCTGTGTGCATTGTCTTCTACTGCTCAGTCTTTGAGAAAAACACTGCAATTCAACGATCAGGACTGTCTTTATGGACTGTGAGAAAATTTTAGCTTTTGACCAACATTGTATCAATAAGTGTGTGCATTTGATTTCTTTGTTATTGTAATTACGATTATGAAAAATTTTAACAAATATGTATTGGCCACTGCGCCAACCAATTTGTAAAATTTTTTGTGGGGAGCATGGGGGCTATGTAAGTAGGCTGTTTAGGTTTTTTTATTGGTAACGCCACCTCTGTATGAAAATCACTGGCTGTGGCGTGTGCAGTCTGTGGCTGCTTTGCATTGTTGTAATACTCGCCATTGTAGTGTTAGGCAGCTGGCTGCGAACAGCGCGTAGCGTTGCGCAGTTGGAGGTGAGCCGCCAGCAGTGGTGGATGTGGGGAGAGAGATGGCGGGGTTTTGAAATTTGTCATGAACTGCTATATTTATATATGATGATATCAAGGTAAATACATTCTTTGTTCTCTATTAATATCTTTCATTTGCTAACTATCCCTATCAGTAGTTAGTGCCTTCCATAGTTTGAACCTTTTATTTAGCTGGCAGTAGTGGCGCTCGCTGTATTGCAGTAGCTTGAGCAGCGAAGGTTTTTGTGAGGTAAGTGATTTGTGAAAGGTATAGTTTAATGTTAGTCAGGGCCATTCTTTTGTAGGGAATTTTGAAAGTCAGATTGCGTTGCGCTAACAAAATATTGTGTGTCAGTTTAAGCACAGTCGTATGTAAAATTGTTTAAAAAGGGGACGTTGCAATCTTAATAATGACTGTTTTCTCTAGTATGGTAACTTAATGAAACGTCAAGTATATAGTACTACATGACTACTCAAATTCAGCAACAGACATGTATTAAAAGCCACTAATACTGCGAGTGACATGAGGACGGTATTCCTCCCCTCCTCATGGGAGGCAGTGTAATATTAGTATCTGTTTCGATAGCTTAAATAAACTTACATTCGATAATATAACCGTGCAGGTTCGTAAAACCCAACTGTGTAAAAGTTTCTTAGATCGTCGATGAGCAGCGACCACCTGATATTTCAAAGAATACCTCACGCGCCACGGCGCGGAATACGATTTGTTCATAATTTGTATCGATAGAGATATTTTGTGTTTCTTATTTTTTGACAGCTGAAGAATTGTAATCCTCTTCTGTTACCACAGTCGTGATATTTTTTAAACACGGCGGACGTGTATATGGCGTGGTTCGCAATCACTAATTAGTTATTATAAAATATTACTATTGTGCTGTGCTATATAAGAATTTATGTGTGCAGCTAAGATGAAATGTCGAAAATGTTAAAGGACTTTATTTAAAGAAACAGCCAGCAAGATATAAAATTGAAATGTACGGAGCCTATTGTTAGCAGTACTGACTAAGGTAATTAAATTGGTTATTGTGCTCTCAAATGCTGTAGTACCTGCTTATTACTTAAAATATTTCTATACTATCCATGTCCTATTAATGGCAACAGAAATAACGGTAGGTTTATAGTTTTCATACAGCTACCAGGGACCCACTGCATCTCGGCAAACGTCATAGTTAAGGCAGAAGGCGCACTGCTATTTACCTTGTTTGTGATTTAAATCCAACTTCTTTTAATGTGTGGTGTAGTATAGCAAAGAAAATTTGCAGCTCTGTCTGGTCCCTTAGGTTTCTCTGTTCGTAGTTCCTATGTCTCATATCCTGTAGTGATCGAACATGATCACGACACAAATAAATTAAGTGGCAATGCGAACTCTGTCCTTAATCTAGAGAACGCTAAGCCTTCTGCAAACGGTTTCAGGTGAAATATAGATAAACTATAACTTACAGTACTTAAGTTATTTGAAAAGTCTTTGCTCTTCCCGCCAAGAAGTGGTGCAAAACTCACAACAGATTTCTGAATCGTCACAAGAGAATAATAATTTGATCAAAATATAATTTTTTTAAAAGAAAAAAAAAAACACCACATCTTCCAGACGACAGCGTCGCTGTGCCCCATCCTGTTGGTAAATGAAGTCGTTCGAATCAGTCTCCAACTGTGCGAAAAGAAAGTCCTTAAGCATATCGAGGTATGTGCTTCGGGTAACAGTGTTGTCAGCAAAGAAAGATGGACCGTACACCTTTTCCCGTGAAACTGCTCAACATACATTACATTTTGCAGAGTCCCTCTTGTGTTGTACAACTTCATAGGGTTGTTCTGTACCTCATATTCTCACATTATGACGGTTCACCTTTCATTTAAATGGAATGCCTCGTCACCAAACACTAAGCGTGGAAGAAAACTGTCATCCTCTATCTTGCCAAGAACGAAATTACTGAACTCACACATTGGACTCGCATTCGGGAGGACGACGGTTCAATCCCGCGTCCGGCCATCCTGATTTAGGTTTTCCGTGATTTCCCTAAATCACTCCAGGCAAATGCCGGGATGGTTCCTCTGAAAGGGCACGGCCGACTTCCTTCCCCATCCTTCCCTAATCCAATGACACCGATGACCACGCTGTCTGGTCTCCTTCCCCAAAACCAACCAACCAACCAACAGAACTCACACGTCGTCACCTTCACGAAGAGCTTGCAGTAGCTGAATTTTGTACGGTTTCACGTGTAAACGTAGACGCAACACACGCCAGACGGACATCGGGGACATGCTGAGCTGTCGAGCTGTACGGAGAACGGATTTCTGCGGACTCCTTGTGAAACTATGGCGGACGCGTTCGACGTCTGTGTCAGACACTCGGAGTCGGCCTGGCGATTTGCCCTACCATCCTGTTTCTCGGAATTGTTCGTGTCATCGTCTATTGCTCTGTGCTGTGGGAGGATCCACACCATACCTAGTACGAAAGACACGCTGAACAGTTATTACTGACTCGTACTGCGCAAAACGTGGAACACAAAACGCTTTCTGTTGCCCCGACACCATTTATACTAGAACAGAAGTGGGCGCCACTGTTGATACCTAGCGGGAACTTTGCTCTTTCCAACAGTACGTTGTTCACGAACATATCTCAGATAACTTAATTATAATTGTCGTTAATACCCCATTTAGGAGAGCATTAAAACAGAATCAATTTTCATGGCACTTTCTTTTTGTATCTTTCTTTTCTCTTTCCAAAACCCTCTCATATATTCACTGCGTTTCTTCTTTTTATCTTCTGTCTACTTCTTTCCTGGTTTCTTTTCTTTTGGTGTTTCCTCGAATTTCTGTTTTCTGATTTTTTTTCTCTTCATATTTCTCTGACCGTTATTTCTCCTGTGGACATATTTAGTTTCTTTAGGTCTTCCATGGTTTCCTATGCCCAGTTAGTTTTCATCGTATTACTCATCACTATTTTAAAAATCTTCTTGGTCAGCCTGTTTTCGTTCATCCTATAAATGTGCCCATAGAATTTAGCCCTTATTTTTCTGATGTTGTCTGTAACTGTCTGTGTCTGTTTGTACAGTTATTTTATCGTTCTTTTTACCCAGATCCCCTGTCTCTGAAATGACCCATAGTTCTTTCTCAGAATTTTCCTCTCTAGCTTTTCCATTTCCTTGATTTTCGTTCTTCCCCTGATTACTGTCGTTTCTGAGGCATACAAGGCTTCTGGTAAGACTACTGTTTTATAATGTCTTAATTTGGCACTAACGGAAATACTTCTTTTGTTGTAATGCTTCCGTCTAAGTCTGTATGCTTTTTGTAGCTTTGCAACCCTTTCTTCTTTGGCTGTCCAGATTAGTCCTGTTTTCTCTATAATCTCTCCCAGGTAATTGAAACTCTCTACTTGTGCTATCTTTCCATACTATGCTACCAATGGATTTCTGTCTGTGGATTTTGTGTCCATGTGCTGCGTTTTTTCATACGAAATTTGTAGTCCTGTTCTGGCTGCGAATTCATGTAGTGTCTTCTTTGGCTCTTTTTCTGTTATTTATTATGATGACTATATCATCGGCAAAGGCCAGACTTTTTATGTTGATGGTTCTATTTTTGTGTCTACCCATCTTTACCCCATTGACTCCTTTATCCCATGTCCTGATTATTTTCTCTACAACTGCGTTAAATAAAATGGGTGACCAGCCATCTCCCTATGTCAGTGCTGTCTTGATTTCGAAACGGTTCCGAGATCTCTCCCATGAACTTCACTTTGGATTTTCTATTTGTTAATGTTTCCTGGTCTTGTTGTCTGCCTTCATTTCTTCCCGTGTACTGGAAAGCTTTTCTCTGTCTATGGAATCGTAGGCCTTTTTGAAATCAACAGATGTTAATGTGGTGTTTCTGGACTTTCTCGTTGTTAATATTGTTCTCAGGCACCACATCTGTTCACTGCACGATCTTCCCTTCCAGAACCCTGCTTGGTACTCTCCGATATTAGGATCTGCCTGCAATTTAACAGAGCTTTGGATAGAATTTTGTATGTCACAGACAGTAACGAAATTCCTCTACAGTTAATAGGGACTGTTTTGTCTCCTTTCTTGTGGAGGGGGTGTATTTGGGCTGACTTCCATTCTTCTGGCACCTTTTCTGTTTACCAGGTGTTTTTGATTATTCTGTGTTTTGGGTGTAATGTTTTCATGGTCCAATTTCCATATCTACATCTACATCCATATCTACATCCCTCAACCCGATCTGGTACGGATCCCACACTGATGAGCAATACTCAAGTATAGGTCGAACGAGTGTTTTGTAAGCCACCTCCTTTGTTGATGGACTACATTTTCTAAGGACTCTCCCAATGAATCTCAACCTGGCACACGCCTTACCAACAATTAATTTTATATGATCATTCCACTTCAAATCGTTCCGCACGCATACTCCCAGACATTTTACAGAAGTAACTGCTACTAGTGTTTGTTCCGCTATCATGTAATATATTGCGAATACATAGAAAGAAGGATCCTTTATTATATGATTATATTTGTCTATGTTACGGGTCAGTTCCCACTCCCTACACCAAGTGCCTATCCGCTGCAGATCTTCCTGCATTTCGCTACAATTTTCTAATGCTGCAACTTCTCTGTATACTACAGCATCATCCGGGAAAAGTCGCATGGAACTTCCGACACTATCTACTAGGTCATTTATATATATTGTGAAAAGCAATGGTCCCATAACACTCCCCTGTGGCACGCCAGAGGTTACAAGAAAGTAAACTTTTCACTCGAGGGAAGACTTGAACCAAAGACCTCTCATTCGGCAGCTGCTCACGCTAACCACTGGATCACGGCGCTCATATTTCTGCAATCAGTCCATCTTCTCCTGGTGCTCTGTTATTTTTCAATGATTTTACTATTTTTATTTCTTCGTGTGTTGGGGTTTCGGAGTCCTGGTTAGGTTCTGGTTTTGTAAACTGTAATCTCTGTTTTGGTTCATCGCAGTTGAGTGATGTGTCAAAGTATCGAGCTAATATTTCACAGTTTTTCTTCGGATTTGTCTCCAGTGTTCCATCTTGTCTTTTTAAGCATAAGCCTGGAGGTTGATATCCTGTCATATTTTCTCGGAATATTCTGTAAAAATTCCGTGTGTTGTTTTCTGGTGAAGTCCTCTTCTATCTCCTTCAACCTGCTGTTTTCGTAACCTCTTTTATCTCTGCGTTTTATTTTTGATGTGTTTTCCTGTATTCTGTTGAATCCTTCCCATTTTTCTTGTGTTCTATGGCTGTTAATTTTTTTCTGTCTTCTATGACTCTGTCGCATGTCATGTTCTATGATCGATGTTTCCTTTTTCTCAGTAGTTGCCCCAGTTTTATCAGTTCTCTCACTTTTTCCGACAGCTCTGTCCAGTTGTTGCTGTTGATTTTCGTAATTTCTTCTATTATTTCTTTCTTGTTTAGTTGCAGGTACTCTGGATCCGTTCTGAAAGGTCTGTTGGTTCTCTTCATTTGTCTGTTGGGTGTAAGTTTTGCTTTGATTTGGAGATGGTGATGATCAGATTCAAAAACTCCTTTCCTAGTTCATACGTTCATTATTTCTCTAGTGTTTTTCACGGATATTGCTACGTGGTCTATCCGAAATTCTCCTAGAGGGATTTCTCCTAGGGGGATTTCCAAGTTACAAGTTTTCTGTGTGGTTTCTGGATTTGCGTTGACGTGATTTTCAGCTCAAACTTCCTGCAGAAATGTATCAAGTTCTCTCCATTTTTGTTTGTTCTCTTGTGGGACGAGTTTCCCTGTCTTTCCTTGCCTAACTGGGCATTGAAATACCCTAGTAACACTTTTATGTGATTCCTGTGGATTTTGCTGGTAGCTTCCTCCAGATCTTCCCAGAATTCCTCTATCATCCCTGGGTTCTTCTTGTTATAATTATTTGTGGGGGCATGTGCACTACTTAGTGTATAGGCTTTGTTTCCAGATCGTATCGTGAGTGTTGAAATTTTTTCTGATTTTGAGGTGAAATCTATTACAGAGTCCAGTATCGATTTATGTACTACAAATCCTGCCCCGAAGAGCTTGAGATTAATTCCTGGAATGGTTATGACTGGTTTCCTCTTATATATTCTGCAATTTTCCGAATCAAACTGGTTCTCATCTGCGAATCGCATTTCCTGTATTGCCATAATTTTGATGTTGAATTTATGCACGGTGTTTGTTAATTGTTTTAATTTACCTGCCTGCAGTAGTGTGTTTGTGTTGAGTGTTCCCACGTAAAATATTCTCTTCGTCTTGAGGATTTTTTTAGAAGCTCCGATTCTTCTCTTCATGACGTGTCTGATCCCATGGAATCCGATGACACGGTCTGTTACCTAGTCTTACTGACTGGGGCCCAGGGTAGTTGATTCTTTACCGTTGTTCTGTCACGATTATTGGTTTGTGTTGAGGTTTCTTTTGTGAAATCACAAAGGATCTCACATAATTTTGACTGGAGTTTTGAGTTCCAGAAGATTCAAACACAGCCGAGCTCACAGAGCCAACAGACGCTGGCCAGTGCACCGGTGGCTCGATTCTGGGGCCCTAACATCCGGAGCCGGATGGACGCAGGTTCTTTTTTCGAGGTGTTACTCCTTCCCCTCCTTCCCCTCCTCCCCCTCCTCCTTCCTCATCAATTGAGAGATGAGGCCCCGGGCTTGGGACCGGCAGTGGTGCAGTTCGGATAGCGTAACATTTCTTATTTTTAAAATCGGATGATTCTTTTTTATACATCCTGTATATTTAATCCAGACAGGAATCATCCAGAAGCAAATAAAAGAGGTAAGACAGTATACCTACTAACAAATTGCGATGCAATAGTGAGTCCGTTTAATGTAAGGTCCATTGTTGAAATGCGGGAAGGCAGATTATAAACCTCTCAGTTACCAGTGGTACTGATTGCACCAGAGTTGTTCTGTCGATCGACCATCTGTTGTTGTTGTTGTTGTGGTGGTCTTCAGTCCTGAGACTGGTTTGAAGCAGCTCTCCATGCTACTCTGTCCTGTGCAAGCTTCTGCATCTCCCAGTACCTACTGCAGCCTACATCCTTCTGAATCTGCTTAGTGTATTCATTTCTTAGTCTCCCTCTACGATTTTTACCCTCCACGCTACCCTCCAATACTAAATTTGTGATCCCTTGATGACTCAGAACATGTTCTACCAACCGGTCCCTTCTTCTTGTCAAGTTGTGCCACAAACTCCTCTTCTCCCCAATTTTATTCAATACCTCCTGATTAGTTATGTAATCTACCCATCTAATCTTCAGCATTCTTCTGTTTTAGCGCGTTTAGTGTGTGTTTAGGGAAGCAGTGGTTGGGAAGGGAGTGAGACAGGGTTTAGACTCTTCCCGATGTCAATCAATCTGTATATTGAGCAAGCAGTAAGGGAAACCAAAGAAAAATTCGGAGTAGGTATTAAAATCCATGGAGAAGAAATAAAAAGTTTGAGGTTCGCCGATGACATTGTAATTCTGTCAAAGTTTTTATTTCTTCTCCCTGGATTTTAATCCCTGCTCCAAATTTTTCTTTTGTTTCCTTTACTGCTTGCTCAATATACAGATTGAATAACATCGGGGAGAGGCTACAACCCTGTCTCACTCCCTTCCCAACCACTGCTTCCCTCTCATGCCCCACGACTCTTTTAACTGCCATCTGGTTTCTGTACAAATTGTAAATAGCCTTTCGCTCCCTGTATTTTACCCCTGCCACCTTTAAAATTTGAAAGAGAATATTCCAGTCAACATTGTCAAAAGCTTTCTCTAAGTCTACAAATGCTAGAAACGTAGGTTTGCCTTCCCCTAATCTTTCTTCTAAGGTAAGTCGTAGGGTCAGTATTGCCTCACGTGTTCCAACATTTCTACGGAATCCGAACTGATCTTCCCCAAGGTCGGCTTCTACAAGTTTTTCCATTCGTCTGTAAAGAATTCGCGTTAGTATTTTGCAGCTGAGAGTAAACTGATAGTTCGGTAATTTTCACTTCTGTCAACACCTGCTTTCTTTGGGATTGGAATTTATTATATTCTTCTTGAAGTCTGAGGGTATTTTGCCTGTCTCATACATCTTGCTCACCAGATGGTAGAGTTTTGTCAGGCCTGGCTCTCCCAAGGCCGTCAATAGTTCTAATGGAGTGTTATCTACTCCCGGGCCTTGTTTCGACTCAGGTCTTTCAGTGCTCTGTCAAACTCTTCACGCAGTATCGTATCTCCCATTTCATCTTCATCTACATCCTCTTCCATTTCCATAATATTGTCCTCAAGTACATCGCCCTTGTATAGACCCTCTATAAACTCCTTCCACCTTTCTGCTTTCCCTTCTTTGCTTAGAACTGGGTTTCCATCTGAGCTCTTGATATTCATACAAGTGGTTCTCTTTTCTCCAAAGGGCTCTTTAATTTTCCTGTAGGCAGTATCAACCTCCCCGTAGTGAGATAAGCCTCTACATCCTTACATTTGCCCTCTAGCCATGCCTGCTTAGCCATTTTGCACTTCCTGTCGATCTCATTTTTGAGACGTTTGTATTCTTTTTTGCCTGCTTCATTTACTGCATTTTTATTTTTTCTCCTTTCATCAATTAAATTCAATATTTCTTCTGTTAGCCAAGGATTTCTACTAGCCCTCGTCTTTTTACCTACTTGTTCCTCTGCTGCCTTCACTATTTCATCCCTCAGAGCTCACCATTCTTCTTCTACTGTATTTCTTTGCCGCATTCCTGTCAATTGTTCTCTTATGCTCTCCCTGAAACTCTGTACAACCTCTGGTTTAGTCAGTTTATCCAGGTCCCATCTCCTTAAGTTCCCACCTTTTTGCAGTTTCTTCAGTTTTAATCTACAGGTCATAACCAATAGATTGTGGTCAGAGTCCACATCTACCCCTGGAAATGTCCTAAATCTCTGTCTTACCATTATATAATCTATCTGATACCTTTTAGTATCTCCAGGATTCTTCCACGTATACAACCTTCTTCTATGATTCTTGAACCAAGTGTTAGCTATGATTAAGTTGTGCTCTGTGCAAAATTCTACCAGGCGGCTTCCTCTTTCATTTCTTAGCCCCAATCCATATTCACCTACTATGTTTCCTTCTCTCCCTTTTCCTACGCTCGAATTCCAGTCTCCAATGACTATTAAATTCTCGTCTCCCTTCAGTACCTGAATAATTTCTTTTATCTCATGACACATTTCTTCAATTTCTTCGTCATCTGCAGAGCTAGTTGGCATATTAACTTGTACTACTGTAGTAGGCATGGGCTTCGTATCTATCGTGGCCACAATAATGCGTTAACTATGCTGTTTGTAGTAGCTTACCTGCACTCCTATTTTTTTATTCATTATTAAACCTACTCCTGCATTACCCCTATTTGATTTTGTATTTACAACCCTGTATTCACCTGACCAGAAGTCTGACCGTACCTTTTTGTAACACACTGTAGATTTAAGTGTCAGGAAGTCGTTTCTGAAAGTATTTGAGTGGAGTGCAGCCATGTATGGAAGTGAAACATGGACGATAAATAGTTTAGACAAGAAGAGAATAGAAGTTTCGAAATGTGGTGCTACAGAAGAATGCTCAAGATTAGATGGGTAGATTACATAACTAATGAGGAGGTATTGAATAGAATTGGGGAGAAGAGGAGTTTGTGGCAAAGCTTGACTAGAAGAAGGGATCGGTTGGTAGGACATGTTCTGAGGCATCAAGGTATCACCAATTTAGTATTGGAGGGCAGCGTGGAGGGTAAAAATCATAGAGGGAGACCAAGAGATGAATACCAAACAGATTCAGAGGAATTTAGGCTGCAGTAGGTACTGCGAGATGAAGAGACTTGCACAGGATAGAGTAGCATGGAGAGCTGCATCAAACCAGTCTCAGGACTAAAGACCACAACAACAACAGGAGAAGAGTTCAGCAGGCCAGATTAGGAGGCACTTGTACACTGAAGGTAGAGCGTGCCGTGGGGATACCGGTATGTTTACGACAAGATACAGGCGCTAGTGCAGGCAACCACTGCTCTTAGCACTGTACTACGTGCGATGGATAACGTCAGAAACTGTGACGCCGTTGCTATCCTTTACAAGCCACGTATTTCAGAACTTATGAGGTTTCGAAACGTGAAATCAAGTGCGTTACCAGTAACTGTATCTCTAGTTGTCATTTCGCAAAAATAAACATTAAGCACAGGACATCCATCTTTCTTGTACCACATTATTTGACACGTTATGAGGTGTACCGGTTCAAGTAAGAAACAGCTCAAGAAGGTGGAACTCCTAAATGGGGATAATTTACCATCAATAAAATATGGATGTAGCAAGTAAAACTAAAGAAAAAAAAATATAAACATAGGCCCGCAAATGTTTAGTTACGGAGTTACGGCTGATAAAAGGTTTTGCCTGAAATTTAGCAACTTCGCTAATATGAAGCCATCGCAAAACTGTACGAGAGTAAAGTAAAGCACGATTTCCATTTATTTTGTCGTTATTGACCTGGTGAATCTAATAAAACATGTCCCAGACGTGTATCTGCAGTAGTTTTCCAGAACATCCAGAGAAGCGAAGAAGTAATTTCGTTATGTAAATTGTTTATACTATCTCGAGTATACTGTGCCTCTTCAGTAAATAAAATGAATTTGTGTAACTGCCGATTAGTATTTAACCAGTTGCACAACTTCAAGCGAAGGGCAGTATCTCCAGGACGTAAATGATGCACTTTTTGTTTATGGTAAGGATACAGATTATTGTACTTCAGTGTACGCCATACCTTAGATTGCGAAATGCCTGACCGTTGAGAGATACGTCGTGTTCTGGTACCCGGGCTACGTGGAACAGCATCCATAACATCCTCATCATCGTCTTCACGTATCGAGCGCTCGTACTGATTACGAACGCTAGGCAGAGAACCCGTCTCCCCTAACATTCCAAATACTCCGCTAATGGTTCGTGCGTTCGGAATCCTCCGAGTTGGATAACGTACGCGATATTTGTTAATTGCAGCCGTAGCATTACCATCACATTTGCCCTGAATAAACACCATATCGGCGTACTCGTCAGTCGCAAATTTGAAAGGCATCCCTATTTCATAAATAATCTACAAACTACAACAATTACTATGTGCTTTCACTTAAACACACAGCTGATTACGAACGCTAGGCAGAGAACCCGTCTCCCCTAACATTCCAAATACTCCGCTAATGGTTCGTGCGTTCGGAATCCTCCGAGTTGGATAACGTACGCGATATTTGTTAATTGCAGCCGTAGCATTACCATCACATTTGCCCTGAATAAACACCATATCGGCGTACTCGTCAGTCGCAAATTTGAAAGGCATCCCTATTTCATAAATAATCTACAAACTACAACAATTACTATGTGCTTTCACTTAAACACACAGCTGATTACGAACGCTAGGCAGAGAACCCGTCTCCCCTAACATTCCAAATACTCCGCTAATGGTTCGTGCGTTCGGAATCCTCCGAGTTGGATAACGTACGCGATATTTGTTAATTGCAGCCGTAGCATTACCATCACATTTGCCCTGAATAAACACCATATCGGCGTACTCGTCAGTCGCAAATTTGAAAGGCATCCCTATTTCATAAATAATCTACAAACTACAACAATTACTATGTGCTTTCACTTAAACACACAGCTGATTACGAACGCTAGGCAGAGAACCCGTCTCCCCTAACATTCCAAATACTCCGCTAATGGTTCGTGCGTTCGGAATCCTCCGAGTTGGATAACGTACGCGATATTTGTTAATTGCAGCCGTAGCATTACCATCACATTTGCCCTAAATAAACACCATATCGGCGTACTCGTCAGTCGCAAATTTGAAAGGCATCCCTATTTCATAAATAATCTACAAACTACAACAATTACTATGTGCTTTCACTTAAACACACAGCTGATTACGAACGCTAGGCAGAGAACCCGTCTCCCCTAACATTCCAAATACTCCGCTAATGGTTCGTGCGTTCGGAATCCTCCGAGTTGGATAACGTACGCGATATTTGTTAATTGCAGCCGTAGCATTACCATCACATTTGCCCTGAATAAACACCATATCGGCGTACTCGTCAGTCGCAAATTTGAAAGGCATCCCTATTTCATAAATAATCTACAAACTACAACAATTACTATGTGCTTTCACTTAAACACACAGCTGATTACGAACGCTAGGCAGAGAACCCGTCTCCCCTAACATTCCAAATACTCCGCTAATGGTTCGTGCGTTCGGAATCCTCCGAGTTGGATAACGTACGCGATATTTGTTAATTGCAGCCGTAGCATTACCATCACATTTGCCCTGAATAAACACCATATCGGCGTACTCGTCAGTCGCAAATTTGAAAGGCATCCCTATTTCATAAATAATCTACAAACTACAACAATTACTATGTGCTTTCACTTAAACACACAGCTGATTACGAACGCTAGGCAGAGAACCCGTCTCCCCTAACATTCCAAATACTCCGCTAATGGTTCGTGCGTTCGGAATCCTCCGAGTTGGATAACGTACGCGATATTTGTTAATTGCAGCCGTAGCATTACCATCACATTTGCCCTGAATAAACACCATATCGGCGTACTCGTCAGTCGCAAATTTGAAAGGCATCCCTATTTCATAAATAATCTACAAACTACAACAATTACTATGTGCTTTCACTTAAACACACAGCTGATTACGAACGCTAGGCAGAGAACCCGTCTCCCCTAACATTCCAAATACTCCGCTAATGGTTCGTGCGTTCGGAATCCTCCGAGTTGGATAACGTACGCGATATTTGTTAATTGCAGCCGTAGCATTACCATCACATTTGCCCTGAATAAACACCATATCGGCGTACTCGTCAGTCGCAAATTTGAAAGGCATCCCTATTTCATAAATAATCTACAAACTACAACAATTACTATGTGCTTTCACTTAAACACACAGCTGATTACGAACGCTAGGCAGAGAACCCGTCTCCCCTAACATTCCAAATACTCCGCTAATGGTTCGTGCGTTCGGAATCCTCCGAGTTGGATAACGTACGCGATATTTGTTAATTGCAGCCGTAGCATTACCATCACATTTGCCCTGAATAAACACCATATCGGCGTACTCGTCAGTCGCAAATTTGAAAGGCATCCCTATTTCATAAATAATCTACAAACTACAACAATTACTATGTGCTTTCACTTAAACACACAGCTGATTACGAACGCTAGGCAGAGAACCCGTCTCCCCTAACATTCCAAATACTCCGCTAATGGTTCGTGCGTTCGGAATCCTCCGAGTTGGATAACGTACGCGATATTTGTTAATTGCAGCCGTAGCATTACCATCACATTTGCCCTGAATAAACACCATATCGGCGTACTCGTCAGTCGCAAATTTGAAAGGCATCCCTATTTCATAAATAATCTACAAACTACAACAATTACTATGTGCTTTCACTTAAACACACAGCTGATTACGAACGCTAGGCAGAGAACCCGTCTCCCCTAACATTCCAAATACTCCGCTAATGGTTCGTGCGTTCGGAATCCTCCGAGTTGGATAACGTACGCGATATTTGTTAATTGCAGCCGTAGCATTACCATCACATTTGCCCTGAATAAACACCATATCGGCGTACTCGTCAGTCGCAAATTTGAAAGGCATCCCTATTTCATAAATAATCTACAAACTACAACAATTACTATGTGCTTTCACTTAAACACACAGCTGATTACGAACGCTAGGCAGAGAACCCGTCTCCCCTAACATTCCAAATACTCCGCTAATGGTTCGTGCGTTCGGAATCCTCCGAGTTGGATAACGTACGCGATATTTGTTAATTGCAGCCGTAGCATTACCATCACATTTGCCCTGAATAAACACCATATCGGCGTACTCGTCAGTCGCAAATTTGAAAGGCATCCCTATTTCATAAATAATCTACAAACTACAACAATTACTATGTGCTTTCACTTAAACACACAGCTGATTACGAACGCTAGGCAGAGAACCCGTCTCCCCTAACATTCCAAATACTCCGCTAATGGTTCGTGCGTTCGGAATCCTCCGAGTTGGATAACGTACGCGATATTTGTTAATTGCAGCCGTAGCATTACCATCACATTTGCCCTGAATAAACACCATATCGGCGTACTCGTCAGTCGCAAATTTGAAAGGCATCCCTATTTCATAAATAATCTACAAACTACAACAATTACTATGTGCTTTCACTTAAACACACAGCTGTCATTATCTTATTTCACTTAACAATACAGGAAAGTAACTCGTTTCCAGGTTAGGAAACGACTGAAACAACTCAGTAACGGCTGCCAACAATGAGAAACGCTTCTACGTTCTTAATGGAAAGTAAACAAATTCTCCGAATGTTCTGGAAAACTACTGCAGATACACGTCTGGGACATGTTTTATTGGATTCACCAGACCGATAACAACAAAATAAATGGAAATCCTGCTTTACTTTAAACTCGTACAGTTTTGCAATGGCTTCATATTAGCGAAGTTGCTAAATTTCAGGCAAAATCATTTATCAGCCGTAACTCCGTAACTAAACCTTTGCGGACCTGTGTTTATATGAACTTTTCTCTTTACTTTTACTTGTAGACTACCATATTAGAATATTTTCATATCTTCGTGAATCACCCTGTATTAGGACATGTTTTTATAAAACAGATCTGAAAATGGTCATTATACACCGAAACCGGTAGTCTGATGACAAAAAAATTTGTGACTGTAGACGTGACGTAAAGGTAATTTATTTTTGGAATTATTGCATTGTTATCATTAAAATGATTGGCATCTCCGGCACGTTGAAAGTGTGGATGACTGCAGTTGGTATTTGTGGGAGGCGGATGGGGTGGAGATAGTAACAAACTACTCCTTCAGCCTCCCCGGATCGAAGCGTGAACAGGCTGCGGCTTCCACGACACTTGGGGTGCCCCTAAGCAGCTGGATTTCCCTGCTGCCAGAATAAAGCATATTTTGAACTTTTCGGAATGCTATTTGAACCCAAGGATGCTGCTTTTCTCTTTAATTGCCTTATTATTTTTCCTGTTGCTATCATGTCTCACTTTTATGTTAACGCCACCTTGTTATGAACAAGCTTCTTATTTCAAATAGTATTCGTTTTATTGTGTACTTTGCGGCTATCTCAGTTAAAATGTACTGGCGCATACGTATGTTTAATGTTTTGTATTTCCATTCCTGTAAATTAATAGAATAACTTTAATGTATGTGTGTGTTTGTGTGTGTAGTGAGTGAAGTGTTATGAAACAATGTGTGTATAGTGTGTGCAGTGACTGATAGTGACATATGAGTGAACAGTGTGGCATTACATTATTTCGTAAGTTATTTGTAAGTTTTCGCAGTGGTACCTGTGACACTATGAAATTAAAAAAAAAAAAAAAAAAAAAAAAGGGTTCAAATGGCTCTGAGCACTATGCGACTTAACTTCTGAGGTCATCAGTGGACTAGAACTTAGAACTAATTAAACCTAACTAACCTAAGGCCCGAGGCAGGATTCGAACCTGCGACCGTAGCGGTCGCTCGGATCCAGACTGTAGCGCCGAGAACCGCACTGCCACGCCGGCCGGCCTGTGAAATGCATCCTACAATTCCATCCTCTGTGTTGTTCACCGATGAAGCAACTTTCGGGCGTGATGGAGTCTTCAACGTGCACAATTCCCACGTTTGGAGTGAGGATAACCCAGATGCCACAGTTACTAACGAGTGCGTCGGTGTTGTTGGGGACTGTTTAATTGGGCCGTATCTGCTACCTAGGCAGGCACTATTACAATTTTCTCGCCAGAGCATTGCCATAATTGCTGGAAGACGTCCCGCTCCCTACAAGACAACGCACGTGGTTCCAACATGACGGGGCGCCGGCACATTTCAGTCGCCGTGTGCGTCGATTCCTGGACCGACGGTTCCCAGAAACGTGGATTGACAGAGGTGGTCCTGTACCACGGCCTGCTCGTTCCCAGATATGTCCCCTCTGGACTTTTTTGTGTGGGGAGAGATGCGCAACGTTGTTTACGCAACTCCTGCCGCATCAGAAGAGGATCTGGTTGCCTGGATAGCAGCAGCAGCAAGAACAATTCAGGATACTCCTGGGGGTTTTTGCCCGTGTCGGACAGAACATGATCCGACGTTGTAACCTTTGTTTACGTGTCAATGGAGGCATTTTTGTAAATCTGATGTAGCTGAAATTGGTTTGTGTTGATGTGTTGTCTCTTGGTCATAAAAAAATGGAAATGTGTTTGTTGGTTTAATTAACTTGCCGCCAGAGAAATATTCGTCTACCGGTTTAAATACTCCTCATAGGAAAAATGACATTAGGGAAAAATATTTGTTTTGATGTCCCCTACAACCTCCCAGAGTTTTCTTCAACTTTTGTAGTCCTGTCTTCCTCAGTTGCGTGTAATATTACGGTATATTGATAATTTTTACTTATGACCGTCTCACAGCAACTGAATAAAACACAATTTTAGTGCCATACGCGTTTCGCCTTTATTTTCTGCAAGGCATCAACAGTGCCCTGGAATATGTACATATGTTAGCTATTTTATTTACATTTTTGTCACTGTGCCTATAGGTTATAAACAGTTCTGGTGGTTGGTATTTCCTATTAAGTAGTAATGTTTTGAACTGTACTTACAGGTTGCGCGGACAATTTCTTACATATTACGCCCCTGTTGCACTTTTGGTGTTGTTCTTCTTCTTATGATCACCAATTTGCGTTTTTTTCGACATTCCACAGCACTGTGCACTGAACGCTTGTTTTAATGCAATGTTTTGGTTCCTGTTGTCGACTGTCAAATGTTTTTGCCAAAGATCGAATGTTATTGCCAAAGTTATGAGTGTAACTATTGAAGTATCTGTGGTCTGTTCGTGTATGCATTTGCGTGCGCGTTTGTATATATATATATATATATATATATATATATATATATATATATATATATATATGTGTGTGTGTGTGTGTGTGTTTTGGTGTGATGTATATTTTTTGTGCTGTGTGTGTGTGTATTTTGGTATGGTACGATTATTTTTTTTTTTTTTTTGGCTGTGATTGTGTGTGTGTGTGTGTGTCCAGATGGTGTGGGGAAGAGTTTTTTTGTTTTATGTTATAATTTCCTTTATTAAGTGTAGTAGGGAGCCTGTGCTGATGTGTGTTTGTTCATTTATCACATTTTTGTTTTCTGCTATGGCTTTCTGGATATGGAATTTTCTTGCGTTTGTATAAGATGTTTGTCATGGTTGCTTATTCTCATTATTTTCATTTCTTGTTCTAGGGCTTCAAAATAGCATATAAGCCTGGGCAAATCCTTCAATCACACCTAAGCCAGCCAGCTACCAAGAGGGACAAATTCCAACAATCAGCAATATATAAACTTGAATGTCAAAGTTGTGATGCAGTATACATAGGCATGACATGCAGGAATTTTCATAGAAGATACAAAGAACATATCAGATGTTGGAAGTATGACACAAACCACTCCACATTTGCAGAGCATTTAAAACACTACAACCATCATCCTACAAACATGGAACAAGAAATGAAAATAATGAGAATAAGCAACCATGAAAAACATCTTAAATAAAGGTGAAACGCGTATGGCATTAAAATTGTGTTTTATTCAGTTGCTGTCAGACGGTCCATAAGTAAAAATCATCAATATACCGTAATACTCCCAGAGTTTTTCGGTTTAAATACTTTTCACCCTGTATACAATTGTACTGTTTATTTTTACTAGAGCTTTTCTGTATCCTATTTTAAGACCGCGTGTAATAGTATAGCTTGTAACTTTGCTGTTCCAACCCTTGCAAGGCAAACAAATTCTGAAGATGGCTAGTTGTTGTTGTTGTTGTTGTGGTCTTCAGTCCTGAGACTGGTTTGATGCAGCTCTCCATGCTACTCTATCCTGTGCAAGCTTCTTCATCTCCCAGTACCTACTGCTGCCTACATCCTTCTGAATCTGCTTAGTGTATTCATCTCTTGGTCTTCCTCTACGATTTGTACCCTCCACACTGCCCTGCAATACTAAATTGGTGATCCCTTGATGCCTCAGAACATGTCCTACCAACCGATCCCTTCTTCTAGTCAAGTTGTGCCACAAACTCCTCTTCTCCCCAATTCTATTCAATACCTCCTCATTAGTTATGTGATCTACCCATCTAATCTTGAGCATTCTTCTGTAGCACCACATTTCGAAAGCTTCCATTCTCTTCTTGTCCCAACTATTTATCGTCCATGTTTCACTTCCATACATGGCTACACTCCATACAAACACTTTCAGAAACAACTTCCTGACACTTAAATCTATACTCGATGTAAACAAATTTCTCTTCTTCAGAAAAGCTTTCCTCGCCATTACCAGTCTACATTTTATATTCTCTCTACTTCGACCATCATCAGTTATTTTGCTCCCGAAACAGAAAAACTTCTTTACTACTTTAAGTGTCTCATTTCCTAATCTAATTCCCTCAGCATAACCCGACTTAATTCGACTACATTGCACAATCCTTGTTTTCCTTTTGTTGATGTTCATCTTATATCCTCCTTTCAAGACACTGTCCATTTCGTTCAACTGCTCTTCCAAATCCTTTGCTGTCTCTGACAGAATTACAATGTCATCGGCGAACCTCAAAATTTTTATTTCATCTCCATGGATTTTATTACCTACTCCGAATTTTTCTTTTGTTTGCTGTACTGCTTGCTCAATATACAGATTGAATAACATCGGAGATAGGCTACAACCCTGTCTCAATCCCTTTCCAATCACTGCTTCCCTTTCATGCCCCTCGATTCTTATAACTGCCATCTGGTTTCTGTACAAATTGTAAATAGCCTTTCGCTCCCTGTATTTTACCCCTGCCACCTTCAGAATTTGAAAGAGGGTATTCCAGTCAACATTTTCAAAAGCCTTCTCTAAGTCTACAAATGCTAGAAACGTAGGTTTGCCTTTCCTTAATCTTTCTTCTAAGATAAGTCGTAGGGTCAGTATTGCCTCACGTGTTCCAACATTTCTACGGAATCCAAACTGATCTTCTCTGAGGTCGGCTTCTACCAGTTTTTCCATTCGTCTGTAAAGAATTAGTATTTTGCAGCTGTGACTTATTAAACTGATTGTTCGGTAATTTTCACATATGTCAACACCTGCTTTCTTTGGGATGGGAATTGTTATATTCTTCTTGAAGTCTGAGGGTATTTCGCCTGTCTCATACATCTTGCTCACCAGATGGTAGCGTTTTGTCAGGCCTGGCTCTCCCAAGGCTGTCAGTAGTTCTAATGGAATGTTCTCTACTCCCGGGGCCTTAAAGAGATGGCTAGTATATAAGCCGAAACCAGTCAATAATGAAATGTTAATGCGATGTCGAGTGTTCATTTTTACGTAAATGTGACATCAGGTCGCTGCCGTCTGCAGACTATGTCGTCAGAATTGAAGAGTACAGCGCGGCGCCCTGGAGGGGAGGCGGACGTCCGATCCAGCGAACCGACCGCTCGTAACGCGTTCGACACCCGTCCCCTGCGACGACGAACCGGCGGAGCGACATCTGGTCTGCGGCCATTGTAGTGCGGCCAGTGCTCCGCGTAATCCAGTGCGGGAGGGTGCACGTACCGCCATTGTGTAGCTCGGGCCGGGCTAATCGGTTGTCACCGTGGGATCGGCAAACCTGTCGTCGCGTCCTCGAAGCATTCTGCAAGCGCCTTCCCTCTTATATCTCCAGCCGGGCGTGCTGGCCGTATCGCCGCGTGTCCGCTATAACTTTGGAGTGGCACAGGAAGAGCGGGTGTGGAGGGCTCGCAGTATCACAGCTCAATGGCAGCGGAATTCCAGCGGAACCCACTTTATGAGATGTCTGACAACAGGACGCGACCTTCGCTGCACACCGCGGCGCCTTCCTCCGTACCGATACGCAGCTCGTCTCCTGTAAGGGCTCCCAGCTGGTGTACCGAAATCTGCGCCTATTGAAATTTGTTCCCAGAAACGGTCGGGGAAGGGTCCACCAGTCCCTGCCCTGTCGGGTAGAAGAGCTGAGGGATGCTACCTAGAAGCTTCCGGGGTCGCATTTTCAAGCCGTACTAGATTAAAGCGCCAAAGCTGGAGGATTGGAGGAAGGCGCTAGGAGAAAGAGGGATGAAAATTGGCACGACAAAGTCAGAATATTTAGCACTGGAGGATGTGCAGATGGGGTCTTGCAAGATCCAGGATGATGAGCTGAAATCGGTCTGCAAATTTAAATACCTGGGGTCTTACATACAGAGGGACGGAGGACTGGAAAGCGAGGTACAACCATAGAGTAAATATCTCTGGAGTGAGCATTGTAGTCCTACTGAATAGAATGGATAAAGTTATGGGGAAAGAGTATAATATGAGAAATAATAAAGCAAAAACAAAAGTAATGGCATACGACAAAAAAGATACAGTGAAAGTCCATGTTCATGTAGGCAATGAACTGCTTGAACAAGTTGATAAATTTACTTATCTGTGCAGTAATATTACCAGGGATGGAAGGAGCAAGGCAGAAGTGAGAAGTAGAATTGCTCAAGCAAAGGCTACTTTTAACAAGAAGAAAAACATCTTAACATCTAAGAGCATCAGCCTTGAAACCAGGAAAAGATTTTTGAAATCGTATGTGTGAAACATGGGTGTGAAACATGGACTCTCGGGACAGAGGAAGACCAGAAGCTAAATTCTTTTGAAATGTGGTGCTATAGATGCATGCGCAAAATAAAATGTATCGACAAGGTCACAAACGAAATGGTTCTGGAAAGAGCAGGTGAAAAGAGAAGCTGCTGGAGTTTCATCGTTAAAAGAAGAGTGAAATTTACAGGCCATCTATTAAGACATAAAGGACTCCTGAACACAATCATAGAGGGATATGTCGAGGGAAAAAGACCGAGAGGAAGACCACGACTGAGGTACATGGATCAAATCGTGAAAGATGTAACACCTATAAAGAAATGAAGACGCACAGAATGGAGACAAGCTGCCATTGTAGCTGCTGCAAACCATTCCTCGGATTGACCACTACAGAAGAAGAAGAAGAAGAAGAAGAAGAAGAAGAGCATTCACATGCGCAGAACAGATTTTGTGTTGTCAACATACAATGCCAGCCCGGTCACGTGTTGTCGGGACGTCGTGTGTTTGCCCGTGTAGCGCCCTGTATATCTAGAATGTCACTACATCCCTAGTACAGACGGATTCTTTTCGTAGGTGTCGTGGGTTATTCATATATGTTGCGCAGACATTTTAATAGTATCCATTTGATACCGGGAATAAACCAGCTACGTATCTTTTAAGGGCAACTGATACTACATTTTGCTTCTTTGCGGTAGGTGTCACAGTTCAGGTGCACTCGATTTTTGGTAGTTTTCGGTATGATACGGCACTTTATAGTATTATAGAGGCTGAAAGGTGGCTACACTGAGCCACAGCGCCAGAGATTGCGCTAGAGAGTATTGTTCCGCCGCCTCCACTGGCAGTGATTTTTGAGAACTCGTAGTGGGCAGTGCTTTGGGAGAACTCGTGGCAGTCAGTGCTGAGATGTCGTAGTGAGGAGTGTTTGTTGAGATGAGCTAGTAGGCAGTGCTTGCTGAGATGTGATACTGAAAAGTTCTTGTTGAGATGTGATAGTAGCGAGTCGGTGTGGAGAGATTGTAATGTCTAGAGTGCTTTTCATCAATATAAATTAAGGTAACAAACTACTTTTCTTTTCTTTCTCATTATTTCAATGTCCTGAATAATGCGTCATTACAGGTTCAGTCAACAAAGCATCTGGCTTGTGTTCTTGTATTAGAGCGTAATTCTGGTTTTCTTGAGTAATTATGGTATTTCTATTTTCTTTAATTAATTCAGTATAAATGATATTTAAAATTTCTTGTGTTGTTGAAGAAGAACCGTGCCAGATGCGTACGTTGAGTCATACTTCCACACACAGAACAGTTACACTTGTGCTTTGGTTTCGTAGGTTTTATAGTTGCTGGGGACTTAATTAATTAATTGTGTTAATGAAAATTTCCATTTCATTCTTTTGTTGTTCTATGCAGTCAGATTGCGTAATAATACTAGTCAGGGCCAACCGTTACGAGACTTCGTAATCGGACAGACAGCTACCAAAATTATTTGCATTCTATTTTAATTAAGCCCCCATGCAAGGCTGACGTACAATTTTGCAGTGATAGTCTTGCAAAACGACTTGACAGTACGCTAGTACTTTTGCAAGTGTCCCACAAACACTGAATTTGCCACACATTAGCGATTATGTCCCTGCTAATTTGTCCTTTTTTCTGCCATTTCTGCGTATTTATTTTCTCGTTTTTGCGACCTAAAGCACAATTTTTCTTACTGATGACACTTTGAAGTGTTTATTTAACGCATTTTACGTACTTGCTCCCAGTTTATTAAATAAATAGTAGACTGAGTAAGAAGGGGAAAAAAGGCGATCGGAGAATAAATGTACTGTAAAGCAAATATAGTTGGTCATGTAACAGTCAACCCATATAACACCATTAAGGGAAGTCAAAAGTGACACAAATGAAAGAGTTTGGGGATATGTTTACTAATATTTTACGCTTCTTAATCAAATGGTGAAGAAAATAAATTGAAGGCAAAATACACCAAAGAAGATGAATTTGTACTCTGATTAGCTACACTATTGTGTTTTTTATTTGATTTGTGCAGAAAATGAATTTAAGCTGAATGCAGAAATTGGTAGTGGGTGCTGTGGAAAATTAGAAATAGTTGGTATAGCATCTACCTTCAGCCACACACGTCCAAATTTTTCTCTGTCTAAACATTCCTCTTCAAAGGGTTGTGAACATACTTTGGAATATTCCGTGGAGACAAAATTACTCCTCCTTATTTTCTGGAGCCACATCTTTACTCGTTGTCCATCCTTCGGGAAATAAAATATAAATCAGACATAATCATTCTCCATGTCCTAGACACACTTAACATGGTCTCCTACTGTAACTTTATAGTAAACAAAAAGGTTTGGTCACACATATTATACGAAGACAATTACAGACTCCCACTCTATTGAATTTATCTGTCTCCCGTCTTTCAATTCTATATACATAATCGACAAGTCGCTGATAAATGCATGGAGGATAGTATTTGCTGAAACAAGTAACCATTCCCTTTCCTGTTCCACTAGCAAATTTACGAGAGGAAGCGATTGTTTCTAAGCTTTGTACGAGCCGTAATATCTATTATATAATCATAAAATCGTAGAAAAATAGGTCTACAGAATCAAGCCTTAATTATAATGCGTCTCGAAATTTTTAAACGTAGTAGCCGTGAAAAGGTACTATCCCTCCTTTCACATATTTTTCTTTGCATCCGTAGCAACAACAGTACTTCACCATCGCTATTACACTATCAACAAACGGTGAAAACACGACAAAAACTCTCGATATTATAAACTTCAAAGAACACACGCACAGCGAACTCCCGAAAACACGTGACAATCCTAGTTTGATGTTGACAACATGCGCAGAACGCAATGCTCACTCCAGAGATATTTACTCTATGGATACAACACCGAATAAATTGCGGTTGGAACAACTGGAGGAAAATGAGTGGAGTGTTGTGTGACTAGAAGGTGAGCATTGGGTTGAAAGGGAAAGTGTACAAGTCGGTGGTAAGGCCCGCTATGATATACGGGGCAGAGACGTGGCCAATCACAGTAGCCCAGGAAAGGAAGATGGAAGTGGCGGAAATGAGGATGCTGAGGTGGATGTGTGGGGTAACGAGGAAGGATAGGATTAGAAATGAATTTGTTAGACGAGCTGTGAAAGTGGGACCCGTGGGGAAAAAGATACAAGAGAGCACTTACTGAGAAAAGGGGAAGAGTATATCGGAAACAGAGATTGAAGAAGCGACAAGGAGAGGAAGACCGAAGATGAGGTGGAAGGATAAGATATCCGGGGACCTAGGGGAGAAAGGACGGAAGAAGGAAGAGGCAACGGATAGAGAACTATGGAGGAGAAGGATCCAGAAGGGCAACGCCGACCCTACGTGACGTGGGACAAGGAGACGATAAAGAAGAAGAACAAGAAGAAGAAGACTAGACTGAAGCGTCAAAGAGGCTGGTATAGACATGCATTTTGAAATAGGTAAACAGGCAGAAAGCGGCGCTGCGGTCGGCAATGCCTGCATAAGCACAACATGTGTCTGGCGCAGTTGTCAGATCCGTTTTTGCACCTACAGTGGCAGGTTGTCAAGATTTAAGTGATCTTCAACGTGGCGTTATAGTGGGCGTTCGAGCGATGGGACGCAGCATCTCCGAGGTAGCGATGAAGTGGGGATTTTCCCGGGCGACCATTTCACGAGTGTATCGTGCATATCAGGAATCCGGTAAAATGTCAAATCTCCGGATTTGCTGCGGCTGGAAAAAGATCGTGCAACAACGGGACCAATGGCGACTGAAGAGAATCGTTCGACGCGACATAAGTGCAACCCTTCCGCAAATTGCTGCAGATTTCAATACTCGGCTATCACCAAGTTCAAATGGTTCAAATGGCTCTGAGCACTATGCGACTTAACTGCTGAGGTCACCAGTCCCCTAGAACTTAGAACTACTTAAACCTAACTAACGTAGGGACATCACACACATCCACGCCCGAGGCAGGATTCGAACCTGCGACCGTAGGAGGATTGATGGTGTCAGTTCCCTCCAGACATTAGTCGAGCCCATCCCACGTCGTGTTGCGGCTCTCCTGCGTGCTCGCGGGGCGCTATACGACATTACGCAGGTGTACCAGTTTCTTTGGTTCTTCAGTATACGTAGAAAACTACGAACTGAGAAGTCCAATGTTAAGAGGGCACAAGAAATCGATACACGTTGCAAAACCATGGAAGCTGTATCAGATGATGTTTTAGACACTAATTATTTTATTAAAATTTCTGAAACGGAAATTGCCACGATTATACAAAAACCAATTGACAATTATTATGAGATTCCTTGTACAAATTTCACGACTAAGAAGATTTTTTATGATGCCCTTAGCAACTTTATTTTGGTGCTAAGAGTTTCTTAACTTTGTGTGCTTCGATAGCTTTTTGTAAGAGAATCTTCTTTCTTTCATAAGTTAAATTAATTAAGAATTATCTTGAGTCCCCTACGAGTAAGACACGACTGTCTAATTAAGCAGTTACTCAATAAAAATGGGCTAGCTAAAGATATCGATATTGATGAGGTAATTTCAAAATTTGAAGCAGACAAAAAGTGAAGAAATTCTAAGCTACGTACTAAATGGTTCAAATGGCTCTGAGCACTATGGGACTCAACATCTGTGGTCATCAGTCCCCTAGAACTTAGAACTACTTAAACCTAACTAACCTAAGGACATCACACACATCCATGCCCGAGGCAGGATTCGAACCTACGACCGTAGCGGTCACGCGGTTCCAGACTGACGCGCCCAGAACCGCACGTCCACACCGGCAGGCAGCTACGTACTAGTCACCTGTCAGTAAGGAAAACTGCCGTTACTTGATCTGCTTTTTTAATAATAAGTTAACTGTCTTTTTTAGTGCGCTTTACTTATTCGTTTTCATGCATAAATAGCTGTTTGCGAAGTAGTAAAAATTACGTAGTCTCGTATATGAAAAAAATCCTATACACAAATGTTGCATTCTCTGCTTTGGTGAGGTCCGCAAATCTGCACCGGACACCAGACTACCTAGCTACACCACTGCGTAGCCGCCAGTCTGAACCAGAGTAAAACATTTGATGTGTAGGTAACGAAATAGCGAATTCCTTGTATAGTTATGTAGGAATTCGAAATTTATCGCAGCAAATATCGCCGAGATACTCAGTAACATTTAAACACGAGCTCATGAGTTTATCTCTGCGTCGTTAAAGTGTGTTTTATGTGTCTTAGAAGCTTTATAAAGTGAGTGGCAATTCACTCAAAGAAACAAAGTTTACATTTCACTGATGTGTTTAATTTTAGCTCAGTATATCTTCACTCATCGTCGTAACAGCCTAGCGAAAAAAATTCTGCGTTTCGTGTTTGACGTCGCGCCGACTGTTGTTATCGTACACTTGCGAATTCGTTGTCTCACTTCTTCAATTTCTTTGTATTCATGAGTAGTTTCTAGAAAAAAATGGCTCTGAACACTATGGGACTTAACTTCTGAGGTCCTCAGTCCCCTAGAACTTAGAACTACTTAAACCTAACCACACTAAGGACATCACACACATCCATGCCCGAGGCAGGATTCGAAACTGCGACCGTAGTGGTCGCGCGGTTCCAGACTGTAGCGCCTAGAACCGCTCGGCCACTCCGGCCGGCTAGTTTCTAGATCTTGCATTTATCTCCAGAGAGACTTTTTCATATGGAAATAACATCCATGCACGTCAGGATGTCAAATCAAACACCTTTCAGCCCCCTAGTTTCCAAATTTAGTTGTTTGGGCTACCAGTTTCGGCGATTTACTACGTCATCTTCAGGCTCCTAATGCGTAGGACGTTTCCACCACGGTTCTGCTCAAAACAGGTGCCAGCACTGAATTTCTGGTATCTGTAGATTTTTGCTTGCTATAGCGATCACTTCAACCATGATCTGCCAACTGTTAGATAAACATGCAAACCAAATCTGTCGAAGATAATTTCGAGCAATTAGTTCATGGGCCCACGCGAATAGTAAACGGTTGTGAAAACGCACTTGACCTCTTAGCAGCAAATAGTCCTGAATTAATAACGTGCATCAAAACCGATTCAGGAATTAGTGAACACAGGATTGTCGTAGCGACACTGAATATTGTACTCCCCAACTCCTCGAAAAATAAGGGAAAAATATACTATTCAAAAAAGCAGATAAAAACTCGCTTGACGCCTTCCACTCATTCAAAATTGATAATATAAGTGTAGACCAGATGTGGCTTAAAATCAAAGAAACAGTATCGGTAGCAATTGAGAGATTTATACCAAATAAATTCACAAACGACGGAGCTGATCCTGCGTGGAACACAAAACGGGTTAGAACACTGTTGCAGAAACAACGAAACAAACAGGCCAAATTTAAACGGACGCAAAATCCCCAAGATTGGCGATCCTTTACAGAAGCTCGAAATTTAGCGCGGACTTCAATACGAGATGCCTACAACAGTTTCCACAACGAAACTTTGTCTCGAAACCTGGCAGAAAATCGAAAGAAATTCTGGTCCTATGTGAAGTATGTTAGCGGCAAGAACAATCAATGCCTTCTCTGCACGATAGCAATGGAGATACTATCGAAGACAGTGCTGCCGAAGCAGAGTTACTAAACACAGTCTTCCGAAATGCCTTCACAAAAGAAGACGAAGTAAATATTTCAGAATTCGAATCGACAACAGCTGCCAGCATGAGTAACGTAGAAGTAAATATCCTCGGAGTAATGAAGCAACTTAAATAACTTAATAGAAGCAAGTCTTCTGGTCCAGACTGTATACCAAGTAGGTTCCTTTCGGAGTATGCTAATGCATTAGCTCCATACTTATCACATACAACCGTTCGCTCGACGAAAGAACGGTAGCCAAAGACTGGAAAGTTGCACAGGTCACACCAATACTCAAGAAAGATGGTAGAAGTAATCCACTAAATTACAGGCCCATATCGTTAACGTCGATATGCACCAAGATTTTAGAACATATATTGTGTTCGAACATGATGAATTACCTCGAAGAAAACGGTCTATTGACACACAGTCAACATGGGTTTAGAAAACATCGTTTCTGTGAAACACAACAAGCTCTTTATTCACATGAAGTGTTGAGTGCTATTGTCAAGGGATTTCATATCGATTCCGTATTCCTGGATTTCCGGAAAGCTTTTAACACTGTACCACACAAGCGGCTGGTAGTGAAATTGCCTGCTTATGGAATATCGTCTCAGTTATGTGACTGGATTTGTGATTGCCTGTCAGATAGGTCACAGTTCGTAGTAACTGACGGAAAGTCATCGAGTAGTGTTATAGGCCCATTGCTGTTCCTTATCTATATAAACGATTTTGGAAACAATCTGAGCAGCCGTCTTCGATTGTTTGCAGATGACGCTGTCGTTTATCGACTAATAAAGTCATCAGAACTAACTAAAAAACGATTTAGAAGAAATAACGGAATGGTGCTAAAAGTGGCAGTGGACCCTAAATAACGAAAAGTGTGAGGTCATCCACATGAGTTTTAAAAGAAAGTCGTTAAAGTTCGGTTACACGATACATCAGTCTAATCTAAAAGCCGTAAATTCAACTAAATACCTAGGTATTACGATTATTAACAAATTGGAAGGAACACAAGAAAATGTTGTGGGGAAGGCTAACCAAAGACTGCGTTTTATTGGCAGGACACTTAGAAAATGTAACAGACCTACTATGGAGACTGCCTACACTACGCTTGTCCGTCCTCTTTTAGAATACTGCTGCGCGGTGTGGGATCCTTACCAGATGGGACTAACGGAAAACATCGAAAAAGTTCAGAGAAAGGCAGCACGTTTTGTATTATAGCGAAATATGAGAGAGGGTGTCACAGAAATGATACAGGATTTGGGCTGGAAATCAATAAAAGAAAGGTGTTTTTCGTTGCGATGGAATCTTCTCACGAAATTCCAATCACCAACTTTCTCCGCCGAATGCGAAAATATTTTGTTGACACCGTCTTACATAGGGAGGAACGGTATCCACGATAAAATAAGGGAAATCAGAGCTCGTACGGAAAGATATAGGTGTTCATTCTTTCCGTGCGCTATACGAGATTGGAATAACAGAGAATTGTGAAGGTGGTTCCACGAACCCAGGACTTAAATGTGATTTGCAGAGTATCCATGTAGATGTAGATGTAGAAGATGGTGCTTGAAGTGATCGCTGTAGCAAGCAGAAATCTACAGATACCGGAAATTCAATGCTGGCACCTGTTTTGACCAGAATCGAGGTGGAATCGCCCTACTCGTCAGGAGCCCGCAGATGGCGTAGTAAATCGCCGAAACTGGTAGCCAAATAAAATGTTTGGAAATTAGGTGGCTGAAAGGTGTTCGATTTGACATCCTGAACCGAACAGCCGAGTCCCGCAACCATCTCTGGAAAGATGGACATACAGAGACTCCATGCACTGCCGCTTTCGGTAGTACAACTTGAATCGCAGAAATCTGCGGTCATTCCATTCTGGAATATTTTTCACCAAATGTCTCGCTTCTTTCGTTGGGCAATAATGCCAAGGCAGATGTTTGTCTCGTTATTTGAAAGCCCGAAGTCGGCGAGAATGGTGTATACTTGCGAAAACTGTTTGCTACAACACTTGGACGTATCATCTGTTGACAAGTCTTATTTCCTTCTTACAGCCTCTCTCCCTGCTCTTAGGGGTAGCCGCGCGGTCTGAGGCACCTTGTCACGATCCGCGCGGCTGCCCCCGTCGGAGGTTCGAGTCCTCCCTCGGGCGTGGGTGTGTCTGATTGTCCTTAGCGTAAGTCAGTTTAAGTAGTGTGTAAGTCTAGGGACCGATGATCTCTGCAGTTTGGTCCCATAGAAGCTTACCACAAATTTCCAAAAATTTTCTCTTGTCTGTGCATCTTAGAGATGGGTAGTTCGCGAACGAACGGGTGCAAAGGAACGATTCATCAAGATGAACGAAAGGACCGAGGAACGAATTCCAAGGAACGATCGGTTCATAGTTCACTTCGGTCGCGGCGGTCACTTCGGCAGTTCTCGTTCCAGCCTCGGCCGCACTCGTCGTTCTTCGAGTGACCACCTGTCTCAGTTCCACTGCCGACTGCTCCTAGTTAGTTCAGTATCCAGTTGCTCGTTTCGTTCACTGCGCTCGCCCATTTTACATGTGTTCCAAACTGTTCTTGCACTTGGGTCTGGCCATTCAGCGTCCACGACCGGTAATCAAAAAGTATTCCATAGTTACGTAAATTACATAAAAATTACGTTGTATGTAATAGGTACGTCTTTTCAGGTAACAAAAGGGCATATCACCTCACTTCATTATATCGATGAACAGCGGAAGACATACTTATAACAAGGCAAGCTTTTTTTGTTATTCATATATTTTTTGGTTTCATCTACTTGATGTAGCAGCTAACTTTCAATAATTAGCTTAATTTTTAGTGTAAGAAAGTTCATATAAAACGATTTTTGTGTATCTTTCATATACAAAGCATTACATTTAGGAAGGCTCTAATTATTTTTAAGTTTGGTTGTTTCGAATTTGCATTACTTGGTAGTTTGGTTTCTTCCAAAAAAAATTTAAAAAAAATGGGTTGTGGGTCATTTTGGCTCACTGCGAAAAGCACTGCCATAAAATCGTATTTACTTATTATCTCAAAAACATTTGTTCAGAAGGAGCTTTCAAACCAAAAACTTTATTACTGCGAACTTCATTATTATTGCTGCATTAACTTTAATAATGCAACATAAAAACCTAATTTTTAGTAAGCGTGTAACGCAAGTATGATGAGAAAACCACATTTTATTTTATGCTTCCATAAAGTCTCTACTTTGCCTACGAGACAACGTGAAGTATACATAGAGTGTAAACGATTATTGTTTACAACGTAACAGCTATGTAGTGGAAGTCGAAACGAAGAATTTTATACAAGACACTTGTGGTCTATTAAGTTGGGAAACAGCCACCAACAGGTTTACAAGACTACATGAGCTATAGCCGATGCGCGTCGCGTGAGATTTTCATGTTCTATTCTGCAGCTCTCTACACATCGTCATCGATTGTTTCGCCATTGTTGCTTGCATTAGCTTGTTATTTCTTCACTGCCTAATTATTACATGTTTGTCTGTTTGTTGTATCTGCTCGTAACGGGCATCACATCGTCCGTAATTGGCGAGCAGTCTGTTCTCGGGGCCGGTTTTCCATGCGCCACCCTATATTATTTCCCTGCGAGCAGCCACACAACGCTACAGTTGGCTAAACGAGAGGTTCTGCAGAATCACAGAAATTACTTTTAAAAGTGTGTAAGAATTCTGTAATGAATAAAAACTCTATACCCCCGGGGGGGGAGGCAAGTGCCCCCTCTTGGTGCCCTCCATCCATCAGTCACCTACACTAGTAGTTTTCAGTTTTTCATAAGAACCATATACCAAGCACAAATGAACGGTGAACGAGTAAAAATGAACGGTTCCAAAAAAAGAACGACCAGCAGTGAACTAGTTCCCTAGGATGAACGAGTTTGCCCATCTCTAGTGCATCTCTCTGATTTTCCTGCGATTTTGCCCCCTGCTAATATAAAGTTCTCTTAGTTGGTTGCTGCTCTGGCATTTCACTGACAAAGTCATATCCTCTATTATTGCAGGCAACCCAGCTCCTCTGAATATATTTTGGAAATACAAGTCTCTCCCTTTCGTGCCCTCCGGCCATCCTGATTTAGGTTTTCCGTGATTTCCCTAAATCGCTTCAGGCAAATGCCGGGATGGTTCCTTTGAAAGGGCACGGCCGATTTCCTTCCCCATCCTTCCCTCACCCGAGCTTGCGCTCCGTCTCTAATGACCTCGTTGTCGACGGGACGTTAAACACTAATATCCTATCCATCCCTTTCGTGCCCTTTTCTTTGCCTGGTTCAAAGTCTTCCTTACTTCCGACCGAGTGTCATCCGGAACTCCACATTGATGCTCGAGCGAAAAAGCACCGTAGAATGCCTGGTTTTCATGATTCCTTGGCAGTGGTTTGCGTTCTGTCTTGAACAGCGCCACGTCACAGTGCCGTTCTATTCACTAAGTGAGAATAACATTCATAGTGGCCACACGGCTTACCGCGATTGCTCATTGAAACTTCCATGTACGAACTGGTATTCTTTTTTTTATGCGGCCCGCCACAAATTCTTCTCCTGTGCCAACCTCTTCATCTCAGAGCAGCACTTGCAACCTGCGTCCTCAATTATCTGCTGGTTGTCTTCCAAACCCTGTCTTCCTGTACAGCTTTTGCCCTCTACAGCTTAGTCTACATCTACATCTACATACTCCGCAAGCCACCTGACGGTGTGTGGCGGAGGGTACCTTGAGTACCTCTATCGGTTCTCCCATCTATTCCAGTCTCGTATTGTTCATGGAAAGAAGGATTATCGGTACGTCTCTGTATGGGCTCTAATCTCTCTGAATTCATCCTCACGATCTCTTCGCGAGATATACGTAGGAGGGAGCAATATACTGCTTGACTCTTCGGTGAAGGTATGTTCTCTTAACTTCGACAAAAGCCCGTACCGAGCTACTGAGCGTCTCTCCTGCAGAGTCTTCCACTGGAGTTTATCTATCATCTCCGTAACGCTTTCGCGATTACTAAATGATCCCGTAACGAAGCGCGCTGCTCTCCGTTGCATCTTCTGTATCTCTTCTATCGACGCTATCTGGTACGGATCCCACACTGGTGAGCAGTATTCAAGCAGTGGGCGAACAAGCGTACTGTAACCCACTTCCTTTATCTTCGGATTGCATTTCCTTAGGATTCTTCCAACGAATCTCAGTCAGGCATCTGCTTTACCGACGATCAACTTTATATGATCATTCAATTTTAAGTCACTTCTAATGCGTACTCGCAGATAATTTATGGAATTAACTGCTTCCAGTTGCTGACCTGCTATATTGTAGCTAAATGATAAGGGATCTTTCTTTCTGTGTATTCGCAGCATATTACACTTGTCTACATTGAGATTCAATTGCCATTCTCTGCACCATGCGTCAATTCGCTGCAGATCCTCCTGCATTTCAGTGCAATTTTCCATTGTTACAACCTCTCGATATACCACAGCATCATCCGCAAAAAGCCTCAGTGAACTTCCGATGTCATCCACAAGGTCATTTATATATATCGTGAATAGCAACGGTCCTACGACACTCCCCTGCGACACACCTGAAATCACTCTTACTTCGGAAGACTTCTCTCCATTGAGAATGACATGCTGCGTTCTGTTATCTAGGAACTCTTCAATCCAATCACACAGTTGGTCTGATAGTCGATATGCTCTTACTTTGTTCATTAAACGACTGTGGGGAACTGTATCGAACGCCTTGCGGAAGTCAAGAAACACGGCATCTACCTGGGATCCCGTGTCTATGGCCCTCTGAGTCTCGTGGACGAATAGCGCGAGCTGGGTTTCACACGACCGTCTTTTGCGAAACCCATGCTGATTCCTACAGAGTAGATTTCTAGTCTCCAGAAAAGTCATTATACTCGAACATAATACGCGTTCCAAAATTCTACAACTGATCGACGTTAGAGATATAGGTCTACAGTTCTGCACATCTGTTCGACGTCCCTTCTTGAAAACGGGGATGACCTGTGCCCTTTTCCAATCCTTTGGAACGCTACGCTCTTCTAGAGATCTACGGTACACCTAGAGACCTTCTAGTGCCATCGAAGTCATTCCCTCAGATGTCTTCTCATCCTGACCGTTCTCCTAGTCAGTGTTTTCCACACATTCCTTTCTTCTCCGATTCTGTGCAGAACCTTCCTCATTCCTTATCAGTTCACCTAATTTTCAACATTCGTCTGCAGCATCACATCTGAAATATTTCGAGTCTCTTCTGTTACGGTTGTACCCATAGTCCATGTTACAATACCATACAATGCTGTGCTCCGAAAGTACATTCTTAGAAATTTCTTCCCCAATTAATTAAATTATATTACAAAACCAATAGTCAATGGCCTCTCAGACCATGACATGCAGTTCCTTCTGTTAAATGTTAATACTGATCAGGATATAAAATCTGTTAAATCTGAGCTCAAGAGGGTAATCAATAAGCCAAAACTTGATTATTTTAGGGCACTCCTCAGAGACATTCACTGGGCTGATGTGTACAGTGCTCATGGCATGAATGAAAAATATAACACATTTGCTAATAAAGTGCTTACCTTATTCGAACACTGTTTTCCCCCAAAACTTACCAAGGTTAGTGCAAAGTCTACAAAGAAGCCATGGATTACTCAAGGAATAGGGGTATCTTGTAAAACAAAAAGAAAACTGTATCTGTCAGTCCGAAATAGTTCCGATGTTGTTGCTATAGCACATTACAAGAAATACTGCAAAACATTGAAGACTGTAACACCGACATCAAAGCAAATATATTACAAGGAAAAGATAGTCATATCAGATAACAAAATAAATCATGTTGGAAGTACATCGCCATTCTGTCATGCTGTGAAACATATTGTAGTAACATCGGTAGAACATTACGTAGGAAATCAGCATACATAGCACCATTTAGATTGCCATCGATAAAATGGGGGCCAATTATCCTTCCTCCCATAATGCCGCACCATACTTTAACCCGCCGAGGTCGCTGACGTTCCACTTGTCGCAGCCATCGTGGATTTTCCGTTGCACAAAAAAATGGTTCAAATGGCTCTGAGCACTATGGGACTCAACTGCTGAGGTCATTAGTCCCCTAGAACTTAGAACTAGTTAAACCTAACTAACCTAAGGACATCACAAACATCCATGCCCGAGGCAGGATTCGAACCTGCGACCGTAGCGGTCTTGCGGTTCCAGACTGCAGCGCCTTTAACCGCACGGCCACTTCGGCCGGCTCCGTTGCACAATAGTGCATATTATGCCGGTTTACGTTACCGCTGTTGGTGAATGACGCTTCGTCGCTAAATAGAACGCGTACAAAAAATCTGTCATCTTCCCGCAATTTCTCTTGTGCCCAGTGGCAGAACGGCACACGACGTTCAAAGTCGTCGCCATGCAATTCCTGGTGCATAGAAATATGGTACGGGTGCAGTCGATGTTGATGTAGCATTCTCAACATCGACGTTTTTGAGATTCCCGATTCTCGGGCAATTTGTCTGCTACTGATGTGCGGATTAGTCGCGACAGCAGCTAAAACACTTACTTGGGCATCATCATTTGTTTCAGGTCGTGGCTGACGTTTCACATGTGGCTGAACTGAACACTTCCTGTTTCCTTAAATAACGCAACTATCCGGCGAACGGTCCGGACACTTGGATAATGTCGTCCAGGATACCGAGCAGCATACATAGCAGACGCACGTTGGGCATTTTGATCACAATAGCTATACATCAACACGATATCGACCTTTTCCGCAATTGGTAAACGGTCCATTTTAACAAGGGTAATGAATCACGAAGCAAATACCGCCCGCACTGGCGGAATGTTACGTGATACCACGTACTTATACGTTTGTGACTATTATAGCGCCATCTATCACAAAGCGAAAATAGCAGTAATGTAATAAAAATGAGGGTTCCAATTAAAAAAAAAACGCATTTGATATCCGTTTGACCTATCTAGCGGGCCAACCATAGCGCCATCTGGTTTCGTCCTTCAAGCTAGACGAGTTTCGTTCTTTGTAGTTTTTTCGTTTGATGGTTATTTCGTGAGATATTTGGCCCGGTCACTGTCAGTGGACCACCCTGTATCCTAAGTGCTATTCGGAAAGTATGTGGCAACTCAGTGACGGACTGGAGCTGCATTAACCTACTCTTTTCACTAGATATAATTGTAATTTTCTGAACAATTCATGTTTAATAAGTGACAGCGGTTTTGGAAAACTTACGTTTGCGGGACGGTTACTTTATGCGATAATTATGGTGTCTCTCATCGTTTACTTTGTGGGAAAGCTGCTTCTTTCCGCCTCAGCCTATACTACAGCAATGAGTGAATGCTCACATTCTTGAGACCTCACTGGATGTGCTACTGCAACTGTAGTCAAAGATTCAAATCCCGCTGGAAAAGTATATTTCAAGTCAGATGGTTTCGTTCCTCCTCTACTGTCATTGAAAACGATCACAACGAAATAAAGTGTAGGAATCCTACGAAACTCTTAAGTTCATACTGCGGTGCTGTGCAGATGAAAATAGTAGTTTTTCACAATTACCAGTTGGCCACATTCCACTAATTATGACTGCTTTATTAATTGTTGGTTCACAGGCGCTTTTCTGCCGCTTATTGTAACTGTCTTTTGAAAGTTAGAAGAATAGAAACATCAGATTTTCGACGTATGGGATGTTCGAATTCAACTTAAAGTCTTCACGTTTCGAGCAACGGCAGAATATCCGTCAGAAAAGCTAACAACAAGAAGCTAGGTCATGTCTGTGTTCTGGAGGGTGTGCCAATGTCAGTTATCTCAATAACAATAATGTATATCAAAGATACGTTGTCAAGTCAACCACTGGAGAAGATCCAAAATTGTGAATCGCTTCTGGTGAATACGCTTTCAAGGTTTTGTTCCGATTAAGACAGTAAAACATAAATAATTTCGGAGCTATTAATTTATGACGTATCGTTTGCACTTAGTGCATCGATGTGTTACAAGTAATTACACTCTAGCCCCTAAACCTAGACAGAGAAATGCGAATAAGACTCACTGACATATAATGAGGGTACTCCGGCCCTTGCCACCCACAGCTTTGACACGATCCAGTGGTCACTTTCGAGGTCACCCACAGAACAAATCAGCTTGTATCCTTCCTGAAAGTATAACTGAATATGTATGGCAACTCTGTGACCGACGAGTTACTTCCTTGATGATACAGAACTACCCTGCTACATTCACTTGATATTTATCATGTCATTTCAATTGAATACTGTGAATGATTTTCTCTTGAGATGTGATAAAAAAAGGCTATTTACAATTTGTACAGAAACCAGATGGCAGTTATAAGAGTCGAGGGGCATGAAAGGGAAGCAGTGGTTGGGAAAGGAGTGAGACAGGGTTGTAGCCTCTCCCCGATGTTATTCAATCTGTATATTGAGCAAGCAGTAAAGGAAACAAAAGAAAAATTCGGAGTAGGTATTAAAATTCATGGAGGAGAAGTAAAAACTTTGAGGTTCGCCGATGACATTGTAATTCTGTCAGAGACAGCAAAGGACTTGGAAGAGCAGTTGAACGGAATGGATGGTGTCTTGAAGGGAGGATATAAGATGAACATCAACAAAAGCAAAACGAGGATAATGGAATGTAGTCGAATTAAATCGGGTGATGCTGAGGGAATTAGATTAGGAAATGAGACCCTTAAAGTAGTAAAGGAGTTTTGCTATTTAGGGAGTAAAATAACTGATGATGGTCGAAGTAGGGAGGATATAAAATGTAGACTGGCAATGGCAAGGAAATCGTTTCTGAAGAAGAGAAATTTGTTAACATCGAGTATAGATTTAAGTGTCAGGAAGTCGTTTCTGAAAGTATTTGCATGGAGTGTAGCCATGTATGGAAGTGAAACATGGACGATAAATAGTTTGGACAAGAAGAGAATAGAAGCTTTCGAAATGTGGTGCTACAGAAGAATGCTGAAGATTAGATGGGTAGATTACATAACTAATGAGGAGGTATTGAATAGAATTGGGGAGAAGAGAAGTTTGTGGCACAACTTGACTAGAAGAAGGGATCGGTTGGTAGGACATGTTTTGAGGCATCAAGGGATCACAAATTTAGCATTGGAGGGCAGCGTGGAGGGTAAAAATGGTAGAGGGAGAGCAAGAGATGAATACACGAAGCAGATTCAGAAGGATGTAGGTTGCAGTAGGTACTGGGAGATGAAGAAGCTTGCACAGGATAGAGTAGCATGGAGAGCTGCATCAAACCAGTCTCAGGACTGAAGACCACAACAACAACAACATGTGATAAAAGGACATCAGTTGATGCTTTTTAGTCCACGTCGTTCCACACGGCCCGCATCTCGTGGTCGTGCGGTAGCGTTCTCGCTTCCCACGCCCGGGTTCCCGGGTACGATTCCCGGCGGGGTCAGGGATTTTCTCTGCCTGGTGATGGCTGGGTGTTGTGTGATGTCCTTAGGTTAGTTAGGTTTAAGTAGTTCTAAGTTCTAGGGGACTGATGACCATACATGTTAAGTCCCATAGTGCTCAGAGCCATTTTGAACGTTCCACACGAGAAATACAGCTACTCTCGTCTCTTGTGTTGCGGTTTATCTGTTTTAGAGACTGTTGTTGTTGTTGTTGTTGTGGTCTTCAGTCCTGAGACTGGTTTGCTGCAGCTCTCCATGCTACTCTATCCTGTGCAACCTTCTTCATCTCCCAGTACCTACTGCAGCCTACATCCTTCTGAATCTGCTTAGTGTATTCATCTTTTGGTGTCCCTCTACGATTTTTACCCTCACGATGCCCTCCAATGCTAAATTTGTGATCCCTTGATGCCTCAGAACATGTCCTACCAACCGGTCCCTTCTTCTCCATGGATTTTAGTACCTACTTCGAATTTTTCATTTGTTTCCTTTACTGCTTGCTCAATATACAGATTGAATAGCTTCGGGAAGAGGCTACAACCCTGTCTCACTCCCTTCCCAACCACTGCTTCCCTTTCATGCCCCTCAACTCTTATAACTGCCATCTGGTATCTGTACAAATTGTAAATAGTCTTTCGCTCCCTGTATTTTACCCCTGCCACCTTCAGAATTTGAAAGAGAGTATTCCAGTCAACTACAGTTCATAACCAATAGATTGTGGTCAGAGTCAACATCTGCCCCTGGAAATGTCTTACAATTTAAAACCTGGTTCCTAAATCTGTGTCTTACCATTATGTAATATATCTGATACCTTCTAGTATCTCCAGGATTCTTCGATGTATACAACTTTCTTTCATGAGTCTTGAACCAAGTGTTAGCTATGATTAAGTTATGCTGTGTGCAAAATTCTACGAGACGGCTTCCTCTTTCATTTCTTACCCCCAATCCATATTCACCTACTATGTTTGCTTCTCTCCCTTTTCCTACTCTCGAATTCCGGTCACCCATCACTATTAAATTTTCGTCTCCCTTTACTACCTGTATAATTTCTTTTATCTCATCATACATTTCATCAATTTCTTAATCATCTGCAGAGCTAGTTGGCATATAAACTTGTACTAGTGTCGTAGGCGTGGACTTTGTGTCTATCTTGGCCACAACATTGCGTTCGCTGTGGTGTTTGTAGTAGCTTACCCGCACTCCTACTTTTTATTCATTATTAAACCTACTCCTGCATTAACCCTACTTGCTTTTGTATTTATAGCCCTGTTCTCATCTGACTAAAATTCTTGTTCCTCCTGCCTCCTTCCCACTATATCTAACTTTAAATCATCCATTTCCCTTTTTAAATTTTCTAACCTACCTGCCCGATTAAGGGATCTGACATTCCACGCTCCGATCCGTAGAACGCCAGTTTTCTTTCTCCTGATAACAATATCCTCTTGAGTAGTCCCTGCCCAGAGATCCGAATGGGGGACTATTTTACCTCCGGAATATTTTACCCAAGAGGATGCCATCATCATTTAACCTTACAGTAAAGCTGCATGCCCTCGGGAAAAATTACGGCTGTAGTTTCCCCTTGCTTTCAGCCGTTTGCAGTACCAGCAGAGTAATGACGTTTTGGTTATTGTTACAAGACCAGATCAGTCAATCATCCAGACTGTTGCCCCTGCAACTACTGAAAAGGCTGCTGCGGCTCTTCAGGAACCACACGTTTGTCTGGCCTCTCAACAGATACCCCTCCGTTGTGGTTGCACCTACGGTACGGCCATCTGTATCGCTGAGACACGCAAGCCTCCCCACCAACGGCAAGGTCCACGGATAATGAAGGGGGGGGGGGGCTACTGGGCCTATAAGTAAGGCACATCTGCTGCCGCACATTTTCGCTAGCTCCGAGGTAATGTTCTTGCCTACCAGGTGCAAGTTGCTTTCGTTCGCCTTTCGAGATTCTCTGAAAGCCATGTTTTCAATTCTTTTCGTAGCAGAGCTAGAAGCAGGCAGGTAGAAACTCAATAAGGCAATCGTAAGACAACTCTCGAGCAAAAGTCGTTTTCCTACATTCAGTACTCCCTTAGCGTCAGAGCGAAAACCTTATGGTACTACGAATATTCATAATTCCACTTTTGGCTTCTGCCGACATATATTCTGTTGTTGTGGATACGTAATTTTAATTATGAACTGCCACATTTTCATAAGACTTGAGTATGATACAGGACATGAAGTAAATACATACCTTTTCGGAGTCAAAAGTCGGTAATATCCTACTAATTCGTATTAAAATAGGCACAATCGTGTTACAAGTGCTTAATGCTTTATTAAGGTAGACTGGTGTCGAGATGTTTCTGCAGTAAGTTGAATTCAATTTGCTTTAGTAAAGTGAATATTTAATTGCGTTTTACGTCAGTTTATTGAACATAACAGTAATCATCAAAGAGAAATTAATCAGCAACAGTATATTCTTCCACAATATGTAAAACAATCTGACAATGCTAAAGTAGTTTACCAATTCTACTCCTGTAGAAACCTACTGGATCTAACGATGTCATTAAACCAGTGTAGTTTGAAGAGTATTTTCGTCTAGAAATGAATTGCCTTCACGGTTGATCGATCAAAAGCGGGAAAGGTAAAAGGTTATGAGTAAACGATCAGAGGGACAAGTGCGTAAAAGATGACTTCCCTATCAAGCTAATGGCTAGTTTTATTTCTCAAATCAACAGAGTGCATTATCATGTAGTATCACAAGTGATGTAGTTTTGTCGGTCGATTTTCTTACACTGCGAATGAAAGTTGTCTCAATTCTTAGCACCAAATTCCAGCTGTGATGGACAAACCCTTGGGGAAGAATTCGTTGTGCAAAACACACATTTGGAGCTCGCAGATGCAAAACATTCTGTGCACACTACTCTTTGCTCGAGTTTACGTCTTTTGGTGGGGCTCAGCCTTTCATTTCTTCTTAGGAAGTTAACGATAAAGGCATCATAACTCGTCACCAGTAACAATGAGCGACCTGACGACGCTCAAGCAAAACTGCAATAAAAGTCACTTCGTTGATTTTTGTTGTTTCGAATTAGTGCACGCAGTACACCTACACCAGACTTCTGGACTTTGTCTGCTGAATGTAAATGTCGCATGATGGTTAAATGGTAATCCATCACTTATATCAGCAGTCGAGACTTCTTTAATGTGGAAAATCATTCACGCCACAACGATCTTTGTTGAAGCAAGAACTTCTTTATCTGGCATATTTTCCCCAAAAGCAGTCACTCCACACACACCAAATCTTTCTAGCTGCCTCCTCTACATTCACCCCTCTGTTACACCAAAAGTAAACGTTGTGCTGCAGATGTTACACCTTTTCCCACTTGCGACCCAATTTTACAACGCTTAACAGTAGTTCATGATTTTCAAGTATGCAAAATCCAATGCTTAACTGCAAGATGATAACTAGAACTTCAGAATCGAAAATGGCAGTTGATACATACACTGGCACCCAACTTCAGGCGGCGGGTGGCGTCTGGCCGGTGGCCGGTAGCCGCTGCAATATGTCCACCATCATTCCTCAACAATAGCTGTAGTCGAGGAATAATGTTGTGAACAGCACTGTAAAGGATGTCCGGAGTTATGGCGAGGCATTGGCGTCGGATGTTGTCTTTCAGCATCCCCAAAGATGTCGGTCGATCACGATACACTTGCGACTTCAGGTAACCCCAAAGCCAATAATCGCACGGACTGAGGTCTGGGGACCTGGGAGGCCAAGCATGACGAAAGTGACAGCTGAGCACACGATCATCACCAAACGACGCGCGCAAGAGATCTTTCACGCGTCTAGCAATACTTCGTTTTTTTTTTTTTTTGTTGTTGTAATAAAACCCCATGTCATTCTAAGCATGTGTGTCAATTTTTACCTCTCTATCTACATTATGCCGTGGTTTATTAAGTTTTCAAATTTGTACTGACTTTTTGATCACCTGGTATATTTTGAGGCTAGACATAACATTGCGTATGAACAACTATATAAATATATTTTTCTACTTTTTTTGCTTTTTTAATATTTTTTTCTGTTTATGGTTTCTTTCGCATACATGGTGTGTATATACAGGGCGAGTCACCTAACGTTACCGCTGGATATACTCGTATTTCGTAAACCACATCAAATACTGACGAACCGATTCCACAGATCGAACGTGAGGAGAGGGGCTAGTGTAATTGGTTAATACAAACCATACAAAAATGCACGGAATTATGTTTTTTAACACAAACCTACGATTTTTTAAAAGGAACCACGTTAGTTTTATTAGCACATCTGAACATATAAACAAATACGTAATCAGTGCCGTTTGTTCCATTGTAAAATGTTAATTACATCCGGAGATATTGTAACCTAAAGTTGACGCTTGAAACCTCCGACGTTCAGTTGCGTGTTGTAACAAACACGGGCCACGGTCGACGAGCAGCATCTGCAGCGACATGTTTACGATGACGACCGTGTTTACGAGTGTGGCTGCAGTGCACTCCTGTGGTTTGGTCTAGCTGTCGCAGTGTGCGCATGTAGCGCTTGCTGCTATTGTTATTCTGCATTCGTCTCCGCACGCAGACCAACTGTAGTACACCGTGTTACCAGACGTCTGTGATAGTGTAGTGTTTTAGGAACTGTGACCATGGTGTATTCGAACTCTGAAAAGGCGGAGATGATACTCATCTATGGCGAGTGTCGACGAAACGCAGCTGAAGCCTCCAGGGTGTACGCAGAACGGTACCCGGACAGAGAGCATCCAACGTGCCGCCCATTGCAAAACATCTACCGCCAACTGTATGCAACAGGTATGGTCGTAGCACGCAAACGGGTCCGTAACAGGCCCGTCACAGGAGAAGCGGGTGCAGTTGGTGTGTTAGCTGCTGTTGCCATGAACCCACACATGAGTACACGGGACATTGCGAGAGCCGGTGGACTGAGTCAAAGTAGTGTCATGCGCATACTGCATCGTCACCGCTTTCACCCGTTCCATGTGTCGCTACATCAGCAATTACATGGTGATGACTTTAATCATCGAGTGCAATTCTGTCAATGGGCATTAAGAGAGAATGCGTTGCAGTTCTACCTGTTTACCGATGAAGCGGGTTTCACAAACCACGGGGCAGTGAATCTACGGAACATGCATTACCGGTCCGTGGAAAATCCTCGCTGGCTCAGACAGGTAGAGCGACAGCGACCGTGGACTGTAAATGTATGGTGCGGAATCATTGGCGACCACCTCATTGGTCCTCACTTCATTGCAAGGGCCCAAACTGCTGCAACATACATCGCGTTTCTACAGAATGATCTGCCAACGTTGCTCGAAAATGTCCCACTGGAAACGCGTCGACGTATGTGGTATCAGCATGATGGTGCACCTGCACATTCCGCAATTAACACTAGGCTGACCCTTGACAGGATGTTCGACGGGCGTTTCATAGGACGTGTAGGACGCATAAATTGGCCAGCCCGTTCTCCTGATCTTACACCTCTAGACTTCTTTCTGTGGGTTCCTTAAAGGAGAATGTGTACCGTGATGTGCCTACAACCCCAGAGGATATGAAACAACGTATTGTGGCAGCCTGCGGCGACATTACACCAGATGTACTGCGGCGTGTACGACATTCATTACGCCAGAGATTGCAATTGTGTGCAGCAAATGATGGCCACCACATAGAACATCTATTGGCTTGACATGTCGGGACACTCTCTATTCCACTCCGTAATTGAAAACGGAAACCACGTGTGTACGTGTACCTCACCCCTCATTGTAATGTACATGTGCGTCAGTGAAAAAGACCAATAAAAAGGTGTTAGCATGTGGACGTAATGTGCTGTTCCAGTCTCTTCTGTGCCTAAGGTCCATCACAGTTCCCTTTGGATCCCTACGTAATTCGGTGCTCTCCGATACACACGATCGAACAGCGGAGGAGTGGTACTCAAAGCGTCAACTTTAGGTTACAATATCTCCGGATGTAATTCACATTTTACAATGCAACATGCGACACTGATTACGAACTTGTTTATATGTTCAGATGTGCTAACAAAACTAACGGAGTTCCATTTAAAAAAACGTAGGTTTGTGTTAAAAAACGTACTTTCGTGCATTTTTTTATGGTTTGTATTAACCAATTACACTAGCCCCTCTCCTCACGTTCGGTCTGTGGAATCGATTCGTCAGTATTTGATGTGGTTTACGAAATATATCCAGCGGTAATGTTAGGTGACTCACCCTGTATATAAATTTTTCACTTTTTCTTGTTTTACCCTTTATTTTCCCACACACACGCGCGCACACACACACACACACACACACACACACACACACACACACACACACACAAACACACACACAAACTAACTTACAATATGATAAAAGTGTCATACTACTACTCTGCGGACACTCTCTCTCTCTCTCTCTCTCTCTCTCTCTCTCTCTCTCTCTCTCTCTCTGTCGCTCGCTCCCTCTCACTCCCCCCAGCCCTTTTCTCGTTACAAGTGAGTAGTGTGAGTATGGGAGGCTTTAAATCCCGTCATCACAAACATCCCTATTATCGTCATGAGGCAAGAGGCCGATTTTAGGCTGCGGTACAAAGTACCTCGTGTCCTCTCGATCGAATACTGGTCTGCCATACCATATGCGGTGCTTGGAAACAAGTCAGGATGGAGCCTATAGTATTCAATCTCGACGCAATTTCTTTGTCGCATCGTCAATCACAGGGTGCGAAGGTTACATTAATTGGAGTGGTGCATCGGAAACGGGCTAATAGCTTCCCAAGAGAGGTTCCATGCAAGAGACCGTAGCCCCGTTAATCGATCGGAGAGAAGTCGGGATGGAGCCTGTAGTATTCAATCGCAAATGAATTTCTGTGTCGCATCATCAACGTGAGCGTCCGAAGGTTACAGTAAATGGGCAGTGGTGCATCGGAAACAAGCTACTAGCAATCCAGGAGAGATTCCATGCGGTAACGGTAGCCGCATTAGTTGCTTGGAGAAAACATCGGCATGGAAACTGTAGCATTCAACCTCGACGCAATTTCTGTGTAGCATCGTTAACGTGAGAGTACGAGGGTTAAAGCAAAGGGCAGTGGTTCACCGGAAACAAGCAACTGGACACCCAGAAGAGGTTCCATGCAGTGACTGTAGCCGCATTAGTCACTTGCACGGAAGTCGGCATGGAGCCTGAGTATTCAACCGCGTCGCAATTTGTGTGTCACGTCGTCAATGTGAGGGAGCAAGGCTTGCAGTAAACGGGCAGTGGTGCATCGGAAACAAGCTACTGAACTCTGAGGAGAGGTTCCATGTGGTGACCGTAGCCGCATTAGTCGCTGGGAGAGAAGCCTGCATGTCGCATCGTCAATGTGAGTGTGCGGGAGTTAGAGTAAATGGGCAGTAGTGCATTGGAAACAAGCTACTGGCCTCCCAGGAAAGGTTCCATTTGGTGAATGTAGCCACGTAAGTCACTTGATAATAAATCGGCTTGAAGCATGTAGTATTCAAAAGCGACACAATTTCTGTATTGTCCGTCAATGTGAGAGTGCGAAGGATACAGTAAACAGGACTGGCAAATCACAAACAAGCCATCACAGGAGAGGTTCCATGCAGTGATTATAGAAGCGTTAGTCGCTTGGAGAGAAGTCGGCATGGAGCATGTAGTATTCAATTGCGACGGAATCTCTGTGTTATATTGTCACTGTGGTGGAGCGAGGGTTACAGTAAGCGGGCAGTGGTTCATTAGAAACAAGCTACTGCCTTCCCAGGAGAGCATCCGTGCGGTCACCTTAGCACCGTTACTCGCTTGGAGAGAAATCACCATAGAAACTGTAGCATTCAAGCTCGACGTAGTATCATTAACGTGCGAGTGGGAAGGTTACAGAAAATGGGCAGTGGTTCATCGGAAACAAGAAACTGGACTCCCAGTAGAAGTTCCATATGATGACTGTAGCTGCATTAGTCGCTTGGAGTGAAATCAGCACGGAGCCTGTAGTATGCAATCACGACAGAAATTCTGTATCGCATTGTGAATGTCATGGTGTGAGGGTTACAGTACATGGGCATTGGTGCACCGGAAACATGCTACTGGCCTCCCAGGAGAGGTTCCATTTGATGAATGTAGCCACGTAAGTCATTTGATAAGAATTCGGGATGAAGGCTGCAGTCTTGAAAATCGATACAATTTCTGTGTTGTCCGTCAATGTGAGGGTGTGAAGGATACAGTAAACGGGAGTGGCAAAACAGAAACAAGCAACTGGCACCCCAGGAGAGGTTCCATGCGGTGACCGTAGCCGCGTTAGTCGCTCGGAGAGAAGTCGGCATGGTGCCTGTAGTTTTCAATCGAGACAGTAATTCGGTGTCGCATTGTCAATGTGATGGTGAGAGGTTTTACAGTAAATGGGCAGTGGTGCATGGGAAACAAGCTACTGGTCTCCCAGGAGAGGTTCCATTTGGTGACCGTAGCCAAGTAAGTCACTTGAAGAGAAGTCGGCATAGAGTCAGTGGTACTCCATCGTTACGCAATTTCTGTGTGGCATCGTCAATGTCAGGGTGCCAACGTTACCGCAAATCGGCAGTGGTGCATTGGAAACTGTCTATTGGCCTCCGAGGAGAGGTCACATATAGTAACTGTGGCCGAATTAGTTGCTTGGAGAGAAGTCGGCATGGAGCCAGTAGTATTCTATCGCGACGGAATTTCTGTGTTGCATCGTCAATGAGAGAGAGCAAGGGTTACAGTAAACGGTCAGTGGTGCATCGGAAACAAGCTACTGGCCTCCCAGGATAAGTTCCTTGTGGTGACCGTGGTGGCATTAGTCGCTCGGAGAGAAGTCAGCGTGGAGTCTGTAGTATTCAATCGCGACGCTATTTCTGTGTTGCATCGTCATTGTGACACTCCGAGGGTTACAGTAAATGGACAGTGGTCCACCAGAAACAAACCGCTGGCCTCCCAGGAGAGGTTCCATTTGGTGACCGTAGTGACGTAAGTCACATGAAGATAAGTCGTCATCAAGCCTGTAGTATTCAACGCGACGCAATTTCTGTGTCACATCGTCAATGTGAGAGTCACAGTAAACAGACAGTAGTGCATCGGAAACAACCTACTGGTCTCCCAGGAAGGGTCCCATGCAGTGACTGTGGCCGTGTGAGTCGCTCGGAGAGAAGTCAGCGTGGAGTCTGCAGTATTCAATCGCGACGGCATATCTGCGTCACATTGTCATTATGAGGGTGCGAAGGTTACAATAAACGGGCAGTGGTGCATCAGAAACAGACTACTCGCTTCACTTGAAGAGAAGTCAGGATGGAACCTGTAGTACTCAATCGCATTGCAGTTTCTGCGTCGCATCATCAATATGAGGGTGCGAGGGTAGCAGTAAATGGGTGCACCGGAGACAAGCTACTGACTCGGAAGAGAGATTCTATGCGGTGACCGTGGCCGTATTAGTCACTTGGACAGAAGTCGGCATGGAGCCTGTAGCATTCATTTGTGACAGAAATTCTGTGTTGCATCATCGATGTGAAGGTGCGAGGGTAACAACAAATGGGAAGTTGAGCATCGGAAAAAGGCTGCTGGCCTCCCACGAGAGATTCCATGTGCTGAAGGTATCCACGTTAGTAGCTTGGAGAGCAGTCGACATGGAGCCCGTAGTATTCAAACGAGACGCAATTTCTGTGACGCATCGTCAGTGTGCGGGTGTGAAGGGTTAATGTACACGATCTGTGGTCCATCGGAAACGAGCTACTGCACTCCGAAGAGAGGTTTCAAGCGGTCAACGTAGCTGCCTCAGTTGCTTGGAGAGAAGTCAACATTGTTCCTGTAGTAATGAAACGCGATTCTTCTCCTTACAGGAGGCATCACAACAACGTTGCACCAGGCAACGCCGGTCAGCTGCTGTTTGTGTATGAGAAATCGGTTGGAAACTTTCCTCATGTCAGCACATTGTAGGTGTCGCCACCGGCGCCAACTTGTGTGAATGCTCTGAAAAGCTAATCATTTGCATATCACAGCATCTTCTTCCTGTCGCTTAAATTTCGCGTCTGTAGCACGTCATATTCGTGGTGTAACAATTTTAATGGCCAGTAGTGTAGTTCGCGCACGAGAAATTTGCTTTGTGCAGGACCCTGGATTCTTGTTTTGACAAATTTTAAAAGGATAGGATGATCTGCTTCACATCATAGTCCAAAGGTGGTATGTACATTATTTATAAATTCATTTAATGTTGACTTGGTGCCATCAAAGGCCCGAGGGATCAACTGTAACGCATCGCTTATTGAAATACTGCTCTCAGTATCGGCAGAGTTAGGGGTCGTCATGACTCGCTGTGTTTGTGATGCGAAGTGCTGAGTAGAGGCGCTGCTCCATTGTGGTACGTGCAGACGCGTGCCGACGTGCTGCCCTTGAAGCCGAGTTGCTACCACCTGTCCAGAGCTGCGCTGTCTCGGGCCGGGCGCGGTGTCGTGTCGTGTAGCCCGCAGCCGCTGGAGCCGCTGGAGGCGCCTGCTGACGCCCACGCGGTCCTCCCAGGACCGTGATACGGATTTAGGGCAGTGGTTGCCGGAAGGGCAGATTGAAGGTTACGCTGGACTTCAGGGATGGGATCATTCTGGCAGAGTTTACAGGTGGAGGAGTCAGGTAACTGGCAGAGACCTTCCGCCTTCTATTAACTGTGATTCATAACAACAGTGGTGGAAGAACCTTTGTCTGCAGGTCTACATCTACATCTACATTTATACTCCGCAAGCCACCCAACGGTGTGTGGCGGAGGGCACTTTACGTGCCACTGTCATTACCTCCCTTTCCTGTTCCAGTCGCGTATGGTTCGCGGGAAGAACGACTGCCGGAAAGCTCCGTGCGCGCTCGAATCTCTCTAATTTTACATTCGTGATCTCCTCTGGAGGTATAAGTAGGGGGAAGCAATATATTCTATACCTCATCAAGAAACACACCCTCTCGAAACCTGGACAGCAAGGTATACCGCGATGCAGAGCGCCTCTCTTGCAGAGTCTGCCACTCGAGTTTGCTAAACATCTCCGTAACGCTATCACGCTTACCAAACAACCCTGTGACGAAACGCGCCGCTCTTCTTTGCATCTTCTCTATCTCCTCCGTCAACCCGACCTGGTACGGATCCCACACTGATGAGCAATACTCAAGTATAGGTCGAACGAGTGTTTTGTAAGCCACCTCCTTTGTTGATAGACTACATTTTCTAAGGACTCTCCCAATGAATCTCAACCTGGCACCTGGCTTACCAACAATTAATTTCATATGATCATTCCACTTCAAATCGTTCCGCACGCATACTCCCAGATATTTTACAGAAGTAACTGCTACCAGTGTTTGTTCCGCTATCACATAATCATACAATAAAGGATCCTTCTTTCTATGTATTCGCAATACATTACATTTGTCTATGTTAAGGGTCTGTTGCCACTCCCTGCACCAAGTGCCTATCCACTGCAGATCTTCCTGTATTTCGCTGCAATTTTCTAATGCTGCAACTTCTCTGTATACTACAGCATCATCCGCGAAAAGCCGCATGGAACTTCCGACACTATCTACTAGGTCATATATATATATATATATATATATATATATATATATATATATATATATATATATATATATATTGTGAAAGCAATGGTCCCAAAACACTCCCCTCTGGCACGCCAGAGGTTACTTTAACGTCTGTAGACGTCTGTCCATTGAGAACAACATCCTGTGTTCTGTTTGCTAAAAACTCTTCAATCCAGCCACACAGCTGGACTGATATTCCGTAGGCTCTTACTTTGTTTATGAGGCGACAGTGCGGAACTGTATCTAACGCCTTCCGGAAGTCAAGGAAAATGGCATCTACCTGGGAGCCTGTATCTAATATTTTCTGGGTCTCATGAACAAATAAAGCGAGTTGGGTCTCACACTATCGCTGTTTCCGGAATCCATGTTGATTCCTACAGAGTAGATTCTGGGGTTCCAGAAATGACATGATACGCGAGCAAAAAACATGTTCTAAAATTCTACAACAGATCGTTGTCAGAGATACAGGTCTATAGTTTTGCGCATCTGCCGACGACCCTTCTTGAAGACTGGGACTACCTGTGCTCTTTTCCAATCATTTGGAACCTTCCGGTCCTCTACAGACTTGCGTTACACGGCTGTTAGAAGGGGGGGGGGGGGGGGGGGCAAGTTCTTTCGCGTACTCTGTGTAGAATCGAACTAGCATCCCGTCAGGTCCAGTGGACTTTCCTCTCTTGAGTGATTTCAGTTGCTTTTCTATTCCTTGGACACTTATTTCGATGTCAGCCATTTTTTCGTCTGTGCGAGGATTTAGAGAAGGAACTGCAGTGCGGTCTTCCTCTGTGAAACAGCTTTGGAAAAAGGTGTTTGTATTTCAGCTTTACGCGTGTCTTCCTCTGTTTCAATGCCATTATCGTCCCAGAGGGTCTGGATATGCTGTTTCGATCCACTTACTGATTTAACGTAAGACCAGAACTTCCTAGGATTTTCTGTCAAGTCGGTACATAGAATTTTACTTTCGAATTCACTGAACGCTTCACGCATAGCCCTCCTTTCGCTAACTTTGACATCGTTTAGCTTCTGTTTGTGTGAGACGTTTTGGCTGCATTTAAACTTACAGTGAAGCTCTCTTTGCTTTCGCAGTAGTTTCCTAACTTTGTTGTTGAACCACGGTGGGTTTTTCCCGTCCCTCACAGTTTTACTCAAAAATGGTTCAAATGGCTGTGAGCACTATGGGACTTAACATCTATGGTCATCAGTCCCCTAGAACTTAGAACTAGTTAAACCTAACTAACCTAAGGACATCACACAACACCCAGTCATCACGAGGCAGAGAAAATCCCTGACCCCGCCGGGAATCGAACCCGGGAACCCGGGCGTGGGAAGCGAGAACGCTACCGCACGACCACGAGCTGCGGACCAGTTTTACTCGGCACGATGATTAGGTCAGGATTTGTTTTGAGGTTGTGCACGGCTGTACTTGCTGTCGTGTCCTGACACAGTTGGCAGAGGGAGGAAAGGGGTTGCTGGTCAGTCTGCGCTCCCGAGCAGTACACAGCAGAAGGCAGAAGGACAGTTCACAGTGAAGGCATTTGATTGTTTTCTTCAATCTGAGCCAACACTGGTGCAGGCATTTACTAGAAGAGCAGGCGGTGAGACTCGGTAGGGAACTCGTGGTGGAGACTCTCGGACAGACGAGGTTTTGAAATAGTTGTTTATTCCAGAGAGGACTAACTAATACACTGGGGACTAGGGTTAGAAAAAGCACGAATAACACTGTTACAGGAGAAGCCAGTGCAGAAGTCCCAGGAGTGGATGCCAACCACAGTAGCAAACACTAGCACCATCTTAAGGCAACAACTTACTTGCGAAACAAAACACACTGAATGTGACAGACACTGCTCACTGAGGCACTCCGAGTGAGAGAGCAGACTTAGGCGGAGCTGGACCGAGGCTGGAGTCGACGGACGCGGATTCGGCGCCAAGATGCGGAATCTAGGAGTTTTAAAGAGTCGCGTGGGGGCACTGTTTTTCCCACTGAAAGCCACCCAGCCAATCCCGCAGGTCTCTTGCAGGCGCCTGCCAATCGCGGTTTAGTTGGGTCCCCTCTACTGCTCCTCAGGCAGGGGTGATAATGCAGTTGCAATAACTAAGTCCGTATTTGGTATCAACATTGTTCAGCTGAAAGCTAAACGTAACTGCTCTGCCTCACAAGGCTCGCAACATTATCGTTATACGTCATGTAGCCCCACCCTTCGGGCTCCCCGGAGTAGGGACTGCTGGGTCGACAGTTGTTTGGCGTTCTCGCTCTCTTCCTAAGCCTTGTGAGCCCACTGACGCTGCTGCTCTCAGGGCTGGTACCGAGCTGGCCCTATGCGCTCCTACATGCCTGTACGTTAAAAAGTTCTACTGTGGCAACCTACCACAGCGTTTAGACGACATATGAAGTTACATGTGAATTCCTCGAAGAGTAACTACCACCCTGGGGCCGCGTCTGCATTTTCGCAAGGCTCTCCCCTTACGGTTTACTTCCTGTAACAGTATCTCTCCTAGTTTTGTCTGCCCCCAGCATCGTCTCTGCTTCCGCACCTTGGTGGGCCTGTCCTCCTTTCTCACAGCTTCAAGATAACACTGCAGTAGCAAGGAAAAATCTATATACACTACTGGCCATTAAAATTGCTGCACCACGAAGATGACCTGCTACAGACGCGAAATTTAACCGACAGGAAGAAGATCCTGTTATATGCAAATGATTAGCTTTTCAGAGCATTCACACAAGGTTGGCGCCGCTGGCGACACCTACAACGTGCTCACATGAGAAAAGTTTCCGACCGATTTCTCATACACAAACAGCAGTTGGCCGGCGTTGCCTGGTGAAACGTTGTTGTGATGCCTCGTGTAAGGAGGAGAAATGCGTACCATCACGTTTCCGATTTTGATAAACGTCGGATTGTAGCCTATCGCGATTGCGGTTTATCGTATCGCGACATTGCTGCTCGCGTTGGTCGAGATCCAATGACTGTTAGCTCAATATAGAAGCGCCTGCGATGGTGTACTCAACGATGAACCTGGGTGCACGAATGGCAAAACGTCATTTTTTCGGACGAATCCGGGTTCTGTTTACAGCATCATGATGATCGCATCCGTGTTTGGCGACATAGCGGAGAACGCACATTGGAAACGTGTATTCGTCATCGCCATACTGGCGTATCACCCGGCGTGTTGGTACGGGGTGCCATCGATTACACGTCTCGGTCACCTCTTGTTCACATTGACGGCACTTTGAACAGTGAACGTTACATTTCAGATGTGTTACGACCCGTGGCTCTACCCTTCATTCGATCCCTGCGAAACCATACATTTCAGCAGGATAATGCACTACCGCATGTTGCAGGACCTGTACGAGACTTTCTGGATACAGAAAATCTTCGACTGCTGCCTTGGCCAGCACATTCTCCAGATCTCTCACCAACTGAAAACGTCTGGTCAATGGTGACCGAGCAACTGGCTCGTCACAATACGCTAGTCACTACTCTCGATGAACTGTGGTACTGTGTTGAAGCTGCATAGGTAGCTGTACCTCTGTACCTGTACACGCCATCCAAGCTCTGTTTGACTCAATGCCAAGGCGTATCGAGGCTGTTATTACGGCCAGAAGTGGTTGCTCTGGGTACTGATTTCTCAGGATCTATGCACCCAACTTGCGTCAAAATGTAATCACATGTCAGTTGTAGTATAATATATTTGTCCAATCAGTACCCGTTTATCATCTGCATTTCTTCTTGGTGTAGCAATTTTAATGGCCCGTAGTGTATTACATTGCTTCTGCTGAAAGGCTGGTGTTCTGAGGAAGGGACAGGTCAAGCTGGAGGTAAGGAATTCCTGGATCGTGACCAGTGGCTGGTTAGGTGGAGGGTGGAGGGGGGTGAGGATCATGGTTGGACAGTGGTATGAACTAGGAGAGACAGGGATCAGTGTTGGGATTACGTTGGCTCTGGTTGGAGAGACTGGTGGCAAAAGAAGTATTTCCATTTCATGAATCAGGAGAAGGAGAGTAGGTCTTTGACACATCATCAAGGTCAAGCTCGGGTGTCGGGCGGAAGGTGAGGCCTCTACCTACGACCGAAAATTTTGTGGGGCTGACGGTTTTGGAGGAAAGGTTAACAACAGTGTTAGGGGAATGTTCTGGCTCTGGATTTGGTGGAGTGTTACCAGGGAGTTTTTGGGATGTGGCAAGTTGAAAAGATCAGCTAGGCAGGGTTTGGAGCGCTGTGGGGAGGATAGGGACTGGATACTGGTTCACTGAGGTGGCAGCAGCATGTCAGCAGGTTGGATGACTTATGAAAGCGGTGCTCGTAATGCCGTTCCAGGTGCTGGACAGTGTGGGATTCAATTTCAGAGACACGATGTATACAGCTTGTCTTGGAGGGTTGCTGAGGTAGTTCTGGCATGCCTGTGCCGTACAGATGTGTATTTGCAGTACCAGTTTAGTGAGGACCAGGGACCAGCGGAACCTGAGAAGATGCTCATTATGAAAGCAGGGGTGGGATCCAGAGAAATGAATTTTTGCAGTTAGACCATTGTACGGGTGGGGGTTGTACTGTGGTTTAGGCAGCGTTTAAGAAACAGGATGTGGGACTGGGTTTTAGCCAGGGAAAGGGATACTCTTCTCAACTGGTGCAGAAAGATGGAGCGGGGGTATATTGTGGTAGGGACACTGTAGGTAAAACGGGAAGGACACGGAAATGAGCAAATGAAGGAGTTAGATGGTCGTGAGGGGAGCTCAATAACAGAAAAGAGGAGTAAAAAAATATGACACGCAAAAACATGCACAGATACGTTAAAAATGTACAGAAACACGGGAAAAAAGGAACCGACGAGGAACGGGATATGCGTGCGTAAGGGAAAAGTGGGGGACAGGGGATCGGTTAGACTGAGGATCAAAGTTCGTGTGGCACAGGTAGGTGTGGATAATAAAATGTAAAAATAAGTGAGGATGAGGGATAAAATGGGATCAATAGGAATAATTATCATTTGCAGTGGGAAGAACTTTGGGCATCAGATGCTGCACCGACACCCCGTGCGGTCACGTAGCCACATTTTTAGCGGAAGAAATCGTTCGTACAGAGTTGCTCGGAAGTGTGTGCAGTTTGAAAGGCGGTGAATAAACACTGGAAAGAAGAGAGAAAATGTACAGTGAGAAGAATAATACTATAGAGAATAGTAACAAAGGAAAACATTGCAGAGTTGTGCGATTGTAGAAAACCAGTTAGGCAAAAATGAAACAATGGAAACTCCAGGTTCGAATTTCAACAGTATAAGGAAAAGATAGATCTACTAACTGTAAAGATGACACGTTGGCTTGCTGACAGGCACAATGAAAAGATGCTTACACATTTAGCTTCCAGTCAAAGCCTTCAGAAAGTGAAACACACACACATTCACTCACACGAGCAACCACACCACACACACACACACGACCACCATCTCTGACAGCTGGGACCGGGATGCGGCTGTAATGTGGGATGGAAACAGCAATCTCTAGAGGAGGGGGGGGGGGACAGCAGCAAATGGGTGGGGGGGAGAGAGGAACGCTGACTGGCGGTCTGTGTAGGGACCAGACTGCCAAAAGGTGCAGTGTCAGCAGGTTGTGGGGCTGGCAGGTGAGGGGAAAAGGACAGGAGTGGGGAAGGGGAAAGACGGGTGGACGCATTGGCAGAGTGTGGCACACAAAGAGGGTGAGCGGGCGAGAACGGGAAGGAGGTGACGGGACAGAGAGTGCGAAAACTGTCGGACAGAGGGTGTGGGGACTGTAGGTTGACGGGAATGGAGAAACCGAAATGACGCAATTTGGAGCTAAATCGTTAAAAGGTAACATACGATGATTAGGATGTCATAGAAGCAAAACGTATGACTTTTTACACCTTAAATCTCCAAAAATATCTAAACTGGGAGGCACACATTGACTACTTAACAGCTTAGTATTTTCAATTTGTATTTTGGCAGGTGCGAGAAACACAGACTAGAAAGGTAGTCTATAACTTCTACTTTGAGTCAGTTATTCATTATGGCATAATCTTATGGGGAAATTCAACAAATGAGACTCCTAGTATTACAGAAGAAAATACTTAGGAACATAAGTGTTACCAAACAACAGGTGTCCTGTCAACTATTGTTAAAAGATTTCAATACACTATCTATACCCTCCCTTTACATATATGAGGTGATGTTATTCTTATATAAAAGTCAGCATACAGTAAACTCTGTTTCGTCCACAACTAAAATACTCACCACAGAGAGAATTTTAAACTCTTGAAACACTACTGAAAACTTTTTACCCAAACACCAGGGTAGAAGGGACTTAAAATTTACAATAAAATAAAAGGCAGTAATATATTTAACATGGAGTTTGATTCATTTAAAAGATTAGTTTTTACCATTCTAATGGAAAAGTGTTATTAGTCTATTGACGAATTCAATGGGGACAGTTTCAGAGTTTTAAGATGGTAATTATGCATTTTATTTTTGTATACTGGAAACTGCAGTATGCATTTGTGTAGCAGTATCTCAGTAGTATACATAAAATAATGTAAACTATTGCATTTCTCTTTAAAAATGTTTCTTATTTTAAATCCTGACACGCCTCCCACAAATTGTGTATTACGAGACAAATAAGAATGACGACAAGGCGCGACAGTGAGTGCGTGTTTCCACCTGCTGTGGAGGGTCGCCTATGCTTTAGACTCACAGCTTTGCAGGTCTGTCAGCAAGCAAAATCGAGAATGGTGACCACAAGATATTTATAATGTGTAAGTTGGCACGCACATCAGCAGGGTGACAGATCATTCATGGAGTGGATCACCAAACCCACACTTGTGCCACTCCACAATGTGTGCTGAAACCACGACAAATGAAATAAAATGACAAAAATTGTTTTCCTAATGAGCCCTCCAATTGTGATGTTGTTAATGTTTATGTTTTATAACTTCTAATTATATGTAAATCGTGAAATATAGATTAGAAATACTGAACAATGGAATGGCAGTGAAGTGTGACTTCTGGTGACACTGACTGTGCAGCAATGTGTTTCAGAACCTCTAGAATATGAAAACAGGTCAGATCTGACAGTTGAGCTCTGGATCAGGGCAACATGGAAAGCATGTAATGTATGTATGACTGACACTTTATTAACAACATTATGAGAAGGAAAGTTGCTACTCAACATATAGCAGAAATGCCGAGTCCGTCCCGGATTTTCCATTGTTTGACACTTTATTAATTTATTTCCATTTCGTCCCAAATAAAAATCGTTGTGTCCTTTCGTTAGTGTATTACTATCTGCAGGTGACATCAAAATAGTGCACATATGAAATAACTGAAAAGTGTGAAACAGGCATCTGAAAGACATTCAGGACACATGGAGGTAGGATTGCCTGCCCATTCAGATTTAAAGGACAATTTCATCAACACAAGGATATGGCAATAAAAGAAATGAATATGACATTCACTATGGTGCCAAAAATTCCCATTTGTGTAATGATAATTGTGACAATGAGCTTCAATATGGGGAGAAATAAAATCAGTTTCAGTGGCTGACATAATGAATTCTTTTGTGAAATAAAAATTTTTTAAACACGAAAAATTGCATTTTTATTTCGGCCAACACTTTCTTGGCTATAATACAATAATTTCATAAATCCATATTTTGTCTTTTACTTGCTTTTCATCCAGGGGCTCCAATGTTACATTCTGCAGTATGAAAACCAAAATTATATCTCAGTACCCGATGTCGGTGTCATCATCATCATCCGTTTCATAATCTGTTAGGAAGTCATTCTCTGTCCATCGGAAAGTATTAATTATCCTGAGCCGAGGCATTTGACTCTGCATTTCAGCAAAAACATTTTCGTAGAAAACCTCATCCTCTTCCTCATACGTCACATGTAGTTCTCTGGAAGAAGAAAGGGAAAAAGTAACTGCAACATTTGTATTTCTGTATTTTATTACACCCTATTTCTTGTAATACTACAAACCATAAACATTGATGAACTGTGTCATAAATGAAGTGCAAAGGAAATTTATCAGAATTTTTAAACTTAGGTATTAACTAGAATTTGTATCTCCTATCTTCATATTAAACAGGTTTTAACTGTGGAAATATGTGGGTAGCATATGGTGTTTTGACTGATATCTCAATAAAGGACTTGGAGAAATGAAGAACCTACAAAAACAGTGAAAACTGATCTCAACATGCAGCTGAGGTAAGTACTAAATGATTTCTATTGTGTTTTTCATTCTAATTATTTCTCGAATACATCAAATCCAATGAAATTTGGAATAATGCACTATTTTGCGACTGATGATTTTAAAGAAAGTGTTTTTTTCATCTGTGCCGTAAATACCTGAGGACCATCCTACAAGATATTTTCAAAATTTTTCCTTTTCCCAGTCAGTCTTCTGACTGGTTCAATACAACCCACCACAAAGTCCTCCCGTGAGCCAATCTCTTGATTTCAGTTGCATCTTGCTTGTGTCCTCAATTATTTGTTGGATGTATTACAATCTCCTTCTACACTTTTTACTCCTCACAACTCCTCCTAGTACCACGGAAGTCATTGCTCAATGTCCTAACACATATCCTATCATCCTGTTTCTCTCCTATCATCCTATCCCTCTTCTTGTCAGTGTTCTCCACACTGATTCTGCACACAACCCACCTCTCATTTCTTATAACAGCCCACCTAACTTTCAACACTCTTCTACCAATTTTCTTCTCTTCTCTTCCAGTTTTCTCATAGTCTGTGCCTCGCTTTCATACAATGCTGTACTCCAAACGTACATTCTCAGGAATTTCTTCTTCTAATTAAGGTTGATGTTTGATACCAGCAGACTTCTCCTGGCCAGAAATGCCCTCTATGCCTGTGCTAATTTGCTTTATACGTATTGTTTGGTTATAATTGAAGTTCAGCCACTTACACAGGTCCAGTGTGGGCTGAATTATCATATGGCAGTGAATCTTGGTAGGTATGGTTGGTTGGTTGTTTTGGGGAAGGAGACCAGACAGCGTGGTCATCGGTCTCATCGAATGAGGGAAGGATGGGGAAGGAAGTCGGCCGTGCCCTTTCAGAGGACCCATCCCGGCATTTGCCTGGAGTGATTTAGGGAAATCACGGAAAACCTAAATCAGGATGGCCGGACGCGGGATTGAACCGTCGTCCTCCCGAATGCGAGTCCAGTGTCTAACCACTGCGCCACCTCGCTCGGTTGGTAGGTATGCTAATGTGTTAATGCAGGACCAATTTATGCTGGAAAAACAATTACTTCCAACTACGGCCACTACGAGCAAATCTGGCACAGTACACCGTTTGTACGACATCCACACTATCGTTCGACAAGCTGTAACGTGAGTGAGAAAGACTGTGTGCTGTTAGTGAAACAGTTTCATGTGAACGGCAGCAATTCCAGTGCTGCACTGACAGAGAGACCAGATGTCATTAAATGCTTTAAAGAAAATGACGATGAAATTCAAAAACGTGGGTGGGCTTGGTGTGGCACCTGGAAGAGGAATGCATCCTATCACAGTGGAAGTTATTGACACAGTTATTGTTGCTGCAACTCACTATGCAGCACGTGTCCCGGCTAATGCTAGTGTTTGTGCCCTTCCACGAGAATTGTCCATCCTGTGGTCAATGGTGTGGACAGTTTTTGTGTGGTGTCACCGCCAGACACCGCACTTGCTAGGTGGTAGCCTTTAAATCGGCCGCGGTCCGTTAGTATACGTCGGACCCGCGTGTCGCCACTATCAGTGATTGCAGACTGAGCCTGCCACACGGCAGGTCTAGTCTAGAGAGACTTCCTAGCACTCGCCCCAGTTGTACAGCCGACTTTGCTAGCGATGGTTCACTGACTACAGACACTCTCATCTGCAGAGATGACAGTTTAGCATAGCCTTCAGCTACGTCATTTGCTACGACCTAGCAAGGCACCATATTCAGTTACTGTAACTAATTACTTCAAGACTGTATTCTGAACAAATAATATTGTGAATCATGTACCGTCAAGAGCGACGTTCATCATTAATGGATTACAGTTAAGTGTCAAACTAATTACGTCCGCTTTCTGAATTCTAATTCCTTGTCATGTTCCAGACCTCACGTCAGTACAGTTCTTCCCTCCTCACGCCAGCCTGCGTGAGCTAAAACGCGTGCATTTAGACTGGCATCCCTACAAGATCCGGACGGTGCAGCAACGAAAAGATCATATCTGCAGCAACGTACTGAATTTGCTCTTCAGTTTTCGGACAGATAGAAGTCGATGACATGCGACCAGGCAATTTTTTATGGAGTGAAGAGGCACATTCTACACTACACGGTACAGTAAATACACAGAACTGCCAAATTTAACGATACTGTTAAACTGCATGTTGTGCACCAAGAACCACTGCAGTTGCTGTATATGACTGTTTGGTGTGGAGTCACAAGCATCTTTATTCTCGGTCCGTTCTCTGAAGAGGATACATCCGTAGGGCCTGTCAGGGGGAGGGGGGGGGGGCTCTGTGATGCCTTTACGTTATGGAGACTTCCTTGTACAGCACGTGATTCCTGCTTTGGAAGAGCACAACTGTGTGGAAACCATTCTTTTCATGTAAGATGGGCCAACACTGCATGTCACTCACCCAGTGAAAGATGTGCTTAGTGCAACCTTCCTTAAAACATACCATCTCCAGAGGTTTTCAGATGCATTGCCTGCAAGATGACCTGATCTGAATCCACGTGACTCTCGGCTCTGGCAATACCTAAAAGAATGCATTTACCAGCGGCACATTAGGTCTCTACCTGATCTGAAGGCCAGCACGCAGGAACACATCGCTTAGATTCCACCGGAACTACTGTGAGCAACTGTTGATCACCTCGTTTTACAGAAGTAGCATCTCATTGACACCTCCAGTGCTCGTACAGAATGAATTAACCCTTTAGTGACCAAATTATTTCCAGAAGTTGTAGACTTTTTATGAACACTTTATTGGGCTAAGAAACCGTTCATAAAATCATAGTTTAAATCTTGAAAGTGAGAGTTTAGCCTACGAGTATAAGAAAATTAGTGGGAACTATTGTTCCCACCGAACCCTGGAGTAACTTCACTTGCTAATTTAAAAAAATGTATTTCCTTTATTTTTTAGTACAAAAACATGTCCTTTGAGTTCACTAAGGTGATGTACTATGGAACATAGAGAAGCACGGTGCTACACACAAAGGTACACGACAGTTGCTACTGATTATTTTTGTTCGCTTTTCTTTGTTCTCGGTGCTACATTGGCAGCATCTTCTGTTTGTTGTACCTTTTGTAGGGAAATGAGTTCCAACTTTATCCAGACAAACTTCATCTGGTACTCCAGACACACCTCTTTTTGGTGTTTGACCTTCCTCTTCTCTTACGACTTGAGAAGCCAGAGATAAGCTGCCTTGCCAAGTGCAATCTAAATGTTAGCTGGTCTGCTTTTGTCTTCTGTAGCTTCCACATAACGTAGGAATTGACAACTGCCAAATGCACAAGAAAGGAAAACAGTTTGTGCCACCACCTCCATGAACGACGGCCTACAGCATACCGTTGACGCAGCTGATCAAATCTATCCACTCCTCCCATTATTCTATTATACTCTGCCACAGCCAATGGGCAGAATAGTTCACTTCTGCTTCCACTAACTTACCTTGTAATATTTATGTAATTTTCAGTCAAATGCAGCAAATATACACAAATACTATCTCCCTCATAAATATAAAAGTAGATAAATACAACACAAGTCACTTCACAAGCAAAAGGAAAGCACACTATCCAAAAAACGCTGTAGCGGTCGAAACAGTGGCTCATTTTCACGCGGGAACTGCGCTTCTGCATTGATTGACTCACAAGGTAGAAAAACAACAGCTTTAGCCTAACTGTTGACAATCTACACATAGTTAGCACACTCTAACAGAGATGGTAGCATAAGTTAGAAGTGGGAACACGGATTACCACTGAACTTACAGAGAAAACAAATAAGTGGGAACTATTTCCATTCGCAGCACCAGATTCGCACCTGGTCGCCAAAATTGAAACTAATTTTTCTCCAGCGTAAAACTGTTCTGTGTTAACGCATTAGAATATAAATCGAGTTTCGCTTCCGTATGATAATTACAGCCCACACTGGACCTCTGTGAGTATCTGCACTTTAATTACAGCCATTTGGTATGTCATCATTGCTTCATGCATCGCGTATTACTTTATTTCCAATGTATCAGAATTGCATCACTTCTTCATGGACACCAGTTTTGATGTTAAATCCATAACTAATTTCATATAGCTAATGCTCATTAATTTCATCTTTCCTGGTTTCTTTCTCAATCTGTAGTGTGTTCTCATTAGACTGCTCTTTCCATTCAACAGGTTCTGAAATTCTTCCTCCCTTTCACTAGCCAATAGGAGTATCATCAGTGAATGATATTATTAATATCCATTCTCCCTGAATTTTAATCCACTCTTCCGTCTTTCTTTTATTTCTATCACTGCTTCTTTGATATACAAACTGGAAAGTTGGGATTGAAAGTTTATATCCCTGTCTTACACTCTCTCTAATACTAGCACTCTGTTCCCAGTCTCGTGGAAGTCATCGAGGTCATACGGTAGAAACGCAAGTTCATTAGAACCGGGCTCGGACAGTGAACAGAACCTACCTGAGGTTCACGAGCCTGACAGAAAATTCTTCAAATGGCACAGCTCTGATGTGGCCGCTGTACAAGATATTGAGGCAGTGCAGCTCCTTCAAGTCCAGGACGTGCCGTAGGCTCGGCTGCAGATCTGTCAGGTCGTCAATGTACTGGAGGAGCAGTGTGCGGAGGGCCGGCAGCTGCGCCACGTGGGCCACGGCAGATCCGCCCAGCCCACTACATCCGGAAAGATCCAGTCTACAAGAACAAACAGAAAAATAATGTAACACTTTAAGATGTTGGTGACAACATGAAATTTGCTGTGTAATACACACTACGACAAAAAAGAAAGGCAATGAATTATCCAAATGGGACAGAAATCAGTACATGTACAGACAAACAAATGGTTACATGTTGTGTACATAGTTCCGTGTAGTCAGTGCGTACACAAATTTCCCAGTATAGTGCGCCCCGCTAAGCACAACAGCGCAGGCGCAGCGCTCGTCCGTCTCCGCACTACGAGATGGCGCTGCCTTAGAGACGGACCAAATTCTGCTTCCGCCGATCCGCGTATTAATATGTAACACAGCCAATGAGACTGCTGCTAACGTAGAACCTTTTCTCCTCGGAGATCACACTCGCACAGTGATACCTGAACGCGCGAGGTATTATAACGAGTGTACAGACCTCCGATTAGTCAGTCTGCATTAGTCTGCACCAGTCTGCATTAGTCTGTACCAGTCTATAGTCGAGTTTCAGTCTGCACCTAAGAAGATTATCATATTCCTGTACATAGCCATGAAGATAAATGTATAGATACTTTGTCAAGTATCAGAGATATGTGAGAATAAGATTAACGTACCAAGACCAAAGGAACTTAAGATTGTCAATTGTAAACAGCATCCAGAATCAAGTTACGTAATGTTTATGCTTGTTATCATTTTAATAAATGTGTGTGAAAATTAATCAAGTTCTGTTTAAAGTTGGTCACCGTCAATCTGCTACTCTAAGCGTGCAAGTGGCATTTCTATCGTCCGACCTAACGGCAGAAGATAAACAGGCCAAGATAAGACGACGAGACATATTGCTGACACTCGCCTACTTCGTTAGAGCGACAAGTCAAATAATCTGACGGTGTGTGTACCGAAGGTCTTGCAGTACGCACACCACATTACAATTTCAGAAAAAAACTGGATGATTCATTCAGGAGAGAGAGCTCCACAAATTGAGCAAATCAATAGTGCATTGGTCCATCTCTGGCACCTGTGCAAGGTTGGCACCGATGACGGAGTTGTCGAGTGTCCTCCTGGGGAATACCGGGCCAAATTCTGACCTATCGATCCATTAGATCGTCGTAATTCTGAGACTGTTGGAGCACCCTACCCATAGCGCTCCAAATGCTCTCGATTGGGAAGACATCCGGCAAACTTGCTGACCGAGGTAGGGTTTGGCAAGCACCAAGAAAAGCAGTAGAAACTCTCGCCCTGTGGAGGCAGGCATTATCTTGCCAAAACGTAAGCCGAGGACAGCTCGCCACGAACGGCGACAAAACGGGGCGTAGAGTAGCATCCACTAACTGTCGTGCCGCAAGTGTTCCGAGGATGACAACTGAAGGAGTGCTGAAAACAAATGGCACCTCAAACCGTCACTTCTGGTTGTCGCACCGTATGGCGGGTGACAGACAGGTTGGTATCCCTCTGCTATCTGGGGTACCTCCAGTCTGGAATAAAATTGTCTTCAGTGATGAGCTCTGCTCGAAATTGAGCCACAGTGACCGGCAAAGACCTGCCTGGGGACACCCCGGACTGTAGTGGGATACCAACAGACAGCAAAACAACCGGAACTGATAGTCTGGAGTGCCACTTGTTTTCGTAGCAGCTCACTTTCGGTTGTTATCGTCGGAAAACTTGTGGCATAGCAGCAAGTCGACACTATTTGGTTGCCATCCACAGCAGCCTTACAGCACAGTGATACGTCAACGATATTCTACGCCCCTTTTGGTTGCCCTTCCTGCTCTTACATTTCAGCAAGATAATGCCAGCCCAAACACGGCGAGAGTTGCTACTGCCCGTCTTCACGCTCGCCAAACTCTACCTCGGCCAGCGAGGTTGCCGGATCACTCCCCAACTGAGAACATTTGAAGCATTATGGGCAAAGCTTTAATGATCTCAGGATTTCGATGACAGAATTGGGCACCCAATATCCGTCAGGAAGACATCCGACGACTCTGTCGATCGGAACCGAGACGAATAACTGCTTGCGTAGAGGCCAGAGGTAGACCGACGCGTAGTCGACTTGCTCAATTTCTGAAGCTCTTTCTCTCGAATAAATCATCCAACTTTTCTGAAATTTTAATGATTTGTTTGTCTGTGCACGTACATCACATCTGCCAGTTTCCATCCCTCTGGACAATTCCTTCGTGGTGTGACGTGTTCTTGACTTAGAGCGGCATTTACACGTGAGTAATTTCCTGTGCACACTAAGTGCAGCAGCTGTTGCAAATACATGCACGGGAACAGACTCTCACTCAGCTCTGTCCCGTGGCACAATCTTCTGGGCCTTTGCAGCTAAGGGGAAAAAGTACAGGGTCTTCATAAACGAGTGGTGCATTTTCATATATTTATTGATTTATACGGGCACATTTTACATCATAATTTTACATCACTACATGACTACGGAGAGCACAGGCTCGCTGTGTCGTCGGGACCGGAACACGGGTCCGGGAACTGCGACGGACGAGCCCGGTGGCGGTCGCGGTCGGGGTAGTATGTGGAGCTCAGTGGGAATGTGTGCACGCATAGCGACAGTGGGCCCGGGAGCTGTGACGGGCAGTCGGCCGACGAGACGGGAGGAGACGTCTGGAGAACTGGAGACGAGATCACAGCTAGTGAAGTGGCCTGCCGGAGACACTGTGTTAATAGCAGATGGCAGGCGCGGTGCAAGCTGGCCGTATCGTGTGGTGTGACGTCATTACGGTGTGGCACGGGCATTCGAAACGGACGCGGCGGCCAGCTCGCGTGACGCAGTCCGCCGGCTGCCGGAGTGCCCGTTTGGAGCACGGTCTCGGGGGCTGCCCGGCGAGGTCGGGGACGGGACGAGGTGGGCGTGGCCGCGCAGTGGCAGCTGGCGGTACGCGTGCGCCGCTGACGGCTAGGGGAGTGGGCTCTGCCTAACAGCTCGCACGGGGAGTGTCGTCCGTGGACAAGTCCTCCACTGAAACTTCCTAGCAGATTAAAACTGTGTGCCGGACCGAGACTCGAAGTGCTAGGAAGTTTCGTATCAGCGCACACTCCGCTGCAGAGTGAAAATCTCATTCTGGGAACATCCTCGAGGCTGTGGCTAAGCCATGTCTCCGCAATATCCTTTCTTTCAGGAGTGCTAGTTCTGCAAGTTTCGCAGGAGAGTTTCTGTAAAGTTTGGAAGGTAGGAGACGAGATACTGGCAGAAGTAAAGCTGTGAGGACGGGGCGTGAGTCGTGCTCGGGTAGCTCAGGGGTAGAGCACTTGCCCCTGAAAGGCAAAGGTCCCGAGTTCGAATCTCGGTCCGGCACACAGTTTTAATCTGCTAGGAAATTTCATATCAGCGCACACTCCGCTGCAGAGTGAAAATCTCCTCCACTGGTTCGAAGAACTGAACGAGAATCAGAGTAGTTGAGATGAAAGCTGTCTCAATTCTGTCCACGGAGACTTTAGTCGGCTCGCCATTACATTTGATCTGCAGAATGTTCTCGTCACGGTGATCGTGCGGTGGACTCGTGACTATGGCAGCATAAGTGGTGGCCGTGCCACGTCTACGCACAATACCGGGTGAAAAGTATTTAATGCGACAAACTCTGGGAGGTTGTAGGGGACGTCAAAACAAATATTTTCCCTAATGTCATTTTTACCTATGAGGATTATTTAAACTGGTGGAGGCTGTATTATGCTCGTCAGTTGTTAGAGGCCGTGTTACGCTCTTCAGTTGTAGGCAACTGCTGTCCACCAGTGTAGTAGTGCGTTGTCTCTGTTTACTAATGGAGCGATACACCTGGAGTGAGTACACTGATATGGTTGGTGCGTACTACGTAGCGCACCACAACGGACGAGCTGCACAGCGGGTTTATCAACAGCAATATCCTAATCGCCGTATCCCGCATCACACGACCTTTGCTGCTGTGTACCGTCGTCTGCGTGAGACCGGGTCATTTAGCAGGTTACCGGGACAGGGACGCCTTCACCCGCTAAGAACACTGCAATTTGAGGAAGCTGTCTTGCAGCATGTGGAGCGGGATCCTTCAATCAGCACTCGTGCATTTGCACGTAACTTGGGGACGAATCAGACGAATGTAAGAACAGTCCTTCGAGAGCAGTTGTTACGTCCATTTCACTTACAGCGTGTCCACAACCTGGAACCAGTTGATTATCCACCCAGAGCACAGTTTTCGCAGTGGTACCTGGAACAGTGTGATTTGCATCCTACATTTCCATCCTCTGTGTCGTTTATCGATGAAGCAACGTTCGGGAGTGATGGAGTCTTCAACATGCACAGTTCGCATGCTAGGAGTGAGGATAACCCACATGCCACAGTTACTAGCGCTCATCAAGTGCGGCTCTTCGTTAATGTGTGGTTCCGTGTTGTTGGGGGCTGTTTAATTGGACCGTACCTGCTACCTTGAAAGGCGGATATAAGATGAACATCAACAAAAGCAAAACAAGGATAATGGAATGTAGTCTAAGTAAGTCGGGTGATGCTGAGGGAATTAGATTAGGAAATGAGGCACTTAAAGTAGTAAAGCAGTTTTGCTATTTGGGGAGCAAAATAACTGATGATGGTCGAAGTGGAGAGGATATAAAATGTAGGCTGGCAGTGGCAAGGAAAGCGTTTCTGAAGAAGAGAAATTTGTTAACATCCAGTATTGATTTAAGTGTCAGGAAGTCATTTCTGAAAGTATTCGTATGGAGTGTAGCCATGTATGGAAGTGAAACATGGACGATAAATAGTTTGGACAAGAAGAGAATAGAAGCTTTCGAAATGTGGTGCTACAGAAGAATGCTGAAGATAAGGTGGGTAGATCACATAACTAATGAGGAAGTATTGAATAGGATTGGGGAGAAGAGACGTTTGTGGCACAACTTGACCAGAAGAAGGGATCGGTTGGTAGGACATGTTCTGAGGCATCAGGGGATCACCAATTTAGTGTTGGAGGGCAGCGTGGAGGGTAAAAATCGTAGAGGGAGACCAAGAGATGAATACACTAAGCAGATTCAGAAGGATGTAGGTTGCAGTAGGTACTGGGAGATGAAAAAGCTTGCACAGGATAGAGTAGCATGGAGAGCTGCATCAAACCAGTCTCAGGACTGAAGACGACAACAACAACAACCTGCTACCTAGGCCATTAATTGGCAGGCACTATTACAATTTTCTCGCCAGAGCATTGTCAGAATTGCTGGAAGACGTCCCGCTCCCTACAAGACAACGCACGTGGTTCCAACATGACGGGGCGCCGGCACATTTCAGTCTTCGTGTGCGCCGATCCCTGGACCGACGGTTCCCAGAAACGTGGATTCGCAGAGGTGGTCCTGTACCGTGGCCTGCTCGATCCTAAGGTATGTCCCCTCTGGACTTTTTTGTTTGGGGAGAGATGCGCAACCTTGGTTAGGCAACTCCTGTTGCATAAGAAGAGGACCTGGTTGCCCGGATAGTAGCAGCAGCAGGAACAATTCAGGATACTCCTGGTGTTTTTGCCCGTGTGAGACAGAACACGATCCGACGGTGTAACCTTTGTTAACGAGTCAATGGAGGCATTTTTGAAAATCTACTGTAACTGAAATTGGGTTGTGTTAATGTGTTGTCTCTTGGTCATAAGAAAATGGAAGAGAGTTTCTTAGTTTAATTAATTTGCCATCAGAGAAATATTCCTCTACCGGTTTAAATACTCCTCATAGGAAAAAATGACATTAGGGAAAAATATTTGTTTTGATGTCCCCTACAACCTCCCAGAGTTTGTCGGTTTAAATACTTTCCACCCTGTATAATGTGCGACACTGTAAATCGGCTCGAACAAATGCCCACCGGTAATGTGCTGTGTGAGCGCGTGCAGTCGGAGGTCGGCTGTACGACTGGGCAGATGTTGAGCCAGTGTGGGCCCCGAGGCACGGTAGTACCCCCTCCAGTAATTCACCGGGAATGGCGAGCGACTGACCACAGGCGAGGTGCACAGGTGGAATACCGATCTCATGCTCCGGATTACTCACAGGCGACAAATATGAGCCAAAGCGCGTCCGTCCGGCTGATGCCGTGACACAGCGGGGATGCTTCCGGTATACGGTGGAGCCGCTCCGGGTGGCTACGCAGACGTCAAGTGCACGACGACGAGTCCGGAAGTGTGTCGGACTGCCGTCGCGTCCCGCCCAATGTGCAAACTGCGTCTCATCTCACTGGCACCGTTTGATTCGTGGACACGACAGGACGAAGCAAACAGTCGGCACTCGTTCAAATCCGTCAAGGTGTCACTGGGGGGCCACGCATTGTACTCGATCCGCGTGGTCCGTGGCTGACAGAATCGGAAATAGGCGTAACTGCCCACGAGGCGTGGAGGTCTAGCTGACACTGGCTTTTGCTTGGCTGGGTGCTCCACCGGCCATTAGATCTCCTCTCACAGGTAAACGCTGACGTGCTGCTACCCACGTCATTCTGTGGGACGCCTGCCACAAGTTGCTGAAAATGTTACAGAGTTTGGCATAACTACGTTTAATATCTTTTGTGTGATCTGAAATTTAAAAACCTCTCTCACACCGGCCTGATTTAGCGTCACTGATCAGGATAGTAAAAAACATGCGTATATTAAGGGAATCTTAATTCACAAAGCAGGCTTATCACATTCACACAGTTCAATACTGTTCTATCCTGATTACATTGAGCTTAACTTAAATTCCATAAGGCAGTGAAGCAATTCGAAGTCTCGGTGCGACGAAAATTGTCAGTCGATGTCCTGAAAACATTTGTAATAATTATTAACTTTCGGTGATCACATGGGGAAGACCGGAGATCTGCTGGTAAGACCGTGCTAGCCTATTTATTTGAAGTAACTGGATATCTTGAGCATACAAAACGGCAGGTTCGTCCAGTGCAAATCAGACGTTCCCCACTGATCCCGCGCAACACAGCGTAGTAAGCAGACACTGTCAATAATAAACAGTTAAATAATACGCGAACACACTTACTTTAGTTCAGTTCGTGTATTAAATTCCTTCTCATACAGAATCTCATCAAGATGGCGACTAGCTCAACAATACATACATATACATCTTCTTTCTTTCACGGCTAATCGGCAAGATCTGAATCTTTCTTTTCATAAGAGAAAACATAGATAGCAGAGAAGCTATTCCATGGAGTAAATGCACGCTCCAAGGAATAATAGGGCTTGAAACTACTTTGCATTGATAATCATCGTATATTAAAGTTTAGGAATCGGTAAGATAAGAAGAGATATTTCGAAATATGTAGTGAGTTATATAATTTATAAAAATTTCTCAAAATATTGCGTAGAGACCGCTGCAAGAGACATTACATACAGTACTGCTCAGGTGACAACCTCGGATTTCAAACAGAGTCCACAAAGTGGGTGCCCCATCTTCTCACCACAGACGACAAATTTCATCATCGTGAGGCGTACAAACAGCTACTGAAACGCTACCAAACTGAAGGGCAACATTTTGTGCACCGGAGTTTGATCTGTGGTTAAACGTGGGTCCACTGTTACGCACGGGAATCGAAAAAAGCAGCCCAAAATGGCACACAAGAGACGACTCTACACCAACTGAGTGCCTTAAATTCTCTCTCTGTGGGGAAGGTCATTGCGAGAGTCTTTTTTTTATATTAAGGAAGTTCTCATCAGTTTTCTCCAAGAATGCTGTACTGTCACCGCCGGATACTACTGCCATTTTCTTCATCGATCGGAAAGTGAATATCGTCAGAAAATACCAAATCTCGGGCGTGACTAGGCTGCTTGACATTGCTCGACCCCACACGGCAGCCCAAACTCGACAAAAACTTTGGGAGCTGTCGTGTGCCACACTACGACATCCTCCCTACACTCCGCACTTATTGTCCTGCGATTTTCATTTGTTTGGACCACTAAAAGAAGCACTTGGACAATACAGATCTCACAACAATCACGCTGCTAAATGTTTGTGTGAACCCTGCTGTTACAGCCACATTCATTTTGTGAAAACGGGAGTAAGAAAACTACCTGTTGTTGTTGTTGTGGTCTTCAGTCCTGAGACTGGTTTGATGCAGCTCTCCATGCTACTCTATCCTGTGCAAGCTTCTTCATCTCCCAGTACCTACTGCAGCCTACATCCTTCTGAATCTGCTTACTGTATTCATCTCTTGGTCTCCCTCTACGATTTTTACCCTCCACTCTGCCCTCCAATGCTAAATTTGTGATCCCCTGATGCCTCAGAACATGTCCTACCAACCAATCCCTTCTTCTACTCAAGTTGTGCCACAAACTTCTCTTCTCCCCAATCCTATTCAATACCTCCTCATTAGTTAAGTGATCTACCCATCTAATCTTCAGCATTCTTCTGTAGCACCACATTTCGAAAGCTTCTATTCTCTTCTTGTCCAGTCTTTTTATTGTCCATGTTTCACTTCCATACATGGCTACACTCCATACAAATACTTTCAGAAACGACTTCCTGACACTTAAATCTATACCCGATGTTACGCTTTCCTTGCCATTTCCAGTCTACATTTTATATCCTCTCTACTTCGACCATCACCAGTTATTTTGCTACCCAAATAGCAAAACTCCTTTACTACTTTAAGTGTCTCGTTTCCTAATCTAATTCCCTCAGCATCAGCCGACTTAATTCGACTACATTCCATTATCCTCGTTTTGCTTTTCTTGATGTTTATTTTATACCGTCCTTTCAAGACACTGTCCATTCCGTTCAACAGCTCTTCCAAGTCCTTTGCTGTCTCTGAGGTTCGCCGATGACATTGTAATTCTGTCAAAGTTTTTATTTCTTCTCCATGGATTTTAATACCTACTCCGTTCTTTTCTTTTGTTTTATTTACTGCTTGCTCAATATACAGATTGAATAACATCAGGGAGAGGCTACAACCCTGTCTCACTCCCTTCCCAACCACTGCTTCCCTTTCATGTCCCTCGACTCTTATACCTGCCATCTGGTTTCTGTACAAATTCTAAATAGCCTTCCGCTCCCTGTATTTTACCCCTGCCACCTTCAGAATTTGAAAGAGAGTATTCCAGTCAACATTGTCAAAAGCTTTCTCTGTTGTTGTTGTTGTGGTCTTCAGTCCTGAGACTGGTTTGATGCAGCTCTCCATGCTACTCTATCCTGTGCAAGCTTCTTCATCTCCCAGTACCTACTGCATCCTACATCCTTCTGAATCTGCTTAGTGTATGCATCTCTTGGTCTCCCCCTACGATTTTTACCCTCCACGCTGCCCTCCAATACTAAATTGGTGTTCCCTTGATGCCTCAGAACATGTCCTACCAACCGATCCCTTCTTCTGGTCAAGTTGTGCCACAAACTCCTCTTCTCCCCAATCCGATTCAGTACCTCCTCATTAGTTATGTGATCTACCCATCTAATCTTCAGCATTCTTCTGTAGCACCACATTTCGAAAGCTTCTATTCTCTTCTTGTCCAAACTATTTATCGTCCATGTTTCACTTCCATACATGGCTACACTCCATACAAATACTTTCAGAAAAGACTTCCTGACACTTAAATCTATACTCGATGTTAACAAATTTCTCTTCTTCAGAAACGCTTTCCTTGCCATTGCCAGTCTACATTTTATATCCTCTCTACTTCGACCATCATCGGTTATTTTGCTCCCCAAATAGCAAAACTCCTTTACTACTTTAAGTGTCTCATTTCCTAATCTAATACCCTCAACATCACCCGACTTACTTCGACTACATTCCATTATCCTCGTTTTGCTTTTGTTGATGTTCATCTTATATTCTCCCTTCAAGACACCATCCATTCCGTTCAACTGCTCTTCCAAGTCCTTTGCTGTCTCTGACAGAATTACAATGTCATCGGCGAACCTCAAAGTTTTTATTTCTTCTCCATGGATTTTAATACCTACTCCGAATTTCTCTTTTGTTTCCTTCACTGCTTGCTCAATATACAGATTGAATAACATCGGGGAGAGGCTACAACCCTGTCTTACTCCCTCCCCAACCACTGCTTCCCTTTCGTGTCCCTCGACTCTTATAACTGCCATCTGGTTTCTGTACAAATTGTAAATAGCCTTTCGCTCCCTGTATTTTACCCCTGCCACCTTTAGAATTTGAAAGAGAGTATTCCAGTCAACATTGTCAAAAGCTTTCTCTAAGTCTACAAATGCTAGAAACGTAGGTTTGCCTTTCCTTAATCTTTCTTCTAAGATAAGTCGTAAGGTCAGTATTGCCTCACGTGTTCCAGTATTTTTACGAAATCCACACTGATCTTCCCCGAGGTCGGCTTCTACCAGTTTTTCCATTCGTCTGTAAAGAATTCGTGTTAGTATTTTGCAGCATTGGCTTATTAAACTGATTGTTCGGTAATTCTCACATCTGTCAACACCTGCTTTCTTTGGGATTGGAATTATTATATTCTTCTTGAAGTCTGAGGGTATTTCGCCTGTTTCATACATCTTGCTCACCAGATGGTAGAGTTTTGTCAGGACTGGCTCTCCCAAGGCCGTCAGTAGTTCCAATGGAATGTTGTCTACTCCGGGGGCCTTGTTTCGACTCAGGTCTTTCAGTGCTCTGTCAAACTCTTCACGCAGTATAGTATCTCCCATTTGATCTTCATCTACATCCTCTTCCATTTCCATAATATTGTCCTCAAGTACATCGCCCTTGTATAGACCCTCTATATACTCCTTCCACCTTTCTGCTTTCCCTTCTTTGCTTAGAACTGGGTTTCCATCTGAGCTCTTGATGTTCATAGAAGTCGTTCTCTTATCTCCAAAGGTCTCTTTAATTTTCCTGTAGGCAGTATCTATCTTACCCCTAGTGAGATAAGCCTCTACATCCTTACATTTGTCCTCTAGCCATCCCTGCTTAGCCATTTTGCACTTCCTGTCAATCTCATTTTTGAGACGTTTGTATTCCTTTTTGCCTGCTTCATTTACTGCATTTTTATATTTTCTCCTTTCATCAATTAAACTCAATATTTCTTCTGTTACCCAAGGATTTCTACTAGCCCTCGTCTTTTTACCTACTTTATCCTCTGCTGCCTTCACTACTTCATCCCTCAAAGCTACCCATTCTTCTTCTACTGTATTTCTTTCCCCCATTCCTGTCAATTGTTCCCTTATGCTCTCCCTGAAACTCTGTACAACCTCTGGTTCTTTCAGTTTATCCAGGTCCCATCTCCTTAAATTCCCACCTTTTTGCAGTTTCTTCAGTTTTAATCTACAGGTCATAACCAATAGATTGTGGTCAGAGTCCACATCTGCCCCTGGGAATGTCTTACAATTTAAAACCTGGTTCCTAAATCTCTGTCTTACCATTATATAATCTATCTGATACCTTTTAGTATCTCCAGGGTTCTTCCATGTATACAACCTTCTTCTATGATTCTTGAACCAAGTGTTAGCTATGATTAAGTTGTGCTCTGTGCAAAATTCTACCAGGCGGCTTCCTCTTTCATTTCTTAGCCCCAATCCATATTCACCTACTACGTTTCCTTCTCTCCCTTTTCCTACACTCGAATTCCAGTCACCCATGACTATTAAATTTTCGTCTCCCTTCACTATCTGAATAATTTCTTTTATTTCATCATACATTTCTTCAATTTCTTCGTCATCTGCAGAGCTAGTTGGCATATAAACTTGTACTACTGTAGTAGGTGTGGGCTTCGTATCTATCTTGGCCACAATAATGCGTTCACTAAGCTGTTTGTAGTAGCTTACCCGCGTTGCTATTTTCCTATTCATTATTAAACCTACTCCTGCATTACCCCTATTTGACTTTGTGTTTATAACCCTGTAGTCACCTGACCAGAAGTCTTGTTCCTCCTGCCACCGAACTTCACTAATTCCCACTATATCTAACTTTAACCTATCCATTTCCCTTTTCAAATTTTCTAACCTACCTGCCCGATTAAGGGACCTGACATTCCACGCTCCGATCCGTAGAACGCCAGTTTTCTTTCTCCTGATAACGACATCCTCTTGAGTAGTCCCCGCCCGGAGATCCGAATGGGGGACTATTTTACCTCCGGAATATTTTACCCAAGAGGACGCCATCATCATTTAATCATACAGTAAAGCTGCATGCCCTCGGGAAAAATTACAGCCGTAGTTTCCCCTTGCTTTCAGCCGTTCGCAGTATCAGCACAGCAAGGCCGTTTTGGTTATTGTTACAAGGCCAGATCAGTCAATCATCCAGACTGTTGCCCTTGCAACTACTGAAAAGGCTGCTGCCCCTCTTCAGGAACCACACGTTTGTCTGGCCTCTCAACAGATACCCCTCCGTTGTGGTTGTACCTACAGTACGGCTATCTGTATCGCTGAGGCACGCAAGCCTCCCCACCAACGGCAAGGTCCATGGTTCATAGGAGTAGTTCACAAATGCTAGAAACGTAGGTTTGCCTTTCCTTAATCATTCTTCCAAGATACTACCTATCACCTGGGAAAAATTTATTTCCCTTTCAGAAGACTATACACAGATTAAATAACTTGTGTGTGTGCGTTTTTCTGAAGTGAACTTATAAAAAAAAATTCAAATTAATAGTTGAATCTCTTATGTACGTGAGCATAAAACATGTTCCAAAACTGTATAACAGCGACGTCCGGTACTTACATGTGTAAGTGTTTAAGACGGTGGATCTCGGCAAGTGCTCCGTCTGTGAGACTCGTCGCAAAAATCAGCCTCAGCTCGCGCAGTGACGGGCATCCCCGAGAAATGGTGACCACCGCGTCATCCGGGAGGTTGGTGGCGTGCGGCAGGTCCAACCTCTGCAGCAGTGGTAGGCAGCCGGGCCTGCAGTTGTTCAAAACAACACCTGTTACAAATGTAAATCTAAGCTGCACAGATGAAATATTAGTCAGCCCCTCAAAAGAGTACCCTATTTACTCGAATCTAAGCCGCACCTGAAAAATGAGACTCGAAATCAAGGAAAAAAAATTTTCCCGAATCTAAGCCGCACCTGAAATTTGAGACTCGAAATTCAAGGGGAGAGAAAAGTTTTAGGCCGCACCTCCAAATCGAAACAAAGTTGGTCCATTGTAATATGAGACACAATTTAGGTCGAATAAATGACGATACTGCTACAGTAGTTTGGTTCGAGTCGTAAGCTTAGCAGTTACGCTTTACCAGGTAGCCGTTGCCATTGCTATGCGTCACGCGCTCCGTCCGTATTTATACGGGTACCCTTCCTTTTTCACGTGCTGCGTCTGGTTTGAATCGATTGCTTATTTTTCTTTGATCTGATAAGTGCCGTTCTCTTTGTTATAGGTGTTTACGTCACTCTAAGCTGAAAATGCATTACTGTACTGTGTCATGCACTGTTTGTCGCATTCTGATAGTGGGAGTTTACGGCTGTGGTTTACGGGCTGTCGCCGCTCGCGGCATGGCTTGCTTATGTGCACGCTACCGCCGCTTACAATGAAAAAAAAAAAAAAGAAAAAAAAAAGAGGAATTGTCAGAGTAGTGAAACAATGACAAGACACTGCTATTTGTTGTTACTTACACTGCTGCTTTCTTTGATAATGATCAACAAGATACAAATAATAGACTGCGTATGATAGAAGATGTTCTGAACGAGAGTTTAGCGAAAATTTTTCACCGTTTGAAAATATTTGCAGACGCCTCTTTAGTACATTACATTCTGCACAGAAATTAGAGTCATCTTAGATTTAAAAATCTAGTCAATTGCCGTGCTTCATTTCTGAGTGTATCGCGTTTGCTGTTGTCTCACTCAAGTTTCGTAGTTTATTAGGCAGACAGGATTTAAATGAGATAGCAGCAAACACGAAAGAATACATGGGAAAATGTTTATATTCGTATTATTCTTGTGGTGAAGAGAATACTGCATGTGATTCACAATTCATAAAAGTTCCTATTAGCAACCATCTCTTCTCACAGGTAGGAAAAAATTCAGAATGTAGAGTTGCCCATATTGACAAAAACCCCAACAGTCTTGCCAGTCGGATTTTCGTTGAAATGCTGCTCCATCGAAGGTGAACAATACGTAATTTGTATTTACTTCGTTGGATAATGTATGAAAATGCAGTGGTCGAAACTCGGGGCAGAGGAAAAAGCTCGTCTTCCATCTTTTTTTTTAAATTTATTTACTGACGCAGAGGTTTTGGCGCCAGAATTTATCTTTGTGCCTGCAAAGCAAGCCTGTGTAGCGCTACATATATTCGACGGCGGAAGTTAGTTGTGTGGCGGCACCTACCAACATTTTTGAGAACTTCGCTTACTTTGCACTCGATTCGAAGCCGCAGGCGGTTTTTTGGATTACAAAAACCGGAAAAAAAGTGCGGCTTAGATTCGAGTAAATACGGTACACAGATCGCTCTGGAGTGGTGCACACGTGTGTAACTGGTAGTGAGCGGTCACGGGAGCAGGAGACGTGACAGAATGGCGCAGAGGAGGTATCTCGCCTGCAGGTGCCCGTGACCGCACCCTCGGTGAAGTTGCCGCATTTATTGGGATATCGACACGGAGTGTCCGGTGTGCCTACAGAGGCTAGTCCACCACTCACAGCATATTACAACAGAGGTCCTAACCACATTCTAACCCACTGGGAGACGAGTGTCGTGCCGTTTCGACGATAATTTCGTACCTGACAGGAATTGTTGCATTTTCGAGATGAACATTGTAAAGAGAACTGCACGTAACGAACGTACGGTGTTTGGTGCCTCGCAGAAGGCCGTCATTCAGAGCCGCACGTAAAGCTCATAGTTGCAGCTCAAGTTACGCACTGTAATTGAGTCGACAACTTGACGAGCGGTCCATCATCCGAGTATTATTCTCGATGACTTTTACCTCGATTAACTTCTTATGCAGTTGCCTTTCTCAAATTTTCTCGGTGCCGAGGTGTTGTGTACATAGTTCTGTGTAGTCAGCGCGTACACAACTTTCCCACTAGAGCGCGCCCCGCTAAGCACAACAACGCAGGCGCAGCGCTCGTCCGTCTCCGCACTACGAGATGGCGCTGCCTTAGAGACGGACCAAATTCTGCTTCCGCCGATCCGCAGTGATACCTGAACGCGCGAGGTATTATAACGAGTATACAGACCTCCGATTAGTCAGTCTGCATTAGTCTGCATTAGTCTGTAGTCAAGTTTCAGTATACGCCTAATAAGATTATCATATTCCTGTACGCCGGTCGCTGGTGGCCAAGCGGTTCTGGCGCTGCAGTCTGGAACCACGCGACCACTACGGTCGCAGGTTCGAATCCTGCCTCGGGCATGGATGTGTGTGTTGTCCTTAGGTTAGTTAGGTTTAAGTAGTTCTAAGTTCTAGGGGACTTATGACCTCAGCAGTTGAGTCCCATAGTGCTCAGAGCCATTTGAACCATATTCCTGTACATAGCCATGAAGAGAAATATATAGACACTTTGTCAAGTATCAGAGATATGTGAGAATAAGATTAACGTACCAAGACCAAAGGAACTTCAGATTGTCAATTGTAAACAGCATCCAGAATCAAGTTACGTAATGTCTGTGCTTTTTATTATTTTAATAAATGTGTGTGAAAATTAATCACGTTCTGTTTAAAGTCTCTAAGCGTGCAAGTGGCATTTATATCGTCTGACCTAACGGCAGAAGATAAACACGCCACGATAAGACTACGAGACATATTGCTGACACTCGCTTTCTTCATTAGAGCGACAAGTCAAATAATCTGATGGTGTGTGTACCGAAGGTCTTACAGTACGCACACCCCAAGAGGACCTGCTGCACAATGCCAAATATTGCAGTATGACTTCTTCTCCATCAACAGAATATTGAGGGCGGGAAGAGAGCTTTGTAGTATTTACACTACTAAATGATATAACAACTCTTTGAAGAACCTTTATGTTTTTGGTTGTTCTTTGTAACAATTACAACATTGGATCTCTTGTTAATCAGAAAAACATATCCTAAAGGAATGTCAGAGCAGATCAGAAGAGAATGACACCTTTCTTCAGCTCCTTTCAACCGTCCGTCTGGGACGCAGCCGAGCCACGACGCCGAAGCACGAGTGACTGCTATCGCACCCCGGTGACATTCTGCGCTAGCTCGTCTCGCTCCAACTCTGTATACTCGTGAAACCGGCACGAACACAGTGGAAAATTCTCTGCGGCCCAACTACCTAAACAATAGTTTTACACGGACATCTTTCATCTAATCGTGAGCAAGAGGTGGAGCAACCTGTTACACCACGAGCTGCACACATTCGACAGGCCAAACGACACGGACTGGACAGTACCCAGTTGGAGTCGTACGGTTTGGTCCAGTGGGTCGTGATACTGCTCATTTTTGTACGACACAAGGTATCGAGTGCGCCGGTGACCCGATGAGGTGTTTAATCTGCAGTATGTACCGTGACTTGAGCACTTTTGTTCAGGTTACTGTGAAGACTAACAGTGTTTATTTCCACATTTTCAGTGACCAAGCGTCTTCCTTCTGTGTATGTTCATGATCAGTATGCTGTTGACATTCCTGTCATTTGAGATGACAACAGCCATCTTCACAGGGCTGTAAGCATACATACCCAGTTTCATAAACACTCGATAGCCCTGCCACACCTTGACTTCTCCTCTATATCAGCCAGTATAAATCCCATAGGAGAATATGTGGGACTTTCTCAAATAGTGGTGGGAAGTAGCAATCGATATCCCCACATTTTTTGTAGCTCTAGAGGATCTGAGCATTGACCAGCGGCTTCGGCTGGGTTTGGCATACCTGAAACAGCCACTGGACTCTCAGCCACTGTGAAAGTGTTAATGTGATGTCTTTATGGGGTGAGTAACTTTGTGTACGGTGCACTTAGAATGGCACTCTCTGCTGGCACATGCAAATGTTCACTTAGGTCGTATCAAAGCCAATCACAAACTTGTGAAACTTGAATTTCTGCAGATGTATAAGATATTCAAACAACTTGAGGGACTACAGTCAGGAGATGTTTTAGGCAACCAATGATACATAGCCAGGTGAACAGCCCTTCATTTTTGAGGCACAAATGCAATAGGGCAGCATTGTGTAAGGAATTTTAAAACCTCGATATGTAGGTCACATTCAGACAAACACTGTGATGATAGGTGTCAAAAGTTATCAACAGCAAATACTAAATGGTGACGTCTCTAGAAATGGAAGTTTTTGCTTAAATTCCATTTAAAATCCAGCTCTCTCTCTCTCTCTCTCTCTCTCTCTCTCTCTCTCATCAAACAACAGAGAGACAGAGTTAATGTTGCTTCCTCTCCTGCTAATAATTAATATTCACAATCAATAACTTCCGGTGTTCATCATCTTTGGTTGTGTAGTGGAGCTAGTGTGCCTGTCAAAATATTGGCGGTTGTCAAAGATGTCACTAGCTGTGTTCTAGTAAGACATTTGAACATGTACACTCTCAAATAGTACCAAATACGAGAGGCAAGGAAAAGAATATTTGGTTTTTGGTTCTCCAGCACTTTTCATTGAAGATAACTGAAGGAAAACTTACTTTACAACATATTTTGGTAGCTGAGCTACTTTTTTATGTAGCTGCCACTCAAATTTAAATACCTGTCACAGAGCTCTACAAGCTTCCTATGCCTTTTGCAGACTCATTTGCCATCAAGTTGTTGAGCCAGTCACTACTGACCTCTTTCAGTTTGTTGTCAGTACCATTGTGCTCTCAGCTCAAAAAGTTCTTCATTTTGTGAAAAAGATCATAATCATTTCAGGACCAGATCTGGGCTATGACGTCGCTGTTCAAAAGCTTTCCACGTAAACTGCCATGGCGACGCAGCAGAATGCGGCCGAACATTATCGTGAAGAACCACAGTGCTGCCGGAAAACAACCCACGCATCAGTTTTGATTGGCGTGGCGCAGTCTCCGAAGGGTCTGACGGCAGGCTGCAGCATTTTTGGTCTCTCCTTTAACCCTACAGCCAAAGAGCAGAATGCCCATTCGATCCCTAAACACTGTGGCTGTAGCCTTTCTGGTGATCAGAATTTGTTGATTTTTTTGTTTTGATGGAAATCATGAATGGTGCCATTTGAATGACACACACTTTGTTTCTGTACTTTTACATGGAACCCACGTCTTGCAACCAGTGACAATGCGGTTACAAAAATCCCCACCATACTTGTTGTGCTGTGTGAGAAATGTTGCTGCAGCTCCCATTCATTGTCATTTTGTGTCTATCTGCCAAATGTCAAGAATACCACCTGGTACACACTTTCTATAGCCGAAATCACCAGAATTAGTTTGATAAAATCCATGTGGTACACACTTTCTATAGCCCAAATCACCAGAATCAATTTGAAAAAATTGATCATGGAATTTCAGGAAAGCACAAGTTCAGTCCGTCAATAGTGGAACGTTTATGGCATTGAATTTTTTTCCTGGGTTTGTCAGTAGCAACTGCCACTCTGCCTGATCGTTCTTCATCATAAATTTTCCTTTGTCTGCCACTAAATGCGATGCACAATTTTTGAACTAAAACTTCATTCAACACACTTCCATAATGTTTTGTTATGTGTTTGTAAATTTCAATACAGCAGACTTTTTGGCATTCATAAACCACATTATGCTAAGAACCTCACACTTCATGATCATTACAAGGTGCTGTGACTATTGCCTACTTGCTGACACCATTTTCCATACGTCAACTGCTTCCTACGTTGCAATCTTCCTCTTTTGACTTCATCCTACATTTTTATTCTTCTCCTTCCCAGTTTCTTCTGTGCTCTCACTAAACCTTCAAGAGCTGTTGTCAGAAATCCTTTACTCACATTATGTGTTCCGCTAAATCTGTTGCCCTTTTCTTAATGAAGTTCAGGAGATTTCTTTGCTTCTTTATGCTTTTCACTACCCTGCTAAGTCACCAATACTTGTCATTTCTATTTCTGCTCTATTCGCAAACAGACCGAGGGAAAAATGATTATCTACGTGCCTCCATATGAGCCCTAATTTCTCGTATCTTATCTTCACGGTCCTTCACACAGAGTATATTACTGACAGTAGAATCGTTTGGCACCCAGCTTCAAATGCCGGTTCTCTAAATTTTCTCAATAGTGTTTCTCGAAAATAACGTCACCTTTCCTCCGGGGATTCCCCTTTGAGTTCCCGAACCACCTCCGTAACACTTACGTACAGTTCGAACCTACTGGTAACGAACCTAGCAGCCCACCTCTGAAGTGCGTCGACGTCTCCCTTCAATCCGGCCCGATACAGATCCCAAACACTCGAGTAGTACTCAAGAATAGGTCGCACTAGCTTCCTATGTGCAGTCTCCTTTACAGGTGAACCACTCTTTTCTAAAATTCTCCCAACAAACTGAAGTCGACCATTCAGCTTCGCTGCCACAGTGATCACACACTCGTTCCACCTCGTACCACTTTGCAACGTTAAGCCCAGATTTTTAAATGACTCGACTGTGTCAAGCAGAGCACTAGTAATACTGTATCTGAACATTACAGGTTTGATCTTCCTACTCATCCACATTAACTTACATTTTCCCACATTTTGGGCTAGCTGCTATTCATCACACCAACAAAATTTTGTCTAAGTCATCTTGCATCTTCATACAGTCACTGAACTTTGACACCTACAAACAACTGCAGATTGCCGCCCACCCTGTCCACGAAATCATTTACGTATACAGAGAACAACAGTGGCCCTTTCACACTCCACTGGGGCACTCCTGGAGAAACACTTGTCTCTGACAAAGACTCACCGTCGAGGACAACATACTGGGTTCTATTATTTAAGATGTCTTCGAGACACTCACCTATCTGTGAACTCATTCCATATGCTGGTACTTTTGTTAACAGCCTGCAAGGCGGTAGCGTGTCAAATTCTTTCTGGAAAGCTGCATGTTGCCCACCATCCATAATTCTCAGTATGTCACGTGGGAAAAGGGCAGGCTGACCCACACAAGTGAAATCGTGCTGATTTGTGGGCATAAGCTCATCATTCTCAAGAAAGTTTATTATATTCTTCTTAAATTTATTATATTCTCTCTCTCTCTCTCCTTCAATTCCCAGCTTTCACAGCCACACAGAAAAACACTCTACACTCTCACTTGGTGGCATCATTTAAAAATCACACAAATAAACAGTAAACGACACACGCTGTTTGTGTCGTACTGGCACCGAAGACAGTGAAGGTAAGACACAGTGGCGGGATTGGGGGTAGAATTTTTTTGAAAGACCCTCTATTTCCCAAATATGTACCGTACCTATAAATAGTTATTACTTAGCTTCTCCTTGGCATTGCAGCCCTCATTTCCCCATTACCTTCCTTTGTACCTTCTGCCTTGCAGATTTCCTATTTAGAGCTTCTTGACATATCCATCCTCTGACATTTGCTCTATGTGGTCCAACCATCTTAACCTGTTGCACTCAATTTCCGAAACTAGGTCAGCATAACTGTACAGTTCCTCCAGTTCCTTGTTTTTCTGATTTCTCCACTGCCCTGCCTCAGTCGCTGCTCAAAAAATCTTTCTTAATATTTTCCTCTCCTTTCTTCTCAGGAACTCCTGTTCTGCTACAGTCATTGTCCGTGTTTCTGAGACATACACTTTGTGATCATAAGTATCCGGACACCCCCAAAAACATACATTTTTCATATTAGGTGCATTGTGCTACCACTTACTGCCAGGTACTCCATATCAGCGACCTCAGTAGTCATTAGACATCGTGAGAGAGCAGAATGGGGCACTCTGAGGAACTCGAGGCCTCCGAATGTGGTCAGGTGATTGGGTGTCACTTACATTATGCATCTGTATGTGAGCTTTCCACACTCCTAAACATCCCTAGGTCCACTGTTTCCAATGTGATAGTACAGTGGATTGGAAACAGTGGACCTAGGGATGTTTAGGAGTGTGGAAATCTCACATACAGATGTGTAACATAAGTGACACTCGATCACCTGATCACATTCGGAGGCCTCGAGTCCTGCAGAGTGATAGTAAAGTGGAGACCCCCCCATGAACCATCGACCTTGCCGTCGGTGGGGAGGCTTGCGTGCCTCAGCGATACAGATGGCCGTACCGTAGGTGCACAGGTGCGACCACAACGGAGGGGTATCTGTTGAGAGGCCAGACAGACATGTGGTTCCTGAAGAGGGGCAGCAGCCTTTTCAGTAGCTGCAGGGTCAACAGTCTGGATGATTGACTGATCTGGCCTTGTAACACTAACCAAAATGACCTTGCAGTGCTGGTACTGCAAACGGCTGAAATCGAGGGGAAACTACAGCCGTAATTTTTCCTGAGGGCATGCAGCTTTACTGTACGGTTAAATGATGGCGTCCTCTCGCGTAAAATATTCCGTAGGTAAAATAGTCCCCCATTCGGATCTCCGGGCGGGGACTATTCAGGAGAAACAAAACTGGCTTTATACGGATCGGAGCGTGGAATGTCAGATCCCTTAATCGGGCAGGTAGGTTAGAAAATTTAAAAAGGGAAATGGATAGCTTAAAGTTAGATATAGTGGGAATTAGAGAAGTTCGGTGGCATGAGAAACAAGACTTTTGGTCAGGTGAATACAGGGTCATAAATACAAAATTAAATAGGGGTAATCCAGGAGTAGGTTTAATAATGAATAGGAAAATAGGAATGCGGGTTAGCTACTACAAACAGCATAGTGAATGCATTATTGTGGCCACGATAGATACGAAGCCCACACCTACTACAGTAGTACAAGTTTATATGCCAACTAGCTCTGCAGATGACGCAGAAATTGATGAAATGTATGATGAGATAAAAGAAATCATTCAGGTAGTGAAGGGAGATGAAAATTTAATTGTCATGGGTGACTGGAACTCGATAGTAGGGTAAGGAAGAGAAGGAAACGTAGTAGGTGAATATGGAATGGGATTAAGGAATTAAAGAGGAAGCCACTTGGTAGAATTTTGAACAGAGCATAACTTAATCATAGCTAACACTTGGTTCAAGAATCATAAAAGAAGTTTGTACATATGGAAGAAGCCTGGAGATACTGGAAGGTCTCAGATAGATTATATAATGGTAAGATACAGATTCAGGAACCAGGTCTTAAATTGTAAGACATTTCCGGGGGCAGATGTGGACTCTGATCACAATCTATTGGTAATCAACTGTAGATTAAAACTGAAGAAACTGCAAAAGCGTGGGAATTTGAAGAGATGGGACTTGGATAAACTGAAAGAACCAGTGGTTGTAGAGAGCTTCAGTGAAAGTATTGGGGAACGACTGACAAGAATGGAGACAGGCGAAATACCCTCAGACTTCAAGAAGAATATAACAATACCAATCCCAAAGAAAGAAGGTGTTGACAGATATTAAACTTATAGTTCGGTAATTTTCACACAAGCCTCGGCTGCAAGATACTAACACGAATTCTTTACAGATGAATGGAAAAACTGGTAGAAGCCAACCTCGGGGAAGATCAGTTTGGTTTCCATAGAAATGTTGGAACACATGAGGCAATACTGACCCTACGACTTATCTTAGAAAATAAATTAAGGAAAGTGGTAAAATACAGGGAACAAAAGGCTATTTACAATTTGTACAGAAACCATATGGCAGTTATAACAGTTGAAGGGCATGAAAGGGAAGCAGTGGTTGGGAAGGGAGTGAGACAGGGTTGTAGCGTCTCCCCGATGTTATTCAATCTGCATATTGAGCAAGCAGTAAAGGAAACAAAAGAAAAATTCGGAGTAGGAGAAGAAATAAAAACTTTGAGGTTCACCGATGACATTGTAATTCTGTCAGAGACAGCAAAGGACCTGGAAGAGCAGCTGAATGGAATGGACAGTGTCTTGAAAGTAGGATATAAGATAAACATAAACAAAAGCCAAACAAGGATAATGGAATGTAATCGAATTAAATTGGGTGATGCTGCGGGAAATAGATTAGGAAATGAGACGCTTAAAGTAGTAAATGAGTTTTGCTATTTGGGGAGCAAAATAACTGATGATGGTCGAAGTAGAGAGGATATAAAATGTAGACTGGCAATGGCAAGGAAAGCATTTCTGAAGAAGAGAAATTTGTTAACATCGAGTATAGATTTAAGTGTCAGGAAGTTGTTTCTGAAAGTATTTGTACGGAGTGTAGCCTTGTATGGAAGTGAAACGTGGACGATAAATAGTTTAGACAAGAAGATAATAGAAGCTTTCGAAATGTGGGGTTACATAAGAATGCTGAAGATTAGATGGGTAGATCACATAACTAATGAGGAGGTATTGAATAGAATTGGGGTGAAGAGGAGTTTGTGGCACAACTTGACAAGAAGAAGGGATTGGTTGGTAGGGCAAAATCTGAGACATCAAGGGATCACCAATTTAGTATTGGAGGGAAGTGTGGAGGGTAAAAATAGTAGAGGGAGACCGAGAGATGAATACACTAAACAGATTCAGAAGGATGTAGGTTGCAGTAGGTACTGGGAGATGAAGAAGGTTTCACAGGATAGAGTAACATGGAGAGCTGCATCAGACCAGTCTCTGGACTGAAGACCACAACAACAACAACAACAACAACAACAACAGTAAATTGGAAAACTGAAGGGACACGTACAGCACAAAAGCGTACAGGCTGACCTCGTCTGTTGACTGACAAAGACTGCTGACAACTGAAGAGGGCTGTAATGTGTAATAGGCAGATATCTATCCAGACCATCACACAGGAATTACCAACTGCATTATGATCCACTGCAAGTTCTATGACAGTTAGGCAGGAGGTGAGAAAACTTGGATTTCATGGTCGTAAGCCACACATCACGCCGGTAAATGCCAAATAACGCCTTGCTCGGTGTAAGGAGCATAAACATACATTGGACGATTGAACAGTGGAAAAACATTGTGTGGAGTGACAAATCACGGTACGCATTGTGGCGATCTGGTGGCAGGGTGTGGGTATGGCGAATGCCCAGTGAACATCATCTACCAGCGTGTGTAGTGGCAACAGTAAAATTCATAGCTGGTGGCGTTACGGTGCAGACATGTTTTTCATGGAAGGGACTTGCACCCCTTGTTGTTTTGAGTGGCACTATCACAGCACAGGCCTACATTGATGTTTTAAGCCCCTTCTTGCTTCCCACTGTTGAAGAGCAATTCAAGGACGGTGATTGTATCTTTCAACACGATCGAGCACCTGTTCGTAATTCGTGGCCTATGGCGGAGTGGTTACATGACAATAACATCCCTGTAATGGGCTGGACTGCACAAAGTCCTGACATGAATGCTATAGAACACCTGTGGGATGTTTTGGAGCACCGGCTTCATGCCAGGCCTTACTACTGCCATCGATACCTCTCCTCAGTGCAGTGCTCTGTGGTGAAGTATGGGCTGCCATTCCCCAAGAAGCGTTCCAGCACCTGATCGGACGTTTGCCTGCGAGAGTGGACGGTGTCATCAAGAGTAAGGGTGGGCCGACAACAAATTGAATGCCAGAATTACCGGTGGAGGGTGCCACGAACTTGTAAGTCATTTTCAGCCAGGTGTCCGTGTACCTTTGATCACATAGTCTATCTTACAACCTGCCTCATAACTGCTTGAGAGAAAGTCACCTCGATTTTCTGCTCAGTCTATGTGACTAAATAATCTAGATCGGGGGCCAGTAATCTCTATCTCACACGGCAATCCTCACCTTTATTTCTTCACTTATGCTGTTATCATCAGTTATCGGCACTTCTGAGCACTAGACTTTCTCTCACCTCTCACAGTTGGTCCCGTTCAACTCGATGTATTTCTCTTTAACAGCAGCATTTCTGCTGGAAGCGAAGAAGTACTGAGTTTTGATGTCGTTTACTCAAATGCTCAACTCTTCTGCTTTCTTTTCTAGTATGCCAAATACTTGTTCCAGTTCTTTCAATTTTCTGGACAACATGCAATCATCATAGGCATATGCTCGGTTTTGGTTCATATGGTTAAACAGAGTACCACATGGGTCATTGATCTTTCCCCTTCTCATCACCTTCTCCAACACTATGTTGAAAGGTAGTGCAGATAATACATCCCCCTGTCATAACTCTTGGTTAACTTCAAATTTTTAGAAGAGTTTCTGTCTATTTGCACTTGGCATTTCATGCTGGTGAGGACCAATTGTACCAATCTCATTAGTTTATAATGAAATTTCATATCCATTGCAATCTGATATATCTTCTTCCTATTAACGCTATTGTAAGCCTTTTTGAAACCTACAACGAGCTGATGTGCATCCACATTATGTTCATAGTGCTTCTCCATTATTTGCCTTATGGTAAACATACAGCCAGTCACTGATCTGCCCTGTCAGAAATCACACTGGTGGTCTCCAAGTATCTCTTCTGCAAATGGAATGAGTCTCACAGGAATGACTTTGGCTAAGACTTGGTACACAACATCAAGTAAGGCAATACCACAGTAATTTTCACTATCTGCTTTCTCCTTCTTCTTATAAATTGGGCAAATAATGGACAAGTTCCACCGGTCTGACACCACTTCTTTTTCTCATATTTCAATGATCAGCTGGTGGACAGGATGTGTCAGATGTTCACCACCACCTTCAGCCATCTCTGCTGAAATGTTATCGTTCTCCGAGACCCCATTATTCTTCAGGCTTTTAACTGGCAACCTAATTTTCTCTACTATTGTTGTGGGTGCAAATATTTCATCCTAGCTACCACTGTGCATGGCCGACTGCTCCCTGTTTCATTTTCTTCCAGTATTACTACAGTGAAATCTCTCTATGATATTTTTTTCAAGGAACCACGAATTCTCAACACTGCATCGAGGTAAACACTGTAAAGGTGAAGACTTCTAATTGATGATTATAAAAGTTGAGTCAAATTTTACTGAGGTTATACTACATAAGAAGACAGTAAATAGTAAAAATGAAAAAAGAATTAGCTGCAAATAATTACTTTAATAACGAACTTGTAAAATACAACTTCAGTCAGATTTTCGCAAAAATCTATGAACTGACACAACTTGAACATCCTGTAGCCAGGGTTTTTTTGAAGTAGTCAAGCAAACATGTTTGCTTCCTATTTCCTCTGGGCTGTATCAGAACCATTTCTTGCTCCAAATGAGAAAGTTGTGCTATTGTTGTACCCGAGGGGTCATCATAAATCTTCTGAATGTTTTGAATGTTTCAAATTCTTCAGCCACCTTTGTATAAATGGATCTTCAGGCCCCAGATTCCTTCTTCCCATCCAGGGCGAACCCAAAAACATTTGTCTTTTCATCACAGTCATTGACATCGTCATCCTAACGGTTACAGACACTGCCGGGGAAATATTCGAAAAACAGCTACGTCTACCGTGTGCAAAATGCTGTATAAATGTAAATTTATGGCCTGTGTGGTTGTGTGTACTACTGCTGGAAGAAGAGTAAATGCTCAAAAGCTAGGATGAATGTTGTTGCTTTTAAGTGTTTCTATGTTCCACATACCAATCTGTTAGACCGTAGGTAATTGCCTTTCCCTTATTTTACGTATTGCTCCATCCTGGAATTTCCATTATTGTTATATATTTAGATAAAGTGTCCTTGAGCAAACAACCATTATAATACAAAACAGTTGGGTCATAGTTCAGAACAGTAACAAAATAATTTTGTGCCAGCTACATAACAGAACAACAATTACTTTAAAAAATAGGAACCTCAAGGTCTCACCTGTCAGAAATTTTTAATTCAAATGATTTTCGTTTCGCAGATTCGTGCCAGGAATGTCCTGTGTGTACTGTGTAATCGGTTGACGTGAACTAATCTGCAGTTCGAAACACGTATGCCTGCAGTGCACCTCAGGTGTATAGTGTAATAGGGGTGGAGTGTTAAACACACTGTACAGCTGTTCACCGTTTGCTCACACGAAAAACAAAAATATAGTGCCGACAAGACAAATGACAAGCACAATGTGTGTCACATCTCACATCACGCGGGCACTGGCGGAGACGTGTTACTCACGCCGAGCGTGACCTTTCAGAGCAAATACACAGGACGGGAAATGAAGCACCTCCACCGAAGGCTTAAATGCTATGAAGAGAGAAATAATTGGTTAGGGTTCGAAAAATATGAATGTTGCATGGAGGAAAGTGTTGTATATAGTAAATATACTAACGAGGAAACTTTAGCAGTGGGCAAACGGGTTTTTCATCAGGACTGGAAAAGAAAGACAGAACACGGGGGAAACATTATCTGAGGGAAAGTTATAAAGAGGTTTACGTGTATATCTGATCAGCAGTTTACTAAAATATTCAGCCCACCACTCCAGAATCTGTTCTTCTCCTCCTATAAAATTTCCTTCTTTAGCACTGCAGAATACAGTACACGAATAAAAGCCTTTATTTAGTTCACGAACCTTTTCGTAGAATTTTCTTACTTCTTGGCCGTTACATTTTTCTTCTAGCTCCATAATTCGTGTCTTCTCCGATTTTCATTTCTTTCTTCTGTTGATTCTGTTTACTTCCTCCCTTTCCTTTGTGAAATTTTCTGTATTAGATTTTGTTGCCCTGTTCATCATTTTCTTTCTTGCCTCAGTTCCCCCTGTCATTTTCTTTTTACAGTCTTCATCAAACCCTCGTGACCTCTCCACACTCTCTCCTGTATCTGGAACTTCTGATTCTGACACGAGGGTGAATCAAATACAAATGGGATTTTTGTTCCCGAGCACCAACAGTTGGTAGGACCGGACCTGTGCTGCTAGTACTGTCGGGTGGTTCCGTGAGGAGCAGGGAGAGCCGGCTACCGCATACCTCCGACAGCTCCGTCAGTAATGCGCAAGATACCTGAGTGACAGGTGTACCTCTCCATTGCGCGATGCACAATTATTAGAAAAATTCTTGCTCGTGAAAGAGTTCAAGCGATAGAAATGTTCCAGAGAATGATTGGACAGTTCGGTGATCAAATAATGTCAAGGATGCACGTGTTTGCTGGCACGAAGCTCTGAAGGAAGAACAGGAACGTGTGGAAAATGAGCAATACGATCATCGTCCTCGGACCAGTATTACAAACCGAGACATTTGTGCAGTTCGATACATTCTCGAAGGTGACCGATAGGTGAGTGTATCGGGAATAAGTTACGGGAGCTTTCGAGTGATCGTCACAAATTACCTACAGTTCCACAAAGTGTGTTCCACGTGGGTACCTCGCCTTTTGATCAAAAATCAGAAGCTGACACATTCGGAGGTCTGTCAAAGTCTTACAGCAAGGTTTGAGAAATAAGGTGATGCATTTTTGAGTCGGATCGTCGCCTGTGACCTGTGTGTCGGTCCACCACTGCATTCGCACATCCAAACGGGCCAGTAAGGAGTGTTGGAGGAAGGGGGAGGAAGCCCCAGTGAAAGACAGGGCTCGGCTGTCAGCTGGCGTGGTTCTTTTGACCATTTTTAATTTTTACCGGTAAGGCATTTTGCTCTCTGATTTTTTATACGAGCAATGCACAATCGGTGCTGCATACTACTGTGAGCTGCCGAAGAATGCGAGGGCTGCGTATCGCCTCAAAAGACGAGGTCGACCGGTTTGACAGGTCGTCGTCCTCCGTGACAGTGCTAGACCCGACACTGCAGCTCTGGTGATCTCCAAATTACAGAAAATGCACTGGACTTAACTTAGTCGTCCTCCTTACAGCCCGCACCTATCACAATGTGATTTCAATTTGTTTGGACAGCTTGAAAAAAGCTCTAGGAGAGCACCAATTTGAAGATGACGGGGGTGTAGAGGAATCCGTGCGCAGTTGGCTTCTGATGTTACCAGCTTCATTCTATAATGCTGCAATAAAGGAACCTTCCTTCTCCCTGGGAAAAATGTACTTCTAAAGCAGGGAATTACGTGGAAAAATAAATTGTAACTGCCTTTTTTTCAATAAATGAATTTTTAAAAAATAAAATCTGATTTATATCGACTCAGCCTCGTACCTATAAATAGTGAGGAATAACTTACCGGAAGGCGAGAGAGATGAGGTGAGGCCGGTGTGGGCAGAGCTGGTTGCAGTGCAGTTCACGCAGGTTGCGCAGCTCTCCGAGATCTGCAAACGTCGCGGCCTCGTCCTCGGGTGCCACGTCAAAGAGGTGCAGCTGCAGTTTCTCCAGAGAGCTGGCGGCCTCTTTCAGCACGGGAACCACACACCTGTCAGCAAGTGACACACTTTAAGCTTTTTAAAAATTTTTATTATACAGGATGTACAGAAATACCAAAATTTCCAATACCGGCTGTATTAGAGTGGAAAACATATTTTAGGTACTTATTAAGTGGACAACCTTACACTGTGTGTGCCCTAATTTTACGTCTGTGCAGATGAACTGTAAATAGTGTCAGCTCCGGACATCGGCAAGGCACGACGGTGAATAAAACACTCCACCTGCCGTGGCAGAGCACTTTTTCTTTGGGGCGTCGCAGCTCGGTGGTGGCTTGCAGGACGAGGAGTGAAAAGAAGTGTGCAAGAAAGTCAACAAAGAAATCAAATGATGAAAGTTGTTAGAACTGTCACTCAGTCATTGGCTAATATCAAAGCAATACTTACGTATGTTGAGACTTCCTGAGATCTGTTCACCCGGAGTGTCACTGAAGTTGTACACAGAGAAGTAGTGAACATAAAATACGGGAGATTTAACGATACACTGTTTACACCTTTGTGTAAATACTTGACGTACATCTGCACTCTCTTACAGACCTCGACCTCCTGCAGGAGGAGTCGAAGTCACACGGCCAGAACTAGTGGCACTGTGCAGCATTTCCACAGCATCGAGAGAGCTACGAGGAGGCAAGCGTCAGGCTCAAATGAGACAAGGCTGATCGCGCGAAGCATCGGGATGACAGACAGAACTATAAGCGAGGACTCGGTTACTACCGACAACCGGAGACCGTTCTATTTCACTTCGGAACGTGAAACTAACATGACGCTTGAGAATTATAGAGTTTTGGGCAGGGAGAAACAAAATTAAAAGACAATCCTAACATAAACACATTCCTAAGCAAAGCATTATAGAATGATCAATGTACAGTTGAAACGTTAGTGTGGTTGTGTACTGGTGAAGTCAATGAATGTGAATAGAAGAAAACTGGCTGTCGTAGCAGACTGATCTGTAGTGTAGCCCAAAGTCTAAGTCACATCTGAATGTGGGAGTTTAAATGATTGTCTCAAAAATGGAGTGGTTTTTTTTTTTTTTTTTTTTTTTTTTTTTTTTTTTTTTTTTTTTTTTTGAATGCTCCATTTTCCAAGGTTGTGATTTCGCGTAAGTCTAAAAGAACAGCTTAAATATTACCCAGCATTAAATTTCATATTTCAGCATTCTGCACAACTATAGTTCATTATACCGCCCTGTATTTTCAGTCACTCACCATGATTACTTTTATCATACACTATTGTCTCACTGGTTCCCATATTTGATCTATTTCTCTTAAAAGATACTTTTCACTGCACTGCTTAGCAATTTTGGTGATTTATATGACTTGATGTACTTCTTACAATATAGCAGAGATACTGAGTCGCAGATAGGCACAACAAAAAGACTGTCACAAAATAAGGCCTTTGCAAAAATAGACAGACACACACACACACACACACACACACACGTGTCCACAGTCTCTTGCAGCTTCGTGGATTTTCCATTGTTCGATGTACTTCTCACCTACACGTCAGTGCCTTAAATCTGATTCTGATGTATGACAATCTCTTTTAATTGGATTCAGATATATTCTTAAGTTTTATCTCACTGCCCCAATCTCTCTCTCTCTCTCACACACACACATCTTTCCCTGCTAATGAAGTTTGTGTGTGTGTGTGTGTGTGTGTGTGTGTGTGTGTGTGAGAAGGGGGATTTTGCTTGGTAAGTACAATTTTAATTTTTTGCATTTTAAGAAGAATGTCGTGAATTTATTTGGTATAGCAGAATGTGATTCAGTTGTATACCTAAATAGATGAGTGTCAGGGCCAGTGAACGCTGTGTGTCTGATGCTCATACGTTGGCAATGTGTCAGTTATGCATGTACAGAAGTAGTGATGTTTCCAGCAACAGTTTTTGCAGCATGTTTGGCTTTCTTGGTATTGAGGACTGAATTCTAGTTATATAGGTGAAGTGGAGTTTTCAGTGCCAGTTTTTGTAGCAAGTTTTTCTTTCTTAGTATCGTGAACTTCTTTCTAGCTATGTGGTCAATTGAAGTTTCCAATAGGAGAATTTGTAGTGAGGTTTGGATTTTTGGTTAGACTTTTTTGATACATTTTCTTACAGATTTACTCATTAATTGGTATCATAAAGCTCGGTTTACCTAAACAGGTTAATAGAAAATGACAATACTAAATTGTGTGGGTTTTTGTGGCCTTTATGCAATGTACGTGTTATTGATTCCTGTGTATTATTTTGCTTGGGTGCGTGAGTTAACACAGAAAGTCATTTGTTTTGTTTCTCACCACCCAAAATCCCCTAAATTCCACATGTTTCCTGTTACTTTCATGTTATTCTTTAAATTACTCTAATCAAATTTTGTATTTGTTTTTGTTTTGTTAATTTACTGAGTTTGTCAATGTGGTGGACAGAGGTAATATGGCTGACTGTGCTACCTCGGTGACTTCTCGGATCGAAGGTGACAGCCAGTAATGTCTCGACATTTCCACTGTCCACATTTATCGTAAATTTTAACAACTATAACTCTGAAAGTAAGTTTCATGAAATTAGTAATTTTTGTCCCAGGTTGCTTTATGGAAATATTGTTTTGTATGCTTATTGCTTCAGTTCTTAAAGGGAATTAGTAATACTTTTAGCTTAACAAATCCAAAAATTAAAAGAGAATCAGCAGACTTATTTTAAAGTTATTTGTTTGCTGTTTAGTAAAACATTGCACCCGCCACAACGGAGCCTCACTGTGAAGGCTGTTCTCAAACATGGGATGAGATAGATGGAAATTGCCTAACTATTGTCAAACAATTGGAAACTGCTTTGAATGTGTGTGTTCGGAGAGCTCCCCAGAGTTGTGTACCACAGGTAACAAAGCAACCTCAAGCACTATCCTTTCCTGTCTCCTCTGCAGAAGACTATTCATCCACTCGGCTGTGGGTGACGTGTCAGTGGGAGGGCTAGGCAACATTTCCAGGGGAGACAGGAACCAGGGAGAGCTCCGTGTGTTAGACTCATCTCAATAACAGACAAGTTCAAAATGCTGCCTTCCTCTGAAACTACACTCAGCCAGTGAGACTCGCTTTCCCTGTCGGAAACCTGTTCTGTCTCAGGTCAGGAGAAGGGAAATGCGATCATTTGTAGTTCAAATGTATGGCAAATAATGGTACCTCTTAGGGAAATGGCAGATAGGGATGTAAAGGAGGACCAGATTCACCTGCCTGGGGGGGGGGGGGGGGGTTCATTCAACATACCGAAGAGGCTAGTCCGGCAGCCGTTGACAAAATGAGGTAAAACCGAGAACCGGTTGTGGCGGGTGTTGGAACAAATGATCCCTGTCATCCGGGGTCCGAGGTCATACTCAAATTATCCCAAGCAGCTGGCAGGAAAGGCTAAGGAGACCATCCTTGTCAAAGGTCCCGGTTTACAGCACTGACCCCAGAACTCACTGTGGCACCACAGTTCTGAATGGAGTGGAAGGGTTGAATGACACGCTTCAAAGGTTCTGTGATGAGCTAGGCTGAAACTTTCTGGAATAGCAACATAAGGTCGAGAACTGTACGGTCCCCCTAAATGGGTAAGAAATGCACTACATATCAGAGGCTGCTACCCAGGTATGTATGGAGCGCACCCAAGGGCTTTTTCGATTAGGTAACCCAACATTCACTCCAGACAATGACAGATGTAGGGGACCCAGAAGTGTCCCTATAAGATTCAAAGAAATGCCTCGTACAGGTGAGAGTCTTAAAATCCTACTGATTAATTGCAGAAGGATTCAGACGAGAGTGACTCGCATAATGCTAGGTGCAGAAATCTGGTTAAAACCGGAAACTGATGGCAGTGAGATTTTTTCAAAAACTTTAAATGCGTATTGAAAGAGTAGGCTAATGGTAAATGGAAGTGGTGTATTTCTCACAGTAGATGAGAAGAATACGGTTTTATAAGCCACAGCTGCAAAATACTAACACGAATTCTTTACAGACGACTGGAAAAACTAGTAGAAGCCGACCTCGGGGAAGATCAGTTTGGATTCCGTAGAAATACTGGAACACGTGAGGCAATACTGACCTTACGACTTATCTTAGAAGAAAGATTAAGGAAAGGCAAACCTACGTGTCTAGCATTTGTAGACTTAGAGAAAGCTTTTGACAATGTTGACTGGAATACTCTCTTTCAAATTCTAAAGGTGGCAGGGGTAAAATACAGGGAGCGAAAGGCTATTTACAATTTGTACAGAAACCAGATGGCAGTTATAAGAGTCGAGGGACACGAAAGGGAAGCAGTGGTTGGGAAGGGAGTAAGACAGGGTTGTAGCCTCTCCCCGATGTTATTCAATCTGTATATTGAGCAAGCAGTGAAGGAAACAAAAGAAAAATTTGGAGTAGGTATTAAAATCAATGGAGAAGAAATAAAAACTTTGAGGTTCGCCGATGACATTGTAATTCTGTCAGAGACAGCAAAGGACTTGGAAGAGCAGTTGAACGGAATGGATGGTGTCTTGAAGGGAGGATATAAGATGAACATCAACAAAAGCAAAACGAGGATAATGGAATGTAGTCGAAGTAAGTCGGGAGATGTTGAGGGTATTAGATTAGGAAATGAGACACTTAAAGTAGTAAAGGAGTTTTGCTATTTGGGGAGCAAAATAACCGATGATGGTCGAAGTAGAGAGGATATAAAATGTAGACTGGCAATGGCAAGGAAAGCGTTTCTGAAGATGAGAAATTTGTTAACATCGAGTATAGATTTAAGTGTCAGGAAGTCTTTTCTGAAAGTAGTTGTATGGAGTGTAGCCATGTATGGAAGTGAAACATGGACGATAAATAGTTTGGACAAGAAGAGAATAGAAGCTTTCGAAATGTGGTGCTACAGAAGAATGCTGAAGATTAGATGGGTAGATCACATAACTAATGAGGAGGTACTGAATCGGATTGGGGAGAAGAGGAGTTTGTGGCACAACTTGACCAGAAGAAGGGATCGGTTGGTAGGACATGTTCTGAGGCATGAAGGGATCACCAATTTAGTATTGGAGGGCAGCGTGGAGGGTAAAAATCGTAGGGGGAGACCAAGAGATGCATACACTAAGCAGATTCAGAAGGATGTAGGTTGCAGTAGGTACTGGGAGATGAAGAAGCTTGCACAGGACAGAGTAGCATGGAGAGCTGCATCAAACCAGTCTCAGGACTGAAGACCACAACAACAACAACAAGTGGTGGGCATGGCAGGGTATTCTGCAAAACATTATTAAACCACCTAGGACATACTGTCTGCAAGACCAGTCACGATAGAAATATATTGGATACAACAATAATAAATAAACCTGAGCTCTTTGAGGATTTACACATAGGCTGGTGTCAGTGACTGTGAGGCAGCTGTAGCTAGAATGATTAGCAAAATACAAAAAGCACCAAAATGAGTAGAAACATTCACAAATTCAGTAAACTAGATAGAGATGACGTAGTGCCATATCTCAGTAAGGAACTCAAAACATTGAGCTCTAGTGAGAATCCTGCAGACAAACTGTGGCTTAGGTTTAAAAAAATAATTGCCCATAAATTTGACAGATATGTACCTAGTAGAGCAGTTCATTTTCTTAAAACATTGGGCTACGGACAGGGAGGCGCTACAAATTTGGCCGTCAAGAGAGTAACGACTACCGTCGCAGAAATTTATCGGAGGCCTGTCGAGAAACCCAAAGAAATTCAGATCGCTAGGAAAGGCTGTTGCCGGTACCGAAGTCTGTCTCCAGACACTCGTGGGCACGACAGGGACTGAGACTGAGGGTAGCAAAGCAAAAGCAGAAATGCTTAACTTGATTTTCAAATTTTCTTTTACAAAGGAAAATCTACGGGTGCTGACTCAATTTAATTCTTGCACCACTGCAAAGATAAGCAATACAGATTTTAGTGTCAGTGGTGTTGAAAAATAACTGAAATCACTAGAACTGAACAAACCTGATGGAATCTCCATCAAATTCCATATCAGACCTGTGGCTAATTTACAATAATCTATCGCAGATCACTCAAACAAAAACCTGTGCCCTGTAGTTGGGAGAAAGCACAGGACACACACTTCTACAAGTAGGATGGCAGAAGTGATCTACAAAACTACCATCCAGTATATTTAGCATCCATCTGCTGTAGAATCTTAGAATATATTCCGAGTACAAATGTAATGCTGTACGTTGAACAGAATGACCTCCTCCATCCCAACCAGCAGGGAGTTTGAAATCATCGATCGTGTGGATCCCAACTCGTACTTTTCTCACAGGAAATCTTAAAAGCCACAGATCGAGGCAGTCACGGAGATGCAACATTTCTCAATTTCCGAAAAGCGCCTGACTCAGTACCGTAGCTATCCTTATTACTGAAAGGATCATTGTACGGGCTGTGAAGTGAAAGTTGTGAGCAGACTGAGGAATTCTCGGCAGGGGGGGCACAGTGCGCTGTCTCGATGGAGAGTCACTGTCGGGTGCTGCAGTAACTCAGGGTGTGCCCCACACAAGTGTGTCTGGACGCTTCTGTTCGTGTTGTATATTAATGACCTTCGAGACAATATTAACTGTAATCTCAGACTTTTTGCAAGTGATGCAGTTATCTGTAATGAAATACTATCTGAAAGAAGCTGCATAAATAATCAGTAAGCTCTTGACAAGATTTCAAAGTGGTACAAAGATTGGCAACTTGCTCTACATGTTCAGAAATGTAAAATAGTGCACTTCAAAAAATCGAAAAAATGTAGTATCCTATGACTAAAATATCAATGAGTCACTGTTGGAATCGGCCAATACCTGGGTGTAACACTTTATAGGGATACGAAATTGAATGATCACATCGGCTCAGTAATGGGTAAAGTAAGCAGGCAGTAGAGTTCAGTTTATTGCTAGATTACTGGGAAAGTGCAATCAGTCTATAAAGGAGATTGCTTACAAATCACTCGTGCAACCTATTCTAGAATATTGCTCAAGTGTGTGGCACCTGTACTATGTAGCTTTAAAAGGGAGACACTGAACGTATACGGAGAAGGGCAGAACGAATGGTCACAGGTTTGTTTGACCCGTAGCAAGAGAGTGTCACAGAGATCCAGAATGAGATTTTCACTCTGCAGCGGAGTGTGCGCTGATATGAAACTTTCTGGCAGATTAAAACTGTGTGCCCGACCAAGACTCGAACTCGGGACCTTGCAGAACTAGCACTCCTGAAACAAAGGATATTGTGGAGACATGGCTTAGCCACAGTCTGGGGGATGTTTCCAGAATGCAAGGTTCGCAGGAGAGCTTCTGTAAAGTTTGGAAGATAGGAGACGAGATACTGGCAGAAGTAAAGCTGTGAGTACCGGGCGTGAGTCGTGCTTCGGTAGCTCAGATGGTAGAGCACTTGCCCGCGAAAGGCAAAGGTCCCGAGTTCGAGTCTCGGTCGGGCACACAGTTTTAATCTGCCAGGAAGTTGTCACAGAGATGTTGAAAGAAGTGAACTGGCAGGCTCTTGAAGGTAGACATAAAACCGAGAAAGCCTACTGAAGTTCTAAGAACCGGCTTTATATACTGACTCTAGGAATATACTACAATCCCTTACATATCGTTCACACAGGGATCGTGAGGATAAGATCAGAATCCAAAATGAGATTTTCACTCTACAGCGGAGTGTGCACTGATATGAAGCTTCCTGGCAGATTGAAATGGTGTGCCAGACCGAGACTCAAACTCGGGACCTTTGCCTTTCGCGGGCAAGTGCTCTACCGACTGAGCTAATCGAGCACGACTCACGCCCCGTCTTCACAGCTTTACTACTGCCAGTAACTGGTCTCCTACCTTCCAAACTTAACAGAAGCTCTCCTGCGAACCTTGCATTCTGGAAACATCCCCCAGGCTGTGGCTAAGCCATGTCTCCACAATATACTTTCTTTCAGTAGTGCTAGTTCTGCATGGTTCGCAGGAGAGCTTCTGTAAAGTTTGTGAGGTAGGAGACGAGGTATTGGCAGAAGTAAAGCTGTGAGGACGGAGTGTGAGTTGTGCTCGGGTAGCTCAGTCGGTAGAGCACTTGCCCGCGAAAGGTAGAGGTCCCGAGCTCGAGTCTCGGTCCGGCACACCATTTTAATGTGCCAGGAAGTTTCAAGATCAGAATACTTGCAGCACGCACAGAGGCATTAACAATCATTCTTCCTGCGCTCTGTACAAGAGTGGAACAGGAAGAAACCCTAATAACTGGTACAGTGGGAGGTACCCTCTGCCATGTACCTCACGGTGATTAGTGAAATCTTGATTAGATGTAGGTTAGTGATGCTAAAAGTGCTGGGCACTAACTGGATTCCGACTGTCTCTGAACCGAGATTTTAAATTCAAAACAGTTGTGTGTGTGCAGAAACCACTGCAAGACTGCCTTATACTGACTCGAGTCTGGACGATGGCTAGTTTGCAGAGATGAAGTTAGCTTCCACACTGCGACAGAGAGGAGAGGGACAGATATAGAAGAGATAAAAGATTTGACACTTTATGCAACACCATCCACAGCTCATCAGGCACCTCGACACTGGAATGTATGTGCCAGCCAGCTAACTAATGGGCTGCCTCAAGTACGGGCTACACGAACCTGCAAAGCTCAGATCCAGAAAATAAGTCTACTGGTACAGCTTTACCATTCTTAGTAGACACGACACAGCTGGTGAGGTAAGCTCTGTTGCCTCATCTCTGAGACAACTACATGCGCTCATTAATACGAGGGTTGCGCAGAAAGTAATGCAAAGCATTTTATTTTTTCAGCCAGAAACAATGCTACAAATGCAAAACATTACACACGTATTATCTGAAGTCTCCCGAGTGAGTGTGCCAAGTTTCAGTCACCTCCGACAGATAGCGTAGTTTCGGGACAGTTCCAGAATGGCGTCTGTAGGTGACAGACGTTACGAGTGATGTGCCGTCATCGAATGACTCGCCGCAGAAAACGAAATTGTGGGGAATACTCAAAAACGCTTGTCCAAAGTTTAAGGAGCACCTGCCGTTGACAGTACAGTCAGTTACCGGGCACTGAGGGTGAAGTCACCAGAAGGCGGTTCGGCGGAGCTCCACGATTTTCAGCGGTCGGGGAGACCGTCGACAGCTGTCGCACCTGACCTAGCCCCCTCGCACTTCCACTCTTTTGGGCCGTTAAAGGATGCAATTCGTGGAAGACATTTTGAGGACAACGAGGAGGCGATTCACACAGTGAGGCACTGACTCTGCCCCCGGAACAAGGACGGGTACCGACAGGGCGTACACGCCCTCGTTTCGTGCCAGAGGAAGGCTGTAGAACAGGATGGAGATTACACGGGAAAATAGGGTGTGTAGATAAAACACCATTATTTTGTGTGTGTAATTCTCATTATGTTCAATAAAGAGTTGTCGAAGAAAAAAAAATGTGGTGCATTACTTTCTGGGCAACCCCCGTAAGTCGACGTGGCAGGAATCGTGAAATAGAAGGTAGGACCCCACCTAAAAATAGTAAAAGTCAATCCAGTCCAACCAGTTTTAGTCCAAATATGGAGGTATGCTGGAATGGTAGAGCGGTGATTCTGAAGCTTAACGATGTTGCGTACTTAGCCTCATAATTGTGTGACACACTACTGATCCTCCCGTTAGGACACTGACGAGATACCTCTGAGCAAGACGGAGGTGAAGGACTGGCTCAGTCAGTCGCCCAACACTCCCTACTCCAGTCCCGTCACCCTAGCAGGGGCCAGCCCTTCGGCGAAAGCAGCCAGGCCGTTTACCAGCTCTGTTGCAACCATTGCACAGCTTTTTATATCGGTACGACTACCAGCCAGTGTCCACCGGGACGATCGGCCACTGCCAAACTGTGGCTGACAGCGAAGTGGACCGCCCTAGGGCACAGGGTGCAGCTAAACGTCGTTCTTGTTGTTGTGGTCTTCAGTCCTGAGACTGGTTTCATGCAGCTCTCCATGCTACTCTATCCTGTGCAAGCCTCTTCATCTCCCAGTACCTACTGCAACCTACATCCTTCTGAATCTGCTTCGTGTATTCATCTCTTGCTCTCCCTCTACAATTTTTACCCTCCACGCTGCCCTCCAATACTAAATTGGTGATCCCTTGATGCCCCAGAACATGTCCTACCAACCGATCCCTTCTTCTAGTCAAGTTGTGCCACAAACTTCTCTTCTCCCCAATCCTATTCAACACCTCCTCATTAGTTATGTGATCTACCCATCTAATCTTCAGCATTCTTCTGTAGCACCACATTTCGAAAGCTTCTATTCTCTTCTTGTCTAAACTATTTACAGTCCATGCTTCACTTCCATACATGGCTACACTCCAAACAAATACTTTCAGAAACGACTTCCTCACACTTAAATCTTTACTCAATGTTAACAAATTTCTCTTCTTCAGAAACGCTTTCCTTGCCATTGCCAGTCTACATTTTATATCCTCTCTACTTCGACCATCATCAGTTATTTTGGTCCCCAAATAGCAAAACTCCTTTACTACTTTAAGTGTCTCATTTCCTAATCTAATTCCCTCAACATCACCCGACTTAATTCGACTACATTCCATTATCCTTGTTTTGCTTTTATTGATGTTCGTCTTATATCCTCCCTTCAAGACACTATCCATTCCATTCAGCTGCTCTTCCAAGTCCTTTGCTGTCTCTGACAGAATTACAATGTCATCGGTGAACCTCAAAGTTTTTATTTCTTCTCCATGGATTTTAATACCTACTCCGAATTTTTCTTTTGTTTCCTTTACTGCTTGCTCAATATACAGATTGAATAACATCGGGGAGAGGCTACAACCCTGTCTCACTCCCTTCCCAACCACTGCTTCCCTTTCATGCCCCTCGACTCTTATAACTGCCATCTGGTTTCTGTACAAATTGTAAATACCCTTTCACTCCCTGTATTTTACCCCTGCCACCTTCAGAATTTGAAAGAGAGTATTCTTGTCAACATTGTCAAAAGCTTTCTCTAAGTCTACAAATGCTAGAAACGTAGGTTTGCCTTTCCTTAATCTATCTTCTAAGATAAGTCGTAGGGTCAGTATTGCCTCACGTGTTCCAACTTTTGTACAGAATCCAAACTGATCTTCGCCGAGGTCGGCTTCTACCAGTTTTTCCATTCGTCTGTAAAGAATTCATGTTAGCATTTTGCAGCCGTGACTTATTAAACTGATAGTTCAGTAATTTACACATCTGTCAACACCTGCTTTCTTTCGGATTGGAATTATTATATTCTTCTTGAAGTCTGAGGGTATTTCGCCTGTCTCATACATCTTGCTCACCAGATGGTAGAGTTTTGTCAGGACTGGCTCTCCCAAGGCCGTCAGCAGTACTAATGGAATGTTGTCCACTCCTGGGGCCTTGTTTCGACTCAGGTCTTTCAGTGCTCTGTCAAACTCTTCACGCAGTATCATATCTCCCACTTCCTCTTCATCTACATCCTCTTCCATTTCCATAATATTGTCCTCAAGAACGTCGCGCTTGTATAGACCCTCTATATACTCCTTCCACCTTTCTGCTTTCCCTTCTTTGCTTAGAACTGGGTTGCCATCTGAGCTCTTGATATTCATGCAAGTGGTTCTCTTTTCTCCAAAGATCTCTTTAATTTTCCTGTAGGCAGTATCTATCTTACCCCTAGTGAGATAAGCCTCTACATCCTTACATTTATCCTCTAGCCATCCCTGCTTAGCCATTTTGCATTTCCTGTCGATCTCATTTTTGAGACGTTTGTATTCCTTTTTGCCTACTTCATTTACTGCATTTTTATATTTTCTCCTTTCATCAATTAAATTCAATATTTCTTCTGTTACCCAAGGATTTCTACTAGCCCTCATCTTTTTACCTACTTGATCCTCTGCTGCCTTCACTACTTCATCCCTCAAAGCTTCTTCTACTGTATTTCTTTCCCCCATTCCTGCCATTTGTTCCCTTACGTTCTCCCTGAAACTCTGTACAACCTCTGGTTTAGTCAGTTTATCCAGGACCCATCTCCTTAAATTGCCACCTTTTTGCAGTTTCTTCAGTTTTAATCTACAGTTCATAACCAATAGATTGTAGTGAGAGTCCACATCTGCCCCTGGAAATGGCTTACAATTTAATACCTCATTCCTAAATCTCTGTCTTACCATTACATAATCTATCTGATACCTTCTAGTATCTCCAGGCTTCTTCCATGTATACAATCTTCTTTTATGATTCTTGAACCAAGTGTTAGCTATGATTAAGTTGTGCTCTGTGCAAAATTCTACCAGACGGCTTCCTCTTTCATTTCTTACCCCCAATCCATATTCACCTACCACATTTCCTTCTCTCCCTTTTCCTACTACGGAATTCCAGTCACCCATGACTATTAAATTTTCGTCCCCCTTCACTATCTGAATAATTTCTTTTATTTCATCATACATTTCTTCAATTTCTTCATCATCTGCAGAGCTAGTTGGCAAATAAACTTGTACTACTGTAGTATGCGTAGGCTTCGTGTCTATCTTGGCCACAATAATGCGTTCACTACGCTGTTTGTAGTAGCTTACCCGCACTCCTATTTTTTTTATTCATTATTAAACCTACTCCTGCATTACCCCTATTTGACTTTGTGTTTATAACCCTGTATTCACCTGACCAAAAGTCTTGTTCCTCCTGCCACCGAACTTCACTAATTCCCACTATATCTAACTTTAACCTATCCATTTCTCTTTTTAAATTTTCTAACCTCCCTGCCCGATTAAGGGATCTGACATTCCACGCTCCGATCCGTATAATGCCAGTTTTCTTTCTCCTGATAACGACGTCCCCCTACGTAGTCCCCGCCCGGAGATCCGAATGGGGAACTAAATGTAATTTGCTCGATTTCGATGCCTATGTCATTACCCAAGGCATCTGGGTACTACCGTTCACAACCAGACTTTCCAAACTGTGCTCCCGTAACTATCCTGGACTCAACATACAACATAGTGTTCCTGCATTCTGTGTCCAACAGTTTCCATTACCCTATGTTCTGTTACCTCCTCTCCATTCCCATCTCCCACCCTCTCTATTGTCTGCCACCACACCTGTCCACGTTTCCTCGCTCCTCTCCTCGTTTTCTCCTTTTTTTCCCTACCTACCCACGACCTCCTAACGCTGCACTTGTCAGCATTCGAGTCCCCGCTCACTCCGCTAGGCAGTGTTCGTCTCTCTCCACACTCGTACACTACTACCCCCTCCCCTTCCCTGCCCCTCCAGATTGTCGCTCGTATCCCACGTCGCAGTCGCATTCCGGCCCGAGAAGCTGGAGTCGGTGGCCGTGTCTGTGTGAGGTGTGCTTTCTCGTACGTACGAATGGCACGTGTCTGTCTTTTACTGATGAAGGCTGTGGCTGAAAGCTTTATGTAAGTGCTTTAAATTGTGGTCGTCTGTAACTTAATATGTCTTCTTTACGGTAAGTAGCAATCTGTCTATTCCTGCATTGTCGATATTCCTACCCGGAGTTTCCATTATAACAAATCTTCTCGAGAGAGAAAAGCTCGTATTCAAAAATCGACAGGGATCTAGATATCGTCATTCCGGTGAAACTCGGCTTCTCCTCTTCTCACACGATGTCCCGCAAACTGTAGACGGAGGGCAACAGGCAGACTGCAAATTCCTAGATCTGCAGGAAGCATTCGACACGGTGCCACACTGCAGACTGTTAATGAAGGTCCGCGCACACAGAATAGGTTCTCAGATAAGTAAGTGTCTCTAACAGTGTTTATGTAATAGAAAAGTTAGTTAGTTCATTTCTGTTCCACGGATCATTTTGCACGATAAATCGTAATCGTCAAACGAGTCTTATTTGATGTTTGCATTGCAAATTAATTTGTAAATATGGCTATATGCTGAACATTTATAAGTTTTTTATTATGTATTAAATATACAGATGTGAGTTAGCAATTCTTACCCACAGCATTTTACATGTTACAATAATGGTAATTCTTGTACAGAACAGGAGTTGTCAAGTAGAAAGTTTTTTAATTTGTTTTCAAATTTTACTTGGCTGCCTGTCAGACATTTTATGTCCTTGTGTAAGTGATCAAAAATGTTAGTTGCAGCATTGTGCACCCCTTTTTGTGCAAAAGACAACCTTAATGTGGAGTGATGAATGTCATTTCTACTTCTCCTATTGTAATTTTGTACATCATTGCTCCTTTTGAACTGTAGCGGATTATTTACAACAAACTTCATGGGGGAATAAATACACTGGGAAGCAGTAGTCAGAACTCGTTAAACAAATGTCTACAAGGTGATCACAGGTGAGCAACACGTATTATTCTTACAGCCATTTTCGAGCTATGAAGACTTTCTTTTTTAAAGATGAGTTATCCCAGAAAATTATTTTATATGACGTTATAGGATTAAAATATATAAAATGTCAGCTTACTGTTTTGTCTCTCCGTGGAATTTTCGATGATTCTAAGCGCAAATGTGGCTGAACTAAGTTGTTTTAGGAATTCCAAAATTTGCTTTTTCCAATTTAAATCCTCATCAATGAGGACAGGGAATGTTCCTCACAGAGAAAGTAACAATCAGGATTGCCCCATGGAAGTGTGCTAGGACCACTCTTGTCCTCTTTACATCTATAAACATAAATGACCAGACAGATACGGTGAACAGCAACAATTTTCTGACAATCTCAGTCGGTCCGTTGCAGTTAGGGGACATCGGCTAGTACGTACTTTTCAATGTCAATAAACCTTACCGACAGCTGTACACTTAAAGATATTTTATTTTATTCTGAAAGCAACCAGTTTTGGCAGTTCGTGTTCATGTTGCCATCTTCAGGACCTGTATGCTATACAATAAGTTCTGCACAGTTCACAGAAGAGCTTCTGTGAAGTTTGGAAGGTAGGGGACGAGGTACTGGCAGAATTGAGACTGTGAGGACAGGTTACGAGTCACGTTCGGGTAGCTCAGACGGTAGAGCACTTGCCCGAGTTCATGTCTTGGTCTGGCACACAGTTTTAATCTGCCAGGAAGTTTCATGCAATAAGTTCATTGACACTGATAATTTTCTTATGCTGTAGTTTATGGAAAGTGTCATCTTTGAGTGATTTTAGGAAGATTCAGGATGTCTTAGACAGAGTTTCTATTCGATGAGATGGATGAGAAATTGCTCTAAATGTGCGGAAATGTAAGTTAATAAAAATGACTAGGAAAAACAATTGTGTAATGTCTGAATACAGTATTAGTGGTGTGTGGCTTGACAGAACATCTAGGCATAATGTAGTAAAGTGACACGAAATGGAACAAGTGTGTAAAGAGAAGACAAGTGGTTGACTTTAGTTTTTTGGGCGAATTTTATGGAAATGTAGCTTAGCTATAAAGAAATCTGCAAATAGAATACTTGTGTTTCAAATGCTGCTCAAGTGTTTGGAATCCACACCAGATTGGATTAAAGGAATACATGCAATTATTTCAGATTTGAAATCTGTTACTCAAAGGTTTGATCGACGCGTATTGCAGAAATACTCTGTGAACTGAAATCAGAATGCCTGCAGGGAAGGAAATATTGTTTTTGTGAAGCACTATTGAGAATATTTAGAGAACTGGCATTTGTGACAGACTGCAGAACGATTCTACAGCAAGCGACATAGGTATCACATAATGACCACAAAAGTAAGATAAGAGAAATCGGCACTGGTACAAAGGAGAACAGGTAGCCACTTTTCAGCTTGCTCCATTTACAAGTGTAGCAGGAAAGATAGTGACTAGAGGTGGTAAAAGGTATCCTCCGTCACGCACCGTACACTGACTCGCGGAGTATTTTACGTCTGTGCGAATGTAGGTGACGTACCAGAACGCGGAGAAAGATGCCGACACACTCACCTCTTCCCCGCCATCGTCCAGCGCACGGTGGCAGAAGTGAGCGTGTCCCTCTTGGCCTTCACGAAGTACTCGACGTCCTCCAGCGGGTGGTAGTCACAGCTGAGGTTTATCTCCCGCAACTTGGGGCAGGCGTCTGCCAGGAAGCGCAGCAGCACGGGCCCCGCACCTCTCCGATTCTCGAACACTTCCAGGCTCTGCAAGTGTTCCAGGCGCGACACCAATTCCGCGTACTGTCGGTCGGCCAGTAAGTTGTTGGCGATTATCAGCTTCTCTATCTTCGGACACTTCTCAAATATGTACTTCAGGAGCTGCAGGGAGAACAAATTGCAGTGTATTTGTTAGTACGTCAGTATTTTCCATAGATTACATCACATTATGGGGTGTAACTATTCATTTACTATTGTCATATTTTATACACCGAAACTGACCTTCTCGATATCAGTATTGCTATTAATATTCTCTACGAATTTATACAGCTGCATTCTCATTACTGTGAAAATGAGTCTAAGGACACCATCTATCCCACACTCGGCAAGCCGCAGTGAAGTGCGTGGCAGAGGGTATGTCCCATTGTGTCATCTATTAGGGTTACGGCTTCTTCCCATTCCATTCGAGTATGGAGCACAGGAAGAATGAGTGTTTGAATGCCCCTCTGCCTACTCTTGTCCTCACAATCCTTATGTGAGCAAAATATATATATATATATATATATATATATATATATATATATATATATATATATATATAAGGGGATGAAGTATATTCATACAATTATCATTACAAGCATGTTCTTGAAGCTTTTAGCAGGCTTTCTTGAGATACATGTAAACTATACGAGTTGGTCGACGTTTGTAAGCAGCCGGAAATCACCACGACTACTGTCGAGTGATTGACAGCTGCTGCGAATCGGTGTGTCGGAAGAACTCCCGAGAGTCGTGTACCTGTGATACCTGTACCGGAGGTGCCTCGAGTACCATCTTCTCCTGTGGATCCTGCCTCCTCTGCAGAAAATACAGGATCTGTCATTACCTGTCCAACTGACTGAGTGGCTCGTCAATGGTAGATCCAGGTGTCCCGTACAGGGTGGACGGTGACCGAGGAGGACTCGGACTGTCGTGCCGATCCCCCTAACCGACAAGTTCGAGGTGCTGTCTTTCACTGAAACTGAGCCAGTGGGACCCACTACACCTGTTGTGGGGAAACCTGTTCTGTCCAGTGTCAAGAGGAGGCAAACGCAAAAGGTAGGGGTCTACTACTCGTCGGCACTCGTACGGTGGCTGGTGGTACACCTTAGGGAAATGGCAGCGAGGGATGGGAAAGAACATCAGGTGCACTCACTGCCTGGGGGGGCCTCGTTCGACATGTTTAAGGGGCTATTCCAGGAGTCACTGAAGGAATAAGTTGCCGCCAACTGCAGACTGTGGCACACATTGGAACAAATGATGTCTGTCGCCTGGGCTCCGAAATTATTTTTGTGTCATTTCGACAATTGGCAGAGAAGGTTGAGAGGACTAGCCTTGTGCGTGGAGTTTCAATGAAGCTCACAATTTGCAGCAGTGTCCCCAGAAATGATGGTGGCCTTTTGGTTATGAGTAGAGTGGAAGGACTGAACCAGAGAATTCGAAAGTTCTGTGACGAGCTAGGCTACAACTTCCTGGGCTTGCACCGTAGGGTTGAGAACTGTAGGGACTCCCTAAATAGGTCAGGCATGCACTACACATCAGAGGTAACTCATTGTGTGTGGGATGCACACAAGGGTTTCTCAGGTTGGGTGACTCTCCAGCCAATCCGGATAACAATAGATGTAGGAAACACAGAAGTATCAGTGTAAGGTCGAAAGAAATGTCTCCCACAGGTGAGAGTATTGAAATCCTAATGGTTAACTGTACAATAGAAGAAGAATGGGCAGCTTTGAGAGATGAAATGATTCACAAGGCAGGTAAAAAGATGAGGGCTAGTAGAAATCCTTGGGTAACACAGCAGTTATTGAATTTAACTGATGAAAGAAGAAAATATAAAAATGCCGTAAATGAAGCAGGCAAAAAGAAATACAAACATCTCAAAAATGAGATTGACAGGAAGTGCAAAATGCTCATGCACGGATGGCTAGAGGTCAACTGTAAAGATGAGCTCAGATGGAAAATCAGCCCTAAGCAAAGAAGGAAAAGCAGAAAGGTGGAAGGAGTATATAGAGGGTCTATACAAGGGCAATGTACTTGACGGTAATATTATGGAAATGGAAGATGACATAGATGAAAATGAAATGGGAGATATGATACTGCTGAAGAATTTGACAGAGCATTGAAAGACCTAAGTCAAAACAAGGCCCGGGAAGCACACAACACTCTGTTAGAACTACTGATAGCCGTGTGAGAGCCTGCAATGGCAAAACTCTTCCATCTGGTGAGAAAGATGTATGAGACAGGTGAAATACCCTCAGACTTCAAGAAGAATACAATAATTCCAATCCCAAAGAAAGGTGTTGATAGATGTGAAAATTACCAAACTATCAGTTTAATATGTCACGGTTGCAAAATACTAACACGAATTTTTCACAGATGAATGGAAGAACTGGTAGAAGCAGAGTCAGTGAAGATCAATTTGGATTCTGTAGAAATGTTGGAAAAAGTGAGGCAATACTGGCCCTACAACTTGGAAGATGGTTTAAGGAAAGGCAAACCTATGTTTCTAGCATTTGTAAACTCAGAAAAAGCTTTTGACAATGTTGACTGGAATAATCTCTTTCAAATACTGAAGGTGGCAGGTGTTATTTACAGGCAGTGAAAAGCTATTTACAACTTGTACAGAAACCATATTGCAATTATAAGAGTCAAAGGGCATGAAAGGGAAGCAGCAGTTGAGAAGGGAGTGAGACAGAGTTGGAGCCTATCCCTGATGTTATTCAATCTCTATATTGAGCAAGCAGAAAAGGAAACAAAAGAAAATTTGGAGAAAGAATTAAAATTTATGGATAAGAAATAAAACCTTTGAGGTTTGCCGATGACATTGTAATTCTCTCAAAGACAGCAAAAGGACCTGGAAGAGCAGCTGAACAGAATTTACAATGTCTTGAAAGAAGGATATAAGATTAATGTAGTAAGGGATCTGTGATCCCACGAACACAGATATTAGTATCCGACGCCCGGGTCGATAGCAGAGGAGTCAATTGTCGAGTGTTGCATGAGGCAGTGAGAGGAGTGTCGAGTAAGTGGCGGTACTGAGAAGATGGGCGAGCCGAGTACGGTGTCAATGGTGGATGTGCCGAATGAGGAGTAAATTGTAAATTCACGGGAGCGTAACAAATGAGCGCATCCCCATTATCGTTGTGGGGTTGACCCTCATCAATACCGATTCGTGAGTGATATAAAACCAAAAGTGACAAGTGCCGAATTTCGTGTTTCGCGTCAACCGCGTCGGCCAGCAACGACCGTGGATTGCAGTGAGGATTGTCGTGAATGTTAACGATCTTTATTGCGTGTGACGAAGTACTTAAAATCAGCAACCAATAACAGATATAACCGTAATGAAGCGTGTAAGGTGAAGGTAGCAACTGCCTCAGAATTTGTGTGTTAATAGAAAATACGTATCAGTTTGTATATCACAACCTTTGTGGTCTTTAATAATAGAAAAACTGTCACTCATGAACTATTTCATCTCAGAACAGCCACACTCTGTTGAAATACCTCCAAAACCACAGCAGAAAAACCGATGGCCTTCCAACCATTAAGCACACGGTCATATAATCATAATAATTAACTGTCTGGTGGCTTTGGTAAATCGCCTAAAATCCAATAAAGGATATAAAGGGGGTGTTTCAACATCAACAAAAGCAAAATGAGGATGATGGAATGTAGTAAAATCAGGTGATGCTGAGGGAATTAGATTAGCAAATGAGACACTTAAAGTAGTAAATGAGTTTTTCTGTTTGAGGAGCAAAATAACTGACTGTGGTCAAAGTAGAGAGGATATAAAATGTAGACTGGCTATGGCAAGGAAAGTGTTTCTGAAGAAGAGAAATTTGTTAACATCGAGTATAGATTTAAGGGTCAGAGGTCTTTTTCTGGAAGTATTTGTATGGAGTATATCCGTGTACAGAAGTGAAACATGATCGATAAACAGTGTAGACAAGAAGAGAATAGGAGGTTTCAAAATGTGGTGCTACAGAAGAATGCTAAAGATTAGACAGGTAGATCACATAGGCACTGAATAGAATTAGAGACAAAAGGAATTTTTTGTGGCACAATTTGACTAGAAGAAGGGATCAGTTGGTAGGACACATTCTGAGGCATCAAGGGATCACTCATCTAGTATTGGAGGGAAGTGTGGAGGGTAAAAATCATAGAGGGAGACCAAGAGATGAATACAGTATGCAGATTCAGAAGGATGTAGGTTGCAGTAGTCATTTTGAGATGAAGAGGCTTACACAGGGTAGAGTAGCACGGAGAGCTGCGACAAACCAGTCTCTGGACTGAGGACCACCACCACATCATCAACAACAACAACAACAACATGGTCCCCTGCGAAAGCATTCACACCAAAGTGCCAGAGTTTGAAGCGCTCATGAACAGCCGCGAAGCTCACACAGTACTAGGTACAGAAAGCTGGTTGAAACTTGAAATTGATACCAGTGAGATTTTTGGGGAAAATTTAAGTGTATGTCAAAAGGATAGGCAAGTGGGAAATGAAGCTGGTGTATTTGTTGCAGTAGACAAAAAAGTCAAATCCACTGAGATAGATATTGAAGCTGCATGTGAAATTGTTTGAGCAAGACTCAGAAGACTTGAGAGAAAACAGTTCACTTTCAGGTTCCCCAATCATTGTAATCATCAGTGGAGACTTTGATCATCCACCAATTAATTAGGAAAATTAGAGTTTTGTTAGTGGTGAGAGTGATAAGACATCCTGTAAAACTTTACTAAATGCCTTCTCTGAAAATCACCTAGAACAGATTGTCAGGAACCCTGCTCACGATGGATCTAATGGCAACAAACAGACCTGACTTATTTGGGGATGTCCACATCGAAACTGGTATCAGTGACTATGATGTGGTTGTGGCAACAATGATTACCAAAGTACAAAGGACAACTGAAACAACCAGAATGATATGTGTGTTCAGTAAACTAGATAAAAAATTAGGAGTGTCATATCTCAATGAGGAACTTGAAATATTCAGCACAGGTCAGGAGCATCCAGAGGAATTCCGGCTCAAGTTTAAAAGAACGGATGATCAACACTGGAAGATATGTACGCAGTAGAAGAGTTCATAATGGGAGGAAACCTCCACGATATACAGTTACTGTAAAGAAACTTCTAAAGAAACACTTTCCTTGCCATAGCCAGTCTACATTTTATATCCTCTCTACTTTGACGATCATCAGTTATTTTGCTCCTCAAGTAGAAAAACTGCATAATAGATGTAGAACAAAGTGTAGGGCTATAGATAAAGTGATGTAGAATGAAACGCATTTGGCTGTCAATAGAGCAAAGCGTGATGACTACCGTAGCAGAATACTGTAAAATGACGGCAAAATCCAAAGAAATTCTGGTCATATATTAAGGCTGTCAGTGGCACGAAAGTTAGTGTCCAGCCCTAGAGAATGAGGCGGCAACTGAAATTGAGGGTAGCAAATCGAAGCATCTGACCGGCCCATCCTCACTCCAGAGTGAGTGGCAGACACTGGTGGGTTTGCGTGTCACCGGGCACAAGGGGAGAGAGTGAGCAGGCCGTGCAGCTGGCTCCCCGCGTCTTAGCGACAGGTACTAGGTGCTGCCCGGCGTGGACGGTAACTCCGAGCCGGCACGGGACGCCTTTCCTGTCGGGCCACCGGTCGATTTTCCTGCCCGGCCGGACAAATACAGAGGGTGGGTACGCTAGTCACCGGGAGTTCCAATGTTAGGCGGGTGACGGAGCCCCTCAGGGAGATAGCAGGCGAGGCAGGAAAGAGTTCCAGTGTGCCTCCGGTACGTTTGCCGGGAGGTCTCATCCAGGATGCAGAGGAGGCCCTGCCGGCAACTGTCGAGTGCACTGGGTGCGACCGGCTGCACGTAGTGGCACGTGTCGACACGAATGACGCCTGCCGCTCGGGTTCCGAGGCCACCCCGGGCTCCTTTCGGCAGCTAGCCGATTCGGTGAAGGCGACTAGCAATGCACGCGGGTTGGAGGCTGAGCTGCCTACTTGTAGCACCGTACCCAGGGTCGATCATGGTCCTCTGGTTTGGAGCAGAGTGGAAGGTCTAAACCGGAGGCTCAGACGACTCTGTGGCAGTATCGAATGCAAATTTCTCGACCTCTGCTATCGGGTGCAGAATTTTAAGGTTCCCCTCAATAGGTCAGGCGTGCACTAAAGTGCGCGTCATTTACGACGGTGGCCGAGTTTAGGTTGCTTCTGCCCATCTGACGTCACAAAACACAGTCGACCGATGAACAGAGAACGACGTTGCCAGAACTCGACTGCAGTGCAGAGCATGGACGAGTGTCTTCAGTTTTAGTAAACGTTCAGTCTTAAATAAAGTAAAGTCTTAAATAAAGTAATTGGACAAAAGCAATGTCTTGATAGCAGACTTTCTTTTATAGAAAGTTTGCAAAAAGCATTCTTTATGCCAATTGCTTCATATTCTATTAATTAATTAAACCAAACAAGCAATAAGCCTCCTAATTCAGGTGATAGGAAAAGTGTTTGTATCATTCTCACGAACCGCGTTTTTGCAATAAAGAACAGCGGTAATTGTTTATTTCCTATTGTACTTCGATCAAACGTGAGCAATTCGTAGTGATACCAACAGTGTTATTTTAGAGTGATATTTTAGAGTACTCCAGGACTTTTGTTAAACGACGAGCTGCGTTAGGGTAATGGTTAAGGTGTTTGGCTGTAAATTGAGAGGTTCAGGGTTTACCCTTGTTCGGTGCGTAATATTTTCTTTATTTAAAAACAATATCGAAGTGTCTTACTTCATGAATTTTATTCGTTTGAATGTAATTTTTTGAAATTTCTAGTGCTTTATCTCTTCATTATAATCATAATAAGTTTTCGGTTTTTCTAATTTTGTCCTCCAATATTTCTTTGCACAGCAATTATAAACAATGTTTTTGTAAGTCCACAGTTTTGTTTAATGTATTTTGTGTACTTCCTTTTGATTGATTGAAGTGCTTTAAAATGAAGCCAAACACGTTAAACTTTTATTACAGACGCGAAAGGCAGGATATTTCTCAATATTACATACGTTACCTATCTGGTATTTAAATTAAATGAGATATTGTTATATAGTAAATTTTATATGAAATTTAGGTATCTTGTCCACATTTCATTCTCAACATTGTGGCAACTAAAATCGACCATACAGAAAGTATACGCTATCGACTTTTACCTCTGCAAACTCTTCAAAATTTTGTGCAATGGTTTACTACATTTAATGCTGCACAATAACTGTGTTGAACATTGAAACAAAATAAGTCATTTATGGGAGGAAGGTATCAGTCAAGAAGATGTGTAAAAATCAAATTCTTGGGCCAAACAGTTTTTGTGAAAGTGTGTCAAAGCAGTTTGAACACCATGTGTCTGCACAGGCAAGCAGTGCAGTGATGACAAAATCGCGCACAGCACGGAATGCGGGGAGCTTGCCTCTTAGCAGCAAAAGGGTTAATGCGGCCGTGGTGGCTTTACTTCATAAGCTGCGCGCTCCCCCCTAAACGTAAGTTGGCGCTGCTTCTCTTGGCGCGTACGTCGTTTGCAACTGGCAACGCAGCAATCTCCCGCGTCTGGGCGGGCATGCGTGAGCCACCAAGATAAAAGAATTGAACTATAAATGCAGAATGCGGCTACTAGGGTAGTGGAGTACGTGTAGTGTGCACACAGAGCTGTTTTAGGTCAGAGAACTCCTCCCTCGGGAGCAAAGACGATTTGCTTGTCAAATCAGCCACAGCAACCATGGAGATTCATGGTCCTCGCAGGTCGGAGATAGAAAAGATTATTATGATTTTAGTAAACTGCAGGACCATCCCAGGAAAGGTCCAAGAATTAGCATCGCTTACTGAAGGTGGTATTGCACAGATAGTATTGGGAACAGAAAGCTGGTCGAAACCAGACATCAGTGACAACGAAATCCTAAGTTCAGACTGGAATGTTTATCTTAGGGATAAGTTAGTCACCAATGGTGCCAGCGTGTAGATTGCAGTAAAAAATTCAATAATATCTAGTGAGGTTACCATGGATTCCGAATGTGAATTAATCTGGGTGAAATTGAGCATCAAATAACGGTCAACAATGGTTATCGGATACTTTCATAGACCACCTGGGTCAGGATCTGTAGTTGTAGAATGCTTTGGACAGAACTTGCAGAATATCATTAGTAATTTTCCTGATTGTGGCTCTGTAATAGGGGGTGACTTCAACTTGCCAGGTATAGATTGGAAGCATTATGCCATCAAAAGTGGTGCCAGAGACAGAGAATCATGAGGCATTGTTCTAGATGTCTTGCCCGAAAATTACTTTGAGAAGGTAGTCAGAGAACCAACTCGAAAGGATAATGGTGGTGGTGGTGGTTAGTGTTTAACGTCCCGTCGACAAGGAGGTCATTAGAGACGGAGCGCAAGCTCGGGTTAGGGAAGGAATGGGAAGGAAAATTGGCCGTGCCCTTTCAAAGGAACCATCCCGGCATTTGCCTGAAACGATTTAGGGAAATCACGGAAAACCTAAATCAGGATGGCCGCAGACGGGATTGAACCGTCGTCCTCCCGAATGCGAGTCCAGTGTGCTAACCACTGCGCCACCTCGCTCGGTAAAGGATAATGTCTTAGACCTCCTGGCAACAAGCAGACCAGAACTTATAAAATCAGTTAACGCAGAAAAGGTATCGGTAATCGTAAGGCTGTGACAGAATCTATGATGACGGGTCCTACAAGGAATGTTAAGAAGGGTAGGAAGATATATTTGCTCAGCAAGGGTGACAAGATCCAAATTTCAGAATATCTCAGCAGTTAGTATCAAATATTCGGTGATGAGGACAAAGAGGTGGAGAACAAATGGAAAAAATTCAAAGGCATTGTTCAATATGCCCTAGGCAAGTATGTTCCGAGTGATGTTTTAAGAGATGGAAAAGATCCACCACGGTGTAATAGTCGTGTTCGAAAAGTACTACATAAACAAAGAGCACTTCAACTCAGATTCAAGAGAAGTAAAAACCTAGGTGACAAACAAAAGCCGAACGAAGTGAAAATGGGGGTAAGGAGAGCAATGAGAGAAGTGTTCAATGATTTTGAAAGTAAGACATTGTCAACAAATCCGAGTAAAAACCCTAAGAGAGTCTGTGTCACCTGGCCACCAAGAGCTGTTGCATAATGATTTGATTCACGGATCCAGTTATACGGCTCCCTCCGTGTATGGCGATTTTACGACTGACGTGTGGGGCCTGAAGATGGCATCAATGTAATGGCGAAACTGGTAGCACATAGAAGTTCATAAAATAAAATAAATTTCTACAATACATACAGCTGTTGGTAAATTATTGCATCAAGAAGTTCATACCAGCGCCCATAATGGATCAACAAAGACTAAGAGATTTTGGTCGTATGTAAAATTAGTAAGTGGGTCAAAATCATTAATTCATTCTCTCAGTCACCATACTGGCACCAAAATGGAAGATAACAGAGAGAAGGCCGAAATACTGAATTCGGTCTTCTGAAGTTGCTTCACCGTGGAAGATCGTAACACTGTCTCAACCGTCGTACGGACATCGAAGTGGCAGATATTGAGATAATTGATCACGTAACTGAAAAGTAGCTACAATCGCTTAGTAGTGGAAAGGTCTGAGGACCAGATGAGATACCTATAAGATTCTATAAAGATTATGCAAAAGAACTTGCTCCCCTTCTAGCAGTAATTTATTGCAGATCACTTGAGCAATGAAAAATACCTAACGACTGGAAAAAAGGCAGGTCATTCCCGTTTTTAAGAAAGCTCGTAAGACAGATCCACACAATTATAGACGTATATCATTGATGTCAATCTGTTGTAGAATTATGGAACATGTTTTATGCTCAAGAATTATGACGTTTTTGGAAAATGAACATCTCCTCCATAAAAATCAACATGGATTCCACAAACAGAGATCCTGTGAAACTCAGCCCACTCTATTACTCCATGAGATCCACAGCACAGTGGACAATGGTGCTCAGGTTGATGCCGTGTTCCTTGATTTCAGTAAGGCATTTGACACCATCCCGCAGTGCCATTTAATGAAAAAAATATAAGCTTACGGAGTATCAGAGCAGATCTGCAATTAGATTCAAGACATTCTTGCAGACAGAACTCTACATGTTGCTCTTAATGGAACTAAATCGACAGATGTAAAGTACCACAGGGAAGTGTGATAGGACCATTGCTGTTAACAATATACAAGAAAGATTTAGAAGAAAGCATCGGATGCTCTTTAAGGCTATTCGTAGATGACACAGCTGTCTATACCAAAGTAGCAACATCAGAGCAACCTGCAGAGAATTGATGAATGGAACACACTGGCAGTTGACCCTGAACATAAATAAATGTAACATATTGTGCATACATAGGGAAAAAAATCCACTACTGTACAGCTACACTATTGATGACAAACACCTGGAGACAGTGTCTGCCATAAAATATCTAAGTGTAACTATCCAGAGCGACCTTAAGTGGAATGACCATATAAAACAGATAGTGGGAAAAGCAGACACAAGACTCAGATTCATCAGAAGAATCTTAAGGAAATATAACTCATTCACAAAGGAAGTGGCTTATAAGGCATTTGTTCGTCTGATTCCTGAGTATTGTGCATCTATCTGGGATCCATATCCGGTGGAACTGGTAAAGAAGATAGAGAAGATCCAACGAAGAGCGGCGCATTTCGTCACGGGGTCTTTTACCTGGCGAGAGAGCGTTACAGAGGTGCTACACAGAGATGCTCCACTGGCAGATGTTACAAGAGAGGCATTGTGCATCGTGGAGAGATTTACTATTGAAATTTCGGGACAGCACTTTTCAGGAGTCAGACACCATATTACTTCGCCCCCACATACATCCCGTGTGTTAACCACGAGGAGAAAATTCAAGAAATTAGAGCCAATACAGAGGCTTACCGACAATCAATCTTCCCACACACTATTCAGGAGTGGAACAGCGTTGGAGGGTCAAAAAGTGGTAGTGAAAGTACCCTCCACCACACACAATTAGGTGGCTTGCGGAGTAGGATGTAGGTGGAGATGAAAAGGTGAAATGCTTAACTCCATTTTCAAATGTTCCTTTACAAAGGAAAACCCAGGAGAATTGTCCAATTCAATCCTCAAACCACTGAAAAGATGAATTAAATACGTGTTAGTGTCAATGGTGCTAAGAAACGGCTGAAATCATTAAAACTAAACAAAACTTCAGGGCCCAATGGAATCCGTGTCAGATTCTCTCTGCTGAATTTGCAGCCGAGTTAACCCATCTCCTCACTACAATCTATCGTAGATCCCCGAACAAAAAACCGTGCCAAATTCTTGGAAAAATGGCACACGTCACACCTGTCAACAAGAAGCGATTTAGAAGTGATGCAAAAAAACTACTGTATGCTATCCTTGACACTGATTTGTTGTAGAATCTCAGAACGTATTCTGAGCCCACACATAATCAGCTATATTGAACAAAATGACCTGCTCATTACCACCAAGCACGGTTTTTGAAAAGATTGATCACGTGAAACCCAATTCGCGCTTTTCTCACATGACATACTGAAAGCTTTGGATCGAGGCAACCAGGTAGATGCAGTGTTTCTTCATTTCCAAAAAGCATTTGTCTTAGTACTGCAGTGTCAAAAGTATGATCATATGGGGTATCAAATGAAATTTGTGACTGGGTTGAGGACTTTTTGGTAGGGAGAATGAAGCCTGTTATCTCCGATGGAGAGTCATCGTCAGATGTAGAAGTAACTTCGGGTGTGCACCAGGGATGAATGTTCGGACCCTTGCTCTTCATGTTGTATATTAATGACTTGCAGACAATATTAATAGTAAAATTAGTCTTTTTGCAGATGGTTCAGTTATCTATAATGAAGTACTATTTGAGAGAAACTGCATAGATATTCAGTCAGATCTTGATAAGATCTCAACATGATGTAGAGTTTGGCAACTTGCTCTAAATGTTCAGAAATGTAAAATTTTGCACTTCACAAAATGAATAAATGTAGTGTCCTATGACCATAATACCAGTGAGTCACTGCTGGAATCAGCCAGCTCATACAAGCACCTGGGTGTAATGCTTTGTAGGGACACGAAATGGAATAATCACATAGGTTCAGTCGTGGATAAAGCACATGGTAGACTTCGGTTTATTGGTAGAATACTGGGAAAGTGCAATCAGTTTACAACAGAGATTGTTTGCAAATCACTCGTGTGACCTATCCTAAAATATTGCTCCAGTGTGTAGGAGCTGTACCAGATAGGACTAACAGGGGATATTAATGTATACAGAGAAGGGGAACACGAATGGTCACAGGTTTTTTAATCTGTGGGAGATTGTCACAAAGATACTGAAGGAACTAAACCAGAAGACTCTTGAAGATAGATGTAAACGATCCCAATAAATTCTATTAATGATTTCTCAAGAGCTGGCTTTAGATAATTACTCTAGGAATATACTACAACTCCCTACGTATTGCTCACAGAGGTGGGGCGAGGGCACGATTAGAATAATTACTGCGCACACAGAGGCATTTAAACAATCATTCTTCCCACCCTCCAGTAACCGGTAAAACAGGACGTACTCTCCGCCGTGTAGCTCACCGTGGTTTGCAGAGTATAGATGCAGATGTAGATGTAGATGTAGACGAGTCTGTCAATTCAGTATCCGCAGTATCTCTGTGACACTCTCTCACGGGTCAGACAAACCTGTGATCATTCAGGCTTTCTTTCTATCCTTTGAATATCCCCTATCAGTCTTGTCTGGTATGGGTCTCACAAACCTGAGCAATATTCTAGAATGGATTGCGGAAGTGTTTTGCAAGCAATCTCTTTTGTGCACTCATTCTATTTTCTTAGTGTTCTACCAATGGACCAAAGTCTGCCGCCTGTTTACCTATGACAGAGGCTACAAAACAGTTCAGTTTAATTTCCCTACAAATTCTTACATCCAGAGATTTGTATGAGTTGCCTAGTTTGATGCAGCTGTCTGCCTCTTCATCTCTGAATAACCACTCAGACTACACTTGTTTGAACGTCTTTCCTTCTTTCCTGTAATTAAGTTCTGGTCTGCCTCTAAAATATGTAGTCTTACTAACATTCCCTGCCCAACTGACATCAGGCAAACATTCATAATTTTATACTTCATAGCATTTACGTTAGCTCCATCTCAGTACACTTGGCAGTGGCTTTGCCATAGTGGTAACATCTGTTCCCATCAGATTACCGAAGTTAAGCACTGTCGGGCCGGGCTAGCACTCGGACAGGTCACCATTCGGTCTGCCGACCGCTGTCGGCAAACGGGTCGCACTCGGCCCTCGCGAGGCAAACTGAGGAGCTACTCGATCTAGAAGTAGCGGCTCCGGTCTCTTAAACTGATGTACGGCCGGGAGAGCAGTGTGCTGACCACGTTTCCCTCCGTATCCGGTGACACCTGTGGGCTGAGGACGGCACGGCAGCCGGTCGGTACCGTTGTGCCTTCACGGCCTGTTCGGGCGTAGTTTAGTTTAGTTTCTTTTCGATACATTAACTCAAATGTTTCTCCATTTCATGTGGAGTTTACAATACTGACAGTGCGGTATCATCTTTCTCATCTGATGCAACGCCAGGCACCACGGTGTATTAGCCGACAGTAAGCGTGACAGCTCTGTAACTGTACCGTGTCATTTATATTAAGAAAATGTTCACTTATTGCCTATTGCCAGTAGAATTATTTCTCACCTGTTCATCATAGGAAATGATTCGTGAATGTATAATGTAGATTTATAGTGAGTAGTGAGAGGAATTATCACATTCATTATCACAATTCCCAATATCACATTATCTGTGGTGAGTGGAATTATTCACAATTTAAAAAATTTGCAACTGTGTATTTTTATTTATTTTGCACAGAGTTTGGGAAGTTATATGCAACTGAGGCATTAAAGATCCATTTAGCCCAAATGAAAGATTGGAATTAGATACTCAGAGAATGTAATAAGCCTTATATTACAGCAATGAGTGGTAGTTGTCTTTGACTTAAAAATAAGTACAAAGTATTTTACTAAATCCAAGAAAACTGATCTACAAATAGTTTTCTACGCTGAGGTGGGTAAACAAAAGAAGAAAGTATTACAACAAAACTCTTCTTATACTATTGGAATGAAATGGAAATTTATTACGATGTACAGAGTTTCCTCATATTCCTTCAAAGTCCGCTTCATATAGCAGGCACCAGTAACTGAAAAGTATTTTGAACTTCAGTCCAAGTAAAGCATTATAATCAAATATACTTCCCTTCGCCACCAAATTAATTACTCCTCAATGCCGCAGATTGTTCTGTATCGAGCTACTCCTTCCTTTAGCCATATTGTGCCAGGGAGCTATTTTCCCCCCAATTTATTTATTTATTTATTATCATCCCAATGATCACACTTGTGATACAGGATTTGTCAGGATACATTTCAACAACTATATAATATCTTAACAAAAATTTTTTGTATGCTGAATTCATATGAATCTATCATATGTTTAATACAATATACAACTAATAAGTGTTTTTATAACGTAATTTCTTATGTGCTTAACAGACCTATTCCTCGATGTTGTGATTTCATTTGTCACATTTATGATATCATATATTCTTATACAGTTGAGCAGAGCTATTCACTTATCCTGTAGTGACATTTGTTAAGCATGTGGTTCTTAATCTTCTTATGTGCTTGACAGACATAATCATTTATGTAATTTCATCTGTCTCATTAATTTAAACATATATTCTTATCCAGTTGCGCAGAGATATTCACTTATGCTGTACTAACATTTGTCAAGCATGTGATTCTTTATAACAGTTTTTAATTTATCCTCATTTTCCAGCTCTTAGATATGTTTTGACAGTGCATTAAAAAGTTTGATGCCTCGATTACATACACGTTTCTGCCTTCGGGTCCTTATTACAGCTTGTAAGTGGAGATCTTTACATTGTCGTGTATCGTAATTATGGTAGTCTGTACCGGTTTTCATTTTGTCCTGATTTCTTTTGATCATCGACAGACATTTCAGAATGTATAATGATGGAATTGTTAAAATTTTCAATGCTTTAAAAAGGGGCCTACAATGTGTTTGAGGTGGGCTCTGTGTCATTATCCGAATAGTGCATTTTTGCAATTTGAAAATCTCATTTAGACGACAATTTGTTTTTCTCCAGAATACTATCCCATAGGATGCAATGGACTGAAAATAGCCAAAATATACTAATCTGGTACAGTCATTACTACAAACTCTTGAAATTATTCTAAGTACAAAACATGCTGAATTTAGTTTTAGTGCTAAGCTCACCACATGGTCCTTCCAGTTTATCTTCTCATCACTGTGCATGCCCAGGAATTTTGCACACTGCACCCTTTCAAGTTGTTTGTCCTCCATGGTGGGATTTAGGTCGTCCTGTTCACTTATTTTTCCATATTGCACATAATTAGGTTTTTTTTTTTTTTTTTTTTTTTTTTTTTTTTTTTTTTTTTTTTTTATTCAGTGTTAGCTTGTTTGCAGCAAACCATTTTTCTATATCTTGTAGGACATGGTCCACAGTATTGTGCAATGACTGGTTCATATCACTAACTATTAAACTAGTATCATCAGCAAATAACATGATTCTAGCTTTTCTCTCTGACACCTGGATATCATTAATGTAAATGAGGAACAGCAAGGGGCCTAATACACTTCCTACTGTGACCTCCCTCGGACCTGATCTTAGTCTCATTTTTTGGTGCTGTAATTTCAACTACCTGCATCCTCTTTTCCAGATATGACTCAAACCACTTTTTTACCAGTCCTCTGATACCTATAGCTTAAAGCTTTTCCAAACAGTGTCAAAGGCTTTTGAGAGATCTAGATTTATCCCAACTACACTTTTTCCCTCTTCCAATTTACTGATTATTTCTTTTGTGTATTCCAGTACAGCTGTTTCGGTACTTCTCCCAGCTTGAAAACCGTGCTGATTATTGTTTATCAGATTGTGGATATGAAGATAATGTGTGACTTTATATTTCATTAGTATCTCTAAGACCTTAGAGAAAGTTGGGAGAAGTGAGACAGGTCTGTAGTTTTCCATTTTAAGCTTATCACCCTTTTTCAACAGGGGAACGACTTTAGAAATTTTCAGTTTCTGTGGAAACACGCCCTCAGCCTTTGACAAGTTTACTACGTGCACCGATGGCTTCGCTATTTGATTAGCTGTTTTCTTTACTAGTATTACTGGCACCTCAACTACTCCAGCTGAAATCTTGGACTTGACACTTTTAATCACTTTTAAAACTTCCTTTTCGTTTCTTGGGACTGCCATCATACTGCTGGCTGGCTTGGGTGCTTCCATCTTAATCTGCTCCACAAAATTCCTGCTTAATATCTGGGGTATATTTAAAAAGTAATTGTTTATATAATTAGGCTTGGCATATTTATCTAACATTTTATAATTTCCTTATCTTGGATAGGTACCCCGGTTTCTTTTCTAACAATTTCCCATGCTATTTTAGATTTATTTCCATGTCATTACTTAGTAACTTTGCATTTGCAATTACTCTGCAGTATATTTTCCTATACCTTTTTACATATTCTCTAAAATCAGTATCTGCACACTCCCTCGACTCTGAATTGAGTTTTTCCATTTATTCGCGCGATTTATTAATGCCGAGAGTCATCTCAGAACTTGACTTTATGTGTCCAGTAGACTTGATTCTGGTCAGTTTCTTTGGAAAACACATCTCAAAGTTCATCATATAATTAGATGCAAATAGACTATATGCCTCATCTGTACTTGTTTGTTTCATAACATCTAACCAATTTTCATTTTCTAAGACACTTATGAACTGATGGCAGCTGTCCACAGAGAAGTTTCTTTTGTAAATATTATTTACACCTTTATCTTCCTTTGACCTTCAAGGGATTTCAATGGTGAGAGCATTGTGTTCAGACAATCCTAAATCTATGTTTGTTATCTCTATTTCACAGAGTACCTCTTTGTCAGTTCTCATCTAACCTTCAGCATTCTTCTGTAGCACCATATTTCAAAAGCATCTCTTTTATTGTTGTCTGAATTGCTTAACAATCACGTCCCAATTACATATGAGTGTAGACTCCACACAAGTACCTTCAGAAAGGCCTCCTAACATAAACGTAAACACCACTCACGGATTAGGCCTCGGGCCTGTTCTGACTGGCCAACTGCTGCCTAAAAGGCACTACGAGGAGCAGTCAACGACAGTGGAACGTGTGATCGGCGTGCTGGCAATTGCTCCAGCTGTTGTAGCCAGCAGATGAATCCTGACGATGCTGTTGCTTCTTAATTTGACCTCACAAGGGCTGAGTAAATACCGTACCATATCTCCCTATCTCAAAAAATATCTGAGGAAGTGCCAGGAATTGAACCTGCATCCTCCACACTGAAGGCAGCAACATTAATCGTTTGGTTACAGAGGTGGACTTTCTGACACTTAACTTTGAATTTGATGTTAACAAGGTCCTCTTTTTCAGGAATGCTTTTCTTGTTATTGATAATCTGCATTTTATATCCTCTCTAATTCAGCAATTATGTTATTTTGCTACTCAGATAACATAACTCCTCCACTACTTTTAGTGTCCAATTTCCCAATCTAATTCTCTCGCCACAGCCAGTTTTAAATTGACTACATTCTGCTACCCTGTCTCACTTTTGTCGATGTTCGACTAATATCCTCTTTTCGAGACACTATCCATTCTGTCCCCCCATGACCCGTGGATCTTGCCGTTGGTGGGGAGGCTTGCTTGCCTCAGCGATACAGATGGCCGCATCGTAGGTGCAACCACAACGGAGGGGTATCTGTTGAGAGGCCAGACAAACGTGTGGTTCCTGAAGAGGGGCAGCAGCCTTTTCAGTAGTTGCAGGGGCAACAGTCTGGATGATTGACTGATCTGGCCTTGTAACATTAACCAAAACGGCCTTGCTGTGCTGGTACTGCGAACGGCTGAAAGCAAGGGGAAACTACAGCCGTAATTTTTCCCGAGGGCATGCAGCTTTACTGTATGATTAAATGATGATGGCGTCCTCTTGGGTAAAATATTCCAGACGTAAAATAGTCCCCCATTCGGATCTCCAGACGGGGACTACTCAAGAGGACGTCATTATCAGGAGAAAGAAAACTGGCGTTCTACAGATCAGAGCGTGGAATGTCAGATCCCTTAATCGGGCAGGTAGGTTAGAAAATTTAAAAAGGGAATTAGTGAAGTTCGGTGGCAGGAGGAACAAGACTTTTGGTCAGGTGAATACAGGGTTATAAATACAAAATCAAATAGGGGTAATGAAGGAGTAGGTTTAATACTGAATAAAAAAATAGCAGTGTGGGTAAGCTACTACAAACAGCATAGTGAACGCATTATTGTGGCCAAGATAGACTTGAAGCCCATGCCTACTACAGTAGTACAAGTTTATATGCCAACTAGCTCTGCAGATGATGAAGAAATTGAAGAAATGAATGATGAGATAAAAGAAATCATTCGGGTAGTGAAGGGAGACGAAAATTTAATAGTCATGGGTGACTGGAATTCGTTAGTAGGAAAAGAGAGAGAAGGAAACATAGTAGGTGAATATGGATTGGGCGGAAGAAATGAAAGAGGAAGCTGTCTGGTGGAATTTTGCACAGAGCAAAAAAGAAGGTTGTATACATGGAAGAATCCTGGAGATACTAAAAGGTATCAGATAGATTATATAATGGTAAGACAGAGATTTAGGAACCAGGTTTTAAATTTTAAGACATTTCCAGGGGCAGATGTGGACTCTGACCACAATCTATTGGTTATGAGCTGTAGATTAAAACTGAAGAAACTACAAAAAGGTGCTAATTTAAGGAGATGGGACCTGGATAAACTGACTAAGCCAGAGGTTGTAGAGAGTTTCAGGGAGAGCATAAGGGAACAATTCACAGGAATGGGGGAAAGAAATACAGTAGAAGAAGAATGGGTAGCTTTGAGGGATGAAGTAGTGAAGGCAGCAGAGGATCAAGTAGGTAAAAAGACGAGGGCTAGTAGAAATCCATGGGTAACAGAAGAAATATTGAATTTAATTGATGAAAGGAGAAAATATAAAAATGCAGTAAATGAAGCAGGCAAAAAGGAATACAAACGTCTCAAAAATGAGATCGACAGGAAGTGCAAAATGGCTAAGCAGGGATGGCTAGAGGGCAAATGTAAGGATGTAGAGGCTTATCTCATGAGGGGGTAAGATAGATACTGCCTACAGGAAAATTAAAGAGACCTTTGGAGATAAGAGAACCACTTGTATGAACATCAAGAGCTCAGATGGAAACCCAGTTCAAAGCAAAGAAGGGAAAGCAGAAAGGTGGAAGGAGTACATAGAGAGTCTATACAAGGGCGATGTACTTGAGGACAATATTATGGAAATGGAAGAGGATGTAGATGAAGATGAAATAGGAGATACGATACTGCATGAAGAGTTTGACAGAGCACTGAAAGACCTGAGTCGAAACAAGGCCCCGGGAGTAGATAACATTCCATTAGAACTACTGATGGCCTTGGGAAAGCCAGTCATGACAAAACTCTACCATCTGGTGAGCAAGATGTGTGAGACAGGCGAAATACCCTCAGACTTCAAGAAGAATATAATAATTCCAATCCGAAAGAAAGCAGGTGTTGACAGATGTGAAAATTACTGAACTATCAGTTTAAAAAGTCACAGCTGCAAAATACTAACGCGAATTCTTTACAGACGAATGGAAAAACTGGTAGAAGTGGACCTCGGGGAAGATCATTTTGGATTCCGTAGAAATGTTGCAACACGTGAGGCAATACTAACCTTATGACTTATCTTAGAAGAAAGATTAAGAAAAGGCAAACCTACGTTTCTAGCATTTGTAGACTTAGAGAAAGGTTTTGACAATGTTAACTGGAATACTCTCTTTCAAATTCTGAAGGTGGCAGGGGTAAAATACAGGGAGCGAAAGGCTATTTACAATTTGTACAGAAACCAGATGGCAGTATTAAGAGTCGAGGGGCATGAAAGGGAAGCAGTTGTCGGGAAGGGAGTGAGACAGGGTTGTAGCCTCTCCCCGATGTTATTCAATCTGCATATTGAGCAAGCACTAAAGGAAACAAAAGAAAAATTTGGAGTAGGTATTAAAATTCATGGAGAAGAAATAAAAACTTTGAGGTTCGACGATGACATTGTAATTCTGTCAGAGATAGCAAAGGACTTGGAAGAGCAGTTGAATGGAATGGACAGTGTCTTAAAAGGAGGATATAAGACAAACATCAACAAAAGAAAAACGAGGATAATGGAATGTAGTCAAATTAAATCGGGTGATGCTGAGGAAATTAGATTAAGAAATGAGACACTTAAAGTAGTAAAGGAGTTTTGCTATTTGGGGAGCAAAATAACTGATGATGGTCGAAGTAGAGAGGATATAAAATGTAGGCTGGCAGTGGCAAGGAAAGCGTTTCTGAAGAAGAGAAATTTGCTAACATCGAGTATAGATTTAAATGTCAGGAAGTCATTTCTGAAAGTATTTGTATGGATTGTAGCCATGTATGAAAGTGAAAAATGGACGATAAATAGTTCGGACAAGAAGAGAATAGAAGCTTTCGAAATGTGGTGCTACAGAAGAATGCTGAAGATTAGATGGGTAGCTCACATAACTAATGAGGAGGTGTTGCATAGGATTGGGGAGAAGAGGAGTTTGTGGCACAACTTGACAAGAAGAAGGGACCAGTTAGTAGGACATGTTCTGAGGCATCAAGGGATCACCAATTTAGTACTGGAGGGCAGCGTGGAGGGTAAAAATCGTAGAGGGAGACCAAGAGATGAATACACTAAGCAGATTCAGAAGGATGTAGGCTGCAGTAGGTACTGGGAGATGAAGAAGCTTGCACAGCATAGAGTAGCATGGAGAGCTGCATCATACCAGCCTCAGGACTGAAGACCACAACAACAACAATCCATTCTGTTCACCTACTCTTCCGAGTCCTCTCCCGACACTAACAGAAATTACAAAGTCATCAGGAAACTTCACACTTTTAATTTCTTCTTCCTGAACTTTAATTCCATTTGCAAATTTATTCCCGGTTTCCTTTACTGCTCGCTCAGTGAACAGACTGAACGACATCTGGTTTAGGCTACAACCCCATCTTCCTCGCTTCGCAGCACTGCTTCCCTTTCGTCGCATCCGCACGTGGCGGATGCCATGGAATAGCGGGTGCTTAGACAGGGAGCAGATATGATTAGAAGTACGCATAAATGTAGGGTCCTCCTGTATAGGTCAGGCGTTCACTACACGCAGGAACCGGTTACAAGGGTCGCAGAGTATGTGTGGAGTGCACATGTGGGTTTTTTAGGTTAGAGAATTCCCTCCCTACGCCTGACAAGACGCCTCCTGAGACATGGCAAGGTAGGAGTAGGCAAAATGCAACAGGGAATAACAATATTAATCTGCTAATAGTAAACTGCAGGAGCGTCTACAGAAAGGTCCCAGAACTGCTCTCATTAATAAACGGTCACAATACCCACATAGTACTAGGGACAGAAAGTTGGGTGAAACCAGATGCAAAGAGTAATGAAATTCTAAACTCATATTGGAATGTATACCACAGAGACAGGCTGGACAGTGAAGGGGGAGGCGTGTTTATAGCGATAAGAAGTGCAATAGTATCTAGGGAAATTGACGGAGATCTGAAATGTGAAATGATTTGGGTGAAGGTCACGGTTAAAGCAGGCTCAGACATGGTAATTGGATGTCTCTATAGGCCCCCTGGCTCAGCAGCTGTTGTGGCTGAGCACCTGAAGGATAATTTGGAAAATATTTCAAGTAGATTTCCCCGCCATGTTATAGTTCTGGGTGGAGATTTTAATTTGCCGGATATAGACTGGGAGACTCAAACGTTCATAACGGGTGGCAGGGACAAGGAATCTAGTGAATTTTTTTAAGTGCTTTATCTGAAAACTACCTTGAGCAGTTAAACAGAGAACCGACTCGTGGTGATAACATATTAGACCTTCTGGTGACAAACAGAACAGAACTATTTGAAACAGTTAACGCAGAACAGGGAATCAGCGATCATAAAGCGGTTACGGCATCGATGATTTCAGCCGTAAATAGAAATATTAAAAAGGGTAGGAAGATTTTTCTGTTTAGCAAAAGTGACAAAAAGCAGATTACAGAGTACCTGATGGCTCAACACAAAAGTTTTCTCTCACGTACAGATAGTGTTGAGGATCAGTGGACAAAGTTCAAAACCATCGTACAATACGCATTAGATGAGTATGTGCCAAGCAAGATGGTAAGAGATGGAAAAGAGCCACCATGGTGCAACAACCGAGTTAGAAAACTGCTGCGGAAGCAAAGGGAACTTCACAGCAAACATAAACATAGCCAAAGCCTTGCAGACAAACAAAAATTACATGAAGCGAAATGTAGTGTGAGGAGGGCTATGCGAGAGGCGTTCAATGAATTCGAAAGTAAAGTTCTATGTACTGACTTGGCAGAAAATCCTAAGAAATTTTGGTCTTATGTCAAAGCGGTAGGTGGATCAAAACAAAATGTACAGACACTCTGTGATCAAAATGGTACTGAAACAGAGGATGACAGACTAAAGGCCGAAATACTAAATGTCTTTTTCCAGAGCTGTTTCACAGAGGAAGACTGCACTGTAGTTCCTTCTCTAGATTGTTGCATAGATGACAAAATGGTAGATATCAAAATAGACAACAGAGGGATAGAGAAACAATCAAAATCACTCAAAAGAGGAAAGGCCGCTGGACCTGATGGGATACCAGTTCGATTTTACACAGAGTATGTGAAGGAGCTTGCCCCCCTTCTTGCAGCGGTGTACCGTAGGTCTCTAGGAGAGCGTAGCATTCCAAAGGATTGGAAAAGGGCACAGGTCATCCCCGTTTTCAAGAAGGGACGTTGAACAGATGTGCAGAACTATAGACCTATATCTCTAACGTCAATCAGTTGCAGAATTCTGGAACATGTATTATGTTCAAGTATAATGACTTTTCTGGATACTAGAAATATACTCTGTAGGGATCAGCATAGGTTTCGAAAAAGACGATCGTGTGAAACCCAGCTCGCGCTATTCATCCACGAGACTCAGAGGGCCATAGACACGGGTTCCCAGGTAGATGCCGTGTTTCTTGACATCCGCAAGGTGTTCGATACAGTTCCCCACAGTCGTTTAATGAACAAAGTAAGAGCATATGGACTATCAGACCAATTGTGTGATTGCATTGAAGAGTTCCTAGATAACAGAACGCAGCATGTCATTCTCAATGGAGAGAAGTCTTCCGAAGTAAGAGTGATTTCAGGTGTGCCATAGGGGACTGTTGTAGGACCGTTGCTATTCACAATATACATAAATGACCTTGTGGATGACATCGGAAGTTCACTGAGACTTTTTGTGGATGATGCTGTGGTATATTGAGAGGTTGTAACAATGGAAAATTGTACTGAAATGCAGGAGGATCTGCAGCGAATTGACGCACGGTGCAGGGATTGGCAATTGAATTTCAGTGTAGACAATTGTAATGTGCTGCAAATACATAGAAAGAAAGATACCTTATTATTTAGCTACAATATAGCAGGTCAGCAACTGGAAGCAGTTAATTCCATAAATTATCTGGGAGTACGCATTAGGAGTGATTTAAAATGGAATGATCATATAAAGTTGTTCGTCGGTAAAGCAGAAGCCAGACTGAGATTCATTGGAAGAATCCTAAGGAAATGCAATCCGAAAACAAAGGAAGTAGGTTACAGTAAGCTTGTTCACCCACTGCTTGAATACTGCTCAGCAGTGTGGGATCCGTACCAGATAGGGTTGACAGAAGAGATAGAGAAGATCCAACGGAGAGCAGCATGCTTCGTTACAGGATCATTTAGTAATCGCGAATGCATTACAGAGATGATAGATAAAATCCAGTGGAAGACTGCAGGAGAGACGCTCAGTAGCTCGGTACGGGCTTTTGTTGAAGTTTCGAGAACATACCTTCACCGAGGAGTCGAGCAGTATATTGCTCCCTCCTACGTATATCTCGTGAAGAGACCATGAGGATAAAATCAGAGAGATTAGAGCCCACACAGAGGCATATCGACAATCTTTCTTTCCACGAACAATACGAGACTGGAATAGAAGAGGTACTCAAGGTACCCTCCGCCACACACCGTCAGGTGGCTTGTGGAGTATGGATGTAGATGTAGATGTAATCACAGTGGCACTGCTGTTTACTTTAATTCGTACAGCAAGTCCGAGAGATTCCATTAGACAGAGCCTAATCATCATAAATGATCACAATACAGAAACGCCACTATAACCTTCGCTCGTAGACTACTAGTTGGCTCATTGCAGTGTCTTCTTATCCAGTCCAGCAGTGGTGCTACATACATGTACAACCAGAGATGTGGCTTCAAGGCGGCAGTGGATGCGTTCTGCCTGGCACAGTATCGATACTGTACGGCACTGCAACTTTCGTGCCCTTAAACTCTTACATCTGCAGTCTACTTTCTGTACGTGCCATAAATATCCTTTCACTCCCCGTATTTTATGCCAGCTAACTTCAGGGGCAGTATTGCCCTGTGTGTTTCTACATTTCTCTGGAACCAAAACTGACCTTCCTCGAGGTCAGCTTCTACTAGTTTTCCCGTACCTCTGTAAGAGTGATGGCGTGTCAATAAATAAGTTGCAAAGCAGGCTAGAGGCAATAAAAATCAAAGTAACTTCCTGAAATTTGTTTCACTTTGCTACATATTCACATTGTACATTCAGACACCTATCCCACCTTTTTACAAGCCCTCAATAACTGGCAGCAAAGAAGTCTTCCGAGGGTAAGTTGGGACTGTAGGGCAACTGTTCAAAGCATTCCCAATTAAATATTGGTAACAGCTCCCGAATTCGTCTTTCTGTACGAGGGCACGACCACACACTATTCTATTCGTGTACACTTCCCTGCAGCCTCTAAAGGTGTACACGTGCCACTAAATCTGCTGGCAAAGTATGTATGCACGATTTAAACACAGTATAAGGTAAACTGATATTTGTGACTTATTCGTTGACTTGTCCTCACAATGTCAGTATTTTGCAACAGTGGTTTAGTAAACCGTTGGTCCAGTAGAATACACAACTGTAAGCACAGCAACTGCCTTCTCTGGAATTGGAATCGTGACACCCTCCTTGAACTCAGAGAGTATTTTGCCTGTTTCATACATCTTACGAGGTCTGTTCAAATAATTCTAGAACTTTGTCCAAAAAAATTTGTCTACGCTTACCTTCTACTATTTCTACACGCTCTCTTTCAAAATACTCTCCACCACAATTGATAACACTGCTCGCAATGTTGTTTCTACATCCGGAAGCAGTCCTGGTACGCCTCTAGACGGATTACGCAAAACGCTGTCTGAAAATCTTCCTTTACGTCGTCTATCATTGCAGATCTTCGTCCTTTCAAAAGGGATTTCAACTTCGAAAATAAAAAAAAGTCCACAGAGGCCAGGTCTGGAGAGTACGGAGCATCGGGCAGCACAGTGATTTCATTTTTTGTGCTACAGTCGTGCAGCAACAGGGAGAAATGTGTCGACGCGTTATCGTGATGCGAGAGCCGTGAACTGTCTCGCCACTTTTCAGGCTGTTTCCTTCTCACATTTTATTGGGCTTCGTAACACGTCCCAGTCCTACCATCGGTTAACAGTTTGTCCCTGTGGAACAAATTCATGATGAAGATGAACTAATCATTCAAAGTCAAAGAAAACTGTCCGCGTCGCTTTGACATTTGATCTGACCTGATGAGCTAGTTTTGGTGTCGGAGAATCCTTCCCGATCCATTGTGAAGATTGAACCTGAGTCTCACCATCATAACTGTAGTCCCACATCTCATCACCCGTTACGATACTCTTAAGGACCGTCTCATTCTCATTTGCGCGATGCGAGAGCCCTTCACAGGTTGCACGGCGAAAATCTTTCTGGTCTCGACTCACGAGCTGTGGGGCGAATTTGCTGGCAACACATTGCACTCCAATATGCTGTGTCAAGATTTCATGACACGGTGCAATTGAAATGTTACATCCTTCCGAAATCTCTCGGACAGTCAGTCTGTGACTGGATCGCACAATTTTGTCGATGTTACCGACACGAGTGTCGGTGGTAGACGTCGGAGGGTGTCCCGAATGAGGGTCATCTCTAACTTCTGTCCAGCCATTTTTAAACTGTGTCAGCCATTTGTAACACAGAGTACGACTTAATCACTCATCACCGTAGGCTTCCTGCATCGTTTGGAGTGTCTCTGCGGATTTTCTTGAGTTTCGTGCACAATTTAATGCAGATGCATTGCTCCTCTAGCTCTTCCATCTCGAAATTCACAAACTGTGCAATACAACATTCCACTAAATGCAGCACTGAACAATAACTAACAGAAATACAACATTGAAACTTCTGCCGATTACACATTAAACACAAGCATACGCAGATGCCAACCACATTTCACTCTAAATTACAAATTTTCTGGAATATTTTGAACAGACCTTGTACATACACAATGGAATAGTTCTGTCATGGCTGACTCTCCCAAGGATCTCAATAATTCTGAGGGAATGTCATTTTCTCCAGGGGCCTTACTTCAACCTTCAGTGCTCCAATAAATGCTTCTCGCACAATTCTCATTTTCATTTACGTCATCTTCCCTTTGCTTTGAAGTTGATTTCCATTGTAAAGTCCTTCTACACACTCCTTCCACCATTCAGCTTTCTATTCTTTGCGTAGTACTGGCGAGCCATCTGAGCTCTTTACATTCGTACAGCTGTTTCTCTTTTCTCCAAAAGTCATTTTAATGCTCCTCTACATGGCATCTATCTTTCCCCACAGTAATGCGTGCTCCTGTAGCCTTGCATTCATCCATTAGCCATTCCTGCTTAGCAATTTTGCACTTTCTGTACAACTGACACACACACACACACACACACACACACACACACAAGGGCCTCAAGCAAACCATCATCAAACCGAATATCAGAGAAGCCAGTGAGATAGCTTTTCGTGACTGTTCATACATACAATGTGGATCTAGAGCACAGACAAACGTGACGCAGCCTAAGATTGATGGATGTCAGAAGCATAAATAAATGCTACAGTCTCAATCAATGATGATACACTTTGGCCTCTTATGGTTCTCAGTGGCTCACATAATTTATGGTTGTATAATTTTATCAACCAGTGTAATATAATTAACACAAATTTCCTTATGTCTCTCAGTAATTCACATACATTTGTAAATTGATTAAAAATGTTCTATTTTTTATGTGTAATTTATGCAGTTACTCCTGATTACATGTTTACATGCAAAATGAAATAATTAAATACAAGTACATTCTAAATTATTGAAAATTAGATAAAAATTAAAGAATTTTTTAAATTAAGGAACTTAGTACTGTAGAGCAGTACAGATCATTGTCCCAGAAAGTATTATTATTGATGCTGAAATTTATTGACTGTACGGTACTATGAAATATCAAAAATCAGGTTGTTCTGCAAAATAAAATTTTGTCACAAACACTGACTGTCTTTCCTAGCATTTACCCCATCATAAGGCACTACTATTTAACACGATTTGGCAGATTTTGTTTTTATTTTAAATTTGAGACCAGATACCCTTCCTGGTGCCACAGTCACCAGTTAACGTCAGGGAGGAGAGCTGTGGCTGCCACACGACTATGGATCGTGTAAACTTTGTCCTTTGTGTAACCGTATATTACAGATATTTGTACCGAGTGGAGATTGGGGACCAGCCCATCATTTCCCTACACAAGTGCAGGAAACCACCTAAACGCCACACTCGGGCTGACCGAAGTACCAGACCGCCGGTTCTCAACCCCTCACGGGACTCGCCACTCTTTGTCGGGTCCGTGCTCGGCTACCGTGAGGCCAGGCCCCTGCTTTTGCAGCACAGTTTCCCTTCGGTGCTGCACGTATATCCTCACACTGTTCTATTTCTTCTCCCTCGGGGAACGTGTCCGGAACGTTTCTGGAAAGGTGTTTTGCATTTTCAGTGGCCAATATCAGAACAGTCTCTGCACTGTTTTTCATTTCTTTTTTCTTTTCTTGTTACCCTTCTCCTATCCTTCCTCCGTTTCGGCGTTCGAGGTCCTCCTTTTTTCTTCTTCCTCCCCGTGCACCGCCTATGCCTCTGACGCAAAACACGCGAACGGGTAACGTGTAAAACCCAGCCCCGAGTCGACAGCTGGAGTTCGCACGTACCCCCTCGTAGAGGCCGGGCCCGAGGAGAGATGATTGCCTGAGCTGCTACCTTCTCAAATTGCCAATTGGTACGTCTGTCAGGTGTTCGTGAGGTGCAATCTGAAGTGTGAACAATCGTCTGAGGCAAGTGTGCCCCCTTGTGACGGGTGCCCCCCAGTAGTAAGGAGCACGCCGCCGGAGATGCCGAAAATCGTGGGGGATTTTCTCACAACGAGCCAATCGTCTTCACCTTCGACGTCTACAAAACATAAACGGAATGAGGCCGACGATTCAAAAGACCCTCCCAGCTGCACCACGGTTCCACGTGGTTTCACATACTGAAGACGGTCAGTCACTACGCTAAATCCATATATTATCCGGAAAGGTGTCGATGCAACTGCTGGCCCTGTGAACTCCTACTCTCATTTACACAATCTCACTTTGCTTTCGGAGGCTACTTCTGACTCTCAGGCGCGACACTGCTCGCAGCTCCGCTCCTCCGCGGCTATCCCGTCGGTGTCGAGGCCCGCCGAATGCAGAATTCTTCCTGCGGTGTTATTTACACCACGGCGCTCGACGGTCTGACTGAGGCAGAAATTCGAACGTACCTCTCCGATCGGAGTGCCATCGCAGTGTATCGTGTGATAAAAAAGGTAGATGCCTCCTCAGTGCCCGCACGCACTCTGTTTCTCACTTTTGACAGAGTGGTTCTTCCGTCAAAGATCAGAGCAGGATATGAAGTTATCACAGTCAGACTGTATATTCCAAACCCGATGCACTGCTACCGGTGTCACCGTTACGACCACACCTGAGAGTCCTGTCGACTCCCGGCCAAATGTGGAACCTGCGGTAGGGACGCTCACGAGGGCGAGTGCCCACCTCCTTCTCCCCGCTGCAGCGACAGCGGTGACGACCGTGCCGAATCCTCCTGCGATTATCCCGCGTATCTCGACGAGTCGGCTGTCCGGGAGATACGAGTGAAGGAAAAACTGCATTACCCGGCTGCTCGTAAGTTGTCGGCGACTCGTAAACCCCGCGTTCTACCGTCTGGCACCTACAGTACCGTTCTCGCTCTACGGAGGACCCGGCCGTGCAGACGTCCGACCTAATATTTAGCACCGCGATTGTGAAATTGCTCGGTGTCCCGGTAGCATCCCCGTCTCCTCCTCCACCTGTGCGACAAACTTTCGCCTCCCAGGGTTGAGCCACCTGCTACACAACCGGCAGGCATAAAGGACAGAAGGAACACTCCTACAAAGACTTTCTACATCCCTCCAGCCGGCCGACATCAGAGTCTTCCTCTGCCAACCGGAAAGGCTCCGAGAAGTCGAACGGAGGCGACCGGTCTCCTCCTTCGCCGACTCGGAGATCCCCTTCGACGCTGTCGCCACGTGATACCCTCACCTGGCCGAACTCTGTGTCGCCGGTGTGCACTACCGGCTGTTTTTCTGCCCTGGAATACGCGGGCCGACAGACGGAGAATGCCGACACTCCTGTAGACTTCACGCAGTGGGATGTTCCCTCTTCCGTGTCCTGTAGCGACAGGTATACGTAGGCCAGCACTCGGCAGCCGCCGAGGTGACACCCCTCCGTTTTTTCCTCGTCGTGACTCTCCTCCGGTGGAACGTTTGCGTTCTTCGATCCGACGACGACAATTTATGGGTGCTCTTAGAATCACAGTGTCCACTCGTCCTCTGCCTCCGGGAAAACAAAATTGCATCCTCACGACCACTTTGAGCTCTCGCATTTCTTCCCAGTCTGTTTTGACCTCCTCCCCCTCGTGGGGGAGCCTCGTAGCTCGTACGGGATGACGTTTACAGTCGAACCACCTCTCCGATTACCCATCTCCGAGCTGTTGCAGTTTGCCTTTTCCTTCCTCACTTGACCTTTTCCTTGTGTACCATTTATGTCCCTCCGTCATTTGATATCGCCGGGGCAGACTTTCTCGAGTTTATTACTGTGACACGACATTCCGTTCCTCGCACTTTCTCTTCACCACGCCGCACCACGGTCCTTCGGTGGACCGAGGCGTGCCGCGATGCAATTTGCGTGCGGACACGTGCTCTCTGCATTTTTAACCGTAATCCTACAATGGCAAACTGCATTCATTATAAACAGTTGTGTGCACAGTGTCATCACCTTCTTCAGGACAGCAAACAATCTAGTTCGGTTTCATTCACTAGCTCTTTTAACATTCCACTCCCTCGCCCACCGTGTGGGCCGATCTCCGACAGATCTCTGGGATTTTCGGGCCTGACAGTAGCAGACAATGTCACAGTGGACCCTACTGCTATCTCCGACACCTCGGGCTGCCATTTTCCTGCCTTCTCATCCGTCGGAAACGAGTGGAGGAGGCTCGGGCAGGGCAAGCACTTTCTGCTTAACACGTACGACCGCTTCCGGGCAGAGGGCACATTTCCCACAACGGCTCTCGATCTTCCACCATAATCGAGTCCGTCAACACGAGGTGGCGAAGATGAGGTAGCCGAGGAGGTGGAAACGTGGGTTCAACTGTGCCGAGACTGCTCGGTAGCTACAACAGGAAAACACAATTAAGTAGCAGGAGTACAAAATAAGAAAGAATTTATTACTTAACTTTGCTGCAGTCCACGATCAGTTGGTCATCAATTATAGAAGGCGCGACTAGACTGAGCATCTGTAGAATGACATAATATACAAGTTACAAATCGTGCAGTGATGAATTAATGTCTCGTAATCTCAAATGTGGAATTCGGTGAATTTAAAGACTAACTTGGAAGGGAGCTACAGAGACTCGACGGCAGCAATACTGAGCTGCAGACAACGACTAACGTCGGCGCTGGCTGACCACTGAGCGCGGCTACGAACTGTAGACTGGCACAACTGCGCTACTCTCCTGCTGCACACGAAGTGGCCCGGCGGTGCCTCGTGGCAAGCGTAACTACTGCGACTGGCTGTGTACTCTTTGGCTAACACAGCCATGCTTCTGTTCCATTTATCGAGAGAATCACATCCGGCGGATCGGTGTCTCTGGCGGTGGTGTGGTCGTACGACTGATGACATCACATCCCTGATTCTGGCACGAAGCCACTGTCGTACCCATATCTAAGTCCGGTAAGGACAAACACCTCCCTTCTAGCTACTGCCCCATTTCTCTCACCAGCTGTGTTTGCAAGGTGACGGAACGTACGATTCTCGCAATTTACTAAGCACTGCACACTGTAGATTTAGTTGCAGTCGACCATCTCGTCACTTCGTCCACCCGTGTCACGAACGGTTTGCTGCGGAACTCCCAGATTGTGGCCACGTTTTTCGATGTGGAGAAAGCCTACGACAACTGCCGGAGGACCGGTATCCTCTGTCCTCTCTACAGGTGGGGCTTCGGTAGCCGCATATCCCGTTTCCTTCAGGAATTTTTAAAAGACCGAGTTTTCAAAGTACGTGTGGGTTCTGCCTTGTCGGACACCTTTATCCGGGAAAACAGTGTGCCTCGAGGTTCCATCCCGAGTGTCGTCCTCTTCGCTATCGCCATTAGTCCCGTAATGGCCCGACTCCCACCGGACTTCTTTGGCTCCCTTTTTGTTGACGATTTCGCATCTACTCCAGTTCTCCACTGACTCGGCTCATCGAGCAGCGTCTTCAGCGATGTCTCGATCGTCTCTACTTGTAGAGCGCGGACAGTGGCTTTCGTTCTTCTGTTGACAAAACTGTTTGTACATATTTCTTGTGGTGCAACGGGTTTCTTCCGCCATCTTTGCACCTCAGACCTGTACCTCTTCAGTTTGTCGAAACTATGAAATTCCTGGGTCTCACGCTCGATAGGAAACTTTCTCGGTCCTACCACGTGTCTTACCTAACAGCCCACTGTATGCAGTCCCTCAATGTCGTACGTGTCCTCAGTGGTACTTCCCGGGGAGCAGATCGAACCACCCTCCACTGTTTGTACCGGTCCCTTTTCCATTCAAAACTAGACTAGGGGTGTTTCGTTTTTGCATCTGCACATCTGTCCCTCTTATCCTGTTTCAATACTATTCACCATTGTGGCATCTGTTCGGTCACTGGCACCTATTCACTAGACCGGCTGAGAGTCTCTATGCTGAAGCTGCCAAACTACCGCTATCCTACTTTCTCCTCAACAGGTCAGCACACCGTTTGTCTGCCGTGCAGGCCACCCACCCTATGCCTCCTTCTTCAATGACTCCTTTGATCGCCAGCATGGGGCACGTCCCTCTTCTCTGTTACCTCCCGGAGTTCACTTTCGGCTCTTCCTCCGACAGCTTAACTTCACAATACCTGCCACCTTCCTGACGCGTGTGAACCCTTCACCAGCTCGACTTCACGCAGCGGCCCGTGTTCGCCTCAGCCTCCATTCGCTTCCTGAGGACACTACTCCCAGCCTCGCTCTATCGCCTTCAGTTTCACGACCTTCACACGGAAATTCACAATAGTACCTTTGCGTATACTGACAGCTCTCGAACTGACCGTGACGTCAGGGGTGCCTTCGTCATTGGCACCGACATTCTACATTTCTGACACGGGTGCGTACGACCCTGCACCCTAAAACAAAAAAAGGAGACCCGGTCGTTAATCTGCTGCACAGAGCTGATCCGCGTCTGGCTTCCCTCGCTGTCACCCGAGGTAGCACGCTGCAGCTAAGCTGTACGAGAAGCTGCTTCCTGGACAAGACTAATTACACTCTACCGTAATGATAAAAAATTACAGTTGAGAACATGAGGAGAGAAGCCAGTATCAAGTAGTATCTGTCCCAGACAGCAACAGGCATCACACAACAGAGCTAGGCACTGGCTCCTCCATCATCTGGGGTCTCTGTCTCAAGTCGGTTTAATGACTGAAACCAATTACTGACACCACATATAAAACAAATGTGTGATCCCGGTTGCTACTTTTTATTATTCTATTAACCGTGTTTGTCGAGTTTGGTCATTCCATCAAAAATTCTCACACTACAGAAATAAGCAAATTGTCAATTGCATCTTAATCAATTTCACCCAAATTTGGAAGACATGCTGCTTGCTGTATCACATTCAGCACTATGGGAGTTAGAACTTCCTAGCTTCCACAGGAGTGGAATATGGGCACAAAAGGGTTTCCTACCACTGACATGTAGGCTGCCCTGCATTACTGGCATGTCATGTGAGTAGTATCTGCACGACTTGCAGTGGCACGGCTGAGCAAGGTGGGGTGGGGGCGCAGGAGAGACTGACGGTGAGAAAGGGAGGAGGAGGAAGCTGAGAGAGAGAAGGGGAGGAAGAGATGGGCAGAGAGAGAGAGTAGGGAAGAGGTGGGAGTAGGGAAGAGGGGGGAGGATGAGGGAGACAGGGAGAGGAAGAAGTGGACACAGCAAGCGAGAGGAGGACGTGTGTGTAATATATGTGTCAAAAGTGTATGTGACCGAAGCCACAGGGAAAAGGCTAGTTAACGATAGTATGAGAAATGTAACTTACAATATAACTTTAACAGGTAACTGTAGTCCAAAAATAAGTTAAAAAATGAAAAAAAAAGAAGAAACATACCATGTATGAACTCTAGGAGTGATCTCAAAGCAAGTTGAGAGGTTCCACATTGCTAAATTTTGAATCACGTGCACTTTCTGCTTCTCAGAAGCACACGTATCTTTTAACCTGTCCAATCCCTCACTATAAAGTACAGAAAACAGGAATCGTCCGTCTGGTTAAAAACAGTACTCGCACAAGTGGGCCCTCATTTATATCTCACACTATAGCTGAAGGTTCAACTTACCGAGTAGTTCATCTTCTGACAGCCGTGAAGCTGCAAAGTTGTCAGATTCGGACAGTTCCTGCAGATCTTGCGTAAGATGCGAGCTCTGGTACCGCGCATCATCGTAAATGTCCGCAGTTGTGGCATCGTACCGGCTGTCCGTAGGACCTCTCTGTCCGTCTTCTCACACCTGCAGTGCGCGCACTCGGAGCAGGTGACGCCGCAGCAGCTCCTCCCGTTCTGTGCCCTGCAGTGTGAGAGGCGCACAATGAGGAAACACGTAATGATCGAATTCTTATACTTTGACGTAAGTTTCGTGCCTAAAACTACTCTCGTTAACTGTGTAGTCAATTTATAGTGAATTAATCCACAAGATCCTGAAGGCAGCAAATACTGGTGCCCAGGTTGACGTTCCTCGACTTTTGGAAGATGTCTGACAGGATTCCACACTGTAGCCTAATAAACAAAAGATGAGCGTACGGAATATTGGACCAGTTTTGTGACTGAACAGAAGAGCTCCTAACAAATGGAGCATGGTATGCCATTCTTAGTAAAGAGAAACCTTCAGACATATTAGTAACCTCTGGAAGTTTTTAAAAGATGTCATTTTCACTTTTAGCTGTAACTGTTTTTATTGTGCTATTGCAATTTTGGATTATAAGCCACTGTCTCGTAACAAGAACCGACACGACCTCACTGTGCCAGTACTGCGAACAGTTAAATGTGGCAGGAAAATACAGCTGTTAGTTTTCCTGAGGGCGTGCTGCCTCTACTGTGTAGTTAAACGATAATGGCATTCTCTCGGGTAAAATATTCTGGAGGTAAAATAGTTCCCCATTCGGGTCTCCACGTGGGTCCGATAAGGAGGATGTCGTCGTCGTGAAAAACCAAACATACAATCTACAGGTGAGGTCATAGGCTGCTAGATCCCTTAATTGGGCAGGTAGGTTGGAAAATTTAAAAAGGGAACTGGATGATTTGAAGTTGGATATTGTGAGAATTAGTGAAGTTCTGTGGCAAGTGGAAAAGGAGTTTCAGTCAGGTGAGTACAGGACCATAAATACAAATCAAATAGGGTAGTGCAAGAGTAGGTTTAATAATGCATACAAAATAGGAGTCCATGCAAGCCAAAAACGGATATGAAGCCAACATTCACCACAGTAGTACAGGTTTATATACCAAGTAGCTCCACAGATGATGAAATAAAAGAAATTGTTCAGACACATAGTTAATGTGGAGAAAAATTTAGTTGTGACAGGGTACTAATTCCTGCTGTCGATGTGCACTAAGGTCGTAAGCTGAAGCGAAGACTCGTTATTTTTCGTATATCAAACAATCGAAACTCGAGGTACGAACACCAACAATGTAGGAAGAGACGGACTGCTAGTTACCATAAAGAAGACACATCAGGTTGCAGTCAGATGAGATTAAAAGGCACTCACACATATAGCTTTTGGCCACAGCCTGTGTCAGTAAAGACACACACACACACACACACACACACACACACACACACACACCATGCACACATGATCACCAATCCAGCGTCTTGGGCTGGAATGCACATCACATTGATCACATTGGTTGCAGCAGCTATTTGATTTGGAGACGTAGGGGCTTGCACAGGAAAGAGTGGCAGGGGGAAGTGCATCACACGAATCTTTGGAATGAAAAGCAGAACAATAACAACAATACGGCACTGAATCTTAAGTGTGACAAAGGCATGTAAGCCAAAATTGCAATAGCATTGTAACAAAGGACGTTGATACCCCAGAGGAGTGCTGTAGGACCGTAACTGTCCACAGTGTGTATAAGTGACCTTGTGCAGAACATCAAGAGGCCCATCAGTCAGTTTGCAGAGGACTGACACTTGGTGCACTGACTGTTAGTTGACCCTCAAAGTAAACAAATTAACATATTGCGCATAAATAAACAGAAAGACCCATTACTGGACAATTACACAATTGCCAAACAATCCCTGGAAGCAGCCATATTTATTACATTGGAATATGTGCACAGAGCATTTTAAAATAGAATATCCTTGTAAAACTAAGTGTAGGAAAAGGTTGATGCCACACTGAGATTAGCTGACCACCCACAAAGAAACTAGTCCAAAAGTCCTCGTTCAGCCAATACAGTGGAACCTCACTTAATAAGCAGCTCCCACAATGTGCAATTCACATAATGAGCTAAACAAATTATTAAAAACAGACGCGCTTAACAAACACGAGTCACGACGATTTAGTGCAACGTCACCAGCCGTATGCACGCGGTGGGGGAAATGGTCGCCAATATGAGCAACTTTCATTGTCAGCAGCAGCATATCAATAATGTCTTTAGTACATACCACAGTCCGGGTTTAGTGCTCTTCCTGCTACCACCTTACTGCAGCTTGCAATCACACATTTTTTCTAAAATAGTGTTCCCACAGTGTTTTTTATGCAAAAATTTTAATAAGCTTCTTAAAAATGTCCCAGAAGCTAAAGCTGCAAGAATATGACCGTAAGAGTAAGAAAATGACCTTAGAAATGAAATGTAAAATCATTGAAAAATGCTGACGTGGTGTGAGCATTGCCGATTTAGCATCACCTATTTGCACTATCCTCAAGAACCGGGACAAGATTAAGGAGACAGATGCTGCAAAGCGAGTGGCACGAACATCCAAACAACGGTTTCGTACTCTGGACGATACTGACAGGTCGTTCCTTATACGGATAAAATGGATAAATGAAAAGCGATTGCAAAACACTATTAATGAGAACATAATTTGTGAAAAGGTGAGAACGATTCACTGATCTCTTTAAGAAGACACCAGTATCATCAGCGGGCACAGAAGTGTTTAAGGGAAGCGGTGGGTGGTCCGAGAAGTTTAACAGAAGAACTAGCGTCCACTGCACGGCGGACACAGAGGCAGCAGAGAGCTTTCGTCAGAAACTTCAAAATGCTCGTAGATTCTGAGTGTTATCTGCCACAGCAGGTTTTTAATTGTGATGAGACAGGTCTGTTCTGGAAAAAGATACTGAAGCATACCTCTGTAAGAGCAGAGGAGAATGCATTACCCAGGTGTGAGACAACCAAAGGTGATCTCACACTGCTATTCTGTGCCAATGCGAGAGATTATTTGAAAATTAAACCTCTCCCTGTTTACCATTCAGAAACTCTTCAAGCCTTCAAAAAGTGTAAAGGGCACAAGAGCAGGTTAAATGTGATGTGGAGTCCGACAACAAGGCTCGGGTGACACACGATCTTTTTTGTGATCAGATCGACGAAGTTTTCGGTCCTTTGACGAAAAAATATTCTCTCGAGATTAATCTACCGCTCTGTATCTCGCTCATTATGGACAACGCTCCTGCCTATTCTACAATCCTCCGGGCCTACAAGACCACTTCCTTGAAGAATTTCAATTCATGAAAATCCGTTACCCCAGCCTATGGACCAGTAAATTATTCCTAATTTTAAGAAGCCCTACACTAAGGCACTCTTCAGGCATTTCTTTGAGTCGACTGAAGTTACCAATCTCACTCTCAGAGAGTTTTGGAAATATCACTTACACACGATTACCTGTGTCAAGATGACCAAAAAGGTGTGGGATGGGATTACCGAGAGAACTCTCACTTCTACTCGGAAGAAGCTTTGGCCAGAGTGCACTGTAGAATGTGACTCGGAGGCAATAGAGTCGGTCCTGTGGAGCCTGTAGTCAATGAGATTGTGTCTCTGTCAAGAGCACGGGACCAAAAGTGGACAACAGTGATATCAATCAGCTCGTGGAAGATTACAGCCGAGAAATGAGCACCGAAGAGCTTATAGAGTTGCAGTGTGTTTCACGGCAGGAAGTTGTGGAGAGGAGTTCTTCAAAGGGGGAGGAAGAGGAGAAAGAGGAGGCGGCAGTAACAGCAAAGCGGCAATCTTCTGGTCCCATACGAGAAATGCTGAAAGTGTGGGAATTGGTTGCATCGTCCACTGAAAATCGTCACCCCAAAAAAAGTCAGTCCGTAAGTTTAAGTAAACGCAGTCGACAATACAACATAAGAATCGGCTTAATTTTTCAAGGAACTCCACAACAGCACACAAGAAGTGACCCGTGAGGAAACTCTTCAGTTTCGATTTGAAAGTGCGTGGATTACTGCTAAGATTTTTGAATTCTTGTGGTAGCTTATTGAAAATGGATGCAGCAGTATACTGCACACCTTTTTGCCTACGAGTCAAGGAAGTACGATACAAAGGCAGGTCGGATTTATGCCGAGGATTAACTGAGTGAAAGCTGCTTATTCTTGCGAATAAGCTGATATTGCAAATAAGCTGATATTGCTAACAAGAAATGGCAGTAAAGAATATATAAATTGAGAAGCCAATGTCAAAATACCCAGACTAGTGAACAGGGGCCGACAAGAGGTTCGCAAACTTACACCACTTATTGCCCAAACCACCCATTTCTGAGCCAAAAATATCCTTTTAGAATATGAAGAGTTACCCCAAAATACCGTATGACATAAGTGAATTGAAATAAGCAAAGTAGACTAATTTTCATGTCGAACCATCAGTTACTTCAGATACCGTTCGAATAGTACAAATGGCAGCATTAAGTCTTTGAATGAGATCCTGAACGTGGGCTTTTCCACGTCAGTTTACTATCTATCTGAACACCCAGAAATTTGAACTGTTCAGTTTCATTAATCATATGCCCATTCTGTGAAATTAAAATGTCAGGTTTTGTTGAATTACGTGTATAAACTCTAAAAATGAGTCTTACTGTGATTTAATGTTAGTTTATTTCCCAGAAGCCATGAACTTGGGTCATGAACTGCACTATTTGAAACCAAGCCATTGTTGCACACAACATCCCTTACTACCAAGCTAGTGTCGTCAGCAAACAGAAATATTTTAGAGTTACCCATAATACTAGAGGGCATATCATTTACATAAATAAGGAACAGGAGTGGCCCCATCACTGATCCCTGGGGCACCCCCCATTTGACAGTACCCCACTCAGATCCCACATCACAGACATTCTCAACATTGTGAGTAATGACCTTTTGCTATCTGTTCCTAAAGTAAGAGATGAACCAATTGAGCTACTCTCCCTATTCTGTAATGGACCAACTTATGGAGCTATATTCGGTGATCAAAACAATCAAACATCTTAGTTAAATCAAAAACTATGCCTAGCATTCAAACCCTTTTGTTTAACCTATCCAGTACCTCACAGAGAAAAGAGAATATAGCATTTTCAGCTGTTAAACGATTTCTAAAGCCGAACTGTACATTTGATAGCAAATCGTGTGACATAAAATGATCAATAACTTTAGCAAACACTGATGGCATAGAAATAGGTCTAAAACTGTCTACATTATCCCTTTCTATAAAGCAGCTTTACTTCTGACAAGGGAACCTCCCCATCGCACCCCCCTCAGATTTAGTTAAAAGTTGGCACAGTGGATAGGCCTTGAAAAGCTGAACACAGATCAATCGAGAAAACAGGAAGAAGTTGTGTGAAACTATGAAAAAAATAAGCAAAATATACAAACTGAGTAGTCCATGCGCAAGATAGGCAACATCAAGTATGGTGTGACCTCAGGAGCGCCGTGGTCCCGTGGTTAGCGTGAGCAGCTGCAGAACGAGAGGTCCTTGGTTCAAGTCTTCCCTCCAGTGTAAAGTTTAATTTTTTATTTTCAGACAATTATCAAAGTTCAGGCACTTACACATAACCAACTTCGCTCTCCAAAATTCCGGAACATGTTCAGATTTGCTTGGACATATGCAGGATTTGACGGTCTGCACACGGAAAAATTTGAAAATGTTAAAAACATACGTTTTGACAGAGCACAGAGAAAACAGTGCGACTGTGAAACCGTTGCATTCATTTGTTGCAGTTTATGAGACAAACTCTTATGTTTTCATCACTTTTTTGGGAGTGATTATCACATCCACAAGAAAACCTAAATTGGGCAAGGTAGAATCTTTTTACCCATTCGCCAAGTGCACAAGTTAGGTGGATCGACAACATATTCTTGTCATGTGATGCACATGCCGTCACCAGTGTCGTATAGAATATATCGGACGTGTTTTCCTGTCGAGGAATTGGTTGACCTATGCCCTTGCGATCAAATGTTTTCAGTTCCCATTGGAGAGACACGTCCTTTCGTCTACTAATCGCACGGTTTTGCAGTGTGGTCGCAAAACACAGACACTAAACTTATTACAGTGAACAGAGACGTCAATGAACGAATGGACAGATCATAACTTTGCGAAAATAAAGAAAAAAAACTTTTCACTCAAGGGAAGAATTGAACCAAGGACCTCTCGTTCCACAGCTGCTCACGCTAACCACGGGACCATGGCACTCCTGAGCTCACACTAGCCTTGATGTTGCATATCTTCCACATGGACTACTCAGTTCGTATATTTTGCTTATTTTTTTGATAGTTCCACACAACTTCTTCCTGTTTTCTCAATTGTTTTGTGTTCAGTTTTTCAAGGCCTATCCACTGTGCCAACTTATAACTAAATCTCAGGGGAGTGCGATGTGGAGGTTCCCTTGTGAGTATTTTAATTGTTCAGGAAACTTACCATACCTAAAGGAAAAATTACAAATATGGCTAAGTACAGGGCTTACATGTGCATCACTGTACTTTAATACTCTGCAGGGCACTCCATCATATCCATGAGAATCCTTAGTCTTCAGTGATTTAATTATTGACTAAATCTCCCCCTTGTCAGTATTTCAGACATCAGCCTTGGAAAGGCATTTTCTAAGAGAACCTTATGATTCCCTGTATAAATTAAATTTTTATTTAATTCACCAGCAATGCTCAGACAATGATTGTTAAATACTGTACATATATCTGATTTAACAGTAACAGAAATATTTTTACTACGAACTGACTTTATATTGTCAACCTTCAGACACTTCCTTCACAACTGACCATACGGTCTTAATTTTATCCTGTGAATTAGCTATTCTATTTGCGCACCACATACCTTTGCCTTTCTAGTAATATTTTTAAGCACCATACAATATAGCTTGCAATGGGCAACTGTAGGTTGTTTGTGACTACTTCTAACATTTTGATATAATTCCCGCATTGTTCTACATGATACCCTTACCCCAGTAGTCAGCCACCCAGGCTGCCTTTTACTGCTAGTACCCCATGTAGAACGTTCTAATGGAAAGCAGCTCTGAAAGAGCACGAGCAATGTGTTAAGGAAAGCGTTATATTCATCATCTATGTTATCGGCACTATAAACATCCTGATTGTTCCTTGACGAGTTTTAAAAAACTCTCAATTGCCCTTGTATTAACTTTTCTACACAGTTTGTAATTATATGTGTCATTCGTTTGAGTACACAAGCCTTTTAGAGCTAAAATTTGTGCATCATGGTCTGAAAGGACATTCACCCTTTTACTAACAGAATGCCCATCTGGTAATGAAGAATGAATAAAAATATTGTCTATGGCTGTGCTACTGTTCCCCTGCGCCCTAGTAGGAAAAAACACAGTCTGTATCAGATCACACGAATTTAGGAGATCTACCAACACCATTTTTCTTGCACAATCATATACAAAATTAACATTGAAGTCACCATGTATAACTACTTTCTGGTACTTCTTATAAAGTGAATCGAGAACCCTCACTAGCTTGAGCAGAAATACTGTGAAGTCAGAGATAGGGGACCTATAAACAACAATTAGAAGCTTAGTTTCGCTAAATTCAGCTGCCCCTGCACAACATTCAAATATCTGTTCAGTGCAGTGCCGTGATACGTCTATGGACTCGAATGGAATACTGCTTTTTACGTACATGGCCACTCCCCCATCCTGCAAGGAACTGCTTGAAAAACAGCCATCTAATCTGTATCCTGGTAAAAGAAGCCTCTGAATTGTCAAATTATTTATGTGATGCTCTGATATACCAATAATTTCAGAGTCAACATCTATAAGCAGTTCACTAACTTTATCTCTAATACCTCTTATATTTTGATGAAATACGCTAATTCCTTCTCTACTCGGAAACATGATGTCCTCTGACAGTGATTCCTTAGTTAGAGGGGCTTCCTTTAAGCAGGTATACCTATCAGCTGACTTCAATCTAAAAAAGGTGCAGCTCTAACACCAACTACTACAGGAATTTTTCCACAAGTGATCCCACCACCCCCTCCCACTACACTGTCACCTATAAGCTTTGCCAGCCTCCCCTCCCTATATCTTTTGAGGTGCAGGCCACGCCTAGTGAAACCTGATCTACTGATAAGACTGTACTGGCACAATTGCAATGTGACCCATCCCCTCTGCCACCAGTGCCTTCTCCAGCACCATGTTAACGTGCCTAATAGCCACATTAAGATGAGGCCAATTGTGATGCTGAAACGCTGCGCGAAATGCACGTAGTGTCACGTTTGGGTAGCTATCTTTACCAGGTCACCACCTACTTCACATTCCCTGTCCCTATCACGTACGTAATACTGTATGCATAATTTTCTTTGAACAAATGGCACAAGGAAGATAAAACTTTCTGTACTTTTTCTGCACGGAACGCATTATCATATTTTACGTCACTTTATACGGGATAAACAGTGTTTTGCACTACGAGTAAGATTCCGGAACGAATTGTGCTCACTGTGCGAGGTTCCACTGTATTTGAATATTGCTCGTGAGTCTGGGATCTGTAACAAATAGGACTGATAGAAGAAACAGACAATACCCAAAAGTAGAGCAGGACATTTTGTCACATAATAATAATAAAGATTTTATTGTCTTTAGGCCATTACAGCAATTGACAACGTCAAATGAAGTTACAATTTATAATACAGTGTGATAAGGTATTGTCTACTGAAATATTTTAGCTTATATTACAATAAATGTACAGTGGGTCATCTGTTGGATTACTGCATTTTACATTTGAAGAATTCATTGATATCATAGAACGGGTGGGCAATAAACCATTCATGCAGTCTTTCTTTGAATGTATGTTCAGGAAGATCCTGTATAGCATGTGGGACCTTATTAAATAGCTTGTGCCCTGTGACTTCATAGCTATTTATTGATTTTGATAGTCTGTGGTAAGACGTGTATATGGTTGGTTGGTTAGGGGAAGGAGACCACACAGCATGGTCATCGGTCTCATCGGATTAGGGAAGGATGGGGAAGGAAGTCGGCCGTGCCCTTTCAGAGGAACCATCCCGGCATTTGCCTGGAATGATTTAGGGAAATCACGGAAAACCTAAATCAGGATGGCCGGACGCGGGATTGAACCGTCGTCCTCCCGAATGCGAGTCCAGTGTCTAACCACTGCGCCACCTCGCTCGGTACGTGTATATGTGTTTGATGCTTCTTGTGTTGTAACAATGTACATTTTCTCTACGTTTCACATCTTGTAGGTTCTTCTTCGTAAAGGTTCATTTAGTAAGTGTGAAAGCATCGAGGAGATGTCCAGTCAACTCAAATGGTAGACAGTGCGAGAGGAGTGTCGTGTACCACAGAATAGCTTACTTTTACAATTACGAGTGCATACGTTCCCAGAAGTCAACCTCTCGGAAGTCCACCAGTATATCGATCCTTCCTTTGTACAGCATATCCCAACAGGAACGGTCAATATTCGGAGGTACGACAGGAATGATCGACTGAAGCAAAAAATTTTTTAGGAATGGGCTGTAAAATGTGCCTGTGGTCATACCTTAAAAGCTATGACCACTGGTTCATCTTTGCTATTTTGAAAAACATCTCTTCTACTGAATAAATGTTTGTAGCTCTTAAGCTACACACTTAAGAGCCCCTGCTTACTGGAAATTTTTTCCTTGTTTTGATCCATACCACCACCTCTCAAAATGTGGAAAGCAGAGAGCTTGCAGTACAAGGGACTTGTTACACAATATACAGGGTGTATTCATAGCTCTTATTGTATGTACTTTAGAGCCCATGCTTATGTGACGTTTTTTGTTTACAATGATCGTTTCTGTCACGTTCCCAAATCCTGGGACACTCTGTAGATGCACATGTGGATATAGGATAATGCTAGAATATTGCACACTTTTTACTTGCTTTTGGTCGATACAACATTGAAGGTTTTTTCTTACCTCAAAAATAAGATGTGTACTGAAATTACTTAATTGTATTATTAGATACTGTGTGAATGTCACCCTAAATAGTTCATAACACTGGTTAGATGCAAGTGGATTAAAACTGAACAGGAAAAGAACTAAATACTACAGTTTAAAAAACCAAAATCAACGGACTTCCATGTGATGTTTAAAGCTTTCCCGGCGTACTGATTGTTCCATAAAAACACGGGAGAACTGCCGGATATCAGCAACTTCCTGCCACGATATTTCGGCGCAGAGTCTTCTGGCCATCTTCAGGTGAGTGCCAGTGAGTACGCGCTGAGCTCCGCTATTTAAAGCCTTCTGAGGTGACATTGCGCATGCGCAGCTCAGCTTGCGCGTTCATAACGGCTCCGTGCGCTGCGCTGCGCCTCGCGCCCTCCACTGTGAAAGCCTGGCGTATCGGTGTCAGGTCGATTTCCATCTTTATGCAGATAACTACGTCGACTACGAAGTTTCTCTATAACAGGATTCCAAGCAGAGTTCAGCTGATAACCGCTATCTCGATTGATGAGCGTCTCGTTGTCAGACAATCTTATTTCCACAGCTTCATTGATAATCGAGCTCCAAAAGTTTGATGTATGAGCCAAAATTTTTGTGTCGTCGTAATTCATGGAATGGTCTGTGGAAATACAATGTTCGGCGATTGCGGACTCGGTGGGTTGGAGAAGGCGAGTATGCCGTCGGTGTTCCACAATGCGTTCCTGCACAGTTCGTGTTGTTTGCCCTATATATGATTTGCCGCATTCACACGGAATTTTGTAAACACCTGGTTTACGCAGGCCCAGGTCGTCTTTAACGGATCCCACTAGTGATGAAATTTTGGAAGGAGGGCGAAAGATGACTCTCACTTGATACTTTCTCAATATTCTGCCTATCTGTGAAGAAATATTCCCAATAAATGGTAGATAAACAGTCGACCTGAAGGCCTCTTCCTCTTCCTTGTTCCGTCGTTTGTAGGTGAACAAAGTGATGAAGACCTACAAACGACGGAACAAGGAAGAGGAAGAGGCCTTCAGGTCGACTGTTTATCTACCATTTATTGGGAATATTTCTTCACAGATAGGCAGAATATTGAGAAAGTATCAAGTGAGAGTCATCTTTCGCCCTCCTTCCAAAATTTCATCACTGGTGGGATCCGTTAAAGACGACCTGGGTCTGCGTAAACCAGGTGTTTACAAAATTCCGTGTGAATGCGGCAAATCATATATAGGGCAAACAACACGAACTGTGCAGGAACGCATACTCGCCTTCTCCAAGCCAACAAGTCCGCAATCGCCGAACATTGTTTTTCCACAGACCATTCCATGAATTACAACGACACAAAAATTTTGGCCCATACATCAAACTTTTGGAGCTCGATTATCAATGAAGCTGTGGAAATAAGATTGTCTGACAACGAGACTCTCATCAATCGAGATAGCGGTTATCAGCTGAACTCTGCTTGGAATCCTGTTATAGAGAAACTTCGTAGTCGACGTAGTTATCTGCATAAAGATGGAAATCGACCTGACACCGATACGCCAGGCTTTCACAGTGGAGGGCGTGAGGCGCAGCGCACGGAGCGAGTATGAACGCGCACGCTGAGCAGCGCATGCGCAATGCCACCTCAGCACGGCTTTAAATAGCGGAGCTCAGCGCGTACTCGCCAGTACTACTACAGTGGCACTCACCTGAAGATGGCCAGAAGACTCTGCGCCGAAATATCATGGCAGGAAGTTGCTGATATCTGGCAGTTCTCCCGTGTTTTTATGGAACAACGGACTTCCAAATTATCCATAAAAATGAGGAACTTGGAGAAGCAGAATCTGTCAATTCCCTTGGGGTATTTTTAGGAAAAAAAATTATCCCGGTCTTCTCATATAAGCCTATCTCAATGACAATACTGTTCTATGCAAGTGACATGGACACTAGGAAAGTTCTCAGAACGACATTTTCACTATGCAGCGGAGTGTGCGCTGATATGAAACTTCCTGGCAGATTACAACTGTGTGCTGAACCGAGACTCGAACTCGGGACCTTTGCCTTTTGTGGGCAAGTGCTCTACCAACTGAGCTACCCAAGCACGACTCACGCCCCATCCCCACAGCTTCAATTCTGCCAGTACCTCATCTCCTCCCTTCTAAACTTCACAGAAAAGCTTCTGTGAAGTTTGAGTCTCGGTCTGGCACACAGTTTTAATCTGCTAGGAAGTTTCACTAGAAATGTTGTTTACCACAACTATTTTGAATCTATTATAAGATATAGTATAATCTTTTGGGGGGGAAAAGAAGTAGTGTCAATAGAATATTATTACTTTGAAAAAGTATTAGTAGAAATATATGAACTATTGATCCTAGAGTGTCATGCCGACCTTTATTCAAAGGGTCTAAAAATTTTAACTACTTCATGTATTTACATTTATGAACTGTTTGTCTTTGCCCATATCAATCCAGAATTATTTATGGGAAACCATTTTCAATTTATATATGGCACAAGAAACGAAGATAATTTTCTGTTGCTATCTCATAGGCTAAAACTCTACTCCCAGGCTCCTCAATAAACAGCTATAAAAATTTATGATAAATTAAAAATGAAAAACTTGCTCAGTATGGAACTAGGTTCACTGAAGATAAAATTATGCACCATCCTAGCGCAAAAATGTTATTGTTCATGCATGGAATTTCTGAATGACGGGGAAGATTCCTTTTGTAGAATAATGAAACAAATTTGTAATGATTTTTATAGATTAGGTTTCTTTCTACATTGTATGTACCTCTGGTACATTATTTACAATTACAAGCATCCTCTACTTTAAATCAATTATGTATGTCATGAGACAATAAAATTGTGATTCTGACACAGACACACAGACACACACACACACACACACACACACACACACACACACACACACTTTCAGTGACTAGTCTCCTTTAATCTAAAAAGAGTTTAAATTCTATCAAAACTTTGCTAGAATATTATATACAGCTTGATTCATGCAAGGCACACCCCCTTCAGCTTCAAGATACTGACATGAGGTTTTCAGCAATTGGTAGTAAGCACAGGGGCATCTGCATTTGTTATGGAGTGAACACAGTTAACCCTTTTCCCAATCATACTTTGTTTTAATGGAACAGCGTACATTTTAACGGCAATCAAAACCACTTTTTTTTAAATGGCAATCAAAATATCTCAAAAAGACGAGTATGGCGTTATACCACTCATAAATACTGGTGTTGAAATTTTTCATAAAAATATCTGTCAAATATGCTGGAGTTGAGAGGCAAGGTGGACAGATACTGATACTGGGATGTAAACACAGTCAAACTGGGCTCTTGTGCAAGGGAGTGTATTGTGTGCAGTGAGAAGAAGGACTGAGGCTGATAACGTGAAACATATTTCCTCTTCGTTTTGGCGCTACAGGTCTCGGTGGACCTCGGGCTCCTCAATACTCTTCCTCCACAAGTACCTCTTCTCTGTTTTTCTCCTCCATCAGATCTGTATCTCAGTAAGGTCAGTGGATACAGCATCCCGCCATCTAGCTCTCGGTCAGCCCTTCCATCTGGTGGAACACAACCTGTCTTTCATTATTCATTTGGGCATCTTGTCATCTGCCATCTTCCCCACAAATCCAAACCAGAGTATGCTTTCAGAGTTAACAATATTAGAGAAGGAAAGTTGCTACTCACTATATGGCAGAGATGCTGAGTTGTGATAGGCACAACAAAAAGATTCACACAATTATAGCTTTCGGCCATTAAGGCCTTTGTCAGCAATAGAAATGTGTACGCATATGCATATGCACACACACACACAGACACACACACACACACACAAATGCAACTCGCACTCACATCTGGCGTCTCAGACAACTGAAATCATACTGTGGCACCTACTGCACCTAATATGAAAGACATACGTTTCTAGGGGTGTCTGTATACTTTTGATCACAGTGTATGTTCAATTCAAAATCAAAATGAAAAACCTAAGCAAGTGAATTCTTATGAAATGGAGTAAACGATTTTCAGTTTACAATTTAACTGTGCCAACCACGTTGAAGAATAATTCAACTGTTTCACTTTAACAGCAAGCTTTCCAATTAAAAGAAAATAATGCAAATAAGTTATGTTGATAATAAAGTAGTACTATGCTGTCTACTTAATGACACACTCATTTCATTAATTTACACAGCAACTGTGAATCACAACATAAAACTTCTCACAGCAAAGCAAAGCAAAACAAAGAGAGCTCTGGCACCAGCTGCCGATTAAAAACTGTACATCTCGACACGACTATCACTTGTCGGTTTGGAAGCATGACGAAGAGGAACTTCTTACTTACTTCGCTACACAGTATTTTGCACTCGGGCATTAGGCGGTGTGAGAGAGAAACAACCAAAGCGTGCAAAGTATAAAAGTCGTACATTCAGAAGTTCATAACTGTATACTATCAGAATTGTGGCCCAAACTTTAGTGCAGGCTCGATTGCTGGGCAACTACAATTTGTGACCAGATTGGGGACTTCTCAGTAAGAAGAATGCAGCATTTTATCTCAGACGGAGTGCCGTCGGCAGGTGTAGAAGTAACTTCACGTGTGCCCGAGGGAAGTGCGTTAATGAACTGGCACACAATAGTAACAGTGGCCTGTAATGGACTTACCACTACACAGAAGTGAGACATATCCCTACGTCTTCTTACCGACAAATGATACTCTAAATAAAAGTAATTTATAATAACAGAACATACAATAATACACTGAGGCCACGAAAGTCATAGGATACCCTCTAAATTGCTGACGGACCTCCTTTTACCCGGCACAGTGCAGCAAGTTGACATGCACTCGACAAGTCACTGGAGTCCTCTACATCTACAACTACATCTACATCTACATCCATACTCCGCAAGCCACCTGACGGTGTGTGGTGGAGGGTACCTTCAGTACCTCTATCGGTTCTCCCTTCTATTCCAGTCTCGTATTGTTCGTGGAAAGAAGGAGTGTCAGTATGCCTTTGTGTGGGTTCTAATCTTTCTGATTTTATCCTCACGGTCTCTTCGCGAGATAAACGTAGGAGGGAGCAATATACTGCTTGACTCCTCAGTTAAGGTATGTAGTCGAAACTTCAACAACAGCCCGTACCGAGCTACTGAGCGTCTCACCTGCAGAGTCTTCCACTGGCGTTTATCTATCATCTCCATAATGCTTTCGCGATTACTAAATGATCCCGTAACGAAGTGCGCTGCTCTCCGTCGGATATTCTCTGTCTCTTCTATCAACCCTATCTGGTACGGATCCCACACTGGTGAGCAGTATTCGAGCAGTGGGCGAACAAGTGTACTGTAACCTACTTCCTTTGTTTTCGGATTGCATTTCCTTAGGATTCTTCCAACGAATCTCAGTCTGGCATCTGCTTTACCGACGATCAACTTTATATGATCATTCCATTTTAAATCACTCCTAATGCGTACTCCCAGATAATTTATGGAATTAACTGCTTCCAGTTGCTGACCTGTTATATTGTAGCTAAATGATAAGGGATCTATATTTCTATGTATTCGCAGCACATTACACTTGTCTACATTGAGATTCAATTGCCATTCCCTGCACCGTGCGTCAATTCGCTGCAGATCCTCGTGCGTTTCAGTACAATTTTCCATTGTTACAACCTCTCGATATACCACAGCATCATCCGCAAAAAGCCTCAGTGAACTTCCGATGTCGTCCACAAGGTCCTTTACGTATTTCCTCCACGGAAATACTGAGCTGTGCTGCCTCTATAGCTGTTTATAGTTACAAAAGTGTTGCCACAGCAGGATACTGTGCACAGCCCGACCTCTCGATTACGTCCCACAAATGTTCGACAAGATTTGCATTTCAGGCATTCCGGGTGGCCGAATTGTTCACTCGAGTTGTCCGGAACGTTCTTCAAACCAGTTCCCGACAACTGCGCTCCAGTGATACGGTACATTGCCATCCATAAAAATTCCATCACTGTTTGCAAAAAAGAAGTCAATGAATGGCTGTAAATTGTCTCCTAGTAGCCAAACAGAACTGTTTCAATGGACCAGTTTCATTCCGTGTGAAGACAGCCCACACCATTATGGAGCCACCACCAGCTCACACAACACACTGTTGACAACTCGGGCCTGTGACTACGTGGGCTACGCACCACACTCAGACCCTCCCGTCAGCTCTTACCGACTCAAATCGGGACTCGTCTGGCCGGGCTACAGTTTTCAAATAATCTAACATTCGACCGATACGCTCACGAGCCCAGGAGAGGCACTGCAGACAGTCTCGTACTGTCAGCAAAGGCACTCGCATCGGTCGCCCGCTGCCGTCACCCCTTAACGCCAAATTTCCCTAACGGACACGTCTGTCGTACGTCCCCGATTCGTTTCTCCAGTTATTTCACGAAGTGTCGCTCGTGAGTAAGCGATGACAAGTCTGAGCAAATGCCACTGCTCTCAGTCATTAAGTGAAGGCTATCGGCCACCGTGTTGTCCGAGGTGAGAGTTAATGCCCTAAATCCGGTATTCTCGGCACGCTCTAGACACTACCGATCTCAGAATTTTGAATTCCCTAACGATTTCTGAAACGGAATGTCCGACGCGTCTAGCTGCGACTACTGTTCCACATTAAAAGTCCGTTAACTTCTGTCATACGGCCGTAATCACGTCGGAAACCTCTCGGCAGGAATTGGCCGAGTACTAATGACAGCTCACCGACGCACTGCCCTTTTGTACCCCACCTGTATACGTGCACATTGCTGTTCCGTGAGTTTTGTCACCTCAGTGTAAGTCTCATGTAAACAGGCACATATTGTGTGCTGGTTTTATTTTTATTGCACATTCGGTGGGCCATATCTACATCTACGTCTACACAGATATTCCACAAGCCACTGTACAGTATGTGGCGGAGGGTACCGTGTACCACTACTTGTCATTTCCTTTCCTGCTCCACTCACAAATAGGGCGAGGGAAAAACGACTGTCTATATGCCTCCTCGTGAGCTCTAATTTCTCGTATCTTATCTTCGTGGTCCTTATGCACAATGTATGTTGGCGGCAGTACAATCGTTTGGCAGTCAGTTTCGAATGCAGGTTCTCTAAATTTCCTCAATAGTGTTTCTCAAAAATGACATTGGCTTTCCTCCAGGACTTCCCATTTGAGTTCCCAAAGCATCTCCATAACACTCGCACACTGTCTGAACCTACCGGCAACAAATCTAGCGGCCCACCTCTGAACTGCTCCGACGTCTTCCTTCGGTCCGACCCGGTACGGGTCTCGAGTACTAGAGCAGTACTCGAGATGAGGTCGCACCGGCATCCTATATGCAGTCTCCTTTACGTTCGAACCACTCTTTCCTAAAATTCTCCCAATGAGCCAAAGTTAGCCGTTCACCTTCCTTACCACAGTTCTCACACGCTCGTTCCAGCTCGTATCGCTTTGCGGTGTTACACCCAGATATTTAAATGACTCGACTGTGTCGAGCAGGAAACTAGTAATACTGTATCCGAACACTACAGGTTCGATCTTTCTACTCTGTTCTCTGCCAGATCTCTCGCTAAAGTATCACATCGGCACTTGTATGCTTCGCGTGTAGATCTCACAGACACACGAATCTCTACTGACCTTCACTTGTCGTCAATTATGCGCTCGCTTTTGAACCGAGAGTGCAACAGCCTCTACTTCCTCAGCATCTGACGAATTTTGTTATTAAACCGTGGTGGGTCTTTTCCATTCTTTATCTGCTTTCTAGGCACATAACTCTCCAGACCACGATTTACAATCTGCTTATAATTCCTCAACATCCATGATATTGGAAGTAAATGATGCCAATAAACTGTCTAAGTGAGATGTTACTAACTGCCCATCTGCTCTACCTAGCAGAAACTCTCTCCTATTCTTCTTGACTGAATTGTTAACTTTCGTAATCATAATTGCTATAATGACACCGTGATCGCTAATCCTTGTTTCTGTACTGTCTCTGTCAATAAGGTCCAGACTGTTTATTGCTACAAGGTCTAAGATATTTCCACTGCATGCGGGCTGCCGAGCTAGCTGCTCGAGACAATTTTCAGAAAACATGTTCACAAGTATTTCGTATGACTGGATGTCTGTATATTCCCACACTGAATCGACAGACATCTCAGTCTATTCTCGGTAGGTTAAAATCACCTTCAGTTAGTACTACACGATCTGAGTATTTATGCATGAAGGTACATTTTCTTCTAATGACTCTTAGAAGTGTCACAGCAGAATTGGGTGGACAGTAAAAACATCCAACAATTAACTTCGTTTCACCTACACCTGTTATATGTGACTTCTTTGTCACACCCACTTCGACCTCAAACAGAGACAATATTTTTGTCAACTGCAACGAATACTTCCCCTCCTATGGCCTCTAATCTGTCTTTCCAATATACATTCCACAGCTAGCTAAATATCTCTTAACTTTACTCTTCGCGTTTCAGCTACCTCTCAGCCCAAGAATAATTTGAGCGTGAGAACTTTCCTGGAGGGCGGTACATTCAGGTACTTTATTATGAAGACTTCGACAGTTTACTCATAAAATTGACAGGCAAAATGTCTTTATTCTGAACGCCGTTTGACTCCCCTCGATGCTTATTGAATGGTGAGTGTCCGTCAGAGCACCTCAAACTACTGCCTAGCCAAAAAAATCCCATGTGTACTCCAGAATTACTCTGCTACCTTAGTAGCTGTTTCTTTGTGTGGTGCAAATTGTGTGATGGATACTGAGAGATGACATGCATCTTCGGCATGGGACTGCAGTTGCAGCAACTTAGTGAGAGGAAACAGCTGCTCGGACATGGCAGTAAGCATTTCGTGGGTCGCCATCCTGCCCTGGAGATGTGCAGTGTTCTCAAGAACTGTTATATCTACAATAAAAATGGTGAACTGGAAGGGAGATGCATTTCTGAATTTGATATTATTCTTTTATGAGCAAGGATAAAAACATTTGAATAGTACAAGTTATCAATGTACATAAAGTATAGGAATATATATCGCATCTTCAGTTGCAAATTGTGTGAAAAGTTTAAAATTTAAAAAATGTTATCTGTTCTACATCACATTTTACAATTAAAGTAATTATTACAATATCAGTGATGAAGTCTGGGAGATTAACATGGGAAGTACAAGGATGAACTAATGCTATGCAGGTGTAATTGAGAAGTTCAAAATAGTTTTTAAAAAAATTTTACCTTGCACTGATACTGAATGGTGGCCATTTTTATTTGTAATCACATGGTGGTTTTTCAATTTGGAGACCAGGAAGTAACAGCTACATCAATAACCTCAGACTTTTTGCAGATTACACAGTCATCGAATTGAGTGCTGTCCAAAAACATATCCAGTCAGATATCTATATACGATTTCAAATTGGTGCACAAATTGGCAGCTTACTTTAGGGCCAGTCCTAATGAAGTGATCCAATAAAAATTAAGTCAGTTGCTTGACCATTTTTAAATATTTTGATTTTTTATGAGTGACTACCCTGTAATTGAAAAGTTCAAAATAGTTTTTAAAACAAATTTTACCTTGCACCGTTACCAAATGGCAGCCATTTTTGTTTGTAAGCACATGGTGGTTTTTCAATTTGGAGACATTAGGTTAATTTTAATATCACTGCATTGTGTTAAGTTACAACACTGCAACTGACATGATTGTTTTTAGAAAAGTCTCCTCTACAACATTGTTTATTACCCAAAATATCCTAAATTCAAAAATAACCAGTCAAAATGACCTCCAAAGTTTGGTATTGAAAATTTAGAAAAGCCACTTTTTAGGCCCATAAATGACAACCAAGAAACAATTTTTTTTTCTAGTTAGACATCATAAACTACTAGCCTTATATAAAGCCTTATACAGAACAAGAACACTAACAAATGTTTCCTTAATTTTTATAAATATTTGAAATTTGAAACTCTTAATTTTTTGTGAAGTGTGGGACTAGTTATCCTTGGTGGGACTGATTGATTTTTGCACATTTTGTGCACCTATATGATAGCAAAGTACTGTAAAAAATTCAACATTGGCATTTGACTTTTTGCACATTTTGTGCACCTATATGATAGCAAAGTACTGTAAAAAAATTCAACATTGGCATTTGACTGTGAACATAGATACGAATTTTTGAAAATGAGGAAATAATTCCCATCACATTACAATTGATCTTACGGCTGTTGCCTAATTCATGTGTGATATTGGCTAGACGTAATCAAATTGCAGTTAAGGTACTGAATTATATGCATAAACTCTAAAGTACGTTAACTGAAAATATTTATTTAAAATTTTTCAACATAATACAAATGTTGAGTTCAGTAATTTTTCAAGATGTGGTGCTTCTGAATCCTAGTAGTTTCTGTTAAGACCACTTATTTCTTCAGACAGCTTGAGGGATATAGAATAAGACCTCCCAGTTGTTGTGGCAAGTTCAAGAACTGAAAGCGTCCTTAAAAACTTTGTCACTATTCGATTTCTTGAATGGTGTTATTGGGCCAGCAGGGTGGTAAAAATGCACAGAAACATAATTATTTTCCAAACTTATGACTTTCAACCTCTGCATGCCACCATTGTCTATCACACACACATGCTCCTGTGTCATTCAGTGTTAAAGACAGAGAAGTACTTTTACTGACACAATGATCCTGGTAAATTTCGGTATCTGATGTTATGTAACATCGAACTTAGTATTCTGCAATTCCAAGGAATCTAGATTAGATTAGTACTTGTTCCATAGATCGTGAATACGACACTTCGTAATGATGTGGAATGTGTCATAGATATTACATTACATAAAATATTACATGACACTCAATATTTTTAATTTTTTTTGGAGGGGGGGGGGGGGAATGAGGGACCCACTTACTATATCCAAAAATTCATCTAATGAGCAGAAGGAGTTGCCATTAAGAAATTCTTTTAATTTCCTTTCAAATGCTATATGACTATCTGTCAGACTTTTGATGCTATTAGGTAAGTGACCAAAGACTTTTGTGGCAGCATAATTTGCCCCCTTCTGAGCCAAAGTTAGATTTAACCTTGAGTAGTGAAGATCATCCTTCCTCCTAGTGTTGTAGCCATGTACACTGCTATTACTTTTGAATTCGTTTGGATTATTAATAACAAATTTCATAAGTGAATATATGTATTGTGAGGCTATAGTGAAGATCCCTAGCTCTTTAAATAAGTGTCTGCAGGATGATCAGCTCCAGCAATTATTCTGATTACACGCTTTTGTGCAATGAATGCTCTTTTACTCAATGATGAGTTACCCCAGAATATGATGTCATACAAAAGCAGAGAATGAAAACAGGTGCAGTAAGCTAATTTACTGAGTTGTATATCACCAAAATTTGCAATGACCCTAATAGCATAAGTAGCTGAACTCAAACGTTTCAGCAGATCCTCAGTGTGTTTTTTCCAGTTCAACCCCTCATCAATGCATATACCTAGAAATTTTGAATATTCTACCTTAGTTACCGATTTTTGATCGAAGTCTATATTTATTAATGGTGTCATTCCATTTACTGTGTGGAACTGTATATACTGTGTTTTGTCAAAGTTTAATGAGAGCCCATTTGCAGAGAACCACTTAATGATTTTCTAAAAAACATCGTTTACAATTTCACCAGTTAATTCCTGTCTGTCAGGTGTCATAGCTATACTTGTATCATCGGCAAAACGTACCAGCTTTGCATCTTCGTGAATATAGAATGGCAAGTCATTAATATATATTAGGAACAGCAGAGGACGCAAGACCGAACCTTGCGGCACCCCATTCTTGATTGTTCCCCAGTTTGAGAAATCGCCAGTTTTTTTGCATATTATGTGAACTGTTTATTTCAACTTTCTGCACTCTTCCAGTTAGGTATGATTTAAACCATTTGAGCACCGTCCCATTCATACCACAGTACTTGAGCTTATCTAGAAGTATTCCATGATTTACACAATCAAAAGCCTTTGATAGGTCATAAAAAAATCCCAACGGGTGACTTCCAGTTACCCAGCCATTTAATATTTCATTAGTGAAAGTGGAATTGCATTGTTCCTTTAATTGCTATACAGTTTTCAGATCTGATTTGAAGTGTTGTTTCTATATGAAGCACTATCTCTTCTGGTGATATCTTTAATATTATGCTTGCAAAAGGCATACATGTCCTCTTGTGTAAGAAATTTGTCTGTGGTCTTTCTTTGTATGCTGGATTTACTCACTTCACATTTTGTTGTACCTCCTACTTCAATGCTCGGTCTCCAACCCAAAATCTACTTTGCGGTTGCAAAGATTTGAAAATTCTTTTTGTTCTTGTATTGACTACCACTTCTACCTGAAAAGTGTATGAGCTTCTCAACCTGGACAACTTTTCTTTTATGTAATTTGTTACATACACATGGACAACCAAAGTGCTGTGCTCCAAGCAGTTGCTTAGAATGCAAATTGATGAACTGCAAATTTCGTCCTTCTCATTTTTAAAGTACAGAACAAATGGATGCATTGTCACCTGGTCATTGACCCAGTGGTACCCTTGTATTGCATCATGAACCACAAACGTAAAGTAAAAACTTAGTTTGGTATTTAGAAACATAGTGGTGACTTTGTGATTCTCTAAGTTATCAATTAAAGATTCAAAGTACTCTTCCTGAGATTTAATCACGTAAGCATTTCAGCACTGCAGTTGTGACCCACTGTCTCAAGGTAGCACTGACGGGCATTTCCTCTTCAGATTCGCTAAACAATTCGAGAGCAGTTTCATTATTGTAGCATTTATCATACAAAATCATCATGCAGTCATCATTGTTAGTGTCACAGACTGTTAAATCTAGTAACTGTTTGTAGTTAACATCACTGGGTTTTGCACCCATAGTCACCAGTCTGACGTTTTGATGACATAAACATGGCTCTAAGTCTTTTCTAATGTTGTCTGAAATTCATTGTACCTTGCTTTCAATAGCTGCTTTTATTTTTCTGCAACTCAGTTTCCTTATTTTTGAGGCACAAGATATTTCTACATCAGGAAAAGCAAAATCCAATTTGCTAATAGCTTTTTCATTAGGAACCAAAATGTCATTTACAAGATTACACAGTTTTGGTCCTGGATTCATTTTTTAATAACAATTTGGGCATGGGGAATTTCCAGGATTTACATTAAGTTTCATTTGGGTAGCTGTTTTACTCTCGCTTAACAAGGACAAATGTTCAAGTTTTATTTCCCTCGAAGCTTTAGTAACTGGCTTTTTATAAACTTTGAATGGATCAGAGCATTTTTTTTTTCCAGAAATGTGATTGTATGTCAAAACATATTTTCCCTTATGATACTCAGAAACTGGTGATACAGAAGACCTTACTTGTTATTTTAGACAAAGTTTGTCTATCTTCGTCAAAGTCACTAACATATTTTACATTTTTTGAAACTGAACCATACACTGTTTTGTGACACACTTAACTTACTACATGTCCAATAGAGCACTGTTCATCCATTTTATTGCATTCCAATTAGGCTTTCAAATTTATTTATTATTAAATTTTAAAATTATTTTAGTTGATTTAAAATTTCACTCAAAACAAAAGTACATAAAATATTCTATGCTCTCAATGAAGTATGTAGATCCATACTAACAGAGGTTTCTGGACAGACTGGCTAAAACAATACCATACCCAGCAAATGTAGTGGGGGAACACAGTTCATGTCACCGACTACTGGACTGCTGTGCAGACTCGTAACTCTTGCCACCGAGCCCCTGTGCACACTTGTCATGCACAAAATAGTACACTTATCAACAATTGGGAAATATTGCATGCTTATTATTTTACTTTCATCATTTTGAACTTGTAATAATGTGCTACTTTATTGACAATAAACCTAGGTGTAAATGGGCAATTTTTTTTTAACTTAGAACCAAAGCAAAAGCTCCTATTGTTTAATATTTTGTTATTAAAATAAATAATAATAACTATATATAGGATGACGGTGTTAACTTAATATATTAAACTAAACTCCAGCCCGAACAGGCCACGGAGGCCCGAGGGTACTGACCGCGCAGTGTCATCCTCAGCTCACAGGCATCCTCATCCCATGTGGATACGGAGGGGCACGCGGTCGGCACACCGCTCTCCCGGCCGAATGTCAGTTTCCGAGACAGGAGCCGCTATTTCTCAATCGAGTAGCTCCTCAGTTTGCCTCGCGAGGGCCGAGTGCAGCCCACTTGCCGACAGCATTCGGCAGACCGAACGGTCACTCGTCCGAGTGCTAGCTCAGACCGACAGCACTTAACTTCGGTGATCTGATGGGAACCGGTGTTACCACTGTGGCAACTAAATTTTATTACAACGGAACAATAAACCATTTAAACGGGCACAATATCAACTATTTCATCGTATTCAAAAATTCGTATCTTTGTTCACAGTCAAATATCAATGTTGAAATTTTTACAGTACTTTGCTATCGTATAAGTGTACAGTAAGTGAACAAAACAAATTTTTATATTCAGTCTCACCAGAGATAAATAGCTCCAAACCTTACCAAAAAAATAATGATTTTCAAATTTCAAAAATTTATAAAAATTTAAGGAAACCTTTGTCAGTGTTCTTGCTCTATTTAAGGCTAGGAGTTTATGATATCTAACTAGAGAAAAAAATATACTCCTTGGTTGTTATTTTTGGGTCCAAAAAGTGGATTTTCTGAGTTTTCAATACCAAACTTTGGAAGTAATTTTGACTGGTTATTTTTTAATTTAGGGTGTTTTGGGTAATAAACGATGTTGCAGAGGACATTTTTCTAAAAACAGTCATGTCAGTTGGAATGTTGTAACTTAGTCTAGTGCAGAGATATTAAAATTAATGCTAGTGTCTCCAAATTGAAAAACCGTTGTGCACTCACAAATAAAAATGGGTGCCATTCAGTAAGGGTGCAAGGTAAATCTTTTTCAAAAACTGTTTTGAACTTTTAAATTAAGGGTAATCACATGAAAAAAAACAACAACAAAATGTTTAAAAATGGTCAAGCAACTCTCATTAGATCTTTTCATATGGACTGATCCTTACAACATAAAACAAAGGTAATGAAGTGCAACCTGATCAAGTCAGGTGATGCTGGAGGGAATTGGATTAAAAAAATTAGTTTCTATAAGTTGTAGATACATTTACTATCTGGACTGGAAAGTAATTTAAGTCATCAGGAATAAAGAGGGTATAAAATTAGTACTGCCAAAAGAAGGAAATGTGTCTCTGAAAAAGTGAGTATGTTATCATCTAATCTAAGTATATGTGTTAGCTAGCATTTTGTTATGCATTCATTTGGAGAGTAGTCTTCCATGGATAATAAATAGTATAGATGAGGCAAAGATAATAGTTTTTGAAATCTGGTTCTACAGGTGAATGATGAAAATGGAATGGGTACATCAGATAACCCACTTAAACTAATAAACAAAAATAATCAGTTTTTGAAAATATAACAAAAAAATACACTCTGATAATCACACCGAGGTCAGCACTTCCACGCTGTAGAGCACTCTCTGGAACAGGATAGTGAGTGTTGCCGGTATGCACCCTCTGCCTATGCGTATTCACCTTAACTGATAACTCGGTGGTAGTTGTGCCAATGTAAAAGGCCGAACAGTGTTTAAATAACAGCTGGTGCATGATATGTGTCATTTCACAGGTGGCTCTCTATTTGACTGTACATGTTCTGCCAGTTACAGGGTTGGTACAGGTGGTGGTAGGAGGGTGCAAGTCTTACAGTGAAGACAACCACAGGGGTAGGAGAAATAGCATAGGGAGAGAGGTGCAGAAGGAGAATGAGGTCTGAAAGGATATTGCAGAGATTGGGAGGGTGGCAGGCAAAATGTCAGACAGAATGAACCCCATTTCAGGGCACAATTTAGGGGGAAGTCAAAGCCTTGTCAGAGTAGTTAACTGTATTTAATTGGGACAAATTGACAAAAAGAAGGGACAGGTTGTTAAGACATTCTGAGGCATCAAGGAATTGAGGAAAGTGTGGTGAATGGGTAAAAGTCATACAGAAGACCAAACTTGAATACAATGAGCAAATTCAAATGTACGAGGGTAATCCCAAAAGTAAGGTCTCCTATTTTTTTTGTAAGTACATAGACCTGTTTATTTCTACAATGGTTTACATCAGTTTACAGCTTGAACATTTAGCCATTTTTCGACATAATCACCATTTCTGTCAATGCATTTTTGTAGACGCTGTGGCAGTTTTTGTATGCCCACGTCATACCAGCTCACCACCGTGCTGTTCAGAAAGTTATGAACCTCTCCTTTCACCTCGTCGTCGGAGCTGAATTGCTGGGACCACAATTAGCACTGACAGGTACTGTGAGACTCTGAAAAAACTCGAATGGGCAATTCAGAACCGGAGAAGAGGAATGACGAGCAAGGGCGTACACATTCTCCGTGACAATGCTCACCCACACGTCGCTCGGCAAACCTTTGCTCTCCTGCAACAGTTTCAGTGGAACATAATCACCCACCCACCCTGTGGTCCTGACTTGGCGGCCAGTGACTATCAACTGTTCCCTAGGTTAAAAGAACATTTGGCCGAAAAGTGATTCAGCTCCGATGGTGAGGTGTAAGAAGAGGTTCATAATTTTCTGAAAAGCATGGCGGTGAGCTGGTATGATGTGGGCATACAAAAACTGCCACAGCATCTACAAAAATGCATCAACAGAAATGGTGATTATGTTGAAAAATAGCTAAATGTTCAAGCTGTAAACTGATGTAAACCATTGTAGAAATAAACAGGTCTATGTACTTACAAAAAAATAGGAGACCTTACTTTTGGGATTACCCTCGTATGTAGGTTTTTGTGTTTATATAAATGTGAAGAGACTTCTACCTCTACATCTACACTCCACAAAACACCGTGAGGTTCATGGCAGAGGGTACGTTCAAGTGTACCAGTTATTAGGGTTTCTTCCTGTTCCATTCACATATGGAATGTGGGAAGAATGATTGTTTGAGGGCCTCTGTGCATGCAGTAATTAGTCTAATTTTATCTTCACCATCCCTATGTGAGCGATACATAAGGGGTTGTAGTCTCTTGCTAGAGTAATCATTTAAAGCCAGTTCTTGAACTTTGTTAGTAGACTTTCTCGGGATAATTTACGCCTGTCTTAGAGAGTCCGTTAAGTTTTTTCAGTATCTCTGTGACACTCTGCCACTGACCAAACAAACCTGTGACCAGTCATGCTGTTCTTCTCTCTATTCATTCAATATCCTCTGTTAGTCCTATTTGGTATGGGTCCCACACCCTTGAGGAATATTCTAGAATCAGTCACACGAGTGACTTGTAAGCGATCTCCTTTGTAGACTGATTGCACTTCCCCCACTATTCTACCAATAACCCATGAGCTCACAGGAAGAAATTATCAAAATCCTACGGAGCAACATTCACACTTTAAAAGCAGAACTATCAGTGCAGAAGCAAGAAAACTGGGACCTGAAAAGTGGAAGAAAATGTTTTTATGAAATAGCTGTGGCAATTGACGAAAATAACATAAAAAACACGCGGACTATTACATCTGTTCAAAACAACGCACCTGCAACACCTACAGAAGAAACTAGCACAGAAATCACAAAAACTCCAATTTAATGTAAATGGGCAAGTGTAACATGCAGAAAAAAGAACTCAAAGCATCTCAGTAATGTAAAACAGAATGAAAACAGTGATTTCCCTGTTATGGGCAATTCTCTGCTCAAAAATGTGGCAGTGGCAAATTCCACAATAGACATTCGCCCAGGTTTCAAGACCCATTAACTGAAGAAACATTTTAACAACATATATAACTCGAAGGATGGTTCAGCAGAGGCATCTCGGAAGAATTACAAGGGGATATTCATCCACGTAGGTACAAATTCCCTTACAAGCAACACTGAAGAGGAAATTGTAAACAAAACAAAAAATTCAATTTGATCTGACAGATACGTCTACAAGACGTTTAGAATGGTAGTGAGTGGTATTGTCTACAGAAGATCTGTGAGTGATAGTTAAATAGTGAGAATAAATAGTGATATAAATGAAAGCTGTAATGATATGGGAGCCGTGTATGTAAATCCTAATAAGTTCTTAAGCAATAAATGCTTGGGTAAAGATGGTCTTCATTTTAACAGATTAGGATAAAAAATTCATAGTAAAATGTTCACTGATGCTTGTAAAATTCTGAATAATGGGAGAAACTTATAAGGAATGATGGGGATGAGAAACAGTGTTTGGTAACAAAAATGACAAAACCGAAATGATACCCAAGAAAGAAAATACTGCTTGAAACCATAAATAAGAAAGAATGTTCCTACATAATGCACTGGAATATAAACGGTCTAAGTGCTGACTTTCAAAACAAAAGTCATTAAATGGACGAATTACAAATTATTCTTTTGCAGTATAAAAATATCAAAGTTATTTGCCTCAATGAACATTGGCTTACATGTGACAATATCAAAATTCTTAACAAAATCGAAAATTTTGAAGTAGCAAACAGCTTTTGTAGATGTGAGAAATCATGTGGAAGCTCTTGCATACTTACACATTCCGAAATAAAATATGCAATAAGAAACAATTTTAATCATTTGAATGAAGACAGTATATTTGAGAGCTGCTGTATCGAGTTAAGGGACCTAAATATCATAGTAGTTTCTATTTACAGAGTATCAGAGAAAGCTGCAATTGAAACTTTTCTGTCCAAATTTCAGTGCCTCCTTGAAAATCTAAAAAAATAAAAAGTAAAAAGGTTGTAATAGCTGCTGACTTCAACAATAATATCCTAGGTGAAAGCAATGATGTGTCCAATTTCACTGACAGTAAAAACTTTTGGCTTCAAAGTAAACTTTAAGCAAGCCACTAGGGTAAATGCACAGTCAGCCATTTGTATTGATAATATCCTAATCAACTGTGTATTTGAAGATGTCCATAAATTTTGCTTAGATCTAAGAAACTCTGACCACTCTGCATTATTCATTGAATTACCAAAAATTAACAAAGAAATTCCATGCAACAGAAGCTCTATGAAAAGTAACTCCAATGAAAAAAATTAACTGTATTTAGAAATAAGTTAAGAGAGGTTGAATGGCTTTATGACAACTGTATTTCAAGTAGTAGTAACTTTTGACAAATATTTAAGCAATTTTCTTGGGGTGTTTAATGAAACTTTTCCACTTCTACATCTACATCTACATACATACTCTGCAATGCACCATATGGTGCGAGGTGGAGGGTACCTCGCACCACAACTATCATCTTCTCTCACTGTTCCAGTCCCAAACAAAACGAGGGAAAAATGTCTGTCGATATGCCTCTGTACGAGCCCTAATCTCTCTTATCTTATCTTTGTGGTCTTTCCGCGAAATGTAAGTTGGCGGCAGTAAAATTGTACTGCAGTCAGCCTCAAATGCTGGTTCTCTAAATTTCCTCAGTAGCGATTCACGAAAAGAACGCCTCCTTTCCTCCAGAGACTCCCACCCGAGTTCCTGAAGCATTTTCGTAACACTCGCGTGATGATCAAACGTACCAGTAACAAATCTAGCAGCCCGCCTCTGAATTGCTTCTATGTCCTCCCTCAATCTGACCTGATAGGGATCCAAAACGCTCGAGCAGTACTCAAGAATAGGTCATATTAGTGTTTTATAAGCGGTCTCCTTTACAGATGAACCACATCTTCAAAAAATTCTACCAATGAACCGAAGACGACTATCCGTCTTCCCCACAACTGCCATTACATGCTTGTCCCACTTCATATCACTCTGCAACGTTATGCCCAAATATTTAATCGACGTGACTGTGTCAAGCACTACACTACGAATGGAGTATTCAAACATTACAGAATTCTTTTTCCTATTCATCTTCATTAATTTACATTTATCTATATTTAGAGTTAGCTGCCATTCTTTACACCAATCACAAATCCTGTCCAAGTCATCTTATATCCTCCTACAGTCACTCGACGACGACACCTTCCCGTACGCCATACCATCATCAGCAAACAGCCGCACATTGCTATCCACCCTATCCAAAAGATCATTTATATAGGTAGAAAACAACAGTGGACCTACCACACTTCCCTGGGGCACTCCAGATGATACCCTCACCTCCGATGAACACTCACCATCGGGGACAACATACTGGGTTCTATTACTTAAGAAGTCTTCGAGCCACTCACATACTTGGGAACCAATCCCATATGCTCGTACCTTATTTAGGAGTCTGCATTGGGCACCGAGTAAAACACTTTCCGGAAGTCAAGGAATATGGCATCCGTCTGATACCCTTCATCCATGGTTCGCACTTAGAACCACATGTAACAAAATCACTGGTAAAGTTAAATGGATAACTCTGGGTATAAAAATTTCTAGTGTTAGGAAGAGGCAATGAAATGAGATATAATAAAAACAGGTATTTTACTGAATATGTTTGACATTATAAAGCTACCTTCGAAAAAGTTGTGAAAGCAGCCAAACAAATGGCAACCAATAAGTTCATTTCACATCATTAAAGTGAAACAAAGGTAGTGTAGCCTGTTGTTAAATCAGACTTACGTGTTAGAATTAACAGAAATGGAATGTCTAGGATTAAAGTAAATGATGGCCTTATTGTAAACCCAGCCCAAATATCGGAGTGTTTAAATGAATTCTTCATAAGTATGGCAAAGTCAGATGTTGATACAGTAGAGTATCAGAGTAAAGTAAACCCCTTTGGACTCCAGCAAAGAGCTGAGTATCTCACAGATTTTAAAAAGGTCTCAATAAAGCATGTGGAAAATATTATACTATCATTAAAATATTCAGTTGGGTGGGATGGGATACCGACTAAAGTGATAAAAGCAGAGTATCACATAATAGCATCTCCACTAACTAAAATAATTAAGCAATATTTTGAACAGGGATGCGTTCCTGATGTGTTGAAGTATGCTGAAGTCACACCTCTGTTCGAGAAAGGGTCGAGGGAAGAAATGGGAAACTATTGTCCTATTTCTATTCTTCCAATCTTATTGAAAGTGTTTGAGAAAGTAGTTGCAAATCAGATGCAAAATTTTATTGTAAAAAATGATATTATTATAAATAATCAATCTGGATTCCAACCAGGAAAAAACACCCTGGATGCAATAAATAACTTTACTGAAAAGATATGCAAAGCACTGGACCAGAGGAGTAAAGTTGCTGGTATTTTCTGTGATCTTACTAAAACTTTCGACTCTGTAAAACATTCCTTGCACATCTACAAATTAGATAAATATGGGATTAAGGGCAATATTCTCAAATGGCTTACATTGTACCTGCAGAACAGAAAACAAAGGGTAACTGTCACTTCAAATGTGGTGAGTTATTTTTCGAAGTGGAATACTGTATCACAAGGTGTGCCTCAAGGCTCCATTTTGGGGCCAATCTTGTTCCTATTCTATGTAAATGACTTCTCCACAAATATCAATTCCCCATCACTTCTGTTTGCAGACAATACTTCTGTTTTAATTGAAGATGGTGATGCAGAAAAAATTCCAAGCCTCATTGTGAGCACACTGGATACTCTAGAAAACTGGTTCCAGTTAAATGGGTTGAAACTGAACATTGCAAAAACCCATATGGTACATTTCCAAATCAAACGCTTAAAATGTGCAGAGCTTAAAATAACACACAATAATCAACTTATGGAAGAAGTTGACACTGTTAAATTCCAAGGACTAAATGTGGACAAGAACTTGAACTGGAACACACATATTGACTCCTTATCAAATAAACTAAGCAGTTTTGCATTTGCAGTGCAGATACTTGCAAATTCTACTGACACATCTACACGAAAAATAGCATACAGTAGTTATTTTGAATCTGTCATTAGGTATGGTATAATTTATTTTTAATATTTCTCATATACTGAAACTTCAGAAAAAGAATATCAGATACATGTGTACCACACAGAAAACAGAAGCTTGTCTCCCATTATTTCGACAACTGCAAATCATAACTCTACCCTCCATATACATTTATGAAATTATTATCTTTCTACACAGCAGGCAAAAATTATTTGAGGAAAATCATTTTAACCACACATACAACACAAGAAATAAAAATAATTTTATGCTCCCCAAACACAAATTGAAATAATACGAACGTGCTCCACAGTATATGAGGATGACAATATATAATAAATTAATGGGCAAAAATATATTTAATGTTAAGCCAGAGATCCTAAAAATAATGCTACATCAGATTCTGGGGGAGAAATGCTACTGTGACTCGATAGAAGAATTTTTAGAGGATGACATGATAATTCGAGTTAGGGCAATTTAGTGTTACATTTTTAGATACTATTTTTATTACTGTTGTTGTCATTATTATCTCTGCCTTTTGTGTATATAAAACAAAATTGTATTATTATTATGATTCTGTATGTAAAGATCAGCTTTCTATGTTTACAGTAAATTTTACCCAACTTTTGATGTGTCTCCTGTACCTGGATCAAATGGTTATGTATGTTATGAAACTAATAAACCACAATTCTATCAAACTGCTTTACCCATCACTGAAGCTATGTCAGCATTCCATTTCGTATCCCTACAAAGTGTTACACTCAGGTATTTTTACGAGTTGGCCAATTCCGACAGTGACTCACTGATATTATAGTCATAGCATACTACATTTTTCGTTTTGTGAAGTGCACAATTTTACATATCTGAATATTTAGAGCAAGTTCCCAGTCTCTGCACCACACTGAAATCTTATCGAGATCTGATTGAATATTTATGTAGCTTTTATCGGATAGTACTTCATAACAGATAACTGCATCATCTTCAAAAAGCCTGATTTTTACTATTAATATTATCTGCAAGGTCATTAATGTAGAGCATCAAGAGCAAGGGTCCCTGGGCAGACCCGAAGTTACTTCTACATCTGATGAAGCCTCTCCGTCTAAAATAACATGTTGTGTGCTACCTACCAAAAAGTCCTCAATCCATTCACAAATTTCACTCGATACCCCATATGATCATCCTTTTGACAATAAGTGTAGGTGTGGTACGAGTCAAATGCATTGTGGAAACTGAGAAATACTGCACCTCGATCCAAAGTTTTCAGTATGTCACGTGAGAAAAGTGAGAGTTGCATTTCTCGTGATCAATGTGTCGAAATTGTGCTAGCTGGCACTGAGGATGTCATTCCGTTCAAGATACCTCACTTTCGAGGGATCTACGATAGATTACAGTTAAAAGAGGGGCTAACTCAGCTGCAAAATCAGTATAGAATCTGACAGCGATTTCATCGGACCCTGGAGCTTTGTTTAATTTTGGCAATTGCAGCTGTTTCTCAACATCACTGACACTAATAATATTTCATTCACATTTTCAGCGGTATGAGGATTAAACTGTGGCAATCCTCCTCTGTTTTCCTTTGTAAAGGAACATTTGAAAACGGAGTTAAGCACAGGATAGGTCAGCAACCGAGCTACCTGAAGCCACTCTTTGGACTGGCGACTCTATCGGCAACAACAGAACATTAACAATAACTGCTTACCTTCCTCTGATGATATACTCTTTGTCACGCCAGAGCACCGGGTCGTGTGCCAATCTCTTCCATCGCACACACACATTTTGCAAGATGTCTATAAGCTCATTAAAACTGAAGAATGAAAATACATCTAGTATTATTTCATCTGGGAGATCATCAATATTCTTCCCCTGACCATCTCCTGCAACCATTCTCAGAGCTGTCCTACTACTGTCGAAGGCGAGCTCCGGCACAGCGGCGTGTATCGGAGCAGCGGTCTCTCTCCGACTCGCCGCGGCAGCCTCCGGTAATGCGGTCGGTCTGCAGCCACGCCGTGCCACGTGGCCGGTGCGAACCTCTGCTCCGTCTCTGCAGCCGCAGTGGTGCGTCGCCACCCGTCAGCGGTGACTGCTTCCGGCTGCTGAAACAAAAATTTTCTACTCTGCCCGATCACAAATTTCTCATTAGCAGCAATTATTTCTGACTGATGAGTAATCACTCCAGTTGATAAAAAGTTCTACATTTTACTCGAGGACTGGTTTTGGGTTTATACTGAACTCATTTTGTAATGGAACCAGAAAATTGTGCTACGTTGAAGGGAAGTCATATGATTTTGAGTTTGCTTCATTGTAGCGCAATTTTCAAACTTGATTTTACTTCACCACAATACAGTTTTCAGATTCTACTAGAAAATTGTTACAACGTAAGAGCCAAAAAAAAAAATGTTCAAATGTGTGTGAAATCTTATGGGACTTAACTGCTAAGGTCATCAGTCCCTAAGCTTACACACTACTTAACCTAAATTATCCTAAGGACGGACACACACACACACACACACACACACACACACACACACACACACGGGAGGACTCGAACCTCCGCCTAGACCGCTCGGCTAATCCCGTGTGGCTAAGAGCCAAAGTTGGTCATGAAGTAAACATAAGTACTTTTTAGCAACTGGAGCAGTTACTTGTCAATTCAGTCCACATTTTCAGAGCAGCAGCACTATCCAGTTGTGCAGAAACTAGTAGTTATTCTGTTTACTGTATGGTCAAACACAGGACATTATAATACATTATGTTAGAGATACATTAATGTGACCACCTGTCTGACACCTGAGTAACCATCTTTTATGACACAAATCACTGTGAGATGTGCAGAAAGAGAGTCAGTAAGGTTTCTGACGGTACCGATGGGGGTGTGGAACTGTGCCGATTCACGTGCTGTGGTCAGCTGCGCTAGGTTTCTCAGCAGGAATAACCCGACTGACGTGGTCCCACAGATTCTCAATCGGGTTTAAATCCGGGTAGTACGGCGGTCAACCGAGTACGGCAAATTCATCCTGGGGCTCTTCGAACCACAATGAGATGTCGCATTGTCCTGCCGGTAGATGTCATTTTGCCCAGAATATTGTTGTTGTGGTCTTCAGTCCTGAGACTGGTTTGATGCAGCTCTCCATGCTACTCTATCCTGTGCAAGCTTCTTCATCTCCCAGTACCTACTGCAACCTACATCCTTCTGAATCTGCTTAGTGTATTCATCTCTTGGTCTCCCTCTACGATTTTTACCCTCCACACTGCCCTCCAATGCTAAATTGGTGATCCCTTGATGCCTCAGAACATGTCCTACCAACTTATCCCTTCTTCTAGTCAAGTTGTGCCACAAACTCCTCTTCTCCCCAATTCTATTCAATACCTCCTCATTAGTTATGTGATCTACCAATCTAATCTTCAGCATTCTTCTGTAGCACCACATTTCGAAAGCTTCTATTCTCTTCTTGTCTAAACTATTTATTGTCCATGTTTCACTTCCATACATGGCTACACTCCCTATAAATACCTTCAGAAACAACTTCCTGACACTTAAATCTATACTCGATGTTAATAAATTTCTCTTCTTCAGAAACGCTTTCCTTGCCATTGCCAGTCTACATTTTATATCCTCTCTACTTCGACCATCATCAGTTATTTTGCTCCCCAAATAGCAAAACTCCTTTACTACTTTAAGTGTCTCATTTCCTAATCTAATTCCCTCAGCATCACCCAACTTAATTCGACTACATTCCATTATCCTCGTTTTGCTTTTGTTGATGTTCATCTTATACCCTCCTTTCAAGACACTGTCCATTCCGTTCAGCTGCTCTTCCAGGTCCTTTGCTGTCTGACAGAATTACAATGTCATGAGCAAACCTCAAAGTTTTTATTTCTTCTCCATGGATTTTAATTCCTACTCCAAATTTTTCTTTTGTTTCCTTCACTGCTTGCTCAATATACAGATTGAATAACATCGGGGAGAGGCTACAACCCTGTCTCACTCCCTTCCCAACCACTGCTTCCCTCTCATGCCCCTCGACTGTTATAATTGCCATCTGGTTTCTGTACAAATTGTAAATAGCCTTTTGCTCCCTGTATTTTACCCCTGCCATCTTCAGAATTTGAAACAGAGTATTCCAATCAACATTTTCAAAAGCTTTCTCTAAGTCTACAAATGCTAGAAACGTAGGTTTGCCTTTCCTTAATCTAGCTTCTAAGACAAATCGTAGGGTCAGCATTGCCTCACATGTTCCAACATTTCTACGGAATCCAAACTGATCTTCCCCGAGGTCGGCTTCTGCCAGTTTTTCCATTCGTCTGTAAAGAATTCGCATTAGTATTTTGCAGCTGTGGCTTATTAAACTGATAGTTCGGTAATTTTCACATCTGTCAACACCCGCTTTCTTTGTGATTGGAATTATTATATTCTGCTTGAAGTCTGAGGGTATTTCACCTGTCTCATACATCTTGCTCACCAGATGGTTGAGTTTTGTCAGGACTGGCTCTCCCAAGGCCGTCAGTAGTTCTAATGGAATGTTGTCTACTTCGGGGGCCTTGTTTCGACTCAGGACCTTCAGTGCTCTGTCAAACTCTTCACGCAGTATCATATCTCCCAGAGTAAATGAGCTGTATATACGGTTAAACACGGGCCCGAGGATAGGTGCACAATTCTGTCGATTCACTGTGGCTTCCACGACAATACCGCCCTGGAAATGACGCAAAAACATTCCACAAGACCGTAATGCTTTCTCCTCGTTTGCTTTCACAGTTATAAAACTGTACACGAAGGCCACCTGTCATCACCCGGTGAACATCCAGTTGCAGTATTGGTGTGCAAATTCCAGCCTTCATCCAATGAACAGCAGTCAGCATAGATGCACGAACCAGGCACCTGCTGTGGAGCCCCATACACACCAACTTTTGCCGAACGATCGTCGAGGAGACACCAGTGGTAGCCCGTGGGTTCATCCGGGTGGTCATTAGCTCGACACTTGCACCTTTATTCACCTGTACACATCTCCGCAGCTATTTTTCACCCCTGTCACCTACGGCAACCTGTGGTGCAACACAGTTGCCTTGGCGCCACTTCTGGTTAGTGCCATTTTGCCACACACGGTATACTTTAATCGCGTTAGCATACAAACAGTTTACACACTTATCTGTTTCAAGAATACTTCCACCCTCGGCTCAAAAGCCTATGATCATGCACTTCTGGATGCCAGATAGATCACTCCATTTCTGCATTACAACAATGAATACACAATTTTTCGTATCACCCCAACATTTTATATGTGTGTACATAGTTCCGCGTAGTCAGCGCGTACACATCTTTCCCACTAGAGCACGCCCCGCTAAGCACAACAGCGCAGGCGCAGTGCTCGTCCGTCTCCGCACTACGAGATGGCGCTGCCTTAGAGACGGACCAAATTCTGCTTCCGCCGATCCGCGTATTAATATGTAACGCAGCCAGGGAGATTGCTGCTAACGTAGAACCTTTTCTTCTCGCGGATCACACTCGCACAGTGATTACCTGAACGCGTGAGGTATTATAACGAGTGTACAGACCTCCGATTAGTCAGTCTGCATTTATCTGCACCTGTCTGTACCAGTCTACATTAGTCTGTACCAGTCTATAGTCAAGTTTCAGTCTGTGCCTGTACATAGCCATGAATATAAATGTATAGACACTTTGTCAAGTATCAGAGATATGTGAGAATAAGATTAACGTACCCAGACCAAAGGAACTTCAGATTGTCAATTGTAAATAGCATCCAGAATCAAGTTACATAAAGTTTATGTTTGTTTTTATTTTAATAAATGTGTGTGAAAATTAATCAAATTCTGTTTAATGTTGGTCACCATCAATCTGCTACTCTAAGCGTGCAAGTGGCATTTCTATCGTCTGACCTAACGGCAGAAGATAAACACGCCACGATAAGACCACGAGACATATTACTGACACTCGCCTACTTCGTTAGAGCGAAAAGTCAAATAATCTGATGGTGTGTGTACCGAAGGTCTTACAGTACGCACACCACAACGTGCCGTCCTCGAGTGCTTATTGCGTGTCAATGTCGAATGTGGGTAGTGGTCAGATTAACGTCAGTAGACTGTGTATAAAGAAAGCAATACTAATGGAAAACAGAGAAAACATAGATTGCAAATATATTTTCATAGAGAATGCACTCAAACTACAATAACAAAATTTCAAAGTTTGTCTACTGGACTCATATCATATACACTGATGAAAGCTACACTGCAGCTGAAGTCTAGATCTGCAAAAATGTACAGACTGAATTGTGGCTGACTGCTGACTTACTTCCTGCGCAAACAATGTTTATCAATGCATGCTTTTGCAGAATAAGTACTTTTTCACGTTAGACATTAGGTGCCTTGTCCCAGAAGATCATATCATAAAACCATATTGAAAGTACAAGACCACTGCAAAACAGATGTAAAGTGAAGCATAGTGCTGTAGCTAGAGAGATGCCGAATGAAACGCATTTGGCTCTCGAGACAGCAATGTGTGACGCCTTCAATGACTCCTGTAGCAGAATACTTTCAAATGATCTTTTACACAACCCAAAGAAATTCTGATGTTATGCAAATGAGACAGGGACTGAAATTGAGGGTAGCAAAGCAAAAGTTGAAAAGACTAACTCCGTTTCCAAATGTTCCTTTACAAAGGAAAACCAAGGAGAATTGCTCCAATTTAATCCTCAAGCCATTGAGAAGAGTCAATGAAATAAGTATTCGTGACAGTGGTGTTGACACACAGCTGAAATTGTTAAAACTGAACACAGCTCCAGGGCCCAATGTAGATTCTATACTGAATTTGCAGCTGAGTTAGCCCCTCTTCTAACTGCAATCTATTGTAGATCCCTTGACCAAAAAACCATGCCCAGTTCTTGGAAAAAGGCATAGGTCACACCCATGTAACAAGAAGGGTAGTAGAAGTGATCCACGAAACTACTGTCCGATATCCGTGACATCGATTTGTAGTAGAAACGTACAACATATTCTGAGCTCAAACATTATGACCTTCTCAATGCTAAAAAGCATGAAAACATCAATCATGTGAAACCAAACTCACACTTTTCTCACATGATGTAGTAAAAGCTTTGTATCAAGCAATCAGGTAGATGCATTATTCTTGATTTCTCGAAAACATTTGATCAGTACCACACCCAGGCTTATTGTCAAAAGTACGGTCAAATAGGATATCGAGTGAAATTTTTATCTGGACCGAGAGCATTTTGGTAGGCAGAATGCAGCATGTTATCTTGGATGGAGAGTCATTGTCAGATGCAGAAGTAACTTCAACTTTGGGTGTGACCCAGGAAAGTGTGTTGGGACACTTGCTGTTCACAGTGTATATTAGTGACCTTGCAGATAATATTAACAGTAAAATCAGTCTTTTCACAGTTGATGCAGTTATCTATAACAAAGCACTATCTGAGAAAAGTTGCATAAATACTGAGTCAGATCTTGATAAGATTTCAATGTGGTGCACAGATTGGGAACTTGTTGTAAAAGTTCAGATATGTAAAATTGTGCACTTCACTAAACAAAAAGGTATAGTATCCTATGACTATAACATCAATGAGTCACTGTTGGAATCAGACAACTCATACAAATACCTGGGAATGATCACATAGGTTCAGCTGTGGGTATAGCAGATGGTAAACTTTGGTTTATTGCTAGAATACTGGGGAAGCGCCATCAGTCTCTGAAGGAGATACCTTACAAATTGCTCTTGCGACCACTTCTAGAATATTGCACAAGTGCGCGGGACTCATATCAAATAGGACTAACAGGGGATATTGATCATGTACAGAGAAGGGCAGCATGAACAATCACAGGTGTGTTTAATCCGGGGGAGAGTGTCACAGAGATACTGAAGTAACTGAACCGGAAGACTCTTTAAGATAGATGTAAACTATCCCGAAAAAGTCTATTAACAATGTTTCGAGAGCTAGCTTTAGATAATTATTATAGGAATATACTACAACACCCTATGTATTGCTCACAGAGGTGGCCTGAGGGTATGATAAGAACAATTACTGCACACACACAGAGGCACTCTTCCCGTGCTCCGTACGTGAACGGAACACGAAGAAACCCTAATAACTGGTAGAATGGGACGTACCCCTGCTATGCACCTCATGATGATTTGCGGATTATAGATGTAGATATGTAAGTCATTCTCAGAATAATCCAGGTAGCAGCGGGCTTTTCAGTTAGCAAATCCACCTCTGTTGTTATCCATCTCGATTCCTTGGAATTTCACACCTCACACTTCCACCTTCAACCAGTGTACAGCCACTGATCTATACTCACAGTCCCTGTAAGTCAGTTTTATAATGGAACAGTGTAATATCAGTTTTTGTACTGTTGGCTGTGAAACAGTTATTCTCTTTGCTGTGTCTGGTACTTTATCAATATGCTTGTGTCATCACGAGACACTAAAGTTTTTGAAGAGTCCTACAGTATCCCGCATAAATCATTTGCGTAGATCGAAAATAGAAAGGGTTCGAGCACTGATCCTTGTGGCACACCGTATTTAATGTTTCCCTGAATTATTCATTCCATGATTCCTTATCCTTGTTGTATCATTTGGAAATGTAACCTTCTGTTTTCTATTGTTAGGGTAAGACTCCATGTATGCAACAGGAAGGCCTTTAACACCATACCATTTTAGTTTTCCTAGTAGAGTTTTCTGATAAAACACAAGCAAAAATTGCCACAAGATCACAGAAAATGTCAAAAGTGTAATTTTTGTTGTTTACTTAGACCAGAATTGAGTTTTGGATATCATATAATGCTTTCTCAGTAGACAACCCATTATGAAAGCCAAACTCAGCTGTTATTAAGAGGTTAATCTTAGAAAGAAGGTTAAACATTCTCTTGTTAGCCATTTTCTCAAAAAAATTGTAAGAACACAGAAATGGGGAAGAGGGATCAACAATTAAAGGTTATATACTTATCTCCATGGTTGTAAATGGGTATTACTACTGAATACTCCAGGGATTTCAGGTGATTCATTTTGAATCATTGACTAGTTACAAAGGCAAATCAAGGGTGGCACTGCCAAGTTTTTAATAATTTTGCTGAGCAATTGAAATAGCCAGAAGAGTTAGTACTTTTAGTGACTTAATGATTTCTGCGGTCCTTCTAACAGGTGATTTACAAATGCCTGGCTAAGTAAATCTGAGGGTGTGCATTTGAGGGATCATTTTCTCACTCTGTGTTTTCAGCTGCTGTTAGGAAGAATTCACTGAATTCGGTAGCCAATGATTTAAGTTTCATATCATTTGCTTGGCCTTACCCTGTTTCTGCAATTTTGAACTTCTTTTTTAGGAATGGGGGAAAGAAATATAGTAGAAGAGGAATTGGTAGCTTTGAGGGATGAAATAGTGAAGGCAGCAGAGGATCAAATAGGTAAAAAGACGAGGACTAGTAGAAACCCTTGGGTAACAGAAGAAATATTGAATTTAATTGATGAAAGGAGAAAATATAAAAATGCAGTGAATGAAGCAGGCAAAAAGGAATACAAACATCTCAAAAATGATATCGACAGGAAGTGCAAAATGGCTAAGCAGGGATGGCTAGGGGACAAATGTAAGGATGTAGAGGCTTATCTCACTAGGGGTAAGATAGATACAGCCTACAGGAAAATTAAAGAAACCTTTGAAGAAAGGAGAACCACTTGCAGGAATATCAAGAGCTTTGATGGAAACCCAGTTCTAAGCAAAGAAGGGAAAGCAGAAAGGTGGAAGTAGTATATAGAGGGTCTGTACAGGGGCAATGTACTTGAGGACAATATTATGGAAATGGAAGAGGATGTAGATGAAGATGAAATGGGAGATCCGATACTGCGTGAAGAGTTTGACAGAGCACTGAAAGACATAAACCGGAGCAAGGCTCCCGAAGTAGACAACATTCCATTAGAGCCTTGGGAGAGCCAGTCCTGACAAAATTCTACCATCTGGTGAGCAAGATGTGTGAGACAGGCGAAATACCCTCAGACTTCAAGAAGAATATAATAATTCCAATCCCACAGAAAGCAGGTGTTGACAGATGTGAAAATTACTGAACTATCAGTTTAATAAGCCACAGCTGCAAAATACTAACACGAATTCTTTACAGACGAATGGAAAAACTGGCAGAAGCCGACCTCGGGGAAGATCAGTTTGGATTCCATAGAAATGTTGGAACATGTGAGTGACCCTAAGACTTATCTCAGAAGAAAGATTAAGGAAAGGCAAACCTATGTTTCTAGCATTTGTAGACTTGGAGAAAGCTTTTGACAATGTTGATTGGAATACTCTCTTTCAAATTCTGAGGGTGGCAGGGGTAAAATACAGGGAGCAAAAGGCTATTTACAATTTGTACAGAAAGTAGATGGCAGTTATAGGAGTCGAGGGACATGAAAGGGAAGCAGTGGTTGGGAAGGGAGTGAGACAGGGTTGTAGCCTATCTCCAATGTTATTCAATCTGTATGTTGAGCAAGCAATAAAGGAAACAAAAGAAAAATTCGGAGTAGGTATTAAAATCCATGGAGAAGAAATAAAAACTTGGAGGTTTGCCGAATACATTGTAATTCTGTCAGAGACAGCAAAGGACTTGGAAGAGCAGTTGAACGGAATGGACAGTGTCTTGAAAGGAGGGTATAAGATGAACATCAACAAAAGTAAAACGAGGATAATGGAATGTGGTCAAATGAAGTCGGGTGATGCTGAGGGAATTAGATTAGGAAATGAGACACTTAAAGTAGTAAAGGAGTTTTGCTATTTGGGGAGCAAAATAACTGATGATGGTCGAAGTAGAGAGGATATAAAATGTAGACTGGCAATGGCAAGAAATGCGTTTCTGAAGAAGTGAAATTTGTTAACATCGAGTATAGATTTAAGTGTCAGGAAGTCGTTTCTGAAAGTATTTGTATGTAGTGTAGTCATGTATGGAAGTGAAACATGGACAATAAATAGTTTGCACAGGAAGAGAATAGAAGCTATTGAAATGTGGTTCTACAGAAGAATGCTGAAGATTAGATGGGTAGATCACATAACTAATGAGGAGGTATTGAATAGAATTGGAGAGAAGAGGAGTTTGTGGCACAACTTGACAAGAAGAAGGGACCGGTTGGTAGGACATGTTCTGAGGCATCAAGGGATCACAAATTTAGCATTGGAGGGCAGAGTGGAGGGTAAAAATCGTAGAGGGAGACCAAGAGATGAATACACTAAGCAGATTCAGAAGGATGTAGGCTGCAGTAGGTACTGCACAGGATAGAGTAGCATGGAGAGCTGCATCAAACCAGTCTCAGGACTGAAGACCACAACAACAACAACAACAACAACAACAACATGATAAAGTGAAGATTTTTCAATACTTCTTGTAATACATTTTAAAGTCTTTATTAGAGCTAGTCCTTTGCATTAAATAAAGCTATATCTTCATACTGGAGGATATTTTGATCCCAAATGTAGGCCCACGTTTCTCTGGGCTTCAAACGTATGTTTCCACGACTCAGTGTAAACGATTATTGGATTCATAAAGATATAGGCATATTTTTAGAAAACAAATTTCTCATATAATGTGTGTTCATAGTAAACTTCTCCCCATTTCTCATCACACGAATTCTCTATTAGTACTGTGAGTTGACATTTACATACATATCTATGAAATTTTACTTTCCCCTTTTTATTCAAACTGGACTAATGCTTTATTACTGCTATCTGATTAAGGTTACCAGATAAACCACTTCCTGCCCTATTCTCATCTTATATTATCCTATTTTGTTAATATTTTATCTGTATACAGGGTGATTATTATTAACATTTTAAAACCTTCAGAGTGACGTAGATGACACAGAGACAAGTAATTTGATAAAACACGTGTATCCTCACAAATGTTGAGAAATACTCCAAAATTGGAATGGCAAATGTTGAACATGTGACATCACCAGACGACACACCCTCGCCCATAGGGGGCATTGCTATACATCACTCCGCCAGACTACTCTGTTTTTGTAAATGTAAAATGATTAATTATCATATTGGATTACCACTACTGCAAGTACTACTGTGTTACATTGGTAATGTGAGAATGAATACAGAGTACACTAGCGGAGTAGTGTGTAACAGAGCCCTTGGACCAACAAGTGTAGAACCAACGAGCCCAATGACTGCACAAGTGGTTAGTTATGTTATCTGGTCACATCATATGGCTGCCATCCACTTTTGGGGTATCTCCCGACATTTGCAACTCTGTGCGTCTTATATCAAATTAATTGTCTCAGTGTCATCTACGTCGCTTCAGAAGTTTTCAAATGTTAATAAGAATCACCCTGTATATTATTTCTGTAATGTTTCTGACATGTCTGATACTATTGCACTAAGTGGTTGACGGGGGAATAAGTAAATAATGAGGCTTATATATATTTCACGAAATACAGTTGCCTTAAGAAATAAATTATCAATGCTATCGCACTATGTCCGTCTGTTCTTGTTGGGAATATTACTGAGGGTGTCAAAGCAAAGCTGGACATCATTAATTCTGTGTCTCCTCAGTACAAAATATATGTGATGAAACTGATATTGAAGTCCCCACGTACAATCATTTCCCTGTTATTAATACTATCTTTAGTAGCCCCTCTAATTGTTTTATGAAGTTTAAAACATTTGCTGTTGGGGAGCCACTACATATACAGCCAGAACTGGTATCTTGTATGTTTCCAAGGTTAAGCACAGCTTTCAAACAGCTGTTCAGTGCAGTACTTAGTGAGTTCACTGGCCTGGGAGTATATTCCACTTTTCGTGTATATGGCCATTCCTCCTTTCCTCATATTACACCTACAGTAAAGTGATACTAACTTGTTAGGAATTTGGGCAATAACAAAAGGGTGGTAGGAATTACCCTACATCTTTCCAAGGCCTTTGATAAAGCAAACCACCAAATTATCCTTGACAAACTGGAGACAATACACATCAGATGAACTGGGAGGAAATTGATTTAATCCCGTCTCCAGGCAGAAGTCAGGTTGTGGAACTCCTCTCATCTCAAAACAGGCACAAAATAAAGTGCATCTCACATGCTAAGAAAGTGGAAGCAGGAGTCCAGGGTAGCGTTCTTGGCCTCCTATCATTCTTGATCCATACAGATGACACTGAAAGCCCCAACAGTTCACTTGGCCCCCTATTATTCTCGATCTATATAAATAACATTAAAAGCCCCAACACTTCAACCAAAATTATACTATTTGATAATGATACAAGCATAATTATAAGTAATGATAGGCAATCCTTATCCACTGCAGCTGAAAATGTTCTGAAGTGTGTGCAGCAGTGGTTTCATGCTAACAAGTTAACACTTCATTTAAATAAAACAATCTGCATACAGTACAGTAAAATAAAAGAGAAGAATGACCTCTGTTTATTATTGAGCGACCAAGAGACAGAGAAAGTAATGTCTACAAAATTTTTGGGCACGTGCATTGATAATTACTTGCGCTGGAAAGACCATGTCATATACACACCTCAAAAATTCCATTCTGGAAGTTTTGCATTGAGAATAATTTGTGCAGTCTGTAGCACGGAGTGTGTAAGATCGGTATATTTTGCTCATTTCCATTCTATTGTATCTTGTGGAATAATGTTCTGGGGTGAACAAAATCTCATCTGTAAAACATTTTTAAATTACAGAAAAGAGCCATTTGAATTATTACACACAGCTCTCCACAAACACTGCTGGTCCAAATTGAGAAGCCAGTAGTTAAAAATACCTACAGTACCATGTCTTTACATATTCAAAAGTGTACTGTTTACAAGAACACATATGAGTAGTTTACATACAAATTCTGATTTTCATAATTACAATACACATATCAGTAAGAATCTGCTTGTAGAAAGAGCAAGAAAAACAAATCCTCAAAAACATGAGCCATTGCAGAATAAAGCTGACAATGCTTCTCCAGTTTGCATCAAGGGAATGGAAGATGACAGAAAATTTAAAAGTGAATTCAAAAATTGCCTTTTAAATAAATCTGTTTAACCCTAAATTACTGGCAAATACTTGTATCTTCTTCATTGTCATATGAATCATTCTGTTCTCATTGTAAATTTTATACTTTGTTTTTATACTCTTTCAATTTCAAATGGTGTGATAAATGTGTTTCTCAAAGTGTACTGCATACATTTCAAACCATTATTTACTTGAAACTTCCTCCCAGATTAAAACTGTGTGCCAGACCAAGACTCAATAGCGGGACCTTTGCCTTTCCCACACACGTGCTCTACCCACAAGCTTGATTAGCTCATTGGGTAGAGCACTTGCCTCGGAAAGGCAAAGGTCCCGAGTTCGAGTCTCGGTCTGGCACACAGTTTTAATCTGGGAGGAAGTTTCATATCAGCGCACACTCTGCTGCAGAGTGAAAATTTCATTCTGGAAGCATTATTTACTTATTCAGAAAGCATCTAGAAGACCAATGCATTAGTTCACTGTATCACATTTTTTAATGGACTGTAAAATGTTAATTTTATATTTATTATATTAGTTTGTAAAATTGGGCTGTGCATATACAATATATCGTATTATGGTAATTCCTTTATCATGTAAGTTCTGCAAAGGTTGATAACAAACTAAACTATCAATTTAGAGACCTCTGTTCATGCTCTGCGAGTTCCACATGGTGTTCGTTACGCATAGCACATCTGTAGAAATATCTTTACTGTACTGGTAGGAGCAGCACATCTTTTATATCTAACATGTGTCTTATATTTTAATGTAAAATTCCAAATTTATTATGGTAGCCACCATTTCTGCTGTCCAAGCTGCAGTTCTTTTCCTAGTGATTGTTACAACTGTGTCTGTCGTTATTTGGTATTTCTGTCTTTTAGAAATATTTGCCCTAAGATAGACCCTGTGAAAATATTCACATTGAAGGGATTGAAATTATTTGTGCAAGTAACATCTAATTGGAAACATTGAGACATAGCTTTTACCATCTTCATATCTGAGCAAGGGCCATACCTGGCATGACAATGAAATGTCATATTGTTTTTCACACACAAGCCTGAAAATGTTAGAGTCTTGCACAATACACATGGCTGAACACTCAAAGATATGTGAACCACTTGGGTGCTACTCTTCATAATGCCCTGCCAACATACATAAAGAGATTGGAGACAGAAACGGCTTTTAGATCAGAGTTAAAATCATTTCTTGCTGAGAAGTGTTTCTACATTGTAAATGAATATGTTAGTGTATAGGATTCATAGGCCCTCATTCATTGTTGGGTTCTTTCGATCGTGTTAATGATGTACCATCTATAGTGTTTTTCTTTGCAAGGATGTTTCTGCTGTTGGTTTTCTGTTTCAGATGCAGTGTAATACAGCTCTGCTGAGGAGAGATATGGTACTAACCTAATTGTGATGATTATAATGGCAGGTTTTCGTGTGTTTATGCATTACATCTTTTAGCAGTGCTACATAATGTGCTCAATTTTTTGAGCATTGTTTTGAATAGAAGTTTAATGATTTACCTACATCATTGATTGCAGAAAAATGCAAAATACACAATACGTCATTCTTTCATGTAATTTGGTCATTTATTTTCAATTTTTCGACGGTGTTTTTATTTTCAACATTTCGTGTTCATTGATTCACTTTTTGTAGCTGTTGCAGTCACAATATACGCGATGTATTTTATGATTACCCTTATTGTACCGGACTGACATTCAAAACATTGGGATTTATTTCTCATCGGGCCATACTGACTTGTGTTTTCATCTTTCCCCTTGTTGCTAACGTGAATGCTGGGATGCTTCCTTTGATCAGGTCCTGGCCGACTTTATGCTGTATTTTGTTAATGCCTTATGTAGAGTATATTATTTCTGTTATATTTTTGACGGGTCCTATACTATTGTACTAAATAATCCATGGGTGAATAAATAATTATGAAATAGGTCTACTATCTGAAAAATAATCCCATGTTCTGTCACATCTTAATAAGATTTCGAAATGGTGCAAGGATTGGCAACACGCTTTAAAAACTCAAAAATTTAAAACTTCCCAAATATTTTTGTTTGTAAGGAAGAAATAATCTCCTGCTACGAGAATCGTTTTCGTTATTACAGTTACAAAGTTATGCATGTTACAGGAACATGTTGTTGACCATTTTCAGTACATCAGCAGCACCGCAATTTGAGCGAGTACTATATTTGTTACAGTTGCAGAAATAGCGAAGTTCAACAAATAACGTACAAGATAATTTGTAATGCACACCACATCCCGCAACTGTGAGTTGCCTTAGTAAACACAGCTTGACAGTAACGAATTGTATATACAATATTATCGGAGAAACAGAGCGAGAGTTAGAAAGTGAAACACCGCTTTGCAAACCTTTCTTTTTGAAAAAAGTTCTGTAAAGCATGTCAACTACGCACACAATAATTCAATTAATCGGTATTCAAACATGAGTTGTTAAGCAATTTATATAGAACTATCGTATAGTACATACATCATGTGTGTTCATTTATTGTGTTGGCAATGCTAGTATTCAAATGTTTTCTCACACTCCGTTGTCAGGACAGTAACGCTGAAAGCATTTGAAATTTATCAATTTTCACTCTAGCAGAAGGTAGTTTCGGACTTTGACGATTATTACAAATGAGGCCTTATCACTGAAGTTTGTAACATCCGATATCAGCGGATAACTGCCATTGTGAGCATTATCATGTTACATACCCTTTACATAAAATATATTAGTAATTCTTAAATTTAGTTACAGACCATATATTGAGATTAACCATGCGTAACAATAAGTAATATGTTCGGAAGTATTCTCACCTGAAAAGCTTCAATCATGTACTGCAGAGTGAATCAACCAGTCTACTCATTTTTATTTCCGCTTACTGGCAGTTATTCCCCCTCCTACACAGGGCTGGTGATGACATCGCGTTCCGTTAACTGTCGCCCGTCGTTAAGCCATCCACAAGCAAAGTGAAGGCAAAAAATCTTGCATTCGCATATTGTTGCACAGTGCTAGGAGGGAGTGTGTTGAACACAAAAAATCGTGGCCGGTGCGGTGTGAGCGTTGGGGTGGATGTGGATTTATTTATTTATTTCGTGTTCCATAGATCCATATGGGAACATATCCCTGGATATAGAACGAGTCAAGTTTTTTACAGATTATTGTTTTGTGCTCATATACATTGATCTTATCATTAGATCAAAGAAACTGTGAAGTTTACCATATACCCTTAATATTAGTTAAGATACAAGACATCTGAAAGAATATACAGTCATACATAAATTTGGGTATTGTTCTTAAGTTATACAGGCGTCATATACAGACATACATAAATTTGGGTATTGTATTAAGTTACACTGTACTTACGGAGTATGATTAATCAATTGTAAAGGTCACACAGTAAGTTTTAAGCACAAACAAGAGATTTTGCTAAGAAATTCATCATTACTGTTACAAGACTCATCTAAAAGGAACTGCTTCAGATTTTCTTTAAACGTGGGCATGTTTCCAACCAGTTCTTTAATGAGCGGTGGGAGGGCATTAAAAATCTTGGTGCCACTGTATAAAACCCCCTTCTGGACCATGCTTTTCGTTTTTAGCTCATAATGGATATCCAGTTTTCTTTGGGTGTTATAACTGTGGTATGATTTTGAATAATATGCTATTTTTTGAAACAAAGCACATCAGGGAAGAAATATATTGGGCAGGTGTTGTAAGGATTTGTAGAGCTCTAAACAGATCCCGGCACGAGTGCCTAGGATGTACTCCACACATAATTCTTATTGCTCGCTTCTGTGCATGGAACATTTTTTTGCTATTGGTTGATTTTCCCAAAATATTATACCATAGGCCATAAGTTGGTGAAAATACCCAAAATATGCAGTTTTTATTGTGCTCATTTCCCTAGTGTCTGAAATTATTTTTAAGGCAAATGTTGCTGAGCTTAGCCTTTTGCACAGATCTTGAATATGGTGGTGCCACTTTGCTATCTATATGCAGATCCAAGAATTTGGAGGACTCAACCTTCAAAATCCCGTGCTCACCCATTTTTAGGTTCATTTCATTAGTAACATTTGTGTTAGAAGAGAAGTTAATGTAATTTGTCATTTTTAGGTTGACTGTATGGCCATTGGTTTCAAACCAGTTTGTCAAATCTGCAAAAGCTTTATTTGCAGCCTCATTTGACACATTCCCTGAGAGATTATTAACTGATAACATGGTGTCGTCAGCAAACATGAGTATTTTCCCATATTCTGTACATAGTGCTAAGTCATTTATAAATATTAGAAAGAGCAGTGGGCCCAATACTGAGCCTTGAGGTACTCCTGCAGTAATGGAGCCCCATTCTGAAGATACCTGGCCACCATGCAGTCCTTCCACGATTACTTTCTGCTTTCTACCACACAGATAGGATTCAAGCCATGTGCCTACGGTTCCACCCATTCCTAGGGTCTTGGCTTTACTCAAGAGAATATGGTGACTTAAACTGTCAAAATCTTTTGACAGGTCACAAAATATTCCAACCATCATCATATTATTATTTATGGCTTCCATAACATTGTCAACAAAGGCATGTATTGCATCCACGGTCGATACCCCTTTCCAAAAGCCAAACTGGCTACTGCTGAGGATGTTATATTTACTAAGATGCTCAACCATTCTGCTATGCATCAATTTCTCTAGTACCTTGGAGAAAACTGAGAGTAATGAAATTGGTTGATAGTTTGTAGCCTCAGTCTTTTCTCCCTTTTTATAAATTGGTCTTATAAGCCCATATTTTAGCCTGTCGGGAAAAACACCTTCTTCCAATGACGTATTACTAATATGGCAGAGGACTGTACTTATTTCTTTACAACAGTATTTCAGTGACTTGCTGGAAGTGTTGTCAACTCCAGCAGAATTTTTACATTTTAAAGACATAATTATTTTTTCTAATTCTATCACTGTAGTTTTTCGAAGATGCTTCTCATCTATTTTGTTAGTTAAGGTGTTATGCAAGTATTCTGTAGCATTCTTTACAGAAACCTGGCATCCCATTTGGTTGGTGACTGTTAGGAAATGATTGTTAAAGATATTAGCCACCATTTCGGGAAGGAAGGTGATCCGGAAATCTAAAAGTATGTATCTAAAAAAAGGAAATTGACAAATCAAATAACAAAATGAAAACCATATGTAAATATGTTAAAAGCGAGACAGGGAAAAGCCTGTCTGCCAAAGAAGTGATTAGCTTAAGAACTGGGAGCCTACCAAATATGCTGTCGACTGCGCCGGCTCGGGAGCTGTTGTGGACTAGGTGTTGTGCCACAACACCTAGGCACGTCAGTCCACAACAGCTCCCGAGCCGGCGCAGTCGACAGCATATTTGGTAGCTATGGGACGGCCATTGACTTGTGTCAACAACTTCAATGTAAGACGAGGACTCACAGTCCAATATACTTTTAATTCTGTTTTACTCTATGGACTTCCCCACTATTGGTGATGATATTCGGTCTTTGTAGTCCGTTTAATTCATGACATAGATTTTACAACCTGATGATGAGAGCATTGTCTCTTGAAACGCGTTGTTAAAATATGTATAAGAATCGCGGTTGAATGCTAGCAGTGATAATCAGGATAACGACAACTGCTACCTCGACTCCATAATGGATTATATAAAAACACTACATTCAATTTCCTACAAAAAGGGTCTGTACTTTTCTTCCTCTTGGACCAATAATTTGGAATGGGTTAAAAACAACTATTAAATTGTGTACCATATCTAAGTGCAGTAGAGGCATACTAATGGATAAATTGTGTTCCAGGGGTGAAACAGGCTGGGCTGTGGGAGGTGTGTGGAGTAGAGGGTGAGTGAAGGTAGCTCACTGCACTGTGTTTGTGCACTTCCCACCTCCATAGGTCTGCAAATCTGAAGGTGGAGCTGGTGATTCTCCACTCTACCTCGTCCACTGCAACTACAGAGCATCTCACAAACTTATACGGCCCCTCTGCAGTGCACTATATGAATCACTGTCGATATGGTGCACAGACATGCTCGAGGAGGGTTTAACACTACATGGAACGCGAATATAGGGTACTAATAACACTAATACAGGTAATGAATATGAACAGAATCGACTTTAATCTCTGCATACTGTGCTACACTGCTACAGGAGAAATTGGTTCTTTATGGTTCTGTTCAGAAGACGTAGTGTTCTTCTAAGAAAGATCACTTCCACCACTGTGAGTACTGCTCACTTCTCTGTTTACAGACAGGCTGTAACTGCCCGGTGTTTCATGTCCAGTTATCTTTTGCTAATAGACAAAATAACTTTGATGAACTTGTGTTTAATATAATCCACTATGGAGTCGAGGTAGCAGTTGTCGTTATACTGGTTATCACTGTTAGCATTTAACAACGCGTTTCAAGTTATGATGATGAGAGCATTGTCTCTTGAAACGCGCTGTTAAAATATATGTATAAGAATCGCGGTTGAATGCTAACAGTGATAACCAGAACTTGTGTTTATATAGTGAAGTTATTTCCTGTTTGGTAAGGGAGTAGGCCTATTTATTTGCAGGTGTTAAGTGAGCTATTATGTTGTCAGTTACTTATGTGGTGTTGGTAGGGAAGGGACTGGACTGTAAAAAGTGGCACCCTGCTGCTGTGTATTGTAAAACCGTGTAATTGTGTTTTAGGCACTTGGTGGTGAATTAATGGATGACTAAAAATGTTACTGCACTTCTCTCCCATTAATTGTGTCACAGGTAGACTCCATAAATATTTTCCATTCATAATTCATGAATTGCTGCATCTGCAGAGTGGGCTGCACCGAGTGAAACCACTTAACGCACATCCGCAGTACATCTTCCGAGATAGGTGTGGCTGTGTCTGATGGAATGTGACTGTTAATATTGAAGTCTATAACAGTTATCTGCTGTAACGCATTGCTTGACTTACGTTGAAATATCTGAACAACTGTTATAGTCTTGGTGACCTGAGGCAGGGTGATGCATTTGATAACCCTCGTGCTGTGAAAAGTATTCCAGCTTGTGACAATGGAGACAATGAAATCTACGATGTCCTGTACACATTGACAGTGTGTCCTATTTGTAAAAGTCTCTTCAGTGTGGTAGACAATTGACAGTTCCAGCTGTTGAACTTTTTTACATGATATGAGTAGCTCACTCAACAACTGCAAATAAGTACCCAGTAAACTGAAAATAACTCCACTGTGTAAACATGAGCTCAGTGAAGTTATTCTGTCCATTTGCATAATACAATAGGACAGGAAATACTGGGGAGCAGCACCTGTGGTGGGGGAAGCTGCCTTTCCCGTAACAGATCACTAAGAATCAGTTTCTCCTCTTGCAGTGTAGAACATTGTGCAGAGATTTACATACGTCCAGTTCATGTACATTACCTGCATTAGTGTTGTTAGTAACTTGTATCTGCATTCTGTGTAGTGTTAACTCATTTTGTGCAAAATAAACCCTCCCCGCGGACATCTGCACGCTGTGTCACCAGTGATTCGTGTGGCGTATTGTGGACGGAGAACTTTGTGATGTACCCTGTAGTTGCTTCTTGTGATGTAGCGAGGGCGATCACCTGCTTAACCTTCGGTTTGCTTACCTAGGAAGAAGGGAAGTACATTAATTTTTTACCATTTGAACAATATTTTCAGTGCTGTAATTTGCAATTTTTTTCATCCTCTGCAAACTATTAGTCCTAGAGAAAAAGTGACTAGATCCTTTTTTGGCAGGGAAGCGAATGCAGGTTAATTTTGTATTGGAGAAGAATTTCCCCAGGATCTGTTGTTTTTGAGTCATTCAAGAACAAAAATAAAAAATGACCTTTAAACCTACCCCCACACCAATGCTCACACTCCACAGGTCAGGGTTTTTAGTACAATGTTTGTGACAATATCTCCTAGAACTGTGTAAAACTTTGTGACTACATGACTTTTCCCCTAATTTTCCTTCATTGACTGAACTAAATGTTAGTGTTTGGAACTGACACAGATAGTGAAAGGCTTCATTATCAAAGGTAGTGTTGAGATGTGTATGTAAGTAAACTGGTTTTCATAATTTTTGGTGTTGCTGTTCGTATTTTTGCACGATAAGGCATTTAGCGACAGCTGTAAACAGAATGGGGCAATTCCACAGTTACGGGTGTTACATGTACACACCTTAAAATCAGGAAAAATAATGTAAGGAAAAATATTTATTGAATTTAATATTGAAAACTTTTAAGGCTTACATTATATTTCATCTTAGAAATGTTGATACTGGAATTGTTTTATTGTTCTCCTGGCTATTAATCAAAAAAGTATTGCTACGGGTGTTACCAAAAGTAGACCTGGCCCCTGTTATGAGTTAGGGAATTCTCTAATTTCTGCAAACTTGATGAAGCTTTTATTCTTGTAAAACACCTGTTAAGAGGTATTGCCTCAAATTTTATTTTGAAATATAAATTTTTATTTTTTTGGACATCATAACCTAGTATATATATATTTTTTGCTGTTACGGGTGTTAGATTAAATGTTACGGGTGTTACATAGATGCATCAGATTTGATTCTTGGAGGAATAAATTTACCTCATACAATTGCATAAAAAGATAAGAAGTATTGTAGTTTATTTGGAATAAAAGTATGTACTTAAGGAAACATATTTGAAGGATAAAGCAATTTATTACACAAAAAATTTTGTTACAATTTTATAGTACAACTAGGCCAAGATATTGTTACTTACTTAACATTTATCTCATTTTGTAGGCCTAATAAATTTATGACAAAAATATTTTCTTATTATTGATTGATTTAAAAACTTCATTTAATAATCTTTTTCCACAACATCCAACTCAAAATTGAACTCTTAGTACAAACGGTTACCTTGTTGTTTGATTTCTGGTGTTGTTACCTTAGATAGTACTTGACAATTTCAGAAAACAAACATCAGTTTCATCTAGTTTAAAAAGTGTTTTACTTTTTCCTACTGACTTCAGAAACATTATTTTCACATCCTCCTCTTCATCAACCTCACTCTGGCAGAATCCCAAATTTTAAATCAGACTTTTCAATTTTATTAGTTAGGTTTAACTCACAAGCACTTCCAATATTGTCTTGTGATTCAGATAGTGAAACAGTCTCCTGATCAGAATCATCAGAACTGCACACTTCATAGAAGTTTATGCATCTTTTGCATGTAATGTTTTAACTTTGGCCTCCTCAGTGCTAAATACTGACACCCTTGTCATTAATGACTCTGCTGTTTTTGAAACCAGCAAATCAGTTGTGTTTCAAGGCCGAAAGTGATGGCAGCCCTGGATTTGAGGAATTGCTTGTAAATTTTTCCACCTTTCATCCAAAATAGGAATGTTTGGAGGGCAGCGTGGAGGGTAAAAATCATAGAGGGAGACCAAGAGATGAATACACTAAGCAGATTCAGAAGGATGTGGGTCGCAGTAAGTACTGGGAGATGAAAAAGCTTGCACAGGATAGGGTAGCATGGAGAGCTGCATCAAACCAGTCTCAGGACTGAAGACCACAACAACAACAGGAATGTTATGCTCCACTGTTATCTTATCAACCCATAGTACCTTAATTTTAGAAAAGCTCATCAGAGTGTAGTCATAAAAGTCAATTGCGTTGTTAATAATAACTTTCCTAGATCTAACAGCTGTCCACACGCTCCTCTTCAGTGGACCTCCAATGCCATCCGTGGCTCCTTTACCATGTGAACTGGCAACAAAATTCCACTCAACTGTCAATCCGAAGTCTCTCTCAAAATAACATAGATTGGACAAAGTATATTTATTTTTGAACTGCCCAGCACAGTTGTTAGAAAATATAAAAACTCTTTTAACTTTAGGAAACGCTTTTTTAATGTCCGTTTAACAGTTTTAAGAGAAGTCCACACAAAATATTTTGTGTGTGAAAGGTCATTACTGATGACTGCATAGGACCTGACTTCATGGTTTGCAAACTAAATGCAGAAAGTGCACCCTGTACCTCTTCTTGTGAAATTAGAGCATAATTCTCTGCAAAGTCCATTTGAAGAACACATTCTTCAGCGTCAAGGCTGTTTTTTCTTTCCTTTGATGAAATCACTCTGCTTTATCTTCACGTAGCAATGTTTTTCAAACTGCGGCAATTTGTCAACCAGGCATCATCGCAGCTCCCTGAATGTTCACTAAGACGAGGACGATGTTTCGCATCATTTTCCCATTGCTGCCAGACAATCTTTTTAGTTACGTCAAAGCCTTCGGGGATAAATTTGCTCAATTTAATTTGACATTCCTGGCATGACCCAAAAACACAGTCTTCGTTCTGTGAATTACAACTTAAGTCGTTCAATAATTCCTTGTGATTGCTTGGAACAGCTTTGCTCAAAGACTCAAGTATGCTTATGAAATTGTAGGCTCTTATGAATGACTAGAATTTGCCTCAATAAGCAGTTTACTGGGCCTATATAAAATTTAAAATTGAGGTTAGCAATATTGTTGTCCTTGGGAAAGTTAGAATGGAAAACATAAACTATATGTAATCTAAAGAATTTTGGGCTTAATTAACTTTTTAGGAGAACATCAGTTGATTCAGGTTAATGCCCCAATTAACTTTTATAATGTAGGTGCAGTGCTTAAACAAGTGTATGCAGAGGAATAAAAATTTTTGTTTTCAAGCTTAAAACTGTTTTCATATGTAATAAACATAGTTAAAAAACTTTTTCCATTCATAATAATACCTTTTGGTTATAATTTAAATGTAGGGCCTAGGTCTACTAAAGATGAAGGTGGCATTAAACCTTCCAATTCAAGTTACGGGTGTTACGCATGTGTTAAGTAACACCCGAAACAAAAATTAGTAACACCCGTAACAGCTCTAAGAGTGTTAAATAAGACTTCAAAATGCCATGTAATGGTATGATATTGTGAAACATGTGCATAATCTCACTTTTACAGAAAGGTATTGTACAGAACAAATTTACTAGATTACAAATTAAACTTTTGTATCTTTTTTGTTACGGGTGTTACAAGCTGCACATATATTATAAAACTAACAAAATAAAGAAATGCAATTAGCTTAGCTCAACAAAACGAATTATTGTGAGCTATGACAATGTTGACTTCAATATTCTTTGCAACAATAGAACAATCAGCCACAGATAACACAACTAATACTCATCTGGAAATAGCATAAAACATACCTCTCTGTGGTGCCATAGAGTAGTGCACTTTAAACACTTAGTGAAGGTAGAAATTTAATTTTTTCATAGTCATGATTATTTTGCAATGAACAAATGTACTTTTAACTTGGCATTTTTAAGATTATATTTGAAATATTGTCATTTTAATTTTTTTGTCACAAAGTCTATTTAACATGGAATGACCCAATGGCAGAAGAACCTTTTGAGAGGACGGAAAAGAAACCCGAGCCTGTCAGCATTACCTCCCCTGAAATGTAAGAAACTGGTGGATTCCAAGACAAAATTGTGGAAAATGGAGACATCTTCAAATAACAGAAAGAAATAAAGGCTGAAGAGGCAGGACCACAGATGTCAGATGAAAGTTGGCGCAAAAAAAGGTTAAGTTGGAAAACAGTGAAAATGAAAATGGATGCTTGTGCAGTGACTGAAGTTGAAGTCATAAATTGAGGATAATGGTGAGTAGTTCATATAATGTGTAATGCTACCTACATTTGAACTGTTGGCCTAAAGTGCACTTACAGTATACTTCAGGCTCTTGAATTGCATGCTGCTGTTGGCAGATTGTATATCTCTGTTTAGCAATGGAGCTGTTAAGGAGCACTTAACTGTGCTAACAACACATTAAAGAACCATGTAGGCCTACTGTATACAGATTGCCCACATTGTGTAGCTATTTAGATTGAGGTGTAGTTTCTTAATAATGGCTAATGTGCTACTCAGTATCAAAAAGTAATTTGTCTTTTTATCTTATCGCTTTTGTTTGAAATGCACAAACGAGGAGCCACAGTTAGTTGCTTGAACCTTTAACATTAAAATCCTGTTGCATTATAAGGGAGATATATTTGCTATCAGTGAATGTTAATTTTTATTCCACGCACTCTCCGTTGACATTCTTAACTGCGAAAATAACAGTATTGGAGAATTGTACATAAATGTGTTGTCAAGGCAACACACTTCTAAAGACCAAGAGTAAAAGAAGTCAGATACAATGCACACTTAAAATTTACAATCTTCATTTGCCAGAGGAAAACTTCAGAATTGGGTGGTTGCTTTTACCAAACGATGCAGATCATTGAAGTTGTAGGTTGCCTCTTTTGCTATTTAACCACTGTATGCACTTGAATCTGTAATGAAAAATCTGTTACCTGGTGCCCTTTTATGAGACTTACATTCAATTCTTTTTTTGTGACTCTTTATTATGTTGTATTTTAAATGTAGGCGTACTTTGTAAGGGTGGTATTATGTTGTTGTGGCCTTCAGTCCTAAGGATGGTTTGATGTAACTGGTTTGATACTAGCCAATCATGTGCAGACCTCTTAATCTATGTATAAATACTGCAGCTACATCAATTTGAACCTGCTTACTGTATTCGTGACATGCACTACCTGTACAATTTTTACTCTCCCCCCCCCCCCCCCTCCACTTCCCTCCATTAACAAATTGTATTTGCCACAATGCCTCTGGATGTGTCCTATCAACTGATCCCTTCCTTTCGTTACACTGTGCCACAAATTTCTTGTCTACCCAGTTCTACTCGGTACCTTCTCATCAGTTACCCATCTAATTTCTAGCATTCTTCTGTAACACCACATTTAAAAAGCTTCTACTCTCTTCTTGTATGAAGTGTTTATCATCCACATTTCACATCCATACAAAGCTACTCTTCAGAAACACTTTTCTTGTCACTGCCAGTCTACATTTTATGTCCTCTGTACTTTGGCCATCATTAGTTATTTTACTACCCACTTTTAGTGTCCCATTTCCTAATCTAATTCGTCCAGCACTGCCTGATTTAATTTGAGAATATTCCTGTACCCCTGTTTCACACTTGTTGATGGTCATTGTGTACCTTCTTTTCAAGCCACTGAGCATTCCATTCAACAGATCTTCCAAGTTCTCATAAACCCCCCCCCCCCCCACACAGGGGGTCCACAACTCTTTTGTGGATACATGCGTGGTGGGCACGTGACCCCGAGCTCGTGAAACTCTCTTTCCTTTCTGGGCTGCGTGCCTTCCCTTTCCACATCCCTTCCCGTCCCCGATCCTCCTCCCCCTTCCTTTCCCTTCCCCTTCCCCTTCTCCTTCTCCTTCTCCTTTTCTTTGGGAGTCTGTTTTGCGCCTACATCCAGAGATGGACGCTTGCGAACGAATGAAGTGGTTTCTCTTCTTTTATCTCTACAATGTAACGTATCTGTCCTTACTTTGCCCTTCTCTTTTCTCGATTCTTCTGTTTCCCTCCTTCTCAGCTGCAGCGTTTGAGAATTCTTCTCTACTTTCCTTTTCTTTCTTTCCTCCCTGTGCCTGTCTGAAGACCAACCCACACGTAGCCGGTGACGGGGTAACACGTAATTCCCCACCCCAGGTAGACGAGTAGGACACTTACATACCCCCTAGTAAAGGCCAGGTCCGAGGAGGGGCGGTTACCCGAACTGGTACTTTCCGAACGTGCCGATCGGCCCTTCCGTCCGTTTCTCGGGAGGTGTGACCTGAGGTGTGCACGGTCACCTAAGGCGGGGGTGCCCTCAGAGAGGGCTCCCACTAGGAAGGGGCACGCCATCAGAGACGCCAGTAATCGTGGGGGATACTTTTGCAATGGTTTCTTCTAATTCCAAAACTTCTGCCCACAAGAGAAAGCTAGACGAGTCTCAGCCACGGACAATTCTTCTGTCAGTGCCAAAGTTCCTAGTCATTTCTCAGTCTGACGAAGGTAGAGACTTCTCGACAGTCGACCCTTTCATTATTCAGAAAGGTGTCAATGCAATTGCAGCTCCTGTACAATCTTGTTCCTGGTTACGAAATGGCACTTTGTTGTTAGAAGCAGATAGTGCTCTCCAGGCACATAAATTGCTTCAAACTGCGCTGCTACACACCTCCCCTGTCCAGGTGGAAGCACACCGTACTTTAAGCTCATCACGTGGTGTGGTTTATACGAGATCACACAACGGATTATCAAATGAGAACATTAAAAATTACCTGTCTGACCAGGGAGTAATGGCCGTACACTGAGTCACGAAAAGGGTTGACAAGGAATTGGTGCCGATCCGCACTCTCTTTTTGATGTTTGACAGAGTTCAGCTTCCATTGAACATTAAAGCAGGATATTTTCAGTTCATGTTTACCATCCCCGACCCTATGCATTGCTATCGGTGTCAGAGGTTCAATCACACCAGCCAGTCATGCTCCAATATTGCCAAATGTGTTACCTGTGGTGGGGATGCCCATGAGGGTGCTTGTCCACCTCCATCCCCTCATTGCATCAACTGTATGGGTGACCACGCTGCTTCCTCTAGAGCTTGCCCCATTTTCAAAGACGAACGGTTATTTGAGGAAATCAGAGTGGAGGAAAAGGTGTCGACCTTTGCTGCTCGAAAGTTATTCGCCAGTCGAAAGCCCACTGTGCCTCACGCAGGTAAATACAGCACTGTCCTAGCCTCTCCTCGGCCTACAAAGGAGGCAGCTACGCAGACTTGTGATCTCACATGTAGTGCCACGGTCGTCAGATCGGCCAGTGCAAAGATCGCCCGTTCGACCTCCCCACTCTATGGCTCACCCTTCATCGGGTTCTGCTAAATCGCGAGCCCCAAAATCAGACACCTGGACTTCCAAAAAATAGCCTACTCGTGAAGATTTTTTACGTACCCCGACTTCACAACCATCGATTCCTCCCTCATCTCAACGTCCTGTTTCCAAGAAGGCTAATAAGAAACCCAGTTCCTCTCCTTCTCCACCACAGCGTGTCTCATCTACAGCACCACCTAGCGGTAACCGCCATTGGCCGCCTTCTGTGTGACCGAGATGTACTGCTGGCGGCTGACCGACCGGCCAATCGCTGGTGTCAGGAGCTGCTCCCGAACAGCCTATGGATCAGGATCTTCTGCCTTCGGCTGAATGCCGTTCCACACTGTCGGCCGCTGGCTCTGAGCAGTTGTTGAGTTGAGGGAAACCTTGGTCACATTCTTCCCTTTTCTGTCCACCCGATGTCCATTACCCATTGGAATATCCGTGGCATTCGAGCCAGTCGGGATGAATTGTCGATCCTCTTACAATCCTACTCGCTGGTCATCTTCTGTCTTTAGGAAACAAAGCTGCGTCCCCACAATCACTTTGGTTTTCCTCATTTTCAGTCGGTCCGATTTGATCTCCCCTCTGTTGATGGCACTCCAGCACATGGAGGACTCATGACTCTTCTCCATGTTCCTTCCAAGCTGTTGCTGTCCGTCTTTCCCTCTCTCTATACACCTTCTCTCTTTGTGCTGTATACATTCCATCGTCCACACCAATGGCAAGAGCTGGTCTCCTTCATCTTCTTGGTCAGCTGCCCCCCCCCCCCCCCCCCCTCTATTTGCTGGTTGGGGACTTCAATCCCCACCACCCACTTTGTGGACCTCTGTGTCCTTGTCCGAGAGTCTCCCTGTTGATTGACCTCTTCCACCAAGTGGATCTTGTTTGCCTCAACACTGGGGAACCTACATTTTTGTCTGCCTCCATGTCAACCTACTCTCATTTGGACTTTTCGGTCAGTATTGTTCAGCTAGCTCGGCACTTTGAATGGTTCCCTCTTGCCAATAAATACTTGAGTGACCATTTTCCATGTGTCCTTCGATTACAGCCACAACTGCCATCTATGCGCCCAAGACACTGGAAGTTTTCTTAAGCCGCTTTTCTGCTATCTAGCAACATCTGATGACCGTCAATTTCCTAGCATCGATTATCAGGTCACTCGTGTTACAGAAGTTATTCTTACAGCCACAGAATGTTCGATACCTCGTAGTTCCCCTTTGCCCCAGTGCCCCCCAGTTCCTCTGTGGAACAAGGTGTGCCATGACGCGATACACGAGTGGAGATGTGCTCTTCGTGTTTCCCGCCATCATCCTATGTTGGCCAACTGTATCCGCTATAAGCAGTTACGTGTGCGATGCCGTCGCATCATACACAACTGCAAGAAGGCAAGCTGGAATTTCTTTAGCAGCTCCTTTAATACCTTCACTCCCTCATCAATTGTTTGGAGTCAATCCGACAGATATCCGTCACTTCCAGTTTTCCCCCAACCTCTGGCCTAACTGTCATGCAGGATACCTTAGTGTACCCAGTCGCAATCTCTATGTCATTGGGTCAAGTTTTTGCTGAAATTTTGAGCTCTTTGAATTACCCACCAGCCTTTCTCCTGAAGAAGTGGGTTGCGGAAGAGCGACCAGCGACCTCTTGCTTTTTCCTCTCAAAATCGTGAAAGGTATAATGCCGTTCTTTCTGTGCGGGAACTCAGACGTGCACTCTCCTCCTCTCGCTCTTCTGCTCTGGGACCAGATGGTATCCACATCCACATATTGCTGCATCAATCATATCCTTGTCGGTGCAACCTCCTTCGCCTTTATAATCAACTTTTGGGTCGACAGTACCTTTCCCAGAAAATAGCGGGAAGCTATTGTCATACCTGTTCCGAAACCTGGAAACGGCAAACATCTCCCCTCCAGCTATCGCCCAATCTCTCTCACGAGTAGTGTTTGTAAGGTTTTGGAGCATATGGTAAATAGCCGTTTAGGCTGGTGGCTGTAGTCCCAAAACCTTTTAACAACAGCCCGATGCGGTTTCTGAAAGCATCGTTCCACAGTTGACCATCTTGTTGCTCTCTCCACTTATATCGTGAACAATATTCTCAGCAAACACGAAACGATAGCTATATTTTTTGATACGAAGAGGGCATATGACACCTGTTGGAAGACAGGCATCCTCTGCACGCTGTTCTCTCGAGGCTTTCAAGGTCGGCTACTCCGTGAATTTATGACAGAGCACACATTTAAGGTGCAAGTCAACACTACTCTATCCTGTACTTTCTCTCAAGAAAAAGGGGTGCCCCAGGGCTCTGTGCTAAGTGTTGTACTGTTTGCCATCACCACAAATCCAATTTACGGATTGTCTACTTTCCGATGTCTCGGGCTCCCTCTTTCTCGATGACTTTGCAGTCTACTACACCTCTCAACAGACCGGCCTTCTCGAATGACGTCATCGAGCATGCCTCGATTGCCTCCATTTGTGGAGCATCGAAACCAGCTTCCAATTTTCTCCCAGTAAGACTGTCTGTGTAAATATTTGGCCTCGTATGGAGTTTTATCCGCCATCCTTACATCTAGGCCCTGTTGACCTTCCATTCACGGATGTCGCCAAAATTTTGGGACTTATGTTTGACAGAAAACTGTGCTGGTCTTCCCACATTTCATATTTTTCGGCTCGCTGCCTGCGATCTCTCAACACCCTCTGTGTCCTGAGTAGCACCTCCTGGGGAGCAGGCAGAGTGATCCTCCTCCACCTATGCTGCGCCTTTCTGTGCTCAAAATTGGACTACGGAAGCATAGTTTACTCCTCTGCACGGCCGTCTATTCTTCAGTGTCTCGACTCTGTCCACCACCGTGGATTGCGTTTAGTGTCTGGAACTTGTTACACCAGCCCCGTGGAGAGCCTTTACGCTGAAACTGCTGAACCTCCGCTGTCCGATCGGTGAGCTGTCTGAGTCGTCGTGCTAGTCATCTGTCTTCCATGCCTGCTCATCTGACCTGTGCCCTTTTTTTTTTTTTTTTTTTTTTTTCTTCTTTCTTCGATGCCTCCTTGAATTTAGGGTATGAGGGAGCCCTTCCTCTCTGCTACCACCAGGAGTCCACTTCCGTCAACTGCTACATTCACTTTCCTTCCAATTTCCTAAAACTTTCCTGACAAATAGGAGTACACTGCCACCTTGGCCCCACCCCTGGACATGCCTTCTCTGTGACATTTGTCAGCTTCCCAAGGATAGTACCCCCCCCCCCCCCCCCCCCTCAGTGTTTATCGTTGGGCATTTGCTGCTCAATTGCACAAATGGAGGATGCCACATTTATTTACACTGACGACTCCAAGACCACCTTTGGTGTCGGGAAAGCCTATATTATTGACGACACCCCTATTAAATTTCAGTTTCCTGACCAGTGTTCAGTTTTTACTGCAGAGCTTTATGCTATTCTCCATGCTGTCCAATACGTCTGTTGCCATCAGCGGATACAGTACATTATATGCTTGTATTCGCTCAGCTCTCTTCTCAGTCTCCAAGCCCTGCATCCTGTCCACCCTCTGGTCCACCAGATTCCTGCCTCCATATGCTCCACTTGGGGGGGGGGGGGCATCTCTGTGGCATTCCTCAGGATCCCAGGGCATGTTGGTATATGCGGAAAGAGGCAGCCCGTATAGTGGCCGAGGCTGCTGTCTGTGTTCCTCAGCCCGCCGTTCGCACGGTTCCGTTTGCCGATCTACAGAGCATTTTATGTCGTCGTGTTACTCTTTTATGGCACACTCATTGGTCTGCACTTCAGGATAGTAAATTATGGGTCATAAAATCTCTTCCCTGTGCTTAGACCTCTTCCGTCTGGCCCTGTCGTGGGAGGAGGTAACTTTAACTTGACTCTGGATTGGGCATTGTCTTTTTAGCCTTCGAGATCTTTTAAGTGGCGCTCCTCCTCTGCTTTGTCCCCACTGCTCTCAGTCGTGGATGGTGAGACACCTGTTACTTCAGTGCCCCTATTTTAATCCGCTATGTGCCCGTTTACAGCTGTTTCTCGATATATTTTCCATTTTAGCTCAGCTGATCGTGTCCTGGAATTTATAAGTGTTAGTGAGATGACATTGATCATTTGAAACTCATTTTGGCGAAAACAACCCCATCTTCAGTAGCACTTTTCTAAGATTTCCTTCTGTTTTTTAGTTTTCCTCCTCATTAAGTTTCGCTCCCATTGCTGCTGATTTCAATTCCTGTTTGTATCCTTCACTAAGTCACAGAATGGGCGCTTATGACCATAAATGTTTTGCGCCCCGAAACTTTTTTTTTTTTTTTTTTACCGTATTGACCAACTAGGATCATGTTAACAACCTCAGTTCCTCTTCTTCCTTTGTTGTTGTTTTCTATTTTCCAGTATTCCCTCATTTTCTCCCCATGAATTCTCTTCATTTCTTCTGTCCACATGTTGTTCCCGATATTTTATTTCTTCTGATTTGAATGCCTCCCAAATTTAGTATTTTATTTTTAAAACAGTTTCTTTCTGCTATTTCTGATTCTTTGATGTTGCTTCTTTCTAGATCTTTCCTTACTTCTGTAATCCGTGCTATTGTCGATTTCTTCTTTCAGAAATATAGGAGTATTTGCTTTGTTAGTTCATTTCCATCCGTTCGATAGAGGTGTCCAAAAAAAGTTAATCTTTGTGTGGCCATTACTTCATATATTTTCTCTATATTTTTGTAGATCTCCCCATTGCTTCTTATTTTCCAACCATCTGCAGTTTTTATTGCACCCATTATTTTTCTAATAATCCTTCTTTCGAGTACCTCTAGTCTGTCCATCTTATAGTTCATTGTTAGGCATTCAGATCCATATAAACATTCTGGTCGTACCAATGTGGTGTGGGGTTTTTAGTTTTGTTTTTCTAGATATACATTTCTTGTTGTAAGAATTAACAAAACCGAAAGAGCATAGGGTTTGACCAAAAATATATACATCTACTGCAGATTTTGTAGTCCATTCTGTTGTATAGTCTCTCCAAGATATGTAAATTTATTTACTCGCTCTATTTTACCTATTTGTTTTGCTGTGAATTTTGGCACATTTTTTTATACTTATCATGATTTTTTTTTCAGCTGAAATTTTTGAGACCAGTTCTGTTTGTTATTTTTTCCAGAAGATTTATCAGAAGAACAGCTTTTGTCAGGTTTTCTGAAAGTATTGCAAAATTATCTACAAAAGCCAAGCAGTTTACCTTAATTCCATTTGTTTTCCTTCCCAGAGTTATTGGTTCAATTTTGTGATTTTTTTTAGCTCCGAATTTCAGATCCTTACATTTTTTTCTAGATCACAATTAAACAGTAAATCGCCCTATTTTATTTTTATTTTTTTAAGTTCTTATCACCAAACCTCAAAATTTTTATTTCTTCTCCCGAAACTTTAATTTGTTCACAAATTTTTTCTTTGTTTTCCTGTACTGCATGCTCATAATAAATACAGTCCAAATGATTGGGTGTAGGCCATAACCCTGTCTCACTCCCTTCCCAACCAGTGGTTCCCTTTTATGCTCCATGACTTTTATAACTGCCATCTGGTTCCTGTAGAAATTTTGAATAGCATTTCACTTCCTGTATTTTACCCATACTTCCTTCAGAATTTAAAAGAGTATATTCCAATCAGCAATGTCAAAAGCTTTCTGTAGGTTTACAAATGATATTAAATGTAAGTTTGCCTTTCCTTATGCAGTCTTTTAAGGTAAGTCACAGGGTCAGTATTGCTGTGCATGCCCCTACATTTTTCTGGAAACTAAATTGATTTTTCCCAAGGTAGGCATCTACCAGTTTTCCATTCTTCTGTAAATAATTTTTGTTAGTATTTTGCAACTATGACTTAGTAACCTGATAGTTTGGTAGCAACCACACCTGTCAGCACCTGCTTTATTTGCAATTGGAATTATTACACTCTTCATGAAGTCTGAGGGTATTTCGCCTGTCTCACACATCATGCATGCTAGATGGAATAGTTTTGTTGTGGCTGTGTCTCTCAAAGCTGATAAGCAGTTCCGATAGACTGTTGTCTACTCCAGGGGCCTTGTTTTGCCTTAGTTCTTTCAGTGCTCTGTCAGTCTTCCCGCAGTATCATGTCTCCCACCCCATCTTCATCTGCATCCCCTTGCCTTTCTACAATACTGTATTCAAGTTCATTTCCTTTGTAGAGCTCATCTATATATTGCCTCCACCTTTCAGCTTTCCTTTCTTTGTTTAGGACTGCTTTTCCTTCTGAGCTCTTGATATCTAGAGAGCAGCTTCTGTTTTTGCCAAAGGTCTCTTTAGTTTTTCTGTAGGCAGTATCTGTCTTTCCCTCAGTTATGCAGACTTATAAAGGCTTGCATTGTCCTCTAGCCATTCCTGCTTAGTCATTTTGCACTTTCTGTCAATCTCATTCTTTAGACATCTGTATTCCGTTGCACCCAGTTCATTTGCTGCATTTTATGTTTTCTCCTTTCATCATTTAAATCCAATGTCTGCTGTGTTATTCAAGGATCCTATTAGCCCTTTGTTTTGCCTTTTTGATCCCCTGCTGCCTCGACTATTTCATCTGTCAAAGCTACCCATTCATTTTCTGCTGTTTCAGTCAAAGGTTGCCTAATTCTCCCTTTGAAACTCTCAGTAATCTTTGGTTCTTTCAACTTATCCAGGTTCCATCTCCATAATTTCCTATCATTTTGTGATTTCTTGAGTCTTAATCTACAGTTCATAACAAATAAATTATGTCCCTGGAAATGTCTTACAGTTTAAATGTGGTTCCAAAATCTGGTGTCTTACCATTATGTTGGGTGCCATGTTTGAGATGTTGGAAAAGTAAAGCACTATATACAAGAAAGTGTGCAAACTTGTTGCTTATTAGCAGTACATACATGTGGAGGGGAGGCTGGACTTTGTGTCTGGAATTTGTGTCACAGCACATTAGCTCTCAACATGTCGGTCACTGCAAATGGGGCACATATTGTGCCTCGGAGTGTGCAGCATTCCTGAAGTGATTTGATAAAAGGCCACTGTAACCTGACTCTGTAGGTCAGTCAGATTCTGCGGTTTTTATGCAAATGCTGTCGATGTTAGGCTGGAATATTAGCAGGCCGTGGGGAGGTCTACCAGACCCACACCGGCGATCATTGAATATCTGGTTTAATTGTCCTCACACAATGAGATCCAAGTGTGCTGGAGCACCATCCTGTTGGTAGACATCGATGTCCAGTATCCCATCTTTCTGTAATTGATAAATGACATACTGGTCAATCATTTCCAGGTAACTGAGAGCACAAACAGTCTCCTCCACAAGAAAGAATGGGCTTATAACACTGCACCGACACCTGAAAACTCCCAGGGTCTCCACAACACTTGAAAATTTTTTAGGCCACATGCCACATTGACTTCATTGTTGCGGTGTAACAACCATTTTCACTTAACAGTCAACACACACTGAGTGTGGTAACTTGTGTCATCTCTGTACGTTCTACAATGTGCTTCTGACATCTGCTGTTTGCGCTGCGAACTAGGTGCTGTCGGCTTGCCTCACAAAGCGTGGTCATTCATTGTTAACTCGCCCTATTTTCACGTACATTGCAGAAAAGTGCTTGGAGATTTATTCACTAACTTAATAAATATAATGCAATACTCTTCTGACATGTTAGGCGGTCACCCTGTACAATCAATCTGAAACTTGCCATTGTCTCCAGGTCTCTTGCACATATACAAGCTTCTTACACGATTCTTAAACCAGATTACAATGAAATGAACACCCTTAGCTGCTTAGAGGCATTGACATAGGACAACGGGGACAGGTGAAAATGTGTGCCCCGACCAGGACCCGAACCCGGGATCTCCTGCTTACATGGCAGACGCTCTCTCCAACTGAGCCACCAAGGACACAGAGGATAGCGCGACTGCAGGGATTTATCTCTGGCACGCCTCCCGCGAAACCTACATTCTCAACGTATTGTCCCGCACTACATTCGTCGGGGCACACATTTTCATCTGTCCCCGTTGACGTATGTCAACGCCTGTAAGCAGCTAAGGGTGTTCATTTCATTGTAATTTCATTCTAATGAGCTGCACGGTCACCGATGGTATCTGTTCTTTCGGACATGTCCGAAAGAACTGATATCCTCTTAGTAAATCTTAAAATTTTGCACAGGACATAAAATCACTGCTAACATCTGGTTTATCAGGCACATTCCTTTTTCATACCTTTCCCTGTCCATATTTTTCTACTATTTTTCCTTCTCGTCCCTTTCCTACTATACCAAATTGCATGTTTGAAGGCACTGTACACTCTCTAAACTGAATGTTTTTATTTTCAGAAGCTACACGAAAAAGCTCTCAGCTCTACAGTCTGAGTCTGACCGACTTGTCCGACGAGCGACTGCCGGCGGCACTGTGATCGCAGGCCCCTGACGGTGTGCGCTTACTCAGGCAAGTGTCGTGGGGATTTGTTAATGTAGAGGCTGACTGTACGCTGTAGGTGTCTGCAGACTTCCATCATCAGAGGAACGGTTCTGTGAACAGTACACGCCATTCTCGGGAGTGTGGACCACTTCGTCGGTTACTCGAGTTCCTCATCTGTCCCCAGAACTGTCATTTACTGCAGCTAGGCATTTAGCACTAATAAAATGTGAGTTACATAAAATGTAAGTGTGCGTCATATCAGCAGCTATGCAAGTTTAAAGGTAGCTCCATTTTGAGCAATACAAACTTTAATAGATGCAATAATTCTAATTTGTTAATCCCGTGCTGTAGTCCACATACTGTGTGAAAGTGACTTGTCAACATCTGATCGAAGGACATTTATTATAAACTTTCCTGGTTATCTCAGTGAACTGCATTTGGTACTATCAAGACCTATGGACTAGTTGAGAGACTTACTCAGTTATAAAACTTTTGTGCCTGAGTTTGTTTATATTATGCATTATATGTATATTTAACCAATTGTATATGAAATCTCTAAATAAGAATGTAAAATGACTATGTAAACCATATGACCAGTAATAATTGAAGGTTATTGGCAATGAAATGTCGTTGTAAGCTTGTAGTGTATCTTACGGAATATGCCCATGACACAGGCAAGTCCCAGGAGCAATACACATTGGGTTCAGAGCTGGGTAGAAATAACTTTTTCAGTTATTTTGAAACTTAACTTAGTCATCTGCCAGAATGCCTATGATGTTGGGGGCTAGAATAAATCTGCAGTAACTTGTAATGTCTCTTGCAGCGGTCTCTCCGCGATATTTACAGAAATTTTATAAATCATATAACTCGGTACATATCTCGAAATCTCTCTTCTTATCTTACCGATTATCAAGGCTAAGTAGTTTCAAGCCCAATTATTCCTTGGAGTGTCCATTTACTCCATGGAATAGCTTCTCTGCTATCCATGTTTTTCTCTTAGAAAAAAGAATAGAGGACTTCTGGCCGATTAGTCGTAAAAGAAGGTTGTATATGTATGTATTGTTGAGCTAGTCGCCATCTTGATGAGATTCTGTATGAGAAGGAATTTAATACATGAACTAAACTAAAGTAAGTGTGTTCGCGTATTATTTTAACGGATTATTATTATTGACAGTGTCTGCTTACTACGCTGTGTTGCACGGGATCAGTGGGGAACGTCTGATTTACACTGGAAGAACCTGCCGTTTTGAACGCTCAAGATATCCAGTTACTTCAAATAAATAGGCTAACACGGTCTTACCGGCAGATCTCCGGTCTTCCCCATGTGATCACCGAAAGTTAATAATTATTACAAATGTTTCCAGGAGATCGACTGACAATTTTCGTCGCACCAAGACTTCGAAATTGCTTCACTGCCTTATGGAATTTAAGTTAAGCTTAATTTAATCAGGATAGAACAGTATTGAACTGTGTGAATGTGATAAGCCTGCTTTGTCAATGAAAATTCCCTTAATATACGCATGTTTTTACTATCCTGATCAGTGAAGCTAAATCAGGCCGGTGTGAGAGAGGTTTTTAAATTTTAGATCCCATACAAAATATATTAAATTTGGCTTCACTGTGACAGGACACATTTTTGAGCATTACTTAAATATTGTGTGAATTTTATGTTGCATGTGCACGAGACAAAAGAAGACAAGGCCTGTTCCAGAAGTCACAATTTCGCCACAACCTACGAGAACGTCGTTCAGGCCAGACAATATACAATTAAATTTTTGTAGATAGAAATTTATAATAACTATTTAAATGTCTATCGGTTTGAATCAGATTGATTGGGTTGAGCTTTAGATACGAAGTGTTTATTAGAAGTGAGTATTATGCAAAGTTTAGGTCAGTGACATTATTAACTCAGATGCGAGTGACTTTATATGTTTGTTGTTGTGTGTATTAATGGTTCTTACTAGGGCGGCTTATAAAATGGCAATGCAACAGCAGAGCGAATCACAACAGCCCTCACCTGTTTCTGAGGTTAGTGAAACATTAGACGCTAGCTTCACTGAAGTAGTGCCTAGCGGCAGCATTAGTCAGGCCCCACAACAAAGCTTAAGTGTTTCGATGTCATCTGAGCAGGACGAAAAACCCATTGACTGTAATCAAGCAGCAGTTAACACTGTTAGCCAAAAATGTAACAGAATTAACTAAAGCGCAAATAGAGACTAAAAGGGAAATAAATGAACAATTAGCAGCCAATAAAGTGGAATTAAATAATAAATTAGTAGAGAGTTTCCAGAAACTTGATGATAAATTAAATAAAACTGCGGAAGAATTGAAAATTCAGAATGAAAAGACAGAATTAAAATTAGCTGCTCAAATTGAGCAAGTCACTCAGCAGTGTAATGAAAATGCGAAAAAGTTACGCCTAGAGCTAACTGGGTATGTTGCTACTCAGCTTGATACTATTAAAGAGCAGGTCGAGTCAATCCCACAGATAGTTCAAGCACAAGAACAGATGCAATGTTCTATCGCGGTAATTCTGGTATTAGTTGAAGTTCAAGATAAGTTAAAGCAACAAATAAACGAGATGTCAGCAGATATGCAGGATTTGAGACAATCACAAGACAAGATCCCGAAGGACATCCAAAATTTGCATAAATCCATAAATAACATAAAGGAGAGACAAGACGAGGTTGATCATAAGGTAAACATTCTCGCGGGAAAATTCTCGCAGTTAAGTTTAGAAAGGAAAAGCATTTCTTCAGACAATATTGAACATACGGTCAGAGCAGCTATACAATCTATGACCGAGAGTTCTGAAGTAAATTTATTTAATAAAAGTTTTCGAGAAGCCAAAGAACAACTAGGCGAAGAACTTAAACAATGGAAAGAAAATATTGAGAGATCTTTAAATCTATCTCGAGAAGATTTGTGTTCCATGCAAGGAAATGAACCCATGACAAGATCTATCAATGAAGCTACATTATTTACCCAATCGAGTACAGACAGGGACATTAATGCACACGTTCGTTTTTGCAATCAACATCAATCACAACACTATGAGGGTAATCATAATGCCTGTAATTGTAAAAGCAATACTGAGGAGAAAATGCTGAAACAACGTCAATTCCAGATCTACAACCCAGACAAGAAAAATGTTCATCCCGTAGTGTTTATAAGAATTTTTAGGGGAGTATTGCCAAAAATTTGGAGTGAGTGGCAAAAGGTTAGTTTCGTGACCGGTTATATTCAGGGGTCAGGAGCTATATGGGCATCTGATATGATATCAACTTGGGACACATATGAAGATTTTGAACGAGCATTTTTATCCAAATACTGGTTCGAAGGAGTACAAGAATGTTTAAGGCAGGAGGTATTATACCCGGAACCTTTTTCTTCTTCACGTGGGTCTTTAAAGAAATACTTTGAGAAATATATAAACAAATCGCGGTATTGGGATAAGCCTATGCCTCTACAAGACGTGATTGGCATATTAAAATCTCGACTTCCGGCCAGCATCAGAAATAGAATGCTGTATATTAATGAGCATGACCTTGACTCTTTCATGACTACGCTTGACACTATAGATACGATCGAGGAAGATGAACATCGGCCAAGACAACCGGTTATGCAGAGGAGAGCGATTGAGGCGCCAAATGCAAACCGGAATGGAAACGGATTTAATAATTATTATACTAGGAATAGTCAGAGATTCAACGGAAACAATTGCAACGGAAATGGAAATTTCAATAACAGTGCTGCGAGGGTCAGATTCAGAGACAATCGAACAGGTCGCAGATACAACCCAATGTTTGGAAATGCAAGAGATTATCAGAACCAGCAGTTTTCAAATAATAATAATGCGTACAGAAATTCTGACACTCGATTTGAAGCAAATAACACAACCAGTCATCAACAACAACCAGTCATAACAGAAGTAGTAGATGATTCAAGAGGAAATAATAATCGACATTTAAACTGAAGAGGGCCACTTTATGCTGCGTAAAGTCGGCCGGGGAATACAAAAGGGGCAAACCTGTTTTAAACGAAATTAATTCCGTGGCAATGTTGAGATATAATGAAGGCGAATTAATGACAGATGAATTGACAAGAGACTTAGAGGCCTGTGTAGTCGAAGATAAAAAGGTTGCTGTGTCTAAAATCATCACAGAAGTGGAAGGAATTTTAACCAATGTTGTATTGGACACAGCTTCATCTACAGACGTAGTATCCGGAACTTTGTTTCGCAGAATTAGTAAAATTAAGAAAATCCCTGTCCTACCAGTACAAAATTGCCGAGTTATAGGTGCAGTGGGAGCAAAATCCAGGAACGTCAAGATACAAACACTTATAGAGATAAAATTGGGAAATGTAGCTAAACAGTGCACATTCCTTGTAGTGGAAAAGTTGTTAGTAGATTGTATTCTTGGCATTGGAACTTTGCAAGCCTGCAATTGCAAGTTGGACTTGGTAGAAGGAAAGGTGCATTTTAAAATCGAAGATCAATTTGTTACACTGATCTTACTGAGAAAGGAGGCAGTGTATGAGCGATATTTCCGTGGTGCTGCTGTGCAGTTGATTCGTGCTGAAAATAATAATATGTGCCGACGACCGATCAAGTCAATTCAAGAAGAGGATTTCAGACAAACAGTCGAACAGAAGATTGCTGAGTCAGATTGCCTAACGGATAGTCAGAGGGAACAATTATTCAATATATTAACAGAATATGAGTCAGTTTTCGATGAAAAGCCCGGAATTATTAGAGGATATGTTTGTACATTACAGATTAAGCCCCATAAGACATTTTGCCGCACACACTATCCCATTCCCTGGTGATTAAAACAACCAGTTCAGGAAGAGATACAAAAAATGTTAAACTGGAATCTTATTGAACCATCGAACAGCCCATATTGTTCTCCGTTGCTTGTTGTACCAAAGCCAGGAGGAAAAGTTCGATTGGTATTAGATGCAAGGGAAATTAACAAAATTATAGTACCTCTGCACACACATCCGGAGAACATCGATTAGTTAATACAGAAATTTCAAGACATATCCTATTTAACCAGTATTGATTTGAGAAGTTCGTTCTGGCAAGTCCAGTTAGACAAGGACTCAAGAAAATATACTGCTCTTATATATGGAAGGAGAAGCTATCAGTTCAAGGTCGTTCCGTTTGGTCTCAATATCAGCTCTGGAGTTTTTATTTCTGTGTTGGACTATGCCCTAGGACCAGAACTACGTAGTTGAATAACAATTTTTGTGGACGATCTATTAATTGCCTCTAAAACTTGGGAGGAACATGTACAACTTATTAGGAGGATTTTTGCTGTGTTCAAACAAACTGGTATAACTGCAAATCTAAAAAAATCCCAATTTTCTCTACAGAGAATTAAATTCTTAGGACATATGATTAATGCAAAAGGCATTCTTCCAACAGAAGCGAAGATTAGTGCGATAAAAAATTTTCCAACTCCAAGAAACAGAAGACAACTGAAAGGCTTTATAGGCTTGGCTTCATTTTTTCGTCGATTTATTAAAACTCAAGCAATGAACTCTGAAGCACTAAACCGGCTCCTGAGGAAAGATGTACCATGGCAGTGGTCTAATGATTGTGAAAAGGCTTTTTGTGAAATTAAGGATCAACTGATAAATGCTCCGTTATTATACCACCCTGATATGAATGTTGGATTCTGTTTAGCCACTGATTCATCAGATGTCGGATTAGGATCTTGTTTATTTCAAATTAGGTACATCGATCGTGTAAAAACCTTTTGTCCAATTGCATTTGCTAGCAGAGTTTTATCCACCTGTGAAAGAGCATATACCACTACGGAATTAGAAGCTTTAGCAGTTATTTGGCCTTTGAAAAGGTTTAATTATTATGTATATGGCTCAAGGATAGCCGTTTATTGTGACCGGCAATCACTAGCTTTTTTACAAACTTGTAAGTTGCTGCATCCTCGCTTGTCAAGGTGGACGCTGGCGCTGCAAGAATATCAGTTTCAAATTATTCATGTAGCCGGAAAAGAAAATATTATAGCTGACGCGTTGTCAAGAACTCCAGAAGGAATAACACCTGAACTGGATGTAAATAATAAGGCAGAATTTCCAGTGCTTCTTCTTCAAGAAAATAATTACAAGTTATATTATATTCATTTATGTAAGACAATGGCTCAGCTTCAGAAGAAGGATCGACGATGGAATGCTATAATACGACAATTCAATCAACAAAATCCTATGGTCAATTTGGAATACTACCAGCTTGTGAATAATATTTTATTTTTTAAATCTGCGAAGGCTGAGAATCCAAAGTGGTGTGTCTGCATACCCGAGGACTATGAAGAACGATTAATTTGGTTTACACATTTGACCTGGGGTCATGTTGGTGTTGTAAAGTGTGCTAATAAGATTAGATATTATTGTTACTTCCCAAATATAAGGCGAAAAGTGCACAAAGTCATCCAGAAATGTATTCTCTGTCAAAAGGCTAAGCCGGACAACAAGGGAAATAAAATTGTGCTTCACTCAATAATACCTGAAGCACCAAGATCACTTACATCATGTGATATTTGTGGACCACTTCCTAGAGCCAGAGGTGGTTTTCAGTACATTATTGGATTCTGTGATGTGTTTACAAAATATGTTAAACTATATCCTATAAAATCAGCAACTGCAAGAGCTGCCGCAGTAAAGTTTGTAAATGACTACATTCCTCATGCAGGGATTCCAAAATCTATAATCTCCGACAATGCGAAGATATTTACTGGATATTTATGGAGAAAATTAGTATCACAACTAGGAATAAAACAGATATTTACATCTTGCTATCATCCACAAGGGAATTTAATTGAACGGGTTTTTTGGGAACCAAACAGATTCATGAGAACGTACTGTCATGATAAACAAACTACCTGGATAAACTATTTGACCGAGTTTGAGCAGATTTATAATAATTTACCTCATAGTTCTACAAACTTTACCCCGAATGAACTGATGTTCAGAGATAACGAAAGAAACTTTTGGGTAGATAACTTGCCTAAACTCAAGGACACCAAAATGTCATGGGAAGAAAAAATTCGCAATTCTCTCATTAATATTACGGAGAAAGCAAGACAGCAAGACAGAAACATCAAATGGATTCAGACTTTCAATATCGGACAAAAAATTCTTTTAAGAAGACACATCAAGTCATCAAGGTTGAAGAAGACATCAGAAAATGGAATCTAATTTATACAGGTCCATATATAATAGTTGATATACCAAATCCTGGTGCGTATTTATTAGCATATCCGGATTCTGGAAGAATAAAAGGGTTATTTCCCCATGTAGACCTAAAGAGGTACTTTTAAGAAAAGTGTTTCAAATTAAATGAAAAGTCTATATGAAGTATTTGGGTGTTAAAAATGAAGTACGAAGGACAGTATGCCTCAGCTACTGTGATAGGTTAAATGACAGCATGCCAAGCATCTGTGATAGTTCAATGAACAGTAAGCGATTGCTTCTGTGATAGTATAGGAATATTTAGAAAAGTAAGTGGAACTGTAGCTATTGCTGCTGTGAAGACTTACGGTTTATCTGTCTACACGATGATCACCAAAGAAACTTGTGCGTGTGAAATAATATACATTCAGGGAGTGTTAATCTCCAGTGAGAATAAGTTTACTGAAACTATATGGTCGAATACGGCGCTTGCATGTGAAGTTAGTGTTTGTAAACTGACAGTTCACAGGAGAACAAATGAACCGCGTTAGGAAATTAGAATTGATTGCTACTGTCCACAGATATAAAGACTCGCTGGTTTTTTTTTGGCGCGAGCTAAATTCTATTCAAGAGAATTTAATTAACCAGCTTAGTGTGTGTTTATAAAATTAGAGTTAATAATAAAGTTCTTCATTGAATTTATAATAATGTGTCATTTTCTAGTTGGATTTGTTTATTGTTATATTGCATTCATATATGTTCATGAGAAAATGCGGCATTTGGAGTATAAAAGAGAAAAATTAATTTCAGCTGGAGAGGTCATGCAGCAAGACTTAATCAAACGTTCTCTTTCAGCAAAATTTCATTTTAATCATGTATGAGTAAGATATAATTTTTTTTTTTTTTTGGAAATTGTCTCCAATAATAAAGTTTTTAACATTCTTACATGCTATCCACATTCGTACTTGAAACCAAATTAGGAAAGATTCAGATCTACTTCCACCTGGAAAGCCAACGAAAAATAAATAAATAAATAAATAATTAAAACCAGGATTAGAACCTTTCGGCTTACTCAAGAAGATGGATGAAATTATCCATGTTTTCAAAATTGTTTTACGATCTGGAGTTGTGATATTGTGCAACTACAGTATCGATTAAGACACCTAAGTGTGGAAAGTATAAGACGAATGGATTTTCCCATTCCTCAGATGGAAGATTGGATGGATCAGGTCCATATTTGAGTTAAAAATGAATCTGGAAAATTTCGACTAACCATTCTCTTCCAGGAATCTTTAATAGTTGACCATTCCTTAGACGAATTTCGATTGTTTCATGCCACAATCCTGAGTACCTGTTCCTGAGGTTCCTTCTGGTCTCTCAAATCCGTTACGTCTCCTGTCCGGTACGCCAATGCGACGCCTGTCCTCCGTGCCGTGTCCCATGTTCCTGTTCGATCAGTTTCACCGCAGTTCAGCAAGACATCGATGAAGAGAATTTTTCAGAAGATTGTAAAAAAAAAAATTGCATGTGTAAAGTTTTTTTTGGCTATGAGGCAGATTTTATCTTTCCTATGAATTCTAGATAACTTTCAAATTTCTAAATTATTCTGTCTTTCCTATCATCTGTGATACCTAGTTGGGGTCTAAGCCTCCAGGTTTTCCGGGGTTTCCCTGTGAAGGCCAGTTCCTGAATAGGTAGACCTGATGAACAACTATATAAGTCCATCTTCCCTGGTTGTGTACGTGGGATGCGGGTATGCCCCAGTACACGTGAAAGCAACAACTAGGTATCTAGGTAACGAAGATCGGTGTTACCTACACCAAACCTCTTTCAATTCTTGTAATCAAAAAATTCTTACTAACTTCTTAAAATTTATAGGAACGTATGTTCCACAAATTCTAACGAGTTAGCTAAGCCAATAGTTAGCTCGCAAAGTGGATACATATCAACTTTGCTCGCTGCGAGGGGCGATGTAATGTCTCTTGCAGCGGTCTCTCCGCGATATTCACAGAAATTTTATAAATCATATAACTCAGTACATATCTCGAAATATCTCTTCTTATCTTACCGATTATCAAGGCTAAGTAGTTTCAAGCCCAATTATTCCTTGGAGCGTCCATTTACTCCATGGAACAGCTTCTCTGCTATCCATGTTTTTCTCTTAGAAAAAAGAATAGAGGACTTCTGGCCGATTAGTCGTAAAAGAAGGATGTATATGTATGTATTGTTGAGCTAGTCGCCATCTTGATGAGATTCTGTATGAGAAGGAATTTAATACATGAACTAAACTAAAGTAAGTGTGTTCGCGTATTATTTAACTGATTATTATTGACAGTGTCTGCTTACTACGCTGTGTTGCATGGGATCAGTGGGGAACGTCTGATTTACACTGGACGAACCTGCCGTTTTGTACGCTCAAGATATCCAGTTACTTCAAATAAATGGGCTAACACGGTCTTACCGGCAGATATCCGGTCTTCCCCATGTGATCACCGAAAGTTAATAATTATTACAAATGTTTCCAGGAGATCGACTGACAATTTTCGTCGCACCGAGACTTCGAAATTGCTTCACTGCCTTATGGAATTTAAGTTAAGCTTAATTTAATCAGGATAGAACAGTATTGAACTGTGTGAATGTGATAAGCCTGCTTTGTCAATGAAAATTCCCTTAATATACGCATGTTTTTACTATCATGATCAGTGAAGCTAAATCAGGCCAGTGTGAGAGAGGTTTTTAAATTTTAGATCCCATACAAGATATATTAAAAACTCATTTCGTGTTGTAAAAGGCAAATAAACGGAGTCTTATACCTAGCAAAGGTTTTACGTTAGTGACTCAACTGTTATTGAGACGACATTTCCATCAACCTTTTTGCTTAATTATACATGGACCTTCTTAGGGTTTGTTGTACACTTTTCTAAATTTCATAGAAGTATGGGTTTTCTGGAGGACACCTTACATGTGCGCTGTCTCCGCCCCACTGATGAGTTTTATTATTTGCGTAGTTCGGCTGTCTTAATGTTGACTAAATTTGTTGAGTGAAAGAGGGGACGGCGCAGCTGATGAAGAAAATGTCGCCTATGGCGATTATTCACCAGTAGCTGACGCTGTCTGACTGCTTCTCGTAATAACTCTTATTCAGAACTCCTTGTTTACAATAGTTACAGCGATTTATTTCTGATACCTATGTACAGTCGGCTCTTGAGGTATCGCCTACTGCGTTACCGGCCATTAAATTGCTTCTTCCTACTTTCACTGTTATACACAAAGTTCCTCATTATACATTCTTCGTTTTTTTTTTCCTCTGAAGTCCAACAACCACCTCGGAGTATCCCGCCGCCCTGACTCTGGACCTCCATGGAGCGACATCATGTGTTTGCTCCATGGCGGCCCGCTACTTGCCGCGTCAACGGAACTCGGCGCCGGTTGCTGGCTCGGTGTTTGAATTATCTGCACATATAAAAACCAAATACTTCCGCAGTATTTATGCACATAACTAACAAATCCTAACCCGCAACCCAAAATCAATTTTATCATTTAATTGGAATTTGTGCTAGGCCAGGGGCGATAGATGTCGGATGCAACAGACTACTTGTCGTCTGTTACACCACACATGTTGTGCAACTTATCCACCATGTGCAATGATCTCTTGCACCTACTATTGGAGTGGATTTATGTCTGCACCTGAGATCCAGCACAGTAGTTAATCCATCATAGGGGAGTGGAGGGGGCAGGGATGGTCATTGTGCACCCTGTTTGGTCACACTCTGATGGTGCTCAGACCGTCTGTACCAAAGGAGGACAAATATTTATCAACTGCATACAGTAATTGTACACAGTGTCTTATAAATAATTTTTCATCAAGCTTACATACATTATACAAGTACCCTGTAAATAAACAAAGAATATCTTTCAATAGTCGTATTTAACTGTGCATTTCACTGTTGCAGTAATTAATCAAATCGCAAAAGACCCCATTTTTGGTATAATTCATGATGTAACTAATCTTGTACTTTTATCTTCCAAAGTAAACATCTGCCACACTTGGAACAAGCCTAGTTTTTGTCTACTATACAGCTCCCCAAAGATGTTATGTTACAGTCCCTAGATATTGTAAAATGTGTAGTCCTCATTTTCAGGCTTGGTCAAAATGGGCACAGTGATATGAAGGCCATTCAAAAAGTATCTGACTTGTATCTATAAAATCAATCTTTATTCAAATACAATAGTTTCAGCTTCAAAGCAGTGCCTTTCAGCTTCTACACACCTCTCCCAACACCGCTGCCACTGCTGGAAGCATCACCAGAAAGCCTCTTTCGGTACGGTGTTCAACTGCTCCGTCGAATTCTGCACGTTGTCTTCCCTGTTCTGAAATGTGATCCCTTTCAGAGCCTTTTCCTGCGTACGGAAAAGCCAGAAGCCACTCAGTGCTAGGTCAGGGGAACAGGAAGCTGACAAACCACAGTCGCTTTTTGTTTTGCAAAAAAAAAACTCCGAATTAATGGAAAACGATGAGAGGACGCATATTGTCACGGTGCCTGCGAGTCCAGCTGTTTGCATCTCACCGATCCACGCAGGTAACCTTTCGGTCGTACTCCTCGCTGACATTAGTACCTTCTGGGGCGTACTCGTGACAGACTGCAACGTTGGAGTCAGAAAAGATGGTCAGCGGGACTTACACATTGCTGCGGACCTGCGTCACTTTTTTGGGTCTCAGGGATGACAGATACTTCCATTGTTTCTCGGTTGTACATGTAAACTCAGGACTCATCACCAGTGATTACTGTGTTACAAAAGTTCAGATTGCTACGGACAGAATCCAGCACGTCCTGTGTGATCTCCAAATGAAATTGCTTATGCTCAGTTGTGAGAAACTTTGGCATAAATTCTCCTGAGATGGCATGAATGGGTTCAACACTAATTTTAACCTTGCGTGCAAGTTCTCTGCTCGTGTTTAATCTACCCTGCATCACCAGTGTCCTTATGTTATCAGCTCTGTCGATGGTGAGGACCTACCTGAATGTGCTTCAATCTTCACTGATGAGTGGCCATCTTTGAAGTGGTCATGCCACTCCTTTATACAGGGTGTTACAAAAAGGTACGGCCAAACTTTCAGGAAACATTCCTCACACACGAAGAAAGAAAAGATGTTATGTGGCCATGTGTCCGGAAACGCTTACTTTCCATGTTAGAGCTAATTTCATTACTTCTCTTCAAATCACATTAATCGTGGAATGGAAACACACAGCAACAGAACGTACCAGCGTGACTTCAAACACTTTGTTACAGGAAATGTTCAAAATGTCCTCCGTTAGCGAGGATACGTGCATCCACCCTCCCTCGCACGGAATCCCTGATGCGCTGATGCAGCCCTGGAGAATGGCGTATTGTACCACAGCCGTCCACAATACGAGCACGAAGAGTCTCTACATTTGGTACCGGGGTTGCATAGACAAGAGCTTTCAAATGGCCCCATAAATGAAAGTCAAGAGGGTTGAGGTCAGGAGAGCGTGGAGGCCACGGAATTGGTCCGCCTCTACCAATCCATCGGTCACCGAATCTGTTGTTGAGAAGCGTACGAACACTTCGACTGAAATGTGCAGGAGCTCCATCGTGCACGAACCACATGTTGTGTCGTACTTGTAAAGGCACATGTTCTAGCACCACAGGTAGAGTATCCCGTATGAAATCGTGGCGGTGAATCGAGGAAGTACAGTACGTACTGACGAAACTAAAATGAGCTCTAACATGGAAATTAAGCATTTCTGGACACATGTCCCCATAACATCTTTTCTTTATTTGTGTGTGAGGAATGTTTCCTGAAAGTTTGGCCGTACGTTTTTGTAACACCATGTATATGTGGTACCCGTCACTTCATCCCTAAACACTTCTCAAATCGTGTCGATTCTATCAACCTGAGATTTGCCAAGTTTAAAACAAATTTAATGCAAAAATGTTGTCCCACTTTTTCTGTCATTTTGCCCTCGCGACAAAATCCAATAACTATCTCTTATAAGTGTTCACCTGACAACAACTAGGCAGTGATTGGTTGTCTCTGCTATTCTGAAAAAAAATCACACGTGTGCACTATGTACGCTTAACAACATAGAGGGGATGTGTGTCCAAAAGCCACTATTGGTTTCGAAATAAAAAATAAGATTGGATACATTTTGAATAGTCCTCGTATAATGCTAAAGCACGTGCTCAGAAACTGAGAGCTCTCGGTATCAAATCCTGGTTGAAACACAGAGGTATTTCAGTCTGCCTTTACCCCAGCCCTCACCTCACCCTGACGAGAAGGCGTGAGACACGGTTGAGATTCCACGTTAAACTGTAGGTTCCCTTTCCCCGATTGGACAACTGGAGTAGATTAGGGACACGCATGTCGCTAAAGTGGTATCCAATTGAAAGAGTTGCACCAAACTGTTGAGCCATGTACAATTATTATATTAGCCACTGTTGTCCTGCAGTAGGTACCTAGTTGACACCCACTTGGTGACCCTTTTGTAATGTTGTGTCAGGGCACACTGAGGTGAAATGTTACTGAAGCTCACTGTGAGCTTGTCCCTCCCTCTCTCTGTTTCTCAAACTGTTTGAAAGTTCATTCTGCATTTGCACACGGATCAGTCGGAAGCAGAGTGTGTGCTAGTTTGAAACTTTCTGGCAGACTAAAAGTCTGTGTGCCTGACCAGCTCATACACCTTGCCTTTCACAGCAAGTGCTCTGCTAACTGAGTTGTCTGAACACAACTCGTGACCTCCCCTTGTAGCTTTACTTCTGCCACTACCTCCCGAACTTCACAGTAGTAGTTCTGCATACCTTGTCTTTCTATTGCTCAGTCAGTAGAGCATTTGCCAGTGAAAGGCACTCATTCCAGGTTTGAGTCCCAGTCTAACACACAGAGCCAGGAAGATTCATAATTGAAGTCAGGCATTTATGTTTTTGAAGCAGTAGGCACGATCTTTCACAGCATTCGTGATTAAACAAATACAGTTCGTACTCTTCATCCTGGCACATCCCTTTCTGTGTAATAACTGACAGTCTGGTTAGCCCGCATCCATTTCACACGACACCAACATTTTGCTGCACTCGGCCTATCTCCTGCGGGTGCTCTGACCTGCAGGTCCTGCATATTGCGCTCATTGCTGATCTGTGTCCTTGCCTTTTGTGGAGCAGGCCTATGGTATTTCATTTCATAAACTTGTGATTAATTTTTATAGCTTTCGATTATGACACAGCTCTCCAAACTGTAGGATATGAAGGGCAGAAGGAAAGTCGTGAACACAGTAGGTTTAGATCTTAGAGGAACATCATCATTCCAAGTAAGTCTTTTTACACTACTGAAGGATCGGAGTTCTTGTGTAGCCTGTTCAGAACGTGGAAATGGCACTCTTGTCACGGCAGACTACTGAATTGCCACTGTCTCGTTTCTGTTTCCATTTACCAGTTAGCCCAACTTCGCGAATTTAGTATTTCACACATTCAGTTTCCTTGTACCTCTGTGTTGGCTTAACCCCAAATGGTCAAATGGCGACACATCTGCAAATATGAAAGCATTTAGATTTCTTCCTTCAGTACAGAACCTGACTGTGATGAAAGTTAAGGGGTTCCGGAAAGGCTCAAAATCATGAAAAGTTCAATTTTTACTTTTTTGCGTTTTCTGAATCTGCAGACTATTACCTTTTAATAGATATATAATTTATTCAATTCCGAAGACTACAACGATTTTTAAATTTTTTTTGTAATGTGTTCTACATGGGCGTGACCCACTGTGGCGCTGTTAAACTGCTGTCAAATGGTGTTATTATTAACGTCCGTGTTCATCAGGTACATTTTAGTGATGTGAGATAAAGTATGTGTTGTGGCTAACCTGTGATGGTTCAATATATATCGCTGGTGTAATTGTCGATTGTTTCATGTTTATTTACTCTGTCGTTATCTCGAAAATATTCGTAATTAATTCTGTTTCTTGAGTCTCTGTTTTGTTGAAGTTTAATAATGAGTAAAAGTAAAGTTATTAGAAATCCTCTGAAGGCTTTTAAGAAAAGGAGAATTGTTGGAAAGCCAAAGGTATGTGTTATTACTGTAAACAATAAAGACAATAACCAAGTGAGTGAACCTAACCTCTCAAGTACACCTGCCCATAGCAGTCAAAGTGGGAAAGAAAATACTTCACAGAAGAAGCTTGGTTCAATGAGTGAAAACTATGAATGTTTTATGGGCGAATCGGATGTGAATGAAATATTTGATATGTAGGTTCTCAAAGGAATTTTTTCAAATTGTGTAAGATGTATTCATTGTAGTGAAGTTGGTCTGGAACTCTCCATAATAAAGCACGTAGGACTTGCTAGTGAAATACAACTGAAATGTGATAAGTGTTCATACATGACCACCTTTTGGAACAGTGTTGCAGTAACTGCAACTGAAGAAAATGGTAGCAAAATCTACGAACACAACATTAGATTTGTTTATCCCTTGCGTTCAGTTGATAAGGGTGCTACAGCAGGTGCAATTTTCTGTGGCATCATGAATCTTCCAAATCCCCCAACCAAGTTTACGACCTATAATAAATTAATAGGGTCTAAAGTAGAAGATGTCTGTATAGAATCTATGAAGAATGCTGTGGAAGAGGCAGTAATGGAAAATAATGGTAACAGACTGCAGCGTTCGATGGTACCTGGCATAAACGGGGACACACATCTCTTCATGGTGTAGTATCTGCCACCAGTATGTATACAGGGAAAGTTTTAGATGTAGGAGTAATATCAAAGTATTGTAGATGTCCACAAAAATATAAAGGTACACATGAAAATAATTGCAAAGCTAACTATAGTGGCAGTAGTGGAGGAATGGAAGTGGCTGGTGTTGCCAGTATATTCCAGCGTTCTGAGGCGTGTGATAAAGTGCGATATGTTAATTACCTTGGTGACGGTGATTCTAAAAGTTTCAAACATGTTCAAGGACTGAAGCCCTATGGTGATGATGTTGTAGTGCAGACATTTGAGTGTATTGGACACGTACAGAAGCGAATGGGAACAAGACTTCGGCGACTGAAAGCTTCGTACAAAAAACAAAAACTCAGTGATGGTAAAGGGTTGGATGGGAAGGGAAGGTTAACTGACAGTGTAATTGACAAAATACAGAACTATTATGGAATGGCTATTAGGCAAAATACACAAAGTGTCGACAAAATGAAGAAGGCTGTTTGGGCTCTTTTTTTTTTCATACTTCTTCAACCGATGAAAATCCCCAACATAGCTTGTGTCCCAAAGAAGAAGACAGTTGGTGTAAATATAACAAAGGATTGCTAACTGGTGAAGTATACACTCATAAGCATAGTCTGCCTCATGCAATAATGGAGGTGATAAAACCTATTTTCAGAGACTTAGCAGCACCTGAACTGTTGAAAAAGTGTATTCACGGAAAAAGTCAAAACCCCAATGAAAGTGTAAATAGTGTTATATGGTCGAGAATCCCCAAGACTGTATTTGTTGGAATAGAAACACTTCACTTTGGTGTATACGATGCTGTTGCGACTTTCAAAGATGGCAACATTGTAAGGTGCAAGGTATTTAGAAATATGGGAATGAAGATAGGTTCAAACATGGTACGAGCGATGCTTGCTTTAGACAAGGAATGCCTTCGGGCTGCAGACAAGGCTGTAAAGAGTCTAGAAATACAAGCAAGAGTAAACAGGAGGAGGAACAAGAGGAAGCTGGAGGAGGAGTTTGCAGAGGATGAAGATAATCCATCCTATGGACCTGGAATGCACTAAAAAGTTAATGCAATCTTTGTCGCTCGATTCCCAAAACTTTTATTTTGTCACACTAATTACATGTTTTCTAAGGATCTTCCAAACATATTTGTTTCAAACTTTCAGTAAATGTTACACAGTACCTTCTGCATAATTTAACACAGCCTTTTTCCAAAAAACTGTATATTTTTGAATATATAAATAAAAAATTGCAAAAAAATGTGAATTTTCATTACAATTGAAAAAAAATCATCTTTAATAACTGAACTAAAATTTTGTAAAATCCCTGTGTTAAGTTGTAGCCCATATTCCAATAAATAATCTGTAAAAAGTTCAACTTCCTACCTCAAATACTTTGTGAGGAAAGATGTAATTTATAAGCGTTATTTTAACATTGCAAGTATAGGGCGTTCCGGAGCCCCTTAAGTGGGAAAGGGAACTTGCCTGTTGTGCACCTTTCTTTATTCTAAACCACTTTAATTTCCATTTTTCTTTTGTAATCATAGAGCATCTAAATTTTTGTAGTTAGAGAGTTGAGGACATTGTGTTGGTTCAGACAGTCATATATTTTATACTTCGTCATTTTATCATCTCTCTAACTATCCAAAACAATGATCCTACATTTACATCCTTACTCCACAAACCACAATGAACTACATGATACAGGGTACTTACCACAGACCCACGAGGTTTGTAGCATATTTCTACTCCCCTCACTTAATGCTAGTTCCTGGAACTTTTTAAATAGGCTCTCTCGGGATAGCTTCCCTTATCTTCAGGTGTCTGCCACTTCTGTCTTTTTAGTATTTCTGTGATGCTATCCTGTGGGTCAAACAAACTTGTGACTTTTCATTGTACTCTTTTTTTTTTTTTTCTTTGCGTACATTCAGTATCCCCTGTTAGTCCTATTTGGTATGAGATTACATTTCCATACTATTCTTCCGGCGAACCAAAGCCTGCCAGCCACTTTAGATGACCGAGCCTTTGTGATCATTCTATTTTATGACCATGCATATTGTTACACCCACGTATCTGTGTGAAGTGTTTGATTCTAATTGTGACTTATTGGTATTGTGGTCAGAGGACTAGTACTTTATTTTGTTTTGTGAAGTGCAGTATTTCACATTTCTGTACATTTAAAGCAAGTTGCCAGTCTCTGCACCACTTAGAAATCAAAATCGTACAAATATGTGACTCTCTGTGCAGCTTTGTTGAGGCAGTGCTTCATAATTGATAAATGCGTCATCTGCAAAAAGTCTGAGGTTGCTACGAATGCTGTCGGCCAAACCATTGAATATTCAACATGAATATCCTCCTTCCCTGAGACATACCTGAAGTTAGATGACAGTGCCTTCAGCTTTCCCTTTCATCTCTGAAAGGGATTGACTTCTGGCACTGAGATCTTTGTAATTAAACTGTAATTTGTTTTGACATTAGCACACATGACCTCTTCAGTGTAATTCTCTCTGCTTCAGTGGCAGCAGACACACCAATTCTCCCTCACCTGTACACTGTTGCATCATTTACTGAGATACGTCACAGTCTAGTTGCCATGGTGATCTGGCTGGCAGAGCACACGGCTCCAGCCCTGACAGTCCTGGGTTCAGTCGCAGATGGGGGAAAGGGGTATTTCTCATCCCAGTTCGAACTTAGTCAGGGGGGAATGAATAATACATTTTATAATCCTCCATTGTGCCTCCTATCTCGGTAACTGGTAGAACACGCTAATTTTAATTTCAAAACCTAAACATATCGGTTGGATGTCAGTCAAAACTTACTCGAGTGCACACGTGTCGTCCACTTCATTTACCATGGTGGGCAGCAAGACGACAGCCGTCTCACTTCTTCTGAAATGATGCGAGCATCACGAACCCCGATATTTCACCGTCTCGCCAGTAAGAGATCCGTGCTAATCCGACTCTCGTAGGTACGCACTGCCATTACCCAAATTGTACTTATGTGAGGTAGCCTGCGAAGTAAGGTTGGTTAGCCACAAATAAAAGTAACAGAACTGCAATAGCATTCAAATGTAATTGAGCACTTTGTCCTCTAATAAACGACAGTTAAAATAGTGAGGGATCGATAATTACAGTCAAGTTTGGTGACTGTCGTTTAAGACGAGAGCACACGAGAGACAGCGGTATCCGGCGAACGTCTTCCTTTACGTGCCTTATACGATACCACAGTCATGTTAGACTGTGTGCGATACTTCCAACAGTAGTGTTGAACACGATTCTTCTTGCTAATCGAGAACTCGCTACAAAATGGTTCAAATGGCTCTAAGCACTATGGGACTTAACATCTGAGGTCATCAGTCCCCTAGAACTTAGAACTACTTAAACCCAACTAACCTAAGGACATCGCACACATCAATGCCCGAGGCAGGATTCGAACCTGCAACCGTAGCAGCAGCGCCGTTCTGGACTGATGCACCTAGAACCGCTCGGTCACCCTGGCCAGCGAGAACTCGCTATATAAAGAACTTATCTCACATTACTCATTTCTAGGACCCCATCAATTTATCTCACGGTCTCTGTACTTTAACACAGTTACAACATGGAAAAATAATATGTAAAGGAGCTTTCATTTGCATTAATCAGCTTTACACGGTCATGCAGGCCTTTCAATAATGATTCTAAACTATATTCTTGCACATTTGCACATAATAAAATGCTGATTGTTCAATACTTCCATTACGCAACCAACTGTCCATTTGTGTGGTTAAACTCTGTAGACACGACCATCAGAAATCTCGCGAACACTGAACCGTGCGCTAAAATCATTTAATGTTGAGGCAGCATAATGACTTGAGAACATGATCCTACCATTGTTGTAATAATCATCCTATAGTTCATGCCCGCCTAGACGCGGGAGATTGCTGCGTTGCCAATTGCACGCCCCAAGAGAAGCAGCGCCATACTATAGTATAGTTCGCAAACTTACATTTAGGGAGGAGTGCGCAGTTTATGAAGTGAAGCCGCATTATCCCTTTCGCTGCTACAGAGACGTGCTTCCCGCATTCCGCGCTGTGCACGATTTTGTCATTACTGCACTGCTGTTCCGACTGCTTTGACACACCTATCATTCGATTTCAGAAAAACTATTTGGCCCAAAAATTTGATTTTTTCACATCTTCTTGACTGATATCTTCCCCCCATAAATGACTTAATTTTGTTTTGATGTTCAACGCAGTTATTGTGCAGCATTAAATGTAGTAAACCACTGCACGAAATTTTGAAGAGTTTGCAGAGGTAAAAGTCAACAGTGTATACTTTCCGTATGGTCGATTTTAGTTGCCACTAGAAATTTCAAAAAATTACATTCAAACGAATCAAATTCATGAAGTAAGACACTTCGATATTGTTTTTAAATAAAGAAAATATTAATCACTGAACAAGATTAGAACTCGGAACCTTTTGCTTAACAGCTAAACAGTTGAACCGTTACGCTAACGCAGCTCGTCCTTCAACAGAGTTCCTGGAGAACTTTAAAAGATCACGCAAAATCCCTACAAACACTGTTGGTATGACTACGAATTACTCACGTTTCGTCGAAGTACAATAGGGAAATAAGCAATTACCGCTGTTCTTTATTGCGAAAAAGCGGTTGGTGAGAATGAATTTCCTTGCTATCGCCTGAATTAGGAGGCTTATTGCTTGTTTGGTTTAATTAATTGAAAAAATATGAAGCAGTTGGTACCGGGTGATCAAAGAGTCAGTATAAATTTGAAAACTGAATAAATCACGGAATAATGTAGATAGAGAGGTAGAAATTGACACACATGCTTGGAATGACATGGGGTTTTATTAGAACCAAAAAGATACAAAAGTTCAAAAAATGTCCGACAAATGGCGCTTCATCTGATCAGAATAGCAATAATTAGCATAGCAAAGTAAGACAAAGCAAAGATGATGTTCTTTATAGGAAATGCTCAATATGTCCACCATCATTCCTGAACAATAGCTGTAGTCGAGGAATAATGTTGTGAACAGCACTGTAAAGCATGTCCGGAGTTATGGTGAGGCATTGTCGTCGGATGTTGTCTTTCAGCATCCCTACAGATGTCGGTCGATCACGATACACTTGCGACTTCAGGTATCCCCAAAGCCAATAATCGCACGGACTGAGGTCTGGGAACCTGGAAGGCCAAGCATGACGAAAGTGGTAGCTGAGCACACGATCATCACCAAACGACGCGTGCAAGAGATCTTTCACGCGTCTAGCAATATGGTTGGTTCTAATAAAACCCCATGTCATTCCAAGCATGTGTGTTAATTTTTACCTCTCTATATACATTATTCCGTGGTTTATTAAGTTTTCAAATTTATACTGACTTTTTGATCACCCGGTATAAAGAATGCTTTTTCCAAACTTTCCTTTATAGAAAGTCTGCTATGAAGGCATTGCTTTTGCTCAATTACTTTATTTATGGCTGAACGTTTCTAAAACTGAAGACACTCGTCCGTGCTCTGCACTGCAGTCGAGCTCTGCCAACATCGTTCTCTGTTCATTGGCTGACTTAGTTTTGTGACGTCAGATGCGCAGAACGAACCTAAACTCGGCCGCCATCGTAAATGACGCGCACTTTAGTTGGAAATAATACTTGTAGACACATTAAAAGTTGCTTCCTTCTCCTCCATCTTACTGCAGATACTTTTTGCAGAATAATCTGTTACTATTCAGATGCCGTTTCAGACACTCGGAGCAGTGTCCATAAAGCAATAGTATCCAAAAGTAACATATTACATCAGAAAATGAAAATTTTTGCTGCCCATTCATCTGTGTGACATGCCTCTCTGGCAGCCCACTAGTGACTTCATCTCCTGGTTGTGCCAGTGGATTATCTGGTGCCCTCCTCCACTGAACGCACTCGTCAATCACAGTTTTGTATCCTGCCTGGAAGGCGGCACGTGGGCCTGCTCCTGGAAACTGAAAGGTTGGCCGAATGTAGGAAGTGAGTAGGAGCAGGAAAAGGTAAAACACGTCGGTACTGCAAATACAGTTAAAGCACTTTTACTCTAGCAAGAAGAATACATAACTTTGCAATGAAGTGCGAAGTGTCCCGGCTGTCTGCTCCTGATCAAATGGGGAGAATCTGGAGCGGAACTCGTAGATCTGGACAGCACCTGCTAGAGGGCGCTGTCATCAGTGTTGGTGTCGTAGTGCCAAGCTTCGCCACGGCATTCTTTCAAGTGCTCCCTCTTACTTTATTTACCTTGTACTCCAATTAGTTTTTCACATCAACTTACGAGTGGCGTAAAATTAAGTGAACTCTTTAGTTATTACTATTATTATCAAATGTAAGTAAGAAGAAAAATAGAGGAGGATACATGTATTCATTAATACACTGGTATCCAAAATTAAAGCAACAAGCTTTTATTTCCCTGTCCTCATTCTTGATAGACTCATACAAACTGTCAAAGACATCTGTACAATCATGTTCTGCATGGAACATGGCATTATGGGCGAATGGACAACCATTCCAGTGATGACATTAGAGGACCTATCAAATGGAGTAGCATTCACCGGGTAGTCCCAAATCCACAGTCGCTGTATACACAGCCACAGATGGTGCAGCGTGGCATGGAGAAGACGCCTACACGACTCTCTGCATTTGACGAGGACCTAGGAAGAATGAAAGCGGGACATTCACAAACTAATGTGGCTTGTTGGCTTATGTGAATCATTCTGTTGTTTCTCAGGTGTGGCAACAGTTCAGAGAGACCGAAACTGTATCCGAAAGAGCAGTGCGGGGCCAACCACATGTGACGTCAGAAAGACGGTACCGTTATTTGGCTGTAAGGACACGACAGTACCCCCTTAGTACTGCACGACTACTGGCATCTGACCTCATGACATTCACTGGACGTGTGGTATTGTGGCAAACGGTGTACGGAAGGCTTCGGCAGAAGGGACGTTATTGTCGAAGACCTACTGTATGTGTAACTCTAAATGTCTCCTTCCGTGAAGACGCGTTAGAGTGGAGTCCTTAATGTGCCACTCGGATGGTGGAACAGTGGGCCAATGTTATTTTCGCAGACGAGACCCGATTTCATCTGGAGAGTTATTTTCGACAGATTATCATCTGGAGGGAACGTGGAACACGATCGTGGGATCCAAACATTATGGAAAGAAATCAGTATTGAAGAGGATTCCTAATTGTTTTGGCAGGCATTATGTTGACCGCTCAAACATTTCTTCTAGAAATTGTGAATTGGCAAGGTTTAACAGCTGTTAGTTATTGTGACAAGATCTCGGGACTTCACGTGCAGTTGCTGCTAAGTATTGCGGGGCAAGACTTTGTGCTGACAGATGATAATGCTCAATCTCGTAGAGCATAGGTGCTTGAAGTTTTCTTGGGACAGAAGATACTGCACAGATGGTGTGGCCTGCACACTCTTCTAATTAGAATCCCATAGCGCATGTCTGGGCTGCACTAGAAAGGCGACTCGCATCGAGTCAGCATCCGCCAACCACTCTCGAAGACTTGCTAGCAGCTCTGCAGGAAGCGTGGGAAAAATGGCAGTTATTCCCGCTGTTGTCAGACCTGTACTGCTGCCGTATGTGGTAACACCCCACCCTGAGTAACTGCACTGTTTCTTTTGAGAGGATATTGTCCTCGTGTAAACTGTGTTTATATAAGGTGTCCCAAAAGCAGTGTACTCTTTTTAATGACAGGTAATTTGTTTGATAATGGAGTTACAATTTCTATTTACAACTTATAGCCACGAGTTTATTTGTGACAAACATTAGGCGTACGTCGACCATTTGCATATTGACAGTAATGAGTCCATAATGTGACACTTGAAAAAAGTACACGTATGATGTCAGTGGCTGTCGTGTTACATGTCGATATCAGTAACAACTCACATTTTGAACGATGGGATATGAATATGACAAATCGTGAGTTGGCAAACCACAATGCTCATAGATAATTTCCTGTGGTTTGTAAAAAAGGTTTTGTTCTAGAAGCAGAACTGCTGACTATTACATATTGTCCACAATTGTAGTGGATTTGTTATCTTAATTCTACATCTACACGTGTACTCGGCAAACCACCGTCAGGTGCGTGGCAGAGGGTATGTCCCACTGCACCAGTTACTGTGGTTTCTTCCCATTCTGTTCATGTCTGCAGCACAGGTAGAATGACTGCTTGAATGCCTCTGTGTGTGCAGTAACTATTCTATCTTAGACTTCTGATCTCCATGTGAATAATACATAGGGTGTCACATTATGTTCCTAGAATCATCATTTGAATCTGGTTCTTGAAACTGTGTCAGCAGACTTCCTCAGGATTGTTTACTACTGTCTTCAAGAGCCAGTTCAGTTTCTTCAGTATCTCTGTGAGACTCTCCCATCGACCAAACAAAGCTCTAACCATTTGTGCTGCCCTTCTCTGTATACCTTCACATACCCTATTAGTCCTATTTGGTTCAGTTCCCACAAACTTGTGGAATATTCTAGAACCAGTCACACGAGTGATTTGTAAGCGATCCCCTTTCTAGATAGATTGCACTTCTCCAGTGTTCTGCCAATAAACCAAAAGCTACCACCTGCTTTACCCAAGACTGAACCCGTATGATCATTCCATTTCATATATCTAAAAAGTGTTACACCCAGGTATTCGTAAGAGATGGCGGATTCCAACAATGACTCATTGATATTATAGTCGTAGGATACATATATTTTTTTGTTTTGTGAATGTACAATTTTACATTTCTGAACATTTAAAGCAAGTTGCCAATATTTACACCACTTTGAATATTTATGCAGCTTCTCTCAGATGGTATAGTCACATCTTGAAAGGATTTCAGACAAGTGCATCATATACAAGAAGCCTGATTTCACTATTAATATTATCTGAAAGGGCATTAAACAGCATGGGTCCCAACATATGTCCCTGCGGTACACCGGAAGTTACTTCTACATCAGTCGACGGTTCTCCACCACGATAAAATGCTGTGTCTTCCCTACCAAAATGTCTTCAATCCAGTCAAAAATTTCGCTTGATACACCATATGATCATACTTTTGTGAATAAGTGCAAGAGTGGTAGTGAGTTAAATGCTTTTCAGAAATCAAGACATACTGCATCTAGCCGATTGCCTTGATCCAAAGCTTTCAGTATGTCACGAGAGAAAAGTACGAGTTGGGTTTCTCGTGATCAATGTTTCTGGAATTGTGCCAGTTGGCATTGCAGTGGTCATAATATTCGAGATACCTCATTATGTTTGAGCTCAGATTATGTTCTACAATTGTACAATGAACCATTGTCGAGACTATTGGATTACCCTTCTGGTAGACGCGTGTGACCTGTGCTTTTTCCCAAGAACTGCACACAGTTTTGTGTTTGAGGGATCTGCGATAGATATAGTTAGAAGAGGGGGCTGACTTAGCCACAAATTCTATATAGAATCTGACGGAGACACTATTAGGCCCCGCAGCTTTGTTCAGTTTTAATGGTTTCAGCTGTTGGTCAACCCTACTGACACTAATGCTGAATTTCCAGTGGTACAAGGATTATGCTGGGGCAATGCTCTCAAGTTTTCTTTTGTAAAGGAACATTAGAAAATGGAGTTAAGCTTTTCAACTTTTGCATTGGTACCCTCAATTTCAGGTCCTGTCTCGTTCGCTAGTGACTGTTAGTGGCACGAAAGTTAGTGTCCAGTATTTACATATGACCAGAATTTCTTTGGATTCTGTGAAAGATCGCTTGACTATATTCTGCTGCGGTAGTCATTGCAGGCATTACGCATTGCTCTCTCGGCACCCAAATGCTTTTCATTCAGAATCTCTCTGTAGCCCTATAATTTGTTTTACACCTGTAATGCAGTAATCTCCATTTCTTTGGAATTTCCTTCACAATGATTGTATACCATTGAAGTTTCCTCCCATTATGAACTGTTGTACTGGGAACATATCTATCCAGTGCGTGGTCAATTATTCTTTTAAATTGAGCCATAGTTCCTCTACATGCTCGTGACCTGTGCTGAAAGTTTCAAGTTCCTCACTGAGGCTGTAGTTGTAGTTGTACTTTGGTAATCATTGTTGCCACAGGCATGTCATAGTCACTGATACCAGTTTCAATGTGGACATCCTCAAAGAGGTCAGGTCTATTTGTTGCCATTAGATCAAATATACTTCCATAATCAATGGCGTTCCTAATTATCTGTTCTAGGCCATATTAGAGAAGGCATGTAGTAATGTTCCATAGGATGTCTTATCATGCCCACCACTAAGAAAACTGTAATTTTCCCAATTATCTTTCAGACAATTAATGTCTCCACTGATGATTTTAGTAAGATTTGGGAGCTTACATTCAAAGAAACTGAGGTTTTATCTAAAATTTTTGGTTACGTCAGGAGTTGAGTCTGGTGGGTGATAGAAGGATCCACCTATCTTTTTATGCCCACCCCTGATACCGAGTCTTGCCAAAATAGTCTCACATGCACTTTCGATTTCTGTCTCGGTGGATTTGAGTTTCTTGTCTACTGAAACAAATACACCGCCTCCATTTGCCATTTGCCTATCCTTTAGATATACTGGGTGATCAAAAAGTCAGTATAAATTTGAAAACTAAATAAATCACGGTATAATGTAGATAGAGAGGTACAAATTGGGACACATGCTTGGAATGACATGGGTATTTATTAGAACCAAAAAAATACAAAAGTTCAAAAAATGTCCGACAAATGGCGCTTCATCTGATCAGAATAGCAATAATTAGCATAGCAAAGTAAGACAAAGCACATATGATGTTCTTCACAGGAAATGCTCAACATGTCCACCATCATTCCTCAACAATAGCTATAGTCGAGGAATAATGTTGTGAACAGCACCGTAAAGCATGTCCGGAGTTATGGTGAGGCATTGGCATCAGATGTTGTCTTTGAGCGTCCCTAGAGATGTCGGTCGATCACGATACACTTGCGACTTCAGGTAACCCCAAAGCCAATAATCGCACGGACTGAGGGCTGGGGACCTGGGAGGCCAAGCATGACGAAAGTGGCAACTGTTCACACAATCACCACCAAACGACAAGCGCAAGAGATCTTTCATGCGTCTAGCAATATGGGGTGGAGCGCCATACTGCATAAACATCGTACGTTCCAGCAGGTGTTTATCAGCCAGGCTGGGGATGATGCGATTCTGTAACATATCGGCGTACCTCTCACCTGTCACGGTAGCAGTTAGAAAACCAGAATCACGCATTTCCTCGAAGAAAAAAGGCCCAATAACGGTAGATGTGGTAAATCCAACCCATACCGTGACTTTCTCGTCGTGCAATGGAGTTTCCACGACAGTTCTAGGATTTTCGGTAGCCCAAATTCTGCAGTTGTGGGCGTTGACAGACCCTCGCAGCGTGAAATGAACTTCGTCGGTACACAACACGTTACTCAACCAATCATCTTCCGCCATCTTTCGAAACGCCCACACCGCAAATGCCCTCCGCTTCACTAAATCGCCAGGTAACAGTTCATGATGCCGTTGATTTTTGTACGGATAGCATCGGAGGGTATGCCTCAGTGCCAACCAAACATTAGTGTATGCAATGCTGGTGCGATGTGCGACTGCACGGGCGCTGACTTCCCCGTGCATAGACGAACCCACTGCAGTCCCCCTTTCTTCCTGAACTGTCTCAGCAGCATTACGCCTTGTGCTCGGTCAGCCACTATCATTATTAATTATGTTATGCTTAATTAATCCTTACCTCCTAGGAGATCCAGATAATTTTGTACCTGCTAATCCATTAGTAACACCAGTTCATATTCAACCAGGTGCAACAGTATAAACAACCCGTGGCTTCGAACTTTGAAATCATTCTCGCCACAGCTGCATTTGTCAACGGACCTTTACCCGTTCGAATCCCCTTCCTATGGCGATAGGATCGTAACGCTGAACTAGCGCATTCCCCATTCTGATAATACAGCTTCACTAAAAGCGCCTTTTCAGGTAACGTCAACATGCTGCGACTGCTGGCGCATCTGATTCTCTCTCTCTTTTTTTTTTCTTTATTGTAATTTTAAGCACCTCATACAAGGCGGGCTGTCAGCAGCATATTACGCCGCTCTTCAGCCTTAAGGGGTACAATAATATGACATAGAGGTGACACAAACAATACAAGAAAAACGGCGGGCAAAAAATGTAGATACAAAAACAATAAACATGAAGCCGTTAACGCTGGACAAAAAAAAACACTAACACTTGTTGACCGGAGCACAGAATACGGACGACTGCGGCGGCACACGTGAACAGTGGAGGCGTCATGACGAAAGAACACTAACCGAACGACTGCGACGGCACACGTAAACAGTGCAGGCGTGACGACGAAAGAACACTAACCGGACGACTGCGACGGCACACGTGAACAGTGGAGGCGTGACGACGAAAGAACACTAACCGGACGACTGCGACAGCACACGTGAACAGTGGAGGCGTGACGACGAAAGAACACTAACCGAACGACTGCGACGGCACATGTGAACAGTGGAGGCGTGACGATGAAAGAACACTAACCGCAGACGAAGGCACACACACGAGACACTGATGGCGACGATCTCCGGCGCGCGAATGTTCACTGAGCGTGTGCGAGTCCGGGGACCTGCCAAGAGAGTTGGAGGGGGGGTGGGAGAGGGAGAGAGGAGAGCAGATGCCATGGGCAGGGGTGATAGGGGGAAGGGAGGAAGGGGGAGGGGAAGCCCGGGGGAAGAGGGGTGGAGGGAGGGTACGGGGGAAAAGGAAAGAGAAGGGAGGGAGGGTGCCTAAAGGAAAGAACACAGGAAGTGGGGCGGAGGATCGAAGTTGATAGGAGGGGTAGATGGAGGGGAGGAGGACATCATCAGGGAGGGGGAACTGGCGGAAGCCACCTTGGGAGAGGGTGAGAAGGGTGGAAAGATGGAGACCGGCTGGGATGTGGGAATACAGGCGCGGCAGCGGGCGGGGGCAGGAGAGGATCGGGGAGACTAGTGGGTGAGGAGGATCGAGTTTACGGGAGGTGTACAGGATACGTATCCTTTCAAGGAAAAGGAGGAGGTGGGGGAAGGGGATGAGATCGTACAGGATCCGCGTGGGGAAGGGGAGACGGATGCGATAGGCGAGGCGGAGAGCATGGCGTTCAAGGATTTGGAGGGATTTATAAAAGGTAGGGGGCGGAGATCCAGGCCGGATGAGCGTAACAAAGGATAGGGCGGATGAGGGATTTATAAGTGTGGAGGATGGTGGAGGGGTCCAGACCCCACGTACGGCCGGAAAGGAGCTTGAGGAGACGGAGTCGGGAACGTGCCTCGGCTTGGATTGTCCGGAGATGGGGAGTCCAGGAGAGGCGACGGTCGAGGGTGACGCCAAGGTACTTAAGGGTGGGAGTGAGGGCGATAGGACGGCCATAGATGGTGAGATAGAAATCAAGGAGGCGGAAGGGAGTGGTGGATTTGCCTACAATGATCGCCTGGGTTTTGGAGGGATTGACCTTGAGCAACCACTAGTTGCACCAAGTGGTGAACCGGTCAAGATGGGATTGGAGAAGATGTTGGGAGCGCTGCAGGGTGGGGGCAAGGGCAAGGAAGGCGGTGTCATCGGCAAACTGGAGGAGGTGGACGGGGGGTGACGGCGGCGGCATGTCCGCCATATACAAAAGGTACAGAAGGGGGGAGAGGACGGAGCCTTGTGGCACACCGGCGGAGGGGAAAAAGTTGTAGGAGTCGGTGTTATGGATGGTGACATAGGAAGGACGGTGGGAGAGAAAGGAGCCGATCAGACGGACGTAGTTAATGGGAAGGGCAAGGTTAGGAGCTTGAAGAGGAGACCGGAATGCCATACGCGGTCATAAACTCGTTCGAGGTCCAGGGAGAGGAAGATTGCGGAGCGACGGGAATTAAGCTGGTCAGAAAGGAGATGAGTGAGGTGAAGGAGAAGATCGTCAGAAGAGAAGGACGGCCGAAAGCCACACTGGGTAACGAGAAGGAGGCGGTGCTGGCGGAGATGCTGGTGGATGCGGTGGGTGAGGATAGATTCCAAGACCTTGCTGAAGACCGAGGTAAGGCTGATGGGACGGTAGGAGGAGACGGCGGACGGCGGTTTGCCAGGTTTAAGGAACATCAGGATACGGGAGGTTTTCCACAGGTCGGGGTAGTAACCGGTGGACAGGACTACATTGTAGAGCCTGGCAAGGACGGAGAGGAAAGAGACAGGAGCTTCACGAAGGTGACGGTAGGTGACACGATCGTGACCAGGAGCAGTGTTGCGTTTGGTGCGGAGTGTAGCAATGAGATCCTGTGTAGTGATAGGGGCATTGAGTTCCGTGTGTGCAATGTTGTCCAAGTACTGGACCCAGGAGCGAGGGGAGGGACAGAGGTGTCAGTTCGATCGCGGACATCCGGGAAGAGGGAGTAATCGAACTGGGGATCATCGGGGATGGAAAAGACATCAGAGAGGTAAGAGGCAAAGTGATTGGCCTTACTAAGGGAGTCAGGGAAGCGGTGATCATCATGGAGAAGAGTATAGTAGGGGGAGGGTTTAGTTCCGGTAAGGCGACGGAAGGCTGACCAGAACTTGGACGAGTTGATAGGTAGGGTTGCATTTAAACGGGTGCATGTCTGTCGCCAGTCCCGGCATTTCTTAGCCGCGAGCAAATTACGAATGTGTCGCTGGAGTTGCCGGTGGCGTCGTAGTGTGTCTGGGTCACGCGTGCGGAGGAAGGCACGGTAGGGATGGCGGGATTCACGGAGGAGGAGGACGGCCTGTGGTGGGGGTAAGGTAGGATGGTGGGGGTGGACGGCGACAGTAGGGACGTGGGCCCCCATGGCCTCAGATAAGGTCTGCTGGAGAAAGGAGGCAGCATGGGTTACATCGTCAGGGTGGTGGTAGGTGAAGGGCTGGCGATCGACCTGGGTGGAAAGGGTATCCCGGTAGGCATTCCAGTTGGCACGGGAATAGTCATGGATGTACTTAGGGGGAGGGTCATTATGAGGGTCAGGGCGGGGGCGACGACCGTCTGAAATGGTAAGGAGGACAGGGAGATGGTCGCTACCAATAGGCTCCAGGACATCCACCATTATGCGGCCAAGGAGGTTGGGGGAGGAAAGGATAACATTGGGAGTGGAGTTGGATTCAGGTCGTGTGTGCTGGGGATAGGGATGAGGCCGCCTTGAAGGGAGGAGAGGAACCGATGCCACCGCCGTAACTGGGTGGCGGAACGACTATGGATGTTGAGGTTGGCGGTGATCACGTAGGAGGAGAAGGTGCGGTCAGTGTGGAAGAGGAAGTCGAAGGGAATAGGGGCGTTAGGGCGGACATAGATGGTGGCGCAGGTAACGGTAAGGCCGGGGAAGAAGAGACTAAGGATTAGGTGTTTGGTGGGGTCGGGAAGGAGAGGTTGGAGCCGAACGGGGATCTGGCAGTGGTGACCAATGGCAACTCCGCCATGCGCAATCAGGAGGGGATTATCGGAGCGGTGGAGGAGGTAGGGCGAAGTGTGGACGGTGTGGTGGGGTTGGAGGAACGTTTCATTGAGGAGGAAGGCATCCATGCGGTGGGTAGCAAGGGTGTGCAGGAAGACGTTCTTGTTGGCGGGAAGGGAGCAGATGTTGTTGAAAAGGATACGGTGCTGTCGAGCCATGACAGGGATTTAAACGAGGGTGTCAAGACGGGAGAAGGTGAAATGGGCCTGGTTGTTGGAGTAGGTGGCATACATTTTGAGTTGGAAAACGGAACGGGTGGCGAGGGAGATCTGTTGGAGGGTGTGTGGGCGCTGAAAAGGATGGACATTCTGAAGGACGATGGTGAGGAATCCGATGATGTCCTCAGCAGTAGGGGGTGGGCGAAGGGAATTGCTGGGAGGGGTGGGGGCGTCCAGAGGGCGGACAGGAACGGTGAGTTCAGGAGTGGTAGGAGGGGTCGGGCCTTACATTTCTGGGAGTAGGTAGGATGCGGGAGGTTACAGGTATTACAGGAGGGGAGGGACTGGAGATTGGGGCACTGCCATAAAAAGTGGGCTTGCCTACAGTGCGGGCAGGTGGGGGCCTCGCGGCACTCAGGTGTAGGGTGTGCATTATACCGCAAGCACCGCTGGCAGTGGAGGGATTGAGGAGGGGAATGGGAGGGGTCAACTTTATAACGTTGGTTAAAAAGGAGGGCACCCTCCTTCAGGAGACGGTCTATGGAGGGGGTGTGCTCGGAAAAGACCTGCATAAGGCGGGTGGCGCCGGCAGCGTTGTGTATGCGACGAACTGCACGCACCTCCAGATGGGGATGTGCCTGAAGCTCTGCCAACACCTCCTCCTCCGTGATCGTCGGACTAAGCCGAGTGATCATGGCGGTGAGGGTCGGCGGGCGACATGGGGGTTGGGGTTGGTGGGAGAGAGGGAGGGAAGGAGCAGGGGTGAGGGAGGCATTAGGGCCAAAGCGGGTGACGGGGATGTGGGAAAGGAGGTCTCTGTGGAGGGTAGGGCTGGGGGAGGAGATGAGCACCGAATCATGGCGAGGAGTGAGGAGGGATATGGGGGCACCAGGAAAATTCTGGCGAAGGAAGAGGGTGAGGTTCCGGGCTTCAAGAAGGGAGGGATCAGGATGGGAGAGGAGGTAGCGGTAGGAGGAGAGTGTAGAGGAGGAGGAGGAAGGGGCAGAGACAGGCGGGGAGACATCCATGGCAACATGAGTGGGGGAAGGGGGACGAGGCGGAGCCTTTTTGGGAATAGAGGAGGCAGGGGTGCCACTGGGGCGCTTGACGGCGACAGAGGAGGTGTGGGGGATGGGAGCAACTGGAAGGTGGCGGGGAGTGGCAGGTCCCGGTGCCGGAGATGGTGAGGGCGATGGCGAAGGCGACGGTGAAGACGATGATGATGAAGGCGAAGGGGAGGGCGGAGCGTGGGCCGTAGCCCTCCGGGCGACCACCCTAGTGGGGGCCGCAGAAACGGAAGGAGCAGAGGGATTGAGTGGAGGGAAGGGATCAGAGGAGGCACGGGAGGGAGGAACCAGGGATGGGGCGACAAATAGTGAGGGAGATGGGAGAGTGAGGAGTGGGGGGATGGACTGAGGGGGGAGTGATGCGGCACACCACGTAATAGTAGTGGCGGCGGCGGAGGGGGATGTGTATATGATGGCAGTGGTGGTGGCAGTAGTGGCGGTGGTGGGGGTCGACATTGCGAGAAGGGGAAAAGCACAGGACAGGACAAAGAAGGCGAAGAGAAACACAGAGGAGAAGGGACAGAGGAAACTATGTAGGAGACTGGGGCCGAAGCCCCACTCTGCCGCTGCTGGTAGGGGAGGCGACCTGGCTGGCCGGCCGGTGGGGACGCTAGCGCTGCCGCTGCCGCTGCTGCTGCTGCCGCCGGACGCTGGACGCTGGCTGCTGGCTGCTGGGAGGAGCCGCTGCTGGCTGTTGGCTGCTGTCTGCTGGCTGGGACCGCTGCTGGACGCTGGCTGCTGGCAGGAACCGCTGCTGGCAGGAACCGCTGCTGGCCGCTAGGACGTTGGCTGCTGGCTGGAACCGCTGCTGGCAGGAACCGCCTCTGGCCGCTGGCTGCTGGCTGCTGGCTGCTTCGATTAGACCCGAAAGGACAATGGAAGGGCGGTATCCTTCCGGATTACCGCCGGAGAATTCTCTCTCTCATGAAAGCTCCTTTTATACACGATTGTCATGCGCAGTCACTGACATTTTGCTGTCCAGCACCATCTGTCGGACATTTTGTGAACCTTCTCTGCCAGTTGCCGGAGTGACCCAAGTATGACCTCGGAGCTGAGATGTCGGGCATCATTTGTTCCAATGTATGCCACACCCCTCTGCAGTTGATTGCACCCTGTTCCCTCAATGGCTGCCAGAATAGCCTCTTGAATGTGCCGAATGAGGTCCCCAGGCATTCACACTGAGAGCACCCGGTGTCACGTCTTGTTCCTTGCTGCCATTTCCATAAGGGGTACCACCATTCGCCATACATTAAACTGCCAATGATTAATGGACCCCTACTCTTTTGCGTTTGGCTGCTCCTGACACTGGACAAATGAGGTTTACCCACAACAAATGTAGTGAGTCCCACTGGCTCTGGTTCAGTGAAAGGCAACACCTCGAACTTGTCGGTTAGGGGGATCTGTACGACGCCTCGAGTCCACTCTGTGTGTGGGACCGAGATCTACCACTGACACACCACTCACAAGTGGACGAGTAGTGGCGGATCCTGAACTTTCTGCAGAGGAAACAGGACGATACTAGATGTACCTGTGGTACCGGTGTCACAGGGGAGGTGTCGGGAGGTCTGCCGGCACACCAACTTGCTGCAGCTGCCAATCATTTGACAGTAGTGAGGGCTATTTCCAGCTCCTTACAAATGCCAACTGACTTGTGCCATGTCCACGAATAGCATTCATAGTGGGGTTGCATTTTGGCTGGGGTAATGCATTACCCTACTTCCTTGAGATGCGGCACTTGACAGCTAAATCCTTTCACATAAATTATAAAAATTCTGGTCTTACTGTACAGGCAGTACATGTAAACATATTTGACCCAAGGACACTATTCTCTTAAAAGGAGCAATGTTATCAAGCGTTTTATAGTGAGCTGTCCATTTGAGGTGGTACAGTAAGATGAAATTGTGATTGTGGTGAATAAACAAATTTAAGAACATCTTAGTTGAAATTGTGGTTCTTCATAAAATATTACAAGACTATGGACACAAGCAAGCAGAAAAGCACACACACACACACACACACACACACACACACACACACACACACACACACACACCATTGCTGGGCAGTGCTTAACTTCAGGAGGCCAAATGTGTGGTTCTGCCAATAGACACGCATCGAACTAAAGGGGACACGTCACCTAGCTTTCAGAACTAATAGGTCCTTCGTCTGGGAGGGAAGAGAAATAGTTAGGGGGTAGGAGTGGTAGGTTACTCAGGCCCCGAGACAAGAGAGACCTATCCGTAGTGACTGTGAGGGGAGACAGAGGTGAAGGGTAGGATCAGAAACATTAGTGGTGGAACATTAATAAGCACTTTGCCGAATAAAAACTTTATTGAAAAAAGAGAGGGGAAGATATGTTGGAGATGTGTTACTGGAGACACATCCCAGAGGGGATCAGGCTGTGAGGACGTGTGGGATGACAAGTTCTCGTCTCTGGAGGGCACAGAAATCGGTATTGGGTGGGAGAACTGAAGCAGCCTGTAGGTGTAAAGGTAGCAGGCACTTGTGTCCCTGGGGCCATGCTGCAGAATTTAGAGCATGCTCGGAAACTTTCCATTTATTATTACCAATTCATTTATTACCAATTTTATGTCATTCCCTAGTCAGACGCAGTCGGTGTCAAAATTATAATAATATTGCCACAATAAAATGAAGAAACTATTAATATTTAACTATGATACTAAAACATATACTATGAAACGTAATTACAAACTAGATTACAGTATTCTTTATGATCATAACACAAGTGTAGAATCAGTTTGTAATTAAGTATCAGAGTTGCTGCTGTTGTGCTGGGTGAAAATGCACGTGCAATGGTCGGTTCTGTGCTTTTCTCCGGAAGGAGATCGAGTGAAGCTATGACACGTAAAACATTAGTTCACTGTATTACAATACGGATATGAAGATTTACTTAGCTTTGTACAGCCCATTTGGACAGGAGTGTTGTGAGTATTTACAACTGTCTCTACCTGTATCGAGTGATATTTAAATATTCAATGTAACGAGACTTCACTCGAAAGATAATTGACGCAATGGTCAAATTAAGTTCCGACTAACAAGGGGAGGCCACGACGTTTGGAACGCGGATTTACCGCAAACTTCGTGCAATGTACTCCATGACAACAAAATGTGTAAGCAGTAGCGCGTACTTCTCAAGCGCTACTGAGAAAATCGCAACATAATTTCGGTCGTCGAATATATATACACTCCTGGAAATGGAAAAAAGAACACATTGACACCGGTGTGTCAGACCCACCATACTTGCTCCGGACACTGCGAGAGGGCTGTACAAGCAATGATCACACGCACGGCACAGCGGACACACCAGGAACCGCGGTGTTGGCCGTCGAATGGCGCTAGCTGCGCAGCATTTGTGCACCGCCGCCGTCAGTGTCAGCCGGTTTGCCGTGGCATACGGAGCTCCATCGCAGTCTTTAACACTGGTAGCATGCCGCGACAGCGTGGACGTGAACCGTATGTGCAGTTGACGGACTTTGAGCGAGGGCGTATAGTGGGCATGCGGGAGGCCGGGTGGACGTACCGCCGAATTGCTCAACACGTGGGGCGTGAGGTCTCCACAGTACATCGATGTTGTCGCCAGTGGTCGGCGGAAGGTGCACGTGCCCGTCGACCTGGGACCGGACCACAGCGACGCACGGTTGCACGCTAAGACCGTAGGATCCTATGCAGTGCCGTAGGGGACCGCACCGCCACTTCCCAGCAAATTAGGGACACTGTTGCTCCTGGGGTATCGGCGAGGACCATTCGCAACCGTCTCCATGAAGCTGGGCTACGGTCCCGCACACCGTTAGGCCGTCTTCCGCTCACGCCCCAACATCGTGCAGCCCGCCTCCAGTGGTGTCGCGACAGGCGTGAATGGAGGGACGAATGGAGACGTGTCGTCTTCAGCGATGAGAGTCGCTTCTGCCTTGGTGCCAATGATGGTCGTATGCGTGTTTGGCGCCGTGCAGGTGAGCGCCACAATCAGGACTGCATACGACCGAGGCACACAGGGCCAACACCCGGCATCATGGTGTGGGGAGCGATCTCCTACACTGGCCGTACACCACTGGTGATCGTCGAGGGGACACTGAATAGTGCACGGTACATCCAAACCGTCATCGAACCCATCGTTCTACCATTCCTAGACCAGCAAGGGAACTTGCTGTTCCAACAGGACAATGCACGTCCGCATGTATCCCGTGCCACCCAACGTGCTCTAGAAGGTGTAAGTCAACTACCCTGGCCAGCAAGATCTCCGGATCTGTCCCCCATTGAGCATGTTTGGGACTGGATGAAGCGTCGTCTCACGCGGTCTGCATGTCCAGCATGAACGCTGGTCCAACTGAGGCGCCAGGTGGAAATGGCATGGCAAGCCGTTCCACAGGACTACATCCAGCATCTCTACGATCGTCTCCATGGGAGAATAGCAGCCTGCATTGCTGCGAAAGGTGGATATACACTGTACTAGTGCCGACATTGTGCATGCTCTGTTGCCTGTGTCTATGTGCCTGTGGTTCTATCAGTGTGATCATGTGATGTATCTGACCCCAGGAATGTGCCAATAAAGTTTCCCCTTCCTGGGACAATGAATTCACGGTGTTCTTATTTCAATTTCCAGGAGTGTATATATATATATATATATATATATATATATATATATATATATATATTCGACGACCGAAATTATGTTGCGATTTTCTCAGTAGCGCTTGTATATATATATATATATATATATATATATATATATATATATATGTGTGCGTGGCCACTTTAACCGTGAAGAGGCTGCAGCCGACTGGTGACGGCACGGTAGCCCAGCGTGTTCGCTCAGAGCGTGAGCTTCCCTTTATAACAAAAAAACTGAGCGAACGGGCGAACGAACAAATTGAACGGGTATCATCGGACGTCCACCCTGAACTAATTCAGCGAACAATATAGAACAAAATGGTTTTTTATAAAAAAAAGAGAGTGGTTGGCGTTCAAGCCGCTGGATCGAGTTCCGTTCGTCAGTTTCTTTTTTATTTTCAAGATAGTCATTTTCTTTACTATTTGTATTACTGTTAATATAATGGGAAAAATACGTGTAATCGGACGAACTTTTATTAAATTTACAATGTTATTTGGCAGTCTACTAATTTTCATTATCGCAAATAATACACTCCTGGAAATTGAAATAAGAACACCGTGAATTCATTGTCCCAGGAAGGGGAAACTTTATTGACACATTCCTGGGGTCAGATACATCACATGATCACACTGACAGAACCACAGGCACATAGACACAGGCAACAGAGCATGCACAATGTCGGCACTAGTACAGTGTATATCCACCCTTCGCAGCAATGCAGGCTGCTATTCTCCCATGGAGACGATCGTAGAGATGCTGGATGCCATTTCCACCTAGCGCCTCAGTTGGACCAGCGTTCGTGCTGGACGTGCAGACCGCGTGAGACGACGCTTCATCCAGTCCCAAACATGCTCAATGGGGGACAGATCCGGAGATCTTGCTGGCCAGGGTAGTTGACTTACACCTTCTAGAGCACGTTGGGTGGCACGCGATACATGCGGACGTGCATTGTCCTGTTGGAACAGCAAGTTCCCTTGCCGGTCTAGGAATGGTAGAACGATGGGTTCGATGACGGTTTGGATGTACCGTGCACTATTCAGTGTCCCCTCGACGATCACCAGTGGTGTACGGCCAGTGTAGGAGATCGCTCCCCACACCGTGATGCCGGGTGTTGGCCCTGTGTGCCTCGGTCGTATGCAGTCCTGATTGTGGCGCTCACCTGCACGGCGCCAAACACGCATACGACCATCATTGGCACCAAGGCAGAAGCGACTCTCATCGCTGAAGACGACACGTCTCCATTCGTCCCTCCATTCACGCCTGTCGCGACACCACTGGGGGCGGGCTGCACGATGTTGGGGCGTGAGCGGAAGACGGCCTAACGGTGTGCGGGACCGTAGCCCAGCTTCACGGAGACGGTTGCGAATGGTCCTCGCCGATACCCCAGGAGCAACAGTGTCCCTAATTTGCTGGGAAGTGGCGGTGCGGTCCCCTACGGCACTGCGTAGGATCCTACGGTCTTGGCGTGCATCCGTGCGTCGCTGCGGTCCGGTCCCAGGTCGACGGGCACGTGCACCTTCCGCCGACCACTGGCGACAACATCGATGTACTGTGGAGACCTCACGCCCCACGTGTTGAGCAATTCGGCGGTACGTCCACCCGGCCTCCCGCATGCCCACTATACGCCCTCGCTCAAAGTCCGTCAACTGCACATACGGTTCACGTCCACGCTGTCGCGGCATGCTACCAGTGTTAAAAGACTGCGATGGAGCTCCGTATGCCACGGCAAACTGGCTGACACTGACGGCGGCGGTGCACAAATGCTGCGCAGCTAGCGCCATTCGACGGCCAACACCGCGGTTCCTGGTGTGTCCGCTGTGCCGTGCGTGTGATCATTGCTTGTACAGCCCTCTCGCAGTGTCCGGAGCAAGTATGGTGGGTCTGACACACCGGTGTCAATGTGTTCTTTTTTCCATTTCCAGGAGTGTATGATATTCGTAACTATCGACTAGTAAACGACCAAACGCATACAGTGATACTGACAATGTATGCTTGTCCGTGTCTTCAAAATTGTTCGTATTTAATCGAAAGAAAACGAGAAATTGCTTCTCCGAAAGACGCTATTAAAATACACTCGATACTGCATAACCGATTATCAGCGCCGATTTTTAAGGAAATACTGCGTTATGCGTTGTTTGATTCCAAACTATCGTCCGAAAGAGAGGTTTTTGAAAATGTTAAAGAGGTTTGTTTTTCCACGGAAAACGTTAACAGACCTTGCGTATGCGGAAACATAGCATTTATTCCATGCAGCTGGTGGCGTTTAAGTTTATGTTTTCCATGTTTTTACGACACATACCATCCTGCAACTTGTACTCGTAATGTCGAAAGTGACGATTAATTGTACATCTTTCGAAAGCCGTCTGTGCCGGTCAAAACTCGGAGATAACAAAGTCGTTTCGGGCTCCTTCCAGGTATAAGGGATTTCTCAAATCGCGGACAAGCGTATATTGTTAGTATCACTTTATGCGTTTGGTCGTCTACTAGTCGATAGTCATGAATATTACATTATTTGTGGATTAGATTAGATTAATACTTGTTCCATAGATCATGAATACGACACTTTGTAATTATGTGGAACGTGTAAGGTTAATAAAAGATGTCTGTACAAGATATTACATTACACAAAATATTGCATATTGTGATAATAAAAATCAGTAGACTGCCAAATAACATTGTAAACTTAATAAAAGTTCATCCGATTACATGTATTTTCTCCATTAGATCAATTGTGATATAGATAATAGAGAAAACGACGGTGTTGGAAAAAAAAGTGACGAACGGAACTCGATCCAGCGGCTTGAACGCCAAAGCCTTTCTTTTTTTAACATTTTGTTCGTTGAATTTGTTCAGGGCGGACGTCCGATGTCACCTATTCAGTTTGTTCGATGATCCGTTCGCTCAGGTTTTTTATTATAAAGGGTAGCTAACGCTCTGACCGAACACACTTTTTTTATCTCATTTTGTTCGCTTTTGTTCGTTGTATCTGCTCGGGGCGGACGTCGTAAGTCATCCGATTAAGTTCGTTGATGATCGATTAACTGAGGGTTTTTTTTTTTTTTATTACAGATGGTACGTAACCCTCTGACCGAACACGCCGAGCTACCATGCCGGCGCCCCTGGGCTGCAGCCGCTTCACGGTTAAAATGGCCACGCACAGATGTATATCTATTCGACGAGCGAAATTATGTTGCGATTTTCTCAGTAGCGCTTGAGAAGTACGCGCTACTGCTTACACATTTTGTTGTCCTCGTGGAGTGCTACGAGTGTACGAAGTTTGCGGTAAATCCGCGTTCCAAACGTCGTGGCCTCCCCTTGTAAGACATTTCATACAGTGGCAGCCCATCTCAGATAATACTGTCCTGCTGAGCGGTGACTGAACACAGCCGAGTGTTTCACGGGTTTACTTCTTTCCGAGCAGAGAATGCAGTGGCGTAGCGGAGCTATAATACGTGACTACACCGGTGCGTCCTGTTCGTCAGTGTGGCACGCAGTGACTGTCGTTTTTTGTGGTTCCGTAGTGAGCTGCCGAACACGCTCTGACACCCCGTGCTTCAGGTGAGATCACATTCCTTCCCCACAAACATCCACACTGTCGCCATGTAGGGTGTCCGGACATTTGCCACGCCGGACATTAGCCACGATTTTAGCTGCTCCGAAGGGTTGGGTCGCTTGTCTCCCCCTCCCCCTCCCCCTCCCCCTCCTCCTCCTCCTTTCCGCTGGTTTACTTAACAGAGGACCAGAATCTCTATGGAATTTTCTCCACATTTATAGAGAGAGTTTCGTTGTGGAAACTATTAAATGCATCTCGCACTGAAATCCGCACCAAATTTCGAGTCACAGTAAAACTTCGCCAATCTTGGAGATTTTGCGCTCGTCTAAATTACACGTGCCTTTTTCGGTGCTCCTGCAGCAGCTTTCTGTCGTGTTTTGTGTACCGTGGGGGATCAGTTCCGTCTTTGTTATTAATTTATTTGGTGTGAATCTCTCGAGTGCTGTTGATACTATTTCTTTGAACTTAAGCCACATATGGTCTTCGCCTACATAGTTAGAAAGACGTCAACCGAAGTTTTAGTTGCTTTTATAAATATATATATATCGCGTTTAGTTTTGGTGAATTTCTTTGTTACGGAATTGAGCCTTGCTCGACTGTGTGTTCACTAATTGCTGTACCCGTCGCGATGCTACGGATTATTTGTGGCTAAGAGGCCAAGTGTGTTTTCGTAACCATTTACAATTTGAATGGCCTCATGAACTAATTGTTCAAAATAATTTTATAACAAGCATTTAGAACAACAATGGAAGTTGTTTCCTATCTACAGTAGGGTCTGAAAATGTATTTTTGTCAACATATGGAAGGAAGATTGAAGTCACTGCCAACTATAGTTGTATCAGTAGGGTACCTATTTGCGAGAGACTCGAGTTTTCTTTGAAATGTTCAGCAACTGTTTCATCTGACACCGGCGGTTGGCAAAAGGAGCCAGTATGGACAGAGTTACTAATCTATCGTTGTCGAATATAACCTAAGTCACAGGAACTACCTGCTTCAATGTAGCTTGTGAGCTGGAGCACACATTACATTATTTTTCCTTGAGTTGTGCTTCTTGTTTCTGTTGTAGTGGAGATCATTACAATTACGGCTTTTCCTCCAAAACCTAGGACGCTTATTCTGTGACCCTGTAAATACCAGAGCTGAACAATGTAGAACAACAACGTATGGTACAAGCAGAAATAAGGAAATGAAGTAACACAGAATGTTATAACACATTAAAATTGTACGTCGACTTTAGATGACATGTCAGTCATAGATGTGCTTATCTCTGTTTATGAACGTACTTACAGTCATGTTTTGAACACTGTCCCGCTACACTTTATTAACTAATGTTTCGTCCCAAGGGATATCGGATTTTAGAGTAAATTAATATGGAGTATGTCGTCCTTTTCAAACATTCACATACCCATTTCTTCTTTCCTTATTGTCTTTTGGGCATGCAGTTGTAGCAATTAAAGTAGGCACAAATGCAGCGATCAAAAAGAAATGGTTAGCGTACATTCGCATTCGGTTTACAGCATTCCTTTCTTGTTGCTCCCATGGTGATGGACTGTTTCTATCGCAATCAGTAAGCGTGAAAGGAAGCTACCGTACAGACAGAGGGATCTATATTCATACTTGGCAGAACTAATTACATACTGACGTAATCGTCGGAATTGCTTTCGTTTCGCAAAAGATACAAATATTTCGATTTCGGAAAAGAAGCTCTGTATTTGGCCAAGATGTCGAAGAAGAAGGTCCCTTACGTACTGGTTGTATCGAGTAAGATGTGGAGACGGCGGTTTGAAAGCGGAGAGAAGAAGTACGAGGAAGGGCGTCCCTTACCTGAGGGATCGCTACTCAAGCTACCTGGCGAAGGGGCAAGTGTGGCAAATGTCCGCCGTGGCAAATGTCCAGCATTCGCTGTGTAGGGTGGTTGGACGTGACAACTGGGGCGGTGGTGAGGGCTCGCGAGGACCGAATGGGGAGTGGAACAGCGGCCGATGACAGATCCCTGCTTGCACCCCCGTATTCACTTTGTGTGTGACTGCGAACACTGGCCGAAAAACCGGTCGCACCGTGCAAACCTGCACCCGGAGCTGAAGACACTGTGGTCAGTTGAACGGCAAAGTGATCTTCTGGAGTGGTGTGACGACCTTCCGGGTGCAGCACATCTCCAGACATCGGTTCGGGATACTGGACAGGCGCCGACAGAGGTGACATCGGAGGTGGTGATGGCGGCAGTGGTGGGGCGTCGATGTAATTGATCATAATACTCTGTTGCAGAAGCTAGGTAATTATGGAATAAGAGTCCTGCCAAACAAGTGGATACATTCCTACCTTCATGACCGTCAACAGATGACTCAAATAAAATAAAAAGACATAAAAACACAAAAAATTGTAATTTTTACAGTAATGCGCAAAACATTACATATGGAGTTCCTCAAGGGTCAGTCCTTGGGCCAATTCTTTTCATTTTTTATGTTAATGATTTGTCAGAAAAGATAACTAAAGGGACAACAGTACTTTTTGCAGATGACACAAATCTCCTAATCAAATCACGTGATGAGGAAAGCCTACAAAAAACAGCTACAGGTATAATACAAAATTTGACACAATGGTTCAGAACAAACAAGCTAATAATAAATAATGAAAAAACCGTGACAGTCAATTTCCACAATTCACAGAAACTACATCCTGCAAGACCAATCTTTAAAATTGATGGAAAAACTGTCTCATCTGTGACACAAAATTTTTAGGTATACATATCCAGCAAAACCTAAAATGGGAGACATCTTAACCATGTTAATAAAAAGCTAAACACACTTACGTATGCAGTAAGAATCCTTGCACAAAATACAAGCCGTGCGTCTGTGATCACAATGTACCATGGCAGTATTCAGTCACTGCTGATGTACAGCATTATCTTTTGGGGGAACTCCGTAGGTACAAATAAAACATTTAGGCTACAGAAAAAGATTGTTAGAATAATAAACCATGCTATGTACAGAGGCTACTGTAGACCAATATTTAAAAATCTCAGTATACTGCCTTTTCCTTGTTTATATATGTATGAAATGTTAAATTTCACAAAAGGAAGTATTTTAAAAGATGGAAATATCTTCAAGTATAACTGTGATTACCACCCTCATTGTACTTACTAGGCAGAAGCATTACGCGCATGTCACTACAGTATAAACATTTGTAAGAGAGGAGTGTATCATACTGGCATAATGCTGTACAATCACATGCCATCCTATTTGAAACAGATGCAAAATTTACAAAAGTTTAAAAACTTGGAAACAGAATAGAAGCAGTGGTCAAGCAAGTACTCCTTCAGTTTCACTTTAGAGTACCAGAAAAGTGTAGTGTAGCTGCTCAAATATTCTTAATAAGTCTATCATTTTATTTCATTATATTAAATTTGTCACCAATATTCAACAAGTATTAAATAATTTTTAATTGTTTATCCTTTCAAAATAACAATGTGTATGATGTTGTATATACTGTACCAACCTGAGTTGCCCTACATCGTTTGTATTTCTTTATTGGTCCTGTAAATAGTGTTCAGGTACATATTTTGCACAAATACAAATACCTCCGTGTGCACCACAGTGGGTGGCGTTGTCTGCAGTGGGCAGAGAGAGACAGCTGCGTCCGTGAACGAACATTCGTACATCATATCCAGACACCTGCGGCGAACCGAATTACCAGACCCTGGCCCTAGTGCGCGAACGTATCAGAGACACACTCCGCCATCTCGACTCTGTAGGGCGCAAACGTTTTGCCCTACATCTAGAATTGGCGCCCCTGCGCTCTCCTGTCACCTGGGAATGAGTTGAACATTCGTCATTTGGCCTCACGGGGAAGAGAAGCTCCAGCTGTTCTTACAACATCTGAACTCTACCCACCCCCAAATTCAGTTCACCACGGAGGTGGAGAAAACCGGGCAGCTACCATTCTCGGATGTTCTGGTACGGAAAAAGCCCAATGGAACACTGGGACACAGCGTCTACCGGAAGACAACCCAAATGGATCTGTACCTTCATGCCTCCAGCTGTCATCACCCGTCACAAAGGGAAGGAGTACTAAATACATTGGTTCATGGAGCTCGTGTGATCTCCAACGAAGAAAGCTTAAAACCGGATCTAGACCACCTCGAGGATGTGTTCCAGAAGAACGGCTATAGTGACCACCAAATTCGACGCGCCTTCGAGCAGAAGACCACACCACAGCCGACACCTGATGACGATCCACCGAAAGCGACAGCCTACATACCGTACGTGGGCAGCGTATCTGGAAAAATAGGCAGGATTATAGGACGTCATAACATCAAAAGCGTCTACCGCCCGCCGCCAAAGATCGAGTCCCTTGTAGGGACAGTGAAGGACGATTTAGGACTCCGAAAATCTGGAGTTTACTTCATACCATGCGAGTGTGGGAAAGCATATGTGGAGCAAACCATCGAGGAAAGGTATACTGAACACAAACGGCACACCGATCTCCGACAGCCTACAAAATCTGCAATCGCAGAACATTGCATCGAGACAAATCATCGTACGAAATACAAGAACACAGAAGTGCTGCACAACACATCCTGCTTTTGGGACTGTGTATACAAGGAATCAATTGAAATCCGGCTGAAAGAGAACCTTATTAACAAGGACAAAGGGTTTCAACTCACCCAAGCGTGGAATCCAGCAATAAAAGTTCTGCAGGAGCAGCGGAAACGGGGCACCACACCCGCCAAAGGCGGCGTGCGTACTGACGCCCATCAGCCATCTCGTCAGCGCGAGCTACCCCCACCACCACGGCATCCACATTCCTCGATCCATACGAGGAGTCAGTGGAGGGGAGAGGCGACAGGTATATATATATATATATATATATATATACATATATACCACACCACCCGCCGGCGTAGGACGTCAGTCAAGAGGAGGAGTAACCTGATGATGATGGCACATTGCGCCGTCGAAAATTCGTTCTACGACGACCAGTCAACCCGGCTGCATGCCCAAGAGACCTTCGAGTATTCTGCAGCAGAATCACAGACACACTCGTACGCACAACACAGCTTATTTTGTTGGTTTTGCTGCTGCAGGCCGTCAGAACCTCGGACGATTTAAGAAAAATGTCGACAGCTTTTGTAACGGCTCCGTGCTCCCGGAGCTGTTTCCTTACAGAAACTCTGTAGAAGAGTTCATCTTGTGGCTGAAACTTGTCTTGCTTGGTGGAAGAAATTGTTGTTGTTGGTAAAACAAATTGGCCACAGTAGATGCAATAGTGGTCTATGACCGTATAACAATTCTGTCAGTGAAGTCCCATCTTGCGGAAAGGAATGCTAGGAAGACAAAAAAAACCTGTGAAGCTTGCTCCCATGTGCGAGAGGAATGCACCTTCTTTGTGTAGCTTTAAAATGTTCAAACAAACCGCTCTGCTTCACTGTTAGACTGAGGGTTAAAAGGCGCAGTTGTCACATAGCGTATGTCCCCTATCCTGTTCAACTTTGCCCTCGAGAAGATTGTACGTGGGACCTTCCAAGAGAGCGAAGGGATTGAAATCGAAGGAAAGAGACTGGCATACTTAGCCTATGCAGATGACATCTGTTTACTCTCTAGGTCGGAAGAGGAGTTGGAGCAAATGACCAAAGCACTAAGGGAGGCTGCCAGTAAATTTGGGCTAAACATAAACGAAGCCAAGACAGAGTACCTCGTTATGACGCGTGGTCAAAGTCAGACTGCTGACCATCTACAATCACCGCACGTTGGGGACCATTCCTACAAGAGAGTGCAAGACTTCAAATAGCTAGGGGCACTTTTCACTGAGAACTCGTCATGTGAAGCAGAGGTCAATGCCAGAATACAAGCAGGAAGCCGCTTACCACAGCCTAGCACAACTGCTTCGGTCCAAATATCTCTCCAGATAGTTCAAGATTCGACTGTACAAAACCCTGATCGAGCCTGTTGTTCTATATGGCTGTGAGACATGGAGTATCCGAAAACAGGACTTCCATAAGCTCCTCGTTTTTGAGAGGAAAGTGCTTCGGAAGATCTCCGGTCCGGTTCTGGATGCAGATACAGGGGAATGCAGGATCACATGCAACCGAGAGCTCGAGGAACTATACCAGCAGCCCAACATAGCAGGAGCTGTCAAAGCCAAACGAATGCAGTGGGCCGGCCATGTGTCACGGATGCAGGATGACAGATGGCCTCAGAAGCACCTGGATTTCACACCTACAGGAAAGAGACCGCCAGGGAGACCCGAGAAGCGTTGGAGGGATGGACTCCATGAAGATTTAAACCGAGTGTCTATAGATGTGGACGGATGGCGGATAGCAGCAATGGACCGAGTACAGTGGAGGAGGAAACTTGTAGATGCGTGCGGTCCACTGGGCCTGATCATGTAGTAGTAGTAGTAGTCGTATTGGCAGCACAAAATTTTCAGAAATCAGCTGATGTGAGTTGTGGTCCTTTTACGAGATAATGACCTCTGGAAGACCTTCAAGACAAAAACTGGAAGACAAATCCGATACAGTGCTTTCAGTAGTGGTGGATGTACGATGACAACAAAAGGAAACTTACTCTAAGTATCCACCATTAATAACCATTGCTTGCTCCAGAACAGGCCCACGAGATCAATACAAATGCACTGCCTAGAAGGTGTCGTGGTGGAGCTGACTGATGCTCTGCATAAGACTCGCAACGAGCTGTCATTTGCGCAACCTGTTCACCTGTTCTCTGCTGAGTACAATGAAGTCTGGATAGTTTCTTTCTGTGAACTACACCCCAATGACCTCGATGCTATACAGACAAAATTTCCTGCCGAAGGGAGCGAGGAATCGTCGCACACACTTTGTCATTCTCTGTAGGCGACAGCAGAACATCCAGACGACTTGAAAAGTAGGATACGCCACTGGGTGGGGAATTTCTTTCGAACTACATGGCCACAAATGGTGCACATATTGCAAAACAACCTGAAGTGCTGACCCATAAATGAGACGAGAAGTCAGCATTTGAGTGTCGAACAGTTGGCCTGTACAACAACTCATACTGATAATTACACAATCTCAGAGCCCAACTCAGCAGTTTTTGCGCTGTCCGGGGTGGGACGAGCGTGGCATTGTCGAACGAGGCCATCGAACAATGACGATGTGTCAGCAAATAGAACTTCTGATTGTACAAATATCGGTGGTATTTTATAATACCGTAGATAATGGCAAGTGCATCTTTTTCTAGCTGACTATAGTTACACTGCACTCTGTTAACAGTTTTCGAGGCAAAATCAATAGGTCTATCAGAAGAACAAATTTTACGGGAGAGCAGAACTCCAGTCCATAAGAAGATGCATCAACAGCTAACACAATGGACTTAGCTGGATCAAAATGAATCAGACATTGACAACTTAATGATCTTCATCATCATCATCATCAGTGTTCTGCCTAAAGGCAGGTTTCCACATGGTCGTTCTCCAGGCTGTCCGGTCTTCTGCCATCCTCTTCAGGTCTGCATAATTTCCTCTTCCCTTTATGTCGTCTATCGTCTTGTATCTCCTTCTTCCTCTCAGTCTTCTCCCACAAACCAATCCTGCCAAAGCATCTGCTAGCAAGCACTCCCTTCTCAATGAATGTCCCAACCAGTTCTTACAACCTTCAGCAGACATCTTCTCTCACCAACCCTTTCCAATACCTTTTCATTACTCACTCTTTCCATCCAGCTTATTCTCTCCATTCTCCTCCACATCCACATCTCAAATGCTCCTAACCTTTTTTCATCCTCCCGTCTCAGCGTCCATGTTTCTGCCCCATATCGTGCCACACTCCAGACAAAACATTTGCCAAACCTTTTCCTTAGTCCTTTATCTAATTTGCCACATAAGAGTCTCCTCTTTCTGTTGAATGCCTCCTTCGCTATGGCAATTCGAGTTTTCACCTCCTGGTGACATCGCAAGTCTTCAGTTATTGTGCTTCCGAGATATTTAAATTCAGTTACTTGTCTAATGGTAGATTGTCCTCTTTTAATATTGGACAGTCTGCGTCTTGTACTGATGACCATACTCTTTGTTTTTGCTGTGTTTGTTTGCAACCCATATTCCACACAAGCTTCATTCAGATCTTTGAGCGCCGGCCGCGGTGGCCGAGCGGTTCTAGGCGCTCCAGTCCGGAGCCGCGCTGCTGCTACGGTCGCAGGTTCGAATCCTGCCTCGGGCATGGATGTGTGTGATGTCCTTAGGTTAGTTAGGTTTAAGTAGTTCTAAGTCTAGGGGACTGATGACCACAGCAGTTAAGTCCCATAGTGCTCAGAGCCATTTGAACCATTTTTAGATCTTTGAGCATGTTATTCACTGTCTGCTCACTTTCTGCCACTAATACCATGTCACAGCAAATCTTATACATTCTATTCTCTTTCCACCAATACATACATATTCCTCTTTTTCCATCTAAGCTTTTCGCAATAATCTCTTCAAGGTATACGTTAAATGACAGTGGGGAAAGGCAACAACCTTGTCTAACATCTTGTCCAACGCTGCTTCCTCCTGACATTTCATTTCCAATCCTTATACTTACTTTCTAGTGTAAATATAGATTCTGTATCAGTCGTCTCTCTTTCCAATCTACTCCTTTCCTCTTCAAAATATCCATCAGCTTGTTCCACTGTGTCAAAAGCCTTTTCTAAATCTATAGGGGAAAGATATATGGAAAAGGATAGAGAAATCTTTCCTGTTTTTATAGTTCGTAGCAGGCCAATAGCATCTCTTGTTCCTTTTCCTCTTCTAAAACCGAACTGCTCCTCTGCAATCCCTCTATCCAGCTTGCCATATAACCTTCTATTCAGCACTCTCAACAAGACTTTAGCTGCATGAGAAATTAGACTGATGGTCCGGTGCTCTTCACACATTTTAGTGTTTCTCTTTTTCTCTATTGGTACCATAACTGTTGCAGCGAAGTCCTGAGGCCATTCCCCATTATCGTATATCCCGTTACAGAGGTAGACTATTTCTTTTCTTGCCTTGTTTCCCAGACTCTTCAACAGTTCTGCTGGCAAATCATCTATTCCACATGCCTTCCTATTCTTCATCCCCTTCAGAGCCTTTTCTACTTCTGCTTCCAAGATGGTAAATCCCTTTCCATCTTCCAGCACATATTGCTCCTCTTCAACCTTAATTTCGCTTTGCATTTCATCCCCCTTATACAGACATTCAATATATTCTTGCCATCTGTTCAAAACCTCCTGCGGTTCTTCTGCTAGAGTACCATCCGCTCTTTCTATTTCCATGTCTTTTACGTTCAAAAACTATTTCACTAGCCAGTCTATACATCATTTCATGCTTTCCATCTCTCTCCATTTTCTCTATTTCGTCGGATTTCTGTTTCATCCATTTTCTCTTGCTTCTTCAGTTTCTCTTCGTAATTCATTATTCAGTTTCCTGTACCTCTTTTTGCCTTCTTCAGTTTCTACACTTTTCCACTTTCTGCGCTCTTCCATCTTTTTCAACATGTTTTCTGTTATCCATTCTTTCCTGGTGCTTTGGGATACTCTAATTCCTAGTACTTCTTTGGCAGAGTCCATGAGTCCTTCCCTCATTTTTATCCACTTGTCATTAACACTTTCATCAACACTACCTCTTTGCCATTTTTCCATAAATCTGTTCTCCAAATCTGATGACTTTCCTATTTCTTGGAGTCTTTCTGTGTTTAGTCTTTCCTTTGCTTTACCTCTCCAAACTTTTATCAACTTCACTTGTTTTTCTCCCATCACTAGGTTGTGATCTGAATTTATATCCGCTCCTGGATAAGCTTTAGCATTCTTCAAACAGTTCCTAAACCTGTTTTGTATCAGGATGTAGTCCAGCTGATATATTTCCCTATTCAAATTTGATATCCATGTGTAACGTCTCCTTTTGTGGTGTTCAAATAATGTGTTACCCACTGCTAATGAATTTTCTTTACAGAAACTAATTAGTCTTTCACCTCCCATTTCTTATTCCTAATCCAAATTTTCCTACTGTATCTTCATCTCTTCTTTCACCCACCACTGCATTCCAGTCCCCCATGATGATAACGCAGGCATTTCTATTTTCTTTCTCGATGAGTTCTTGTAGTTTCTCATAATATTCTTCCACTTCCACATCTCTGAGCTGGCTGGTTGGCATATATACCTGTATTAATACCAAATCTTTTGAACTACCCTTCAGTTGTATCATCATCAGTAGTCTTCCATCAATATATTGTACCTTCATTACCTTATTTTTCAACTTTTGCCCTATCAATATTCCTACTCTGTTTTCACCACTCTTGATTTCCCCTGAGTAAAAGAGTTTATAATCTCCACATTCTATCTCCCCATTCTCTCCCCATCTCATTTCACACAAACCGAGGGCATCTAATCTGTTCCTTTTCATCTCCTGTTTTGCATTCTCTAGCTTTCCTGCTTGCAGAAGTGTCCTCACATTCCATGTTCCAATCCGTATCTTTCCTCCCTTCACTGTCCCTTTCTTCCATTCAAATATGTCTACTCTCAATCTCCGGGAGATCCGAATGAGGGGAAGTTTTAATTCCGCAATCTTTCACATGGAGAGACATACCATGTACTGCTTGGGAATGACGCATCCTTTAATTGCTGAAAATCAGTCTGGCATTCTTTGCACCGCACAGAAGAACATTTTTCCGACCTACCATTGTGTGGTGCAGCAATTTTCACAGTGTTAGGAATAACTTTTATATAACAGGTCAGCTTCCCCACGACTGATTGGAGCCCCTAAATGTTACTGGACGCCAGAAGATCTCTAAGCGCAGTGAGGTGTGATGTAGGGTGAATACCCTGTGCATTAATTACGTGACCTTTGTAGTTCAGTTCTTCCTCCAAGAAGGAGCACTTTTCTTTGTTGCACCACAGAAAGAACCTGAAATGAGCACCCTAAATTTACTAAATATTCGACAAGCATACTACTCACAATTACAACGTTGTCCATATAGTTTGTACAAGAAGGGACTTTTGCTGTTAACTGTTCCAGAAAACACTGAAAAATTGCAGAAGCTGAAGTGCTTTGAAATGGTAGTCTTTGGAACTGGAACAAAGCTAAGTGAGTGTTAGTCATTCATTTACCACTGGACGAGCAGTCCAGGCAATAGTATGTATCTGCTCTGTCCCTGTCTGTCAATGACTTCCTCCATATGAGAAAGAGGAAAAGAATCCGTGACAGTTTGTGGATTTACTGACTCTTTACACAGATATAAACCACCTGATGGCTTCTTTAGAATGATGAATGGTGAAGCCCATTAACTTGCAGAAACGGTTTCTGTGTTTCCATCTTTGCAGTTACTGAGCAACTCACTCAAGTACTGCACGGGGGACAAGCCGTGCGCGAAGAAATCGTGGCTGCGTGTCCCTCAGTGTAATGTCTTTAGCTCTTCCTAAGCCTGGTTCAATCAGTTTTTCATACTTACTACAAAAGTCAGTAACACTAGTGTGAGGCATCGAAACACCGATATGTAAAACATACAGGTCGGACAAATCAAATGCGAGGGCTGTTCGGTAAATAATGGAACGAATTTTTTTTCTCAACAAATTTTGTTTGAAAAAATGTGAAACTATAGGGGCTGAAGCAGGATTAGTCCACAAAGTTCCAATACGTGGGAGCACTATACGTAGCCTTCAAATTGGTGTACATAAGGAGGTGGGTTCCAAACAGAGAGCTGTCATTGGGTTCCTTTTGGCAGAAAACGAGAGCGTCACAGATATTCATAGGCATCTGCAGAATGTATGCGAAGACCTGGCAGTGGGCAAAACCGTACCGAGTCACCGGATGAAGCATCTGTCATCACTGCAACGACGTCACACTGAGCCAACTAGCAGCCGACCGGCTGCAGTCAGCTGTGCTACGCTCAGGAGACTAAAGAAATGATTTCAGTGTGTTTGTCAAAACAGATGCAAACAAACTCCTCCTTCTCCATAACGACACAAAGGCTGTCACAATTCTTGCTCATCTGACCTAAAGCCCGGACCTCGCACCTTCCGACTTCTATGTGTTTGGCCCAATGATGCAGTACCTGGACGTCGGGGAGGATACTGACGGAGCGAGACGTGGGCTCCAGGGCCACTAAAACAGCCATTCGACATGGGTGTACAGGCCTTTTCAGTAAGGTGACACCATCACATTGTATGGAAAGCGTTTGACTCTGTGCCCAACTGCAGACTCCTAACTAAGGTACGAGCATATGGGAGTAGTTCCCAAGTATGTGAGTGGCTCGAAGACTTCTTAAGTAATAGAACCCAGTACGTTCTCCTCGATGGTGAGTGTTCATCGGAGGTGAGGGTATCATCTGAAGTGCCCCAGGGAAGTGTGGTAGGTCCACTGTTGTTTTCTATCTACATAAATGATCTTTTGGATAGGCCGGATTGCAATGTGCGGCTGTTTGCTGATGATGCTGTGGTGTACGGGAAGGTGTCGTCATTGAGTAACTGTAGGAGGATACGAGATGACTTGGACAGGATTTGTGATTGGTGTAAAGAATGGCAGCTAACTCTAAATGTAGATAAATGTAAATTAATGCAGATGAATAGGAAAAAGAATCCCGTAATGTTTGAATACTCCATTAGTAGTGTAGCGCTTGACAGTCACGTCGATTAAATATTTGGGCGTAATATAGCAGAGCGATATGAATTGGGACAAGCATGTAGTGGCAGTTGTGGGGAAAGCGGATAGTCGTCTTCGGTTCATTGGTAGAATTTTGGGAAGATGTGGTTCATCTGTAAAGGAGACCGCTTATAAAACACTAATACGACCTATTCTTGAGTACTGCTCAAGCGTTTGGGATCCCTATCAGGTCGGATTGAGGGAGGACATAGAAGCAATTCAGAGGCGGGCTGCTAGATTTATTGCTGGTAGGTTTGATTATCACGCAAGTGTTACGGAAATGCTTCAGGACTCGAGTGGGAGTCTCTAGAGGAAAGGAGGCGTTATTTTCGTGAATCGGTACTTTAGAGAACCAGCATTTGAGGCTGACTGCAGTACAATTTTACTGCCGCCAACTTCCATTTCGCGGAAAGACCACAAAGATAAGACAAGAGAGTTTAGGGCTCGTTCAGAGGCATATAGGCAGTCATTTCTCCCTCGTTCTGTTTGGGAGTGGAACAGGGAGAGAAGATGCTAGTTGTGGTACGAGGTACCCTCTGCCACGCACCGTATGGTGGATTGCGGAGGATGTATGTAGATGTAGATTATGCTGAAAAATAGGGTTTTGTAACCAAATAAATGGGGAATAATATGGAATTCTGAATAAAACTGTCGTGCTTTCAGAAAATAAATGTGTTGCATTGCTTTTTGAATTCCCCTTGCAAATCTGACCCAAAATTGTTAGCACTGTTTCTAGAATTGAGTACACGAAACAAGACACACTTTGTCACTCTGTGGCGGCGCGGTTCTTTCCGTCCCTTTACAACGAACCTGCACCTGCCTGTGAACATTGTCTCAGCATATCATCAGTAGGGAAGCCGAGCGAAACCTACTGTACTTCGACGTGAACCAGGCTGCAATTAGTCACTAATCTACGTTTCAGAAGAAAGTTTTCACTCGAAATTAAAGGTTGAAAATTTTGTCCTCAATTAATATATTCTGAAACTTAGGTGAACAAGTATCACTGCCAAGCCCGTGCTAGTCTTAACACAGTCACTCACAATCCCTTTGACTCACGTTAGCAAGTTTATGGTGTTGGATTTCCAGAAAACGTAATAGCTACAAGAATACTGATTGCATTTGGTACTAACAGACTTAATATTTGGCGAGCATTCTCAATCAAAAACAGTCACAGTTTTTAGCCACCGACCTGCTCAATACGCCACGCAGAATATGTCTTTTCTCGTCACACAATTCACTTAAAAATGCCGTAATTTCTACACGCCAATCGGAATAATTTTGCCGTCACTTTACAATACTTTTGATGTATGAAACACTGCTAGATCCGGCAACTTATCGTTTCCATCGGAACTACTACTACACACGTCCGATCTGTTTCATGGCTAGGCTCCCACTCTTCTTTAGAACACTCTTTAAGTCTTCTCTACCAGCAGAGAAAGGCGCGCGAGGAATATTGCTTTACCATTGGTCAGTTTACTCAACAGCCAATAACAAAACAACGTTCTCCCGCGTCAATCTGCGCTTTTCATCAATAACCAATCGCAAAATAGTAAACATAACGATTGCACTTTTTACCGACGTAATTATCTAATATCCTGAAGTTTTACTTATACATAAAATTATTTACTATTGTTATTTATATCTGAATTAACTTTCCCTTTACCATAAACTTACTTTACAAATCTATTCTACAAAAATCCCCTTTGTCCATATCCATACTTCTTCGAAATGTTCCCACACTGAATCCTACTACGTAGCTCGTTAAACAATTATCTTCATATTAACCTTAAACCACACTCACGCGTCATTCATACTGCTAAAACACATTTATAATATTTTAGATACACAAAAAGACATAATAACACTTTATGAAAATACTAGAACAGTTTATGAAAAACATTCTACTACTTTAGTGCACTCTAGTGGGCACAATCGAAACTAAATAAGTCCAATTTCAAATGTGGGCACTTTGTAGCTATGTTAATGGAAGTACTAAAGTAGAGCTCTAACTTATTTTCAGAGTGGCACATTTACGAAAGCAAAAGCCAATTAACTTAACTGAGGTTGGGAGATGAGTTGGATCCTCGTGCCTGACTAAAGATGTAAACATAATTATGCTTCAGACCAATTCACAATGTTATTATGATTTGTCAAATGATTCACAGCAGCTGTAATAGCAATGACTATGTAACCAAAACCCATAGACTGCATGTCTCAGTACTGGCTTGGCATCTCTCAATCACGGTTGTGATCAAATTTCTAATCTTTCAACAATTAACACATTTCTTACTTTGTTATGAAATTTTGTTGGAAACTGTAACTACATATTAAACAAACTTCTTGTGACAAATTACTTAAAATCTTAGTCCAAAATTTTCAACGTTATATTCTTTTACAAATATGCAGTCTTTTCATATGATGTACGTATAAAATTTTTGACTTTTCTTGAAATTTGTTAAATGTTAACGATCCAAATGTTTTCAATGACTTAATACACATGGCAAAAATGAATTTTCTGTTCCAGTTGATATTATTTTGTGTGACAGTTTATGGTGAATTAAAAGTGTACATGATGCAAATGGAGGACTGCCCCAAACATCTGTGTTTTTATAAGACTTTGCTTCAGCATTTATGATAATGAATAATAAAATGAAATAAAATACTCAAATTATTATCAGAAATGTCAACTGTCTACTCACAATTACATACAGGGCGTTTGGAAATTCCTATTGCAAACTTCTACATTTTTAGAGGAGAATGAGTACATAATATTTTGAACAGGAACATATGTCCAGAAATGTACTGTTTCTGTTCCATCACAGTTTCAGTTCAGATGTTTAACTCATCCACTTCTGCTTGAGGAAATGAATCAAGCTCCGTGCAGTAGAATTATTAGATAACATTTCGAAAGCAAACATAAGTGATAAATGGATGTTTCATTAAGCATATTTCTCTGTATTAACACTTAAACATTACATTCTGTATGTACAGTGTACTGGGTTCACTTTTGTTTTGGAGTAAACATGTAATGCGCGGGTGCTTGTAGCGGCACCACCGTTTAGGATAGGGGAAGTTAGTTGTGTGATATTCTGAGCACACGTTACAGCCAGGTGCGAGCCGGATTGCAGTGGGTTACACATACCAGCAGTTGCGAAGGCAAACAGAGGCCGCAGGGGCACAGAAGTACCGGAGAAGGCACACCCAGCAGTTTGCATGGCGCGTGTCACAGGCAGAATGGGGCCACTGGCCAACCTAGCGAGTTACGAATACGTGATGTGGAGCAGCGCACTTGGCAAAACAGAGGTGCACAGCCAAGTATAAATAGGTGCCATTTTCTAACGAGAGTCATTCGAGTGTGGCAGCTCCGCTGGACGGCGGGGCGTGTGACACCATCAGGCCACACACAGCAACAGATGGGACGCCAACGTCCCAGTCCACGGCAGGTCGTCGGTTCGACCCTCTGAGGCCGAAGCGGGGCCAACAGCCAGCCAGCGGCAGGCCACTCTTCCGCTCGCTGCCGCGGGCAGTCGCCTCGGCTCCCGACTGTAACTGGGGTTTCTCTTTTGATGCTAGTCAGTTGTCAGGATGCAGATTACTGCAAAGGGCATTTGATACTAAAACATTATGTCAGGGTGAGAAACACTAAATAAATTACTTTTTCTCTCTTAACAACATGTGGGCAGGGTGGGTTCTTCCTTGGCTCCGGTATGAGGTACATAAGATAACTGTTATTGAAAGTTTTGTACAATGGTTTCCTTACTGGACTGTTCTGGCTGGGAGAGCGGCAGCTGTGTCGTTTGCGAAGCCTTCTGCTGCGGCAGCGGCGGCGTCTGATTACGCCGGCGGTGTGCATCTCGTGTCACTGTCATGCCCAGTTGACTGGACACACGCAGTGCGAGGTGGCCCGGTTAATTATTGAGAACGAAGTCGTGAAACGGATGGGGATACGTCGGATGTGGCGTCCCAGTGTTTCTCTTCTCTAAGCGGCAGCGTGTGCTGTGCATCGGCCAGCGGAGCGGCGCGGCGAGGGAAGGCCAGTGTCCCGGACTCGAACAACGGACTGCGGCTTGCCAGTCTTCGCCTGTCAGATCTTCATCCCAGCTCTAGGGTTACTGATTTTTACTTACCCGGGTGACTCGTGAGGATGGGAAGGAGATGGCCTCACATCAGCAGTCTTCAAATACCTTCTAACTTCTGTCTTTTGGCGGCGAGGCTACTGCTTGCTATTCCATTACAGCGGCGGACTCGGTGCTTCTGTGTACGAAGTAGTCTCTTCCTGCACGACGGTCTTCAGCTCCGAAACTGAACTGAAAACTACTACTCTGTCGGGCCCACTGCGTCTCGCGGATTTATTCACTTCAGTTCACTGGAGGCGAACGACTTCACGGTCATTGCGTCTTCTGTCATGTTGAAAAGCTTCTCGAAGAATCTTCTTAACGCTGGTCATTGGCTCTCGGAATGTAGGCGAGGGCCTTTGATCACATGTGACAACTGAGAAACACCTGAGCCGGTCGGGCGATGCCCTGAAGGCTGAATCGACAGGGAGGAGGCTGATGGCTTCTCTTGAACGTGCTGACTTGCAAGCGCCGGCCGTTGCCACTGCCGCTCTGCCCGCTGTTTGCCAGTGTGTAATTCTTCTAAACTAAGTTTTTCATTTAATTTCTAATTTCTACTTCACTTCACATTCATTTCACTAATTTATTTACCTATCCTAAGTACCCCCCCCCCCGCCTCCCCCCATGAACCATGGACCTTGCCGTTGGTGGGGAGGCTTGCGTGCCTCAGCGATACAGATGGCCGTACCGTAGGTGCAACCACAACGGAGGGGTATCTGTTGAGAGGCCAGACAAACATCTGGTTCCTGAAGAGGGGCAGCAGCCTTTTCAGTAGTTGCAGGGGCAACAGTCTGGATGATTGACTGATCTGGCCTTGTAACAATAACCAAAACGGCCTTGCTGTGCTGGTACTGCGAACGGCTGAAAGCAAGGGGAAACTACAGCCGTAATTTTTCCCGAGGACATGCAGCTTTACTGTATGATTAAATGATGATGGCGTCCTCTTGGGTAAAATATTCCGGAGGTAAAATAGTCCCCCATTCGGATCTCCGGGCGGGGACTACTCAAGAGGTCGTCGTTATCAGGAGAAAGAAAACTGGCGTTCTACACATCGGAGCGTGGAATGTCAGATCCCTTAATCGGGCAGGTAGGTTAGAAAATTTAAAAAGGGAAATGGATAGGTTAAAGCTAGATATAGTGGGAATTAGTGAAGTTCGGTGGCAGGAGGAACAAGACTTTTGGTCAGGTGATTACAGGGTTATAAATACAAAATCAAATAGGGGTAATGCAGGAGTAGGTTTAATAATGAATAAAAAGTAGGAGTGCGGGCTAGCTACTACAAACAGCATAGTGAACGCATTATTGTGGCCAAGATAGACACAAAGCCCATGCCTACTACAGTAGTACAAGTTTATATGCCAACTAGCTCTGCAGATGATGAAGAAATATATGAAATGTATGACGAGATAAAAGAAATTATTCAGGTAGTGAAGGGAGACGAAAATTTAATAGTCATGCGTGACTGGAATTCGTCAGTAGGAAAAGGGAGAGAAGGAAACATAGTAGGTGAAATGGATTGGGGGGAAGAAATGAAAGAGGAGGCCGCCTTGTAGAATTTTGCACAGAGCATGACTTAATCATAGCTAACACTTGGTTCAAGAATCATAAAAGAAGGTTGTATACATGGAAGAATCCTGGAGATACTAAAAGGTATCAGATAGATTATATAATGGTAAGACAGAGATTTAGGAACCAGGTTTTAAATTGTAAGACATTTCCAGGGGCAGATGTGGATTCTGACCACAATCTATTGGTTATGATCTGCAGATTGAAACTGAAGAAACTGCAAAAAGGTGGGAATTTAAGGAGATGGGACCTGGATAAACTGAAAGAACCAGAGGTTATAGAGAGTTTCAGGGAGAGCATAAGGGAACAATTGACAGGAATGGGGGAAAGAAATACAGTAGAAGAAGAATGGGTAGCTCTGAGGGATGAAGTAGTGAAGGCAGCAGAGGATCAAGTAGGTAAAAAGACGAGGGCTAATAGAAATCCTTGGGTAACAGAAGAAATATTGAAATTAATTGATGAAAGGAGAAAATATAAAAATGCAGTAAATGAAGCAGGCAAAAAAGAATACAAACGTCTCAAAAAAGAGAAACACTTGCACGAATATCAAGAGCTTTGATGGAAACCCAGTTCTAACGTATGCAAAGAAGTGAAAGCAAAAAGGTGGAAGGAGTATATAGAGGGTCTATACAGGGGTGATGTTCTTGAGGACAATATTATGGAAATGGAAGAGGATGTAGATGAAGATGAAATGGGAGATAGGTCTTTCAATGCTCTGTCAAACTCTTCACGCAGTATCCTGAGTCGAAACAAGGCCCCGGGAGTAGACAACATTCCATTAGAACTACTGACGGCCTTGGGAGAGCCAGTCTTGACGAAACTCATTCATCTTGCTCACTAGATGGTAGAGACAGGCGAAGTACCCTCAGACTTCAAGAAGAATATAATAATTCCAATCCCAAAGAAAGCAGGTGTTGACAGATGTGAAAATTACCGAACCATCAGTTTAATAAGTCACAGCTGCAAAACACTAACGCGAATTCTGTACAGTCAAATGGAAAAACTGGTAGAAGCCAACCTCGGGGAAGGTCAGTTTGGATTCCGTAGAAATCTTGGAACACGTGAGGCAATACTGACCCTACGACTTATCTGAGAAAATAGATTAAGGAAAGGCAAACCTACGTTTGTAGCATTTGTAGACTTAGAGAAAGCTTTTGACAATGTTGACTGGAATACTCTCTTTCAAAATCTGAAGGTGGCAGGGGTAAAATACAGGGAGCGAAAGGCTATTTACAATTTGTATAGAAATCAGATGGTAGTTATAAGAGTCGAGGGGCATGAAAGGGAAGCAGTGGTTGGGAAGGGAGTGAGACAGGGTTGTAGCCTCTCCCCGATGTTATTCAATCTGTATATTGAGCAAGCAATAAAGGAAAAAAAAGAAAAATTCGGAGAAGGAATTAAAATCCATGGAGAAGAAATAAAAACTTTAAGGTTCGCCGATGACATTGCTGTCTCTGACAGAATTACAAAGGACGTGGAAGAGCAGCTGAACGAAATGGACAGTGTCTTGAAAGGAGGCTGTAAGATGAACATCAACAAAAGCATCTTAGCACTAATTAACAGATTTATGTGAGATCATAAAGAATGCTTCCGTCTAGTAGCCGTTCTGGGTAGTTAATGCTATTTCCAGTTCTCACAGGTCTCACATGACTGATCAGACTAAGTAAAATAAGTATGAAATAACTTACAAAAAGCTTCCCGTCCACGTGCCCCACTTCTTAGATGATGTTCCTGTCAACCACTACTAATCAGTAGCTTTTTAACACTAATGAACACATTTATGAGAGATCATACACAATGCTTCTGTCTACTATTCATTCTTCGTAGTTAATGTTGAGATTCAAATTTTACCGCCACATAATATCGCTGGTGTCCACAAATTTTATGTACACAGTTGTCCTAGAAGTGTGTGTTCTCTGAACAAGGAACGCACACAGATAGTGTGCGGTCCTTTTATGGGTAATTTCCAAGAATGATTGCCTACCGAAGTCGCTGGGTCCAAACGATACATGCCGCTGCTGTAGTGACTAACATAAACATACTCATAACGCCCGCCACCGGAGTCGCATGATCGATTTCCGATCGCACGTTCGATATGTACCGTTTGGACACAGCGACTTCGATAGGCAATCATTCTTGGAAATTACCCTTTTATGAACAAAGTTGTTCGTTAAACACGTGTCATTGCCGTAATTTCAAGTACTAATCCTAACAGGTTATGGGCCCAGATCACGCGATCGGTAAAAGCGATACTCTTAGTTTATTCCCACACTTCGTTTATACGAAAACGGAAGTTCGTAAGCTGGAGTCCGTTAACGCGACCAATATAGCGCACGTGCCTGCTGCACACGCAGTTGGAGTGGAAACGTTATCACGCGATAACTGCGACACGTGGAGAATTCAAGTGGAAGCAGTACTCATCAGGACCGACACGTGGGGGTACTTGGTTTGAGCTTCGGAACTTCTGCTATATCCTCTTCCTCTGCATTGAAAGCCACCAAAAACCAGCAGCAGGCCTACATGTCCACAGTGAAAATATCCTGATACGAAGTAAGCATAAACGTAAAAATGGTGCAGATTTAAGAAAGAAAATTGTGGGTGGTATAGTCTATCAGAACATTGGCCTAAGAGAACTTAAAAATTCACCAGACCAGCTACTAATAGACCTAAATGATAATGAAAGAGAAAAGCAACCAGATATACTATGCTTCACTAAACATCATGTCACTTGTGGTATTCGGATGTTGTGCATAGACAGATTCAGTTTAGCATCTCAATATTGCAGATGCAACACGGAGAGGGGCGGAACAATGATTTATGTTAGAAATAATGTAGTATTTAGAACTCTTCGAAGTGCTGCTCAATACAAAATTTGCTTACATCAAGTGTGTGGTATAGAACTGGTAACAAATAGTGTATCAGTAGCCATATTATCAATTTACAGAGCACCTGCAGGGAATCTTGGAATCTTTCTCAAACAGATTGAAGCAATGTTATCAAAATTGTACAGAAAAAACATTTCAGTCATAATGCTAGGCGACTTTAATGTAAATTTCCTGAATGAAAGTTATTACAGAATGGAGCTGGAGCAACCAATGAGCTGTTACAATCTAATGCGAGTAGTTGAATTTCCCACTAGGGTAACTGACCACTGCAGTAAGATGAGGTGTTTGACTGTCAAGCTACTGTGCCTAGACTTATCAACAGTCAGTCAAGTCCTAAATGGGCTGTCAGACCATGATGCTATACTTCTGACAATCCCCCATTTAAATCTTAACAGAAAACCAAAAGCTATCTGGAAAATGTGAGACCAATAAATAAAGAAACAATGGAGACATACAGGCAGAAGCTACAGTTAGTTGACTGTTCTAAAGTATTCAGGTTAGCAGATGTCAACACAAAATTTAATGTATTTATCAATTTAACATCAAATCTTTTTGAGGAGGTGTTTCCAAATAAAAGAGTCAGAGAAAATCAATGTATCTCTGCATTTAAGCCATGGATTACCCAGGGCATCAAAATTTCATGTAAAACAAATAGAGAATTGTATGCCTCAGCCAGACAGTCTATATTGCCCCATCACTGTTAAAGTGTACTCTTAAGATATTAAGGAAGGTGGTCCAGAAATCTAAAGTATGTATCTAAAAAAGGAAATTGACAAATCAAATAACAAAATGAAAACCATATGGAAATATGTTAAAAGCGAGACAGGGAAAAGCCTGTCTGCCAAAAAAGTGATTAGCTTAAGAACTGGGAGCCTTTCGGTGGATGCTCCCGAAATGGTGGCTAATATCTTTAACAATCATTTCCTAACAGTCACCAACCAAATGGGATGCCAGGGTTCTGTAATGAAAGCTACAGAATACTTGCATAACACCTTAACTAACAAAATAGATGAGATGCATCTTCGAAAAACTACAGTGTTAGAACTAGAAAAAATAATTATGTCTTTAAAATGTAAAAATTCTGCTGGAGTTGACAACACTTCCAGCAAGTCACTGAAATACTGTTGTAAAGAAATAAGTACAGTCCTCTGCCATATTAGTAATACGTCATTGGAAGAAGGTGTTTTTCCCGACAGGCTTATAAGACCAATTTATAAAAAGGGAGAAAAGACTGAGGCCACAAACTATCAACCAATTTCATTACTCTCAGTTTTCTCCAAGGTACTAGAGAATTGATGCATAGCAGAAGGTTGAGCATCTTAGTAAATATAACATTCTCAGCAGTAGCCAGTTTGGCTTTCAGAAAGGGGTATCAACCGTAGATGCAATACATGCCTTTGTTGACAGTGTTATGGATGACGGTTGGAATATTTTGTGACCTGTCAAAAGCTTTTGACAGTGTAAGTCACCATATTCTCTTGAGTAAAGCCAAGACCCTAGGAGTGGATGGAACCGTAGGCACGTGGCTTGAATCCTATCTGTGTGGTAGAAAGCAGAAAGTAATCGTGGAAGGACTGCATTGTGGCCAGGTATCTTCAGAATGGGGCTCCATTACTGCAGGAGTACCTCGAGGCTCAGTATTGGGCCCACTGCTCTTTCTTATAAATGACTTAGCACTATGTACAGAATATGGGAAAATACTCATGTTTGCTGACGACACCATGTTATCAGTTAATAATCTCTCAGGGAATGTGTCAAATGAGGCTGCAAATAAAGCTTTTGCAGATTTGACAAACTGGTTTGAAACCAATGGCCATACAGTCAACCTAAAAATGACAAATTACATTCACTTCTCTTCTAACACAAATGTTACTAATGAAATGAACCTAAAAATGGGTGAGCACGAGATTTTGAAGGCTGAGTCCTCCATTTTTCTATCTATATGCAGACCCAAGAATTTGAAGTGGCAGCACCATATTCAAGATCTGTGCAAAAGGCTAAGCTCAGCAACGTTTGATGAAAATAGCCAAAATGTGGTATAATTTCAGACACTAGGCAAATGAGCACAATAAAAACTGCATAGGCCGTAAGTTGCCTTAAGAATAATATTTTGGGGAAATCAACCAATAGCAGAAAAAGGTGTACCATGCACAGAAGTGAGCAATAAGAATTGTGTGTGGAGTACATCCTAGGCACTCGTGCAGGGATCTGTTTGGAGCTCTACAAATCCTTACAACACCTGCCCAATATATTTTTCCCCTGGTGTACGTTGTTTCAAAAAATAGCAACGTATTCAAAATCAATAGCGCATAGCACAGTTATAACACCCGAAGGAAACTGCGTTTTTAGCTCATAACGGATATCCAAAGCATGGTCCAGAAGGGGGTTTTATACAGTGGCACCAAGATTTTTAATACCCTCCCATTGCACATTAAAGAACTGATTGGAAACATGCCAAAGTTTAAAGAAAATCTGAAGCAGTTCCTCTTAGATGAATCTTGTTACAGTATTGATGAATTTCTAAGCAAAAATGCATAGAATCTCTTGTTTGTGCTTAAACCTTACAGTGTGACCTCTACAGTTGATTAATGTAAGTACAGTGTAACTTAAGAACAATACCCAGACATACATTAATTTGGGTATTGTATTAAGTTATACAGGCGTCATATAGAAATTTATGTATGACTGTATATTCTTTCAGATGTCCTGTGTGGTGTCACTGCCAGACACCACACTTGCTAGGTGGTAGCTTAAATCGGCCGCGGTCCATTAGTACATGTCGGACCCGCGTGTCGCCACTGTGTGATCGCAGACCGAGCGCCACCACACGGCAGGTCTCGAGAGACGTACGAGAACTCGCCCCAGTTGTACGACGACGTTGCTAGCGACTATACGGACGAAGCCATTTCTCTCATTTGCCGAGAGACAGTTAGAATAGCCTTCAGCTAAGTCCATGGCTACGACCTAGCAAGGCGCCATTAGCCTTAGATAGCTTGTATATAAAGAGTCACTTGTATCGCCACAATCTCCAGATGTCTCATCAAGAATGATGTATACAAGGACGGATTAAATGTTAAGTAGTCCAGAAGCTACGTACTTTTCTTTATAGCATTCATTAAGTCTCCTTTTCAGACCTCACTCCATCCATCGTGAGGTAGCGCGTGCATCTTGGCCGCCTCTTTCAATTAGTGTGCGTAGTGTTGGCAAGTCTGCCGACACTACAATTTTGGCGACGAGCGTAAAAACGGTCTTCTTCTTGCTTTGCTTACATTACTTGTGTCATGGCTTCGCCAGATGTACTGTCCGAATTTTATCGCTTGCAGAATCAGCAGACGCAGGCGTTATTGGATGCCCTTGGACAGCTCGTCCAGGGTCAACGTGCGCTGCACCCCGATGCGGCCGCCGCTGCTTCATCACTATCGCAGCCACATCAAGCAGTTTTGATTCAACCCAAGAGTCGTGGCCAGAATGGTCCCGACAATTTGGATTCCATCTAGCCGCCTACGGAATTCAAGGTAATGAGCGGCAGCCGTTTTTGCTTTCTTGTGTCGGTGTGTCCACCTATCGTGTGATAGTGAAATTGTTTCCCCGACGCGACGTAGCAACTCTGTCCTACAAAGAAATTTTGTCTGCTTTGGATGCCTATTTCAAGGAAACAGTTAATGTCGTTGCAAAAAGGTATACGTTCTTCCGTACAAAACGTACGGCCGGTCAGACTAATAGGGAGTGGGTTGCAACATTGCAAGGACTTACTAGGGATTGTGATTTTGCATGTGAATGTGGACTTCTGTATTCCGATACTATGGTGCGTGATGCAATAGCACAGAACGTTTCTGATGTTCGCATACGGGAACAGATTTTGAAACTCGTTAATCCCTCCCTTCAACAAGTGATAGACATATTGGATAGGCAAGACACACTTGACTTTGCTCAGGAATCATTTGACACTTCGCCAGCAGTGTGTCGCATTGACCGGCACGCCGGGCGCGCAGCACGGGACGCTAACCGGCCCTCGCGCACGTCCGCGCAGCTGCAGCCTAGCTCGCAAACACGTGTGCCGCGTAAGCATGCCATTGCAGTTCTAAAATCATGCCCGCGGTGTGCAACTAGAGATTCGCGTGACAATTGCCCGTCACGCCAAGCTATTTGCTTTTACTGTCATAAGAAAGGACATGTTCAAAGTGTTTGCCAGAAAAAGCTAAGATCAGACAATCAAAACCATTCCAGGCCCTTTGCTTCGCGCCGGAATCGAACCAGGGACAATCAGGCTCGTGGACCTTCGCCCATGGACATTCATGTCGTTAATTCCACCCTGTCCAGTGCCACTTTATCTATCAGTGACTGTGTTCGTCCCACAAAAAGTGTGCGTCGACGTCGCCGGAAATCCCGTAAAGTCGCCAGTGCTTCTGTACCTGTATCAGTTCAACTTGCACGTGACAGTCGCTCTTGTCGTCAGCAGGACAATAAACTTTTTGTAGACTTAGACTTTGGAGGCAAAGTGATACCATTCCAGCTCGATACCGGAGCTGCAGTTTTATTGCTCAATCCAGACACGTACAAACAACTGGGCAACCCTCTGTTGCGTGCCGCAAATGTTCAGCTCAATAGTTATTTAGGACAGCAGATACCTGTGTTAGGCCAGTGCAGCCTTCTTGCCACATACAAGGGACAAACAAAACTTGTGTCATTTTACGTTCTTCGTTCTTCTACGGCAGTGAACTTGTTTGGTTTAGATTTATTTCAGTTGTTTCACTTGTCAATAGTCAATCAGGTCCTATCAGTGAACCAGACTGTGCCTTCCGCCAGTGTTTCTCGTCTTTGTGAAGAATTTGCAGACATTTTTGCACCGGGCCTTGGTTGCGCTAAGAACTATGAAGCACATTTGGAACTCAAAGTGGACGCGCAACTGAAATTTTTCAGAGCGCGCAATGTTCCCCACGCATTGCGTGATGAGGTCGCAAGAACATTAAATGATTTAGAATCTCAAGGTGTAATTGAACGTGTGCAGGCTTCTCTCTGGGCCTCACCCTTAGTTTACCGGAAGGTTTTGGCAAAATTACTGAGACTTTGCGTGGACTTCAAGGCAACTGTGAATCCACAACTTTTGACTGTCAAAAAGATCTTCCGGGAGTGGCAAAGGAAAAGTAGCAAACTGTGCCCGGGAAAGTATTTTTCAAAGTTGGACCTAGCAGATGCGTACTTGCAACTACCAGTGGACGAAGAATCCCAGCGCGTATTGGTGGTTAACACGCATCTTGGTTTGTACCGCTTCAAAAGACTGCCATTCGGGTGTGCATCCGCCCCTGCATTGTTTCAGCAATATTTACAAACTGTTTGTGCGTCGGTCCCTACTGCTGCGAACTATCTGGACGATATTGTGATCTCCGGCAAGACAGAAGCCGAACATTTAGCCAACCTACGAACGTTATTTAAGGTCTTGCGACAAAATGGCCTTCGCTTGAGGAAGGACAAATGTGTGTTTTTTGCTCGTGACTTACCATATCTGGGCTATGTCATAAATGCACAAGGCATACATCCGAGTCCAGAGCACCTCCGTGCCATACAGGAGTTACCTTCGCCACAGAATGTGAAGCAGCTACAGAGTGTGTTGGGAAAAATTAACTACTATGCCAGGTTTGTGCCGCGCGCTTCTTCCATTTCAGCTCCGCTTCATCGTTTACGCTGTAAAGGTGTTCCGTTCGTCTGGACGACGGAATGCGAACGCGCCTTTCGCCGGTTGAAATCGGCGTTGCTTTCTAATACTTGCCTTACGCCATTCGATCCCCAGAAACCCCTTTTGTTGATGGTAGATGCATCGGATTTCGGGATCGGTGCTGTGCTTGCGCACAAAGATGGATCGCATGATCGTCCTATTGCCTTTGCTTCAAAATTACTCTCGTCTGCGCAACGCAATTATTCCCAGATAGAGAAAGAAGCTTTAGCTCTCGTGTTTGGTGTTACTAAGTTTCATGATTTCTTGTATGGTCGTCACTTTACCATCATCACAGACCACAAACCTTTGACATCGCTTTTTCATCCGAACAAGCCTGTACCTCCACGTACAGCGCAGAAATTCATTCGCTGGTCTATTTTCCTCTCGTATTACCGCTACGATATCTTGTATCGGTCCACTGCTAAGCACGGAAACGCTGATGCGTTGTCCCGTTTGCCTGTTGCTGAGGATAAAGCATTCGATTCTTCCGAACTTGCTTGCATGTTCATTGATTCGGAAACCGATGAAGTGGTCGAATCGTTTCCGATTGATTTTCGTCGTGTCGCTACAGCCACAGCTGCTGACCCTGTCCTTGCTACTGTTTTGCGTTTTGTTGCTACGCAATGGCCCTTGTCAAAGTCGCGGATCACGGATCCGTTGGTTCGCCGATTTTTTGCTCACAAGGAGAGACTTTTTGTACGACGTGGTGTTTTGTTGTTGCGTTCTGATAATGATCAGTCCCGAGTCGTGGTCCCACGTTCGTTACAGTCCTCTGTCTTACGGCTTCTTCACCAAGGACATTGGGGTATAGTGCGTACGAAACAACTTTCTCGTCAGCACTGTACTTGGTTCAGAATCGATGCTGCGATTGCGAATATGTGCTCTTCTTGCGTGGCGTGTGCCGAACAACAATCCGCCCCGCTGCGGAAATTCTTTGCATGGCCGACAGCCACTTCCCCTTGGCAACGCTTGCACATCGATTTTGCTGGTCCATTCTGGAATGCTCGAAGGTTGGTTGTGGTGGATTCCTTCAGTAATTTTCCTTTTGTTGTCCGGTTGTCTTCCACGACGTCATCTGCCACCATCCAAGCGTTGTCCGCTATTTTTTGCATTGAAGGTCTTCCCCAGACTCTTGCTTCCGACAATGGCCCACAATTCATGTCCGCAGAATTTGTCCTTCTGCGAGGCCAATGGTATTCAACATCTGACATCCGCGCCGTTTTCGCCTCCGTCAAACGGTGCCGCTGAACGGTTGGTCCGGACTTTCAAGTCACAGATGTTGAAGTTGAAAGAGTCGCATTCTAGGGAGGACGCATTGTTGCTCTTTTTGTCTTCGTATCGCTCTCAGCCCCGAGATGGTCGCTCGCCGGCTGAGTTGCTCCACGGTCGTCCTCATCGAACCTTGATGTCTTTGCTGCATCCGCCGCATCAGGTTCCAGTGCAGCGGCAGACTACTGCTTTTGCTCCTGGCGACGTTGTATTCTATCGCCACTATCGCGGTTCACGGCGTTGGCTCGCAGGGCGCATTCTTCGCTGCCTCGGCCGCGCGATGTATTTGGTTTTGGGGGCCTCTGGTGAGGTGCGTCGGCATCTCAATCAGCTGCGCCTCTGTCGTCGCCTGGGTTCTGCCGCTCCCCGTCTGCTTTCAGCGACGGTGCCGTCCGGTCGGCGCCCTGGGGACCCATCTACTGGCTCGCCTCATCCCCAGGTGTTACCGACGCTGCCTTCCATTTTGCCTCATGGCGACGCGCCGCCGCCGCCGCCTGTTCTCCCGCCGGCGCCGCCCGCAGTGGACGCGTCGCTGCAACCGCCTGGCGCCTCCCTGGGTCACGCGCCGCCGCTCGCTTCACGTGACCAGCTGTACTCCGCCATGGAGCTCTTGCCCGCTCCGGACCAGATGTCGTCTTCGCCCGTCGGGTGCCCCGACCACATGGAGGTCGACCCTTCTGTCTCATTACGGGCGCATACACCGCATGTTGACGTGCACCCTGGACTAGGTTTTCAGGCGTTTCCTAGCTCCCCTCGAACCGAATGGCCGGGTGCGGGTGGCACAGCCTCGCCTGTTGTTAGGCTCCCCACCTCATCGCATACGTCAACATGGGGTCCTCCCCACGCCGGGCGGAAGCCTTATAACACGACCGTTCGCCGATTTGCGGGGGAGGAATGTGGTGTCACCGACAGACACCACACTTGCTAGGTGGTAGCTTAAATCGGCCGCGGTCCATTAGTACATGTCGGACCCGCGTGTCGCCACTGTGTGATCGCAGACCGAGCGCCACCACACGGCAGGTCTCGAGAGACGTACGAGAACTCGCCCCAGTTGTACGACGACGTTGCTAGCGACTATACGGACGAAGCCATTTCTCTCATTTGCCGAGAGACAGAATAGCCTTCAGCTAAGTTAATGGCTACGACTTAGCAAGGCGCCATTAGCCTTAGATAGCTTGTATATAAAGAGTCACTTGTATCGCCACAATCTCCAGATGTCTCATCAAGAACGATGTATACAAGGACGGATTAAAAGTTAAGTAGTCCAGAAGCTACGTACTTTTCTTTATAGCATTCATTAAGTCTCCTTTTCAGACCTCACTCCATCCATCGTGAGGTAGCGCGTGCATCTTGGCCGCCTCTTTCAATTAGTGTGCGTAGTGTTGGCAAGTCTGCCGACACTACATCCTGTACCTTAACTAATATGTAAGGGTATATCCTAAACTTCACAGTTTCTTTAATCTAATGATAAGATCAATGTATCTGTGCACAAAACAGTAATCTGTAAAAAACTTGACTCGTTCTATATCCAGGGATATGTTCCCATATGGATCTATGGAACACGAAATAATTAAACAAAATAAATAAATGTATCTGGAGACATACCGCAACCTGCAGTGACTGGTGAAGGCGCTGCAGATAGGAGGGCGAAGGCAGACCTCATTCTGTCCATCAGCGCCACGGAAGTGAAGCAAGTGAAGGACTGCAGCACATCACGCCAGGTAGGGCTCTAACTTGACTCACTTTACGCATCCAAAGGACGTGCTCGCAAAGCAGCGCTACTGTAACGTCTTACTCTCCACAGGGTGCAGCCTAGTGACCATGTAACACAGCATCTTAATCAATTCTTCGATGCAGCGGACAAATTACAAGCAATGGACGTCGATATAAACGGTGATTTATTGTCGATAATGTTGCTCTACAGTTTGCCAGATAGTTGCGGTAATTTTAGGTGTGCAATCGAATCTCGTGATAACCTACCCGATGTCGAGACACCAAAAGTGAAAATCTTGGAAGAAAACAACGCGAGAGTTCAGAAAGATAGTGAAAATGCGAGTCCTGCGACGTTTGTCAAACCGGTCAGGCCTAAACATTTCGTAAACAAATCAAAAGGCGCATTAAGTGACTGCTTCTGCTTTCATTTTTGTTCCGATTTGGCACAAAGGCGGAAAAAATCATCATTGAGGTGCAGTTTTTGCAACAAGAAAGGCCAGAAAGCGGAAGAGTGTTTCTTCAAAAGGAAGCTAGTTGCGCAAGCTGCAAATAAAGTTGATGAAGCTCATTGCTGTTTTTCCATTAACGAACATACTCCGATGTCTCGTGAACCAAACGTTTTGTAGTGTATAGACAGTGGTTGCACTCACGCATGTGTAACGACCCTGAAGTGTTCACAAGAGTAACCGAGGCGCGAGAAAGTTTAACGCTTGCAGACAACAGTGCTACGCAAGTGACAGCTAAAGGTGACGTACCCATCAAAATTTCAGCCAGTGATACCAACTCCATGACGCTGAAAAACACTTTATATTTGCCAAGACTCGGAACCAATATAATCTCAGTCGCAAAGGTTGTGGACAGCAATCACACTGTACCCTTTGAGAAAAATCGTGCAGTTATAAGGGACACTGAGGTGATCGAATGAAAACAGCCCAAAGGCCTGTACAGCTGCCGAGACAAGAATTACGAAAAGTGACACACAAATCTGGCATGCTCGATTAGGACACCTGAACTCTGGCGATATCCTTCAGCATTCTAATCATGAGTATGTGACAGGCTTAAAATTCAGTGAGGCAGACTTCACCAAGTGCACTGTATGTCTTGTATGCCTTCACCAGGCGGGATGAAAAAAGTGACCATCTGGAGTTTGTACATTCAGATGTCTGTGGGCCAATGAGAGAAAAATCTCTAGGCGGTTGAAGACATTTTGTAACCTTCATAGATGGCCACAGCAGATGGTGTCACGTCTACTTTCTTCGACAGAAGGGGGAGGTTGTGTACAGATTTGTTGAATTCAAAACCGTAAAGTGGCTCCTCATCAGAGAAACTTTGGAAAGATTTGCTGAAAATCAGACTGGATGTAAAATCAGTCAGGTAACGGCAAGGAATACTGCAACGAAACGATGGACTCCATCTTCCGAGTGGCAGGAATACACCGACGTCGAACAGTTCCTTATTCACCACAACAGAATTGTGTTGCTGAACGAAAGAACCGATCCTTGGTTGAAGTGGCTCTCTGCATGATGCTGGAGTCTGGACAGCCACCATCACTTTGGGCCGACGCTACTAGCCAACCACATCCGAAATCGCTGCCTAATCAAAGGACTTTCAGGGGGAACTCCATATGAAAAGTGGATGAAGAAGAAACAAGACCTGTCACACCTTCGTGTATTCGGTGCAAGTGGCGTCATCCTGGACAAATCGCCAAACAAGGGGAAGTTTGAATAGGCTACGAAGATTCCTTGCTTGCCTTTCGGATCAGACTGTTCAAGTACCTATCGTGTGTGGGTGCCAAAAGATCACAAGATACACACTTTACGAGAGGTCAGGTTCCTTGATCATAATAGTTTTGAACCCAAGCAAACCTGTGTAGACCTCTCTGCAGATGAACATCATCTTTGCCAAAGAAGAAGCATCTACACGGACCTTTCACCAGGAGACCTGAGTGACAACAGAAGCTGCGAATCAGAATCATTCTCTGATGAAGAGCCACTTTACGGTTTTGAAGAAGAAGTCACCTCGCTACCACACGATATCATTTCAGATGATAACATCTCATGTGACGATGACAGCAATTCCTCAAGTGTCACACCTGCTCCACAGCTTGCACCGGATGTTTCAAGTCATGACATCAACTTTGATTTCTGTTGCATTAGCAGCAGTGTTGAAGATGCATTGAACGGTCCAGATAGACAAGAATGGTTTAGCGCTACATACGATGAAGTCACGTCGCTAGCCAAGAATGAAACCTGGGACATCGTGGACAGACCAGCAAACAAGAAACAAATACGGCAGTTATTTTTCTAAGACGGTTCTGCAGTCAGTGATGGATCCTTGCTACGAAGAAAGGCCAGAATAGTTGCACGAGGATTCAACCAAAGACCCGGAGTTGACTTTGAATGACTCGATTCTTGCAACTGGAGAGAATGTTTCCACAAACTCCTCATGGCTCTGGCAGTGAAGTTTAACTTTCATGTCTCACAGCTGGATATCACCACTGCATTCCTCAACGGTGAAATTGATACTGAAATCTTCATGGAAAAGCCGGACTCATTAGCCAAGTTCTTACAGAAGATGAGAGATGTAGAGGAGGACCATCACATAGCCAAAAAGGCATATGATATGCTCCAGAAGTTATAATCTGGTGAAAAAATGTGCAAGCTTACAGAAGCGATCTACACGTTGTGCCCAGCTGGCAGACAGTGACATGCCAAATTAAACGCCACATTGATGTCAATCGGACTGCAGCCCACTGCTGCAGATCCTTGTGTATGTGTGGACAGTGTTGGGAAATTCTCAAGTCTTCCTGCTCAATTATATTGACGGCATCATAATTGCGTTATCAGACCTGGAAAGGACGAGGCAGACGCAGGACAAGTTATCTGCCAGATTCGACGTCAAGGATGTTGGTCCTGTGAAATGCTACCTGGGCACTGACGTAAACCAGTCTGTTGAGAAACTCACGCTGTGTCGAAGTGGGTACACCAGACAAGTTTTACACCAATTCCGAATGGATGACTGAAAGTCCGTAAGAACCCCATTGGCGACAGGGATCAAACTGGATGCTGCAGCTGCAAGTACAGCAGATGGGACTTAGTATCCGTTCAGGGAACTGTTCGGAGCGTTGATGTACATCGCCATTGGCACTCGCCCTGATATATGCCATGCGGTCAACAAGCTAAGCCAATACAACAACAGCCATAATCTTGTTCAGTGGCAGGCAGCAACACGAATCCTTAGATACCTCAAGGGGACAATTGACAAGAAACTAACGTACGTCAAGGATAAACAGGGAATATTCGGTTTTGCAGATGACGACTGGGCAAATTCTGATGCTGACAGGAAGCCGTGTACTGGTTACAACTTCAGCAGTCTCACGGTGTCCGCACAAGCAGAGGACAGTCGCTCTCTCATCAAGTGAGGCTGAGTGTGTGAGTATCTCCGAAGCAGCAGAGGAGGCGATTCACCTGTCAACCTTCGTGAAGGAGCTGGGTTTAGCGGAGCTGCCAAACATTGTACTGTTCAATGACAACCGGTCAGCTGGAAAATCGGCAAATAACCCAGTTTTCCACTCAAAGACAAAACATATTCACATAAAGTACCACTTCATTCGCCAGGCCCTGCAAGATTATCCACTGAAACTGGAATATCTGTCAATAGAAGACGTGGTAGCAGACCTGCTGACGAAGGCCCTTCCTGCGCCGAAGCATGAGATGTGTGTTGTTGGACTCTGTGGTTCTAGGTTCGCAGTCAAACTTAAGGACTCGAGTTCAGCGATTTATACCTGTGCGTTTAAATTGAGGGGGCGTGTTGAGATTCACATTTTACCACCAAATAATATCGTTGGTGTCCACAGATGATGTTATGTACACAGTTGTCCTACCAGTGTTTGAACAAGGAACACACACAGACAGAGAACAGTGTGCGGTCCTTTTATGAATAAAGTTGTTCGTTAAACACGTGTCGTTGCCGTAATTTCTAGTCCTAATCGTAACAGTTAAGCTTACAGCCAGTTGTTACTCATCTTACACAACTCTTCTGAGTAAGAAAACTAATTACGAAATAAGCTATAAAAAGCTTCTCGTCTAATTGCAACACTTGTTAGTTTGTGTTAAGCAGCTAGTGACATGAGTCGGGGTTGCCAGGAACATCATATAACACATTCGTGAGATCATACAGAATGCTTCTCTCTACTAGCCATTATAAAGACTCCTTTGAAAAAAAGAATTTTTTTTTTGGTTTACCACTGCTACTACTAGGCTACTTACTGTTTAGCTCTACAGGACCTTTATACTGAAATGTTTCCCCACACCACCTTGTATTGTCTTTCTATGTGTGTAAGTAATTGTATGTTCACTGTTGTGGGTAAATACATACAGGGCGATGTGTGAAACTGATAGCGATTACACGCTTCCGCTGTTGTAGAAATCTGCTGCAGATACCGTGTCGAGCTGAAAGTGGTAACCAAAGTACGGAGGAATATTCTTCGGGGCTCTGTTGAATAGCAATCAGATTGCTTTCAGTTCTGAGAAATGTCCAGGTACTATTGTGGATTTGAATGATCTGTTGCGACGCTGCCGCGCGCTAATTCAAGCTCGCCAGTGTGTGTGTGTGTGCTGTGCGCGTGTGTCAGTACAGTGATGTAGCGACGCTGTGTAGTTCCGCGCCCAGCCTCTAGAGGCGCTGTGTTTTATAACTTTTATATACGTTCTGTTTCTTATGATTATTATTCCTTGTTTTTAGAGTTAGTGAGTAGTTCCTTGTCTCCTGACTTGTGTGGACGGATACTATTTTCTCTCCTAACTACAGAAGTTCCCGAGGATTGAGGATCCTCTGTATAGATCGGAAGCAAAATTTTATAGCCCCGAACTGTCCACGCATGCCGGGCGTCGTCAGATACGCGCCGCAATAAAGTTATTATTACTCAACTGAAGGTCTTCATTCTTCCGAATCACGTCAAGCAAAAGTCGGACAGCCACCAGTTCAGCTGTACCCGACAAGTGGTGACCCCGACGTGATCCAAGCAGAGACCGACGTGATTCAAGCAGAGACCGACGTCATTCAAGCAGAGACCGACGTGATCCAAGCAGAGACCGACGTGATTCAAGCAGAGACCGACGTGATTCAAGCAGAGACCGACGTGATTAAGAAGAAGCAGTCGTGAGCTACGCAAGTAACGAGCACATAATGACCGAACAGCAGGCCGTCTCCAGGATTGCAGTCCGTTTGCCGCCGTTCTGGCCCGACAACCCAGTACTCTGGTTCGCGCAGGCAGAGGCAAGTTTTAGCTGCGCTGGAATAACGGTCGAAGCAACTAAATTTGCGCTGATTGTGAGCCAACTCGACCAACGTTATGCAGCCGAGGTGCAGGACATAATCACAGCACCGCCCGAGGCTGGAGCTTATGCCAGGCTAAAATCAGAGTTGATTCGACGGGTTGCCGCGTCACAAGAGGACCGGATACGTCAGGTTCTGACACAGGAAGAAATTGGCGACAGGAAGCCTTCCCAATATCTGCGACATCTACGCAGCAAGGTTGACACCGTTACTGTGCCAGACAGTCTGCTCAGAACGCTGTGGAGCAGTAGGTTGCCGCCGCAAATAAAAGCCATAATCGCCTCACAAACGGACATGCCGCTGGATGACGCGGCGCAGCTAGCAGACCGGATTCAGGACGCGATCACACCGGCTCCGGTCAGCGCAGTCGCGGCGTTGGACAACAGCGCAAACAGTACCGCGTCTGTGGCACGAGCCGACCATGATTCTCTCGCTGCCAAGGTTGAGCTTTTGTGCGCCCAGGTCAGTGCGCTGCTAGCACGGGACGACGACAATAATAGAAGAAGTCGATACAGACGGCGGCGTTCGAGAAGCAGATCTTCCGGCAGTACTACCACTCCGCAAGGCGAGGTACCGTTGTGCTGGTACCACCGACGATTCGGCGATCAGGCAAGGAAGTGCACATCGCCATGCTCGCACCCAAACGCCACCGGCGGTCGACAATAGGCGCAACCGACTGCCAGTTATCCTCCAAGCGCCTGTTCGTTACCGATAGGAGTTCCGGCGTTAAGTTTTTAATTGACACTGGATCGGACCTGAGTATCATACCACGAACAGCCATACATCGTTGCCGGCCGCCAACTGCGTTCCGCCTGACGGCTGCCAACAATTCTTCCATCGCAACATATGGCACACAGAGGATGGAGCTTAATCTCGGCCTACGTCGCGCGTACGAGTGGAATTTTACAGTTGCTGACGTCACGGAGGCGATCGTCGGGGCTGATCTCCTCGCGCACTACCACCTGCTGCCGGACGTCGCGAACGCACGCTTGGTAGACAGCGTCACTGGCTTAGCTGTCACGGGTTTCCGTCGCAACACCGCAACGCACAGTGCCAAGTTGGTCCATGCTACGGAGGGTGAGTACACTGAATTACTGCTTAACTATCCGAACTTGACCAGGCCGCCCGGCGCTCCCAGGTTCATACCACATGACACGGTGCATCACATTCAAACGACTGATGGTCCCCCAGTAGCATGCCGACCTAGGCGTCTCGCTCCGGACAGATTGAAGATAGCGAAGGCAGAATTCGACGCCATGATTCGCGAGGGCATAATGCGGCCATCTAAGAGCCCGTGGTCCTCCGCATTACATCTTGTTCCGAAGAAGGGTGGAGCTTGGCGCCCATGCGGTGACTACCGTGCGCTTAACGCGCGAACGGTGCCGGACAGATATCCCGTTCCGTTACTGAGGGATTATAATCACGCTTTACATGGTGCCACGGTGTTCACAGTCCTGGACTGCGCTAAAGCGTATACACAGATTCCGGTGGCCAATGACGACATTCCAAAGACTGCAATAATAACGCCTTTCGGTTTATTTGAAAGTAAATTTATGACTTTCGGTTTACGCAATGCCGCTCAGACCTGGCAAAGGTTTATAGACTCGGTTCTCCAGGGGCTGCCGTTCTGTTTCGCCTACCTGGACGATGTGTTAGTGTTCTCTGCTGACCACGATCAACACCGACAACATCTGCGAGAGATTTTCGAGCGATTGGAGCGTTACGGTGTCGTCTTGAACGTGGACAAGTGTGTTTTTGGGCAGTCAGAGGTGACATTTCTTGGCCATAAGATTTCTGCTGAAGGCTCTCTTCCTCTGTCCGAGAAGGTGGACGCTATCTTGCAGCTACCCCGACCAACTACGATCAAAGAATTACGTCGTTTTTTGGGGATGCTCAATTTTTATCGACGACACCTTCCTCACGCTGCGGAGCTGCAGGAACCTTTGACGGCGGCATTATCAGGCCCTAAAGTAAATAGCAAGTCTCTGATACAGTGGACAGAGGACATGTGTTCTGCGTTCGAGGCAACAAAGAGGAGTATGGCCGACGCGGCGCTTCTCGCACACCCACGGCTCGACGCGCCATTAGCAATTGTCGTAGATGCGAGCCAGACGGCGATCGGTGCCGCGTTACAACAATGGTCCGACAACGCGTGGCAGCCACTGGCGTATTATTCCCACAAGCTTTCGCCTGCACAGAGAAAATGGAGCACATACGACCGTGAACTCCTGGCAGTATACCAAGCAGTGAAATATTTTCGCCCTCAAGTGGAAGCGCGAACTTTCACGGTATATACAGACCACAAACCACTCACTTTCGCCTTCCGTCGGAATAGTGTCAACTGCTCTCCCCGTCAATTTCATCACCTTGAGTTCGTGGCCCAGTTTACTACCGACATTAGACATATTTCTGGGATCGACAACATTGTTGCGGATTGCCTTTCACGGATCAGCAGTGTTTCCAGTAACATAGACTTTCCTGCCCTGGCACAGGCACAGAGAGACGACGAAGAACTCCTTGCCTATGTTAAAGACACGGCTTCAGCATTGCAACTGAAACTTGTTGATGTTCCGGGGGAGGACACACAGCTATACTGCGACGTTTCTCGCGGCCGACCTCGTCCCTTTCTGACGCCGGCTTTTAGAAGGCAAGCCTTTGATACGGTACATGGATTGTCCCATCCAGGGGTACGCCCGACATTCCGCCTAGTATCGCAACGTTTCGTGTGGCCAGGCATGCAAAAAGACTGCCGCGAGTGGGTCCAGTCTTGTCTTCAGTGCCAACGCTGCAAGATTAACCGCCATGTACACGCACCGATCGGCGATTTTCCGGATACCACCGCCCGCTTTGCCCACGTTCATTTGGATGTAGTCGGACCACTTCCACCTTCGAACGGGCAAAGATATCTGTTTACAATGATCGACCGTTTTACGCGTTGGCCGGAGGCAGTGCCGGTGGATAATATCACAGCAGACACATTAGCTTCCGCTTTTGCAATGACTTGGTTGGCAAGATTTGGATGCCCACTACATATTACCACTGACCGCGGACGGCAATTTGAATCAGACCTGTTCTCACAGCTGGCCAAGTTTTGTGGTTACACCCACCATAAGACCACAAGTTACCACCCAGCAAGCAACGGCATGATCGAACGCTGGCACCGTTGTTTGAAGGCCGCGCTGATGTGCCACGAAGAAACCTGGACAACCGCACTACCAGTGGTCTTGTTAGGCTTACGGACGACTTTCAAACCAGACCTGGGGTCGTCAGCGGCAGAACTGGTTTACGGAGAAACACTGCGCCTTCTTGGTGACTTTGTAGACGCTGATGCCACGGAGACAGTTGCTACTGGCCAGCCGGATTTCTTGCGACGATTGAGGGACCATGTATCAAAGATTCGCCCTCCGAAAGCCACACGTCATGGCAAGCCGCCCACTTTCGTGCACCAGGACCTGGAACAATGTCGTCACGTCATGCTCCGCACTGAGGGCGTTAAACCGCCTCTACAAGCTCCTTATTCTGGTCCATATGAAGTGCTACGGCGCAGTGCCCACACCATGGATATCCTAGTGAACGGCAAAACGACGAGTGTCGCGTTGAATCGGGTTAAACCTGCATATGTTTTTCCTGACACCCCACTAGCGGCACCTCGTCGTAGGCGTCCACCTACCGCTGTTCCAGACACTGACGCCACATCTCCGGCGCCGGCTCTTCAACATTCGCCGCCCAACGCAGCACAACATCCGCCTCCTGACGTTGTTCCTCCTCCTCCGACGAGGACGACCCGTTCTGGACGTCGGGTGCACTTTCCGGCGCGGTATCTCGACGCCGACGCTCCGCTTCCGCCCGGGGGGCTGATGTAGCGACGCTGCCGCGCGCTAATTCAAGCTCGCCAGTGTGTGTGTGTGTGTGTGTGTGCTGTGCGCGTGTGTCAGTACAGTGATGTAGCGACGCTGTGTAGTTCCGCGCCCAGCCTCTAGAGGCGCTGTGTTTTATAACTTTTATATACGTTCTGTTTCTTATGATTATTATTCCTTGTTTTTAGAGTTAGTGAGTAGTTCCTTGTCTCCTGACTTGTGTGGACGGATACTATTTTCTCTCCTAACTACAGAAGTTCCCGAGGATTGAGGATCCTCTGTATAGATCGGAAGCAAAATTTTATAGCCCCGAACTGTCCACGCATGCCGGGCGTCGTCAGATACGCGCCGCAATAAAGTTATTATTACTCAACTGAAGGTCTTCATTCTTCCGAATCACGTCAAGCAAAAGTCGGACAGCCACCAGTTCAGCTGTACCCGACAGATCCATCAAGTGACTTCTTTTCCGAAGAAAACATCGAACTATTTCACTAGAACTGAACGCTCCCGTCGGAACTATTCTCAAGCTGGTGTTTATTAGTAAATCACAATAGAAATATATCGCTGGGTGTATAATAACACGTACCTTCTTGAAATGAACAATATTTTATTTGTTCTATTAACTGATTTCCTTCCATATACACATATATTTTACAATGTGAATCAAAAACTCGCAATGGTGTCGATTTTTACATCACAAGAATGGCTCTCCTCTCCTAAAATTTTTACTCTTAAGAAGAACAAAAGTTCTATCTGCTAAGAATAATTATGTGAACGCTGACCGCCACAGAGTAATAAACAATATCTTTGTGTGTCTCTCTCTCTCTCTCTCTCGCACTGTCACAACAAGTTACACTGCATGATACATCACACCATTCTTCGGAGTTAACGCTACAACCAGTGTGTCAGGCAGCAGTAGCTGATCGAGACAGACGCAGCAAAAGGTAAGTGAACCACTTTTGTGTCATTTAAGAGTTCCTAACCAGGAGCGAATTTTATTGTGCCATCTGTGTGCTTTAAATAATTTGCCCCTGATAAGGAACTGGTAATATGTCACATGATCGGTTTACTTTCTGACGCAAACGAAAACGCGAGAACTGTGGCTATTAGTTTTGTTTAATAGATATTAAATTTACACGCAGAAACTCATCAGTTTCACTTGAGTGCTTCGGTAATTAGGTTTTTGAATATCTGCCTATTACTAGACACGGTTCGTGCGTTTTAGTCGGGGTCTACAGTACAGTTGCGCAGGACGTGCCCATAGTCCGTTTATCTGAATAGTTTAGTTTTCCATGGTCTTTAGTATGGACAGGGACTGCGAGTGTTGTGTGCTGATGCGAGGCGAGTTGGTGTGACACTTCGCTCTCAGCTTCAGGTTGTGATGGCTTCGGTTTCACAGCTTGAGGCTGCAGTGAATTGGCGCCACTGTTGTGGGCCAGCCGTGGGGATCCGACGCAAGTTCAGCATGTCAGAGTCCTCCAATCATTCCTCACCGGTGGCAAACCCAGTTACTGCTAGCACTGGAGTCATTCCAGATGTGGAAAGGGTCCTCCCAGATGCCATGAAGAGCACAGGGTGCAGCCAACTGCAGGTGGTTGCTCACGTCGGTACTAATGATGTGTAATAGCTCTCTGGAACAGGGCATTTTCCCTGATAGACTGAAATATGCTATTGTTATACCTTTGCATAAAAAAGGGGATAGAAGGGAGATTGGACGGTAATTGTTGGCATCAGATCTAACAGCTTTATCCAAAAGTTTTGAGAAAGTAATGTATTCAAGAGTAGCTTCACATATCTGACATTTTGTTAGTACTTCATTTTTACAGTTTGGTTTCCAGAAAGGTTTTTCATCAGAAAATGCCATATATGCTTTCACCAATCAAATTTTGAATGATCTGAATAACCGAACACCACCCATTGAGAGATCACAAAAAATCCCAAAGGCTTTTGATTGTGTAAACCATGAAATTCTGCTAGACAAGCTCAAGTATTGTGGCATGAGAGGTACGAATTAAACCATTTGTGCACTGTCGCAAACTGTAAGAGTGCATATTATGAGAACTGCGTATTTCAACTTTCTGCAAAGATCAGCACATTCCTCAAACTGGGGAACTATCAAGAATGGGGTTCCACAAGGGTTGCTCTTGGGTCCTTTGCCTCTTCATGAATATAGAACGGCAAGTCATTAATATATATTAAGAACAACAAAGTTAGTTCTCTTTGCTGATGATACAAGTATTGTAATCACACCTGACAAACAACTGATGAAATAGTAATTTTCTGAAAGACATTATTGACAAAGTGGTTCCTTGTAAACGGACTCTCATACCATTTACTGTACGGAACTGTATGTACTGTGTCTTATAAAGGCTCCCATAGTTTCACTGAATTTTGATATTTTATGAAGTAACAGCTTTTTCATGAGATGAGAAAACATTTTATTTTCCAAGCACAGATCAAAAACTAACAACTCGTAACCAAGCCGACTACGGCAAAGATAAATATCTATCAGCTGCAGCTTTCACCCGCTGTTTTTGGCGCAGTGGATAAATGACGTCGCCACAAAACCATTCATAAATATAGACCTCAATCAGAAGCATATAGCTAAGGTAGAATATTCACAATTTTTAGGTGTGTCCATTGATGAGAGATTAAATTGGAAGAAACACATTGATGATCTGCTGAAACATTTGAGTTCAGCTACTTATGTTTATCACCAAAATTTGCAATGACCCTATTGCATGTTTGAAAATAGGCGTAGTAAGCTAATTTACTCTCATTGCTTGCATATGGCATCATATTTTGGGATAATTCATCACTGAGGAATAAAGTATTTATTGCACAAAAGCGTGTAATCAGAATAATAGCTGGAGTCCACCCAAGATCATCCTGCAGACATTTATTTAAGGATCTAGGGATATTCACAGTAGCTCCTCAGTATATATACTCTCTTATGAAATTTGTTATTAACAACCAAACCCAATTCAAAAGTAATAGCAGTGTGCATAACTACAGTACTAGGAGAAAGGATGATCTTCACTATTCAAGATTAAATCTAACTTTGGTAAGTGACCAAAGGCTTTAGTGACACTATAATTCACCCCTTTCTGTGCCAAACAGTATGAACGGTCTGACAGATAACCAACAAGTATTTAAGAAGAAATTAAAAGAATTTCTGAATGACAACTCATTCTACTTCATAGAGGAATTTTTAGATATAAATTAAGAAAAAAATAAAAAAAATTATAAAAAAAATTAAAAAACAAAAAATAAAAAACTTGTTAATTTAACAACATACACTCCTGGAAATGGAAAAAAGAACACATTGACACCGGTGTGTCAGACCCACCATACTTGCTCCGGACACTGCGAGAGGGCTGTACAAGCAATGATCACACGCACGGCACAGCGGACACACCAGGAACCGCGGTGTTGGCCGTCGAATGGCGCTAGCTGCGCAGCATTTGTGCACCGCCGCTGTCAGTGTCAGCCAGTTTGCCGTGGCATACGGAACTCCATCGCAGTCTTTAACACTGGTAGCATGCCGCGACAGTGTGGACGTGAACCGTATGTGCAGTTGACGGACTTTGAGCGAGGGCGTATAGTGGGCATGCGGGAGGCCGGGTGGACGTACCGCCGAATTGCTCAACACGTGGGGCGTGAGGTCTCCACAGTACATCGATGTTGTCGCCAGTGGTCGGCGGAAGGTGCACGTGCCCGTCGACCTGGGACCGGACCGCAGCGACGCACGGATGCACGCCAAGACCGTAGGATCCTACGCAGTGCCGTAGGGGACCGCACCGCCACTTCCCAGCAAATTAGGGACACTGTTGCTCCTGGGGTATCGGCGAGGACCATTCGCAACCGTCTCCATGAAGCTGGGCTACGGTCCCGCACACCGTTAGGCCGTCTTCCGCTCACGCCCCAACATCGTGCAGCCCGCCTCCAGTGGTGTCGCGACAGGCGTGAATGGAGGGACGAATGGAGACGTGTCGTCTTCAGCGATGAGAGTCGCTTCTGCCTTGGTGCCAATGATGGTCGTATGCGTGTTTGGCGCCGTGCAGGTGAGCGCCACAATCAGGACTGCATACGACCGAGGCACACAGGGCCAACACCCGGCATCATACTGTGGGGAGCGATCTCCCACACTGGCCGTACACCACTGGTGATCGTCGAGGGGACACTGAATAGTGCACGGTACATCCAAACCGTCATCGAACCCATCGTTCTACCATTCCTAGACCGGCAAGGGAACTTGCTGTTCCAACAGGACAATGCACGTCCGCATGTATCCCGTGCCACCCAACGTGCTCTAGAAGGTGTAAGTCAACTACCCTGGCCAGCAAGATCTCCGGATCTGTCCCCCATTGAGCATGTTTGGGACTGGATGAAGCGTCGTCTCACGCGGTCTGCACGTCCAGCACGAACGCTGGTCCAACTGAGGCGCCAGGTGGAAATGGCATGGCAAGCCGTTCCACAGGACTACATCCAGCATCTCTACGATCGTCTCCATGGGAGAATAGCAGCCTGCATTGCTGCGAAAGGTGGATATACACTGTACTAGTGCCGACATTGTGCATGCTCTGTTGCCTGTGTCTATGTGCCTGTGGTTCTGTCAGTGTGATCATGTGATGTATCTGACCCCAGGAATGTGTCAATAAAGTTTCCCCTTCCTGGGACAATGAATTCACGGTGTTCTTATTTCAATTTCCAGGAGTGTAATTAAGTTAATATAACTTAATTATGACATGTATTGGAAAATTTGACTCGTTCCACATCATTACGAAATATCGTATTCATGATCCATCGAACTAGTCTTAATCTAATCTAATCTAATCTGTAATCTGTCACTTTGGATCAGAAGACATTCTCTCTGTTTTCGTGCGGCTAACAGAAGTGGTAAGGGCTGCCAGTCTCGCTTGTAAGATGAAAGCAGAGCTGACCATTTGCAGCACAGTCGGCAGGACCGACTGCGGACCTCCGGTACACAGCCAAGTCGAGGGTCTGGATCGTAGGCTCGGCCGGCTGTGCGACCGCGTAGGCTGCAGATTCCTCGACTTGTGCCAAAGGGTGGTTGGGTGTCAGGTTCCACTGACTAGGTCAGGTGTCCACTATACGCAGGAGGTGGCGACACGGGCAGCAGGGGCTGTGTGGCGTGGACTGGTGGTTTTTTACGTTAGAGGGTCTCAAGAAAACGCAAGAAGTGCTTCAGTCACAAAGGGTGCAGGCTGAACACAGGAGGAACGTAGATACAGGAACCATTGGTATAACAGTTGTAAATTGTCGTAGCTGTGTTGGGAAAGTAGCAGAGCTCCGAGCGCTAATAGAAAGCACTGATGCTCAAAACGTTATAAGCTGGCTAAAGCCGGATATAAGCCCAGCCGAAATTTTTGCGAAGAACCTAAAGGTGTTCCGAAAAGATGGCAACAAACACGCCACCGCCAACCGTGTTTAGCCTGTCAGAAGTAGTTTACTTCAATTTAGCGACAAGTTAGATACTTCCTGTGAGTTAGTGTGGGCCATTGTTGGCAACCGGAATAAATTAATAATTGGATCCTTTTACCGACCTCCCAGTTCAAATGATACAGTTGCTGAAAGGTTCAAATGCGTACCCGGTTCATACAATAATAGTTGGTGACGTATTTTCGCCAACATATCGAGGGTAAATTAATGTTCAATTCCGGAGGTAGGCATAAAATATCATCCAAAATTGTGCTAAACGCATTCTCTGAAAATTATTTCGAGCTGTTAGTTCATGAGCCCACTGTCGCGTGCCAAGCGTGGGTATTGCGAGGGACTGAGCGACACGGTTCGTGAAAGGGAGGGACTTAGCCGCCTGTTGGCATTAGTGAGAGGAAGCGGGTAGAATTAAAGTCTTGCTAACTTTAATACATTGCAGTTTATTCTGAATGATTACAGCTCACCCTGACTGCGTGGTGGTTGCATTCACAGGAAGGCCAAGTCTAACACAGAGACGGTGACTGATCCCACCGTTCCGACTGCCTACTAAAAGCTCTGCAATATTTCCTAGCGCCCTACGCCCTAACGCTCTGCAGCGACCATCTCCGGCTGCCTGCCTACAGCCCGTTCCTCAGCCCAAGTCGGCTGCTGCTATCACGCCGACTACTCGACAATCGCCCGACAAACGGCCACAGAGCTGCGTGCTCTCGAGTTTTGTTAGCGTTCCCCCTTCGACCCCGCCAGCGCTTGGCATGACGTAGCGTCGAAGGCAACTTGTCCGTATTTGGTATCGTTAAAGTATTGTTGTTGCTATTGTTGTTCAGAGGCTGGGTGGAGGCGCCTCTCCCTATATGGTCACGCACTGCGTCCTGAGCCCTTCGTTGGCTCCTCGTGACGTAGCGCTGTCCCCGCCAACGGCCCTCTTTCCTTCTCTCTCCACTCCCAGACCTCTCTCTAGCCAGGAATGCTTTCTGTTGACTGCTTATCACGAGGCCCTACTCAGACCTTCGTTTGTATCTGCTGGCTGTTTGCTGACTCATGAAGCGCCGCTGCCCAGCAGTTTGACTTCCGCCTCGGCCGACCCTTCGGCCACGCCAGGCGTCCAGCGCTACAGTTTTAACTCCTTCCTACGTACTATTCTCGGCGTTCTGCCTGAAACGATTGTAATTAGACTTGGCTTGTTCCTGCGGTTACAACACCTCCCCCGCCAGGGAAATTGGCGTTACTCCTCAGAGTAGCGTCAATTGTGATTCTCTCATTTTATTTGGGTTATTTGCTTACATTTTCTTTGTTACATCAACACTTCACATGTTTTTTTTTCTTTCATACACATTCGGTACACTTAATTCCATTAAGTTCTTTGTTAGACACAATATTTTATACATACATTTATCAAGGTACATTTTTTTACAAATCATTGATACGATTACAATTAACAAACATACGTTTATCAACGTACATTTTTAAAGCATTGATACAAAATACAATTTTCATTCAACGTTGGTCATTACAATTACATAGTAGGTACAGTTTCATAACACATGGAAAAAACACTAAAACTGATGTCACCTTTTTATAAGACACTTTTAATATATTTTATCTTTTGATTTTACTTAACGCCTGTTTCTGAACAGAACTGACTCTTCTTGGTTTTTCGCACATCTTTCATATATTACTACATCTTCAGTTTCTTTATTAGCTTGTCTTCTACTTAAGCTAGTCTCTGAGTACTGATTTACTATGGTGTTTCTTATATATACTTTACCACAACAGTTACTATCGTCAAAGTACTTCCATAAGCTGAAGCATTCTTTACAGCATCTACAGTTTTTACAGAAACATGTAGCTATAGCGATAGTCATTTTTATTATAATAACATATGTAGTTATTGAGTAATGTGTAAAATATCTGGAATATTTTACTTCTTCCTCCTGCCTTTCTGCCATTCGCGGGACATCATCCAGTCTTTTCCCAGTGATTTTCAAATCGTCTAATTGTGTTACTACCTGATCCAATGGTAATTCTAATGTTAGCATTGAGACATTTTTCTTTTCTTCGTTTACAACACAACAGTCAAATTCTAAATTAATTTGAGGTATTATATCTTTCTTTGTTACGTTGCTATGAATTTCTCTATCTGTTTGTATGAACACTCTCGTTCCATACCCTTTACATTTACTATGAAAACTTATTTTTCCTAGCCCTTTCATTAATAAGTCATTTGGGGGTTCCTTTCCACATAATACTGTTTGTGTTAGTCCTTCTCTCTTCGGAGCTACATATAGCCATCCGTTACTGTTTAGATGGATCCAAAGGCTCTGATTCAGTGCGACTGTTTTTCGCACACAATCTTCCGGAATTTCTCTTACCGGTTGTAACAATTTGGCTTTGCATTCCTCATTGTCGAATGTCGATAGCAATGCGAATGACTGTCTGCACAGTCGCCTATTCTTACTCAGATGAATCCAAAAGGCAGTTCTTTACATTTTAGGTCATCCGTAGAAAGTTTCGCGTACTATCAGTAGAAATTCTTTCTCTGGCTGTATGTATACGTACCTTCCTTTCAAATCTGGGATCTCTTTTGGTAATGGGAGATTAACATTCCTTTAATAGATAATAATAATTTCAATTAGGTACCCTAGTATGCTACCGGAAATGAAAACATCTAAATCAATTATTCTTAACAAGAGGCGACTCGGCGAGAGGAACAGGAAACTTCACGTCTTTTAGTTCGTCTCGTATTAAACTTAGATATTTCACAATCTGGACTGGATTAGTTATGTGAGGCTGCAGTATTCCCTTTTGAGCATTTACAATGACGTTTATCATCTGCTCGTATTCCTCTTCGATTTGGCCAAACACTGCCGCTAATTGTAATACATGTTCCGTTACCGTTTTTTCCCGCTTCCTCATTCCGAGTGTTCGTTACCCTCGGGGCTAGTCCCAGCTCTTTCGTGGACAATATCGCACTCTCTTCCTGCAGTGGCAGCTCCACTGCAGCTGCCAACGTCATTTCGTCGCCTCTGCTTCTCACTATTGTCTGTATTCTATCATTGCTTAATCCCTGTATAAAGCAGGCTCTTCCTAAGGAATCAACCAGTTCTATCGCACCCTTCAAGTTTTCTCTAGCCGTAACTCTGTTTACTGCTTCTCGAAAATCTCTCTAGAATCTGGGCAAGCCGAATAGACGAAATGCAATTGGTTCCTGTGGTGTCACCGCCAGACACCACACTTGCTAGGTGGTAGCTTAAATCGGCCGCGGTCCATTAGTACATGTCGGACCCGCGTGTCGCCACTGTCAGGATCGCAGACCGAGCGCCACCACACGGCAGATCTCGAGAGACGTACTAGCACTCGCCCCAGTTGTACGACGACTTTGCTAGCGACTACACTGACGAAGCCTTTCTCTCATTTGCGGAGAGACAGTTAGAATAGCCTTCAGCTAAGTCCATGGCTACGACCTAGCAAGGCGCCATTTGTACCATTGCATGTATCTTAAGAGTCTCACTTGATTCGTGAAGAGCGATGTACCACAAGGATGGAATAAAGTTAAGTATTTCCGCAGCTACGTACTTTTCTTTATAGCATTCATTACGTATCCTGTTTCAGACCTCACTCCATCCTTCGTGAGTTAGCGCGTGCATCTTGGCCGCCTCTTTCAATTAGTGTGCGTAGTGTTGGCAAGTCTGGCGACACTACAGTTCCCTCTGTCCCTGTCTTGCTTGGAAAATCTTACATGCGAAATAGTCTATCGTACGCTTACTCGCATAGTTTTCTTCTAGCACGCGTTTCACCTCTTGCCACGTCCCGGTGCGCTCGTGCACTTGCAGTCTCGACCTCGCCTCACCGGTTATCTTTGCTTTAACGAACTTCAGTAACGTTTCGTGTTCCTCTGGCTTTATCGAAAATGTAGATGCGGCATTTGAACTAGTAGATTCTCTTAAATCCTTTTTATTCTCTTCGAACACTTTTGAAACAATACATAAGGCTTCCTTCACTGACATCTTACCATTACTGGAGGATGACGCAACTTCATTAGTTTGGGGCATCTTAACTATGTCAACACTTTACACTATAAAGGTACAATACTCGTAAGACAATTTTATAAGTACCGCTTCTCTTGTGGTGCGCCGTCTGCTCCGCGCTGCTTTGTGCCCATTACTCGTGTAATCTGATCATTCCATTTGAGATCATTTCGAACAGTCACAGCCAGGTACTTGACAGATGTTACCGCTTCCTAAGACTGGGCATTTATTTTGTACTCCTACATTAATGGGGGTTTTCGCCTTGTTATACGCAGTAGGTTACGCTTATTGAGAGACAACTGCCAGTGATTACACCACACATTTATTTTCTGCAAATCCTCATTGATTTGTTCACAACTTTCGTGTGATACTACTTTCCTGCAGACTAAAACATCAACGGCAAACAGTCTAACGCCGCTGTCAGTACCACCAACCAGATTGTTTATGTAAATCGTAAGAAGCAGCGGAACTATTACGCTGCCCTGGGGCTCACCTGATTGCTTGTTTTGAGTCACCCCATTCAGAACGACATACTGCTCTCTGTCTGTTAAAAAACTTTCTATCCAACCAGGTATGTCATCGGATAGACTGTAAGCGCGCACTTTTGAAAGGCGTTTGACTCAATTCCGCACTGTCGCTTGCTCCAAAAAGTGGAGGAATATGCCACCAACCTGGGAACTAATATCTAGAGCCTGTTCTATGTCATGCACAAACAGGGCCAGCTGTGTCTCGCATGACTGCTGTTTCCTGAAACAAACCATGCTGGTTTCTGTAGATGAGCTTCTCAGACTCAAGAAAGGTCACAATGTCTGAACCCAAAATATGTTCCATGATTCTACAGCCAATCGATGTCAGTGAAATATGCTGGTAATTATGTGTGTCCGATTTTTCTACCCTTTTTACAGATTGGAAGAAGGCCCAGGTCGTAGCAGTCTGCTCTGTATATACTCTGACGTCAGAACGACAACGTTTTCCACAGACCGATTGTTTAGCATTGTTACTACACCCTTTGTAAATTTGAAAGCAGGTGCCAGAACACTTCATGTCAGTTAGTTTGAGCTCTTCACTAACTCAGCTTCACTCATTGTAGGACTTCGTACTGCAGAACACGAGAAAATACGCTGCTAAGAGTGTACGAATAAATGCAAATTTTTGGGATCATTGGATTTCCAAACTATGCTGAAATTTCCACCGATCAGGTGTTAGCTGCATTGACAATATTCAAATGTCTTTATTTATATCTGGGTAGGTCACATAACTAATGAGGAGGTATTGAATAGAATTGGGGAGAAGAGGAGTTTGTGGCACAACTTGGCTAGAAGAAGGGATCGGTTGGTAGGACATGTTCTGAGGCATCAAGGGATCACGAATTTAGTACTGGAGGGCACCGTGGAGGGTAAAAATTGTAGAGGGAGACCAAGAGATGAATACACTGAGTAGATTCAGAAGGATGTAGGCTGCAGTAGGTACTGGGAGATGAAGAAGCTTGCACAGGATAGGGTAGCATGGAGAGCTGCATAAAACCAGTCTCAGGACTCAAGACCACAACAACTACCACTAATGTATAATAAAACAAAAATGAAATTGCACCCATAAACGATTCGTTAAGTTTGCAGAATGCATTTTCGCTCTGTAGCAAAGTGTGTGCCAATTTAAAACTTGCTGTCAGATTGGAACTGTATGCGAGACTGGGACTTTTGCCCTACGTGGGCAAATGCTCCAGCCATTGAGCCATCCCATCACGACTCAGGGGCCACCTTCAGAGCTTTACATCAGCCAGTACTTCATCTCCCAACTTCCATCATGTCCATCACACCTTGCGTAAGCAGCACTCTTATTTTGTTACAACTTTTCCATTGCACATCAAAGTGATGGAATTTGAGATTTCACTTAATGTTTTATCAGTCACAATTGGCGTAAGAATCATGGGTTGACCATTATCCTAAAATATTGCATTATGAAATGTGAGTAGTCTTTGCTTCAAGCCACGCGAAACTGCAAGTAGTCACAGAAAGACGATAATGCAATTTGTTAATAAATAGCACGCTAGCTAATTACTTCACGACCGGGTGTGATCGTATCTACGATCTTGAAGTTCTTGTTATGACAAGAACTTTCTGGTCCCTTAGGAAATTGTTTTAAGGGCGCAAAAACAACTGTAACATCATACAAAAGGGAAACTCAATACTAAAGCTCATGCAAGAAGACGATAAAACAGTTTTGTTTTTGTCAGTGTAACACGCACATTGGACTGCTAATCTTGGAGTCTGTGATCTTAGTATTATTCTCACTTTACTTATGCTTTTTTCTGAGGAGATATAGGAATGAGCACTGCTAACTGATTCAATATTTCCAGAACATTTATTATAACTAAAACATATCGTACCTTATGCTTAGTACTACAATGACGGTAGATTTTTATGTCCGTTTCATGTCCACTGAGCGCTCTTTTATACAGATAGCCATTGTCCTCTTGAGTCAACCGTGAATCGTCACGATAAGTTATAACAGTTCTTCTTCTTTTTACACTCCACTCAGACATAACACGTTTTTATTTATTTAGTAAAGAATTAAGTAAGACCAGATTTATGGCGGTCTGATCTAAGAAAAACAGTACAAGTGTTTGGCGCTCAGGGCTTCATATGTTCTCCAGCGAACAAAATTGAGCCGTAGCGGCTCGGGTTTGATCTATCGAACGTACCGCGTACAATATTATCGCCGTATCGCGCAGGAAAGGGAGAAGTGGCGCCCCCTCGCGGGGGAAGTCGGCGAGGCACCTGGGAGGGTCGAGCAGGAACAGGGGGATGGGCGGAGCGTGAAGCCGTGGGTGGCGGCGAGGGCAAAGTTCGCCACGCTACCTCATTGTGTTTGGGCGCTTGCGGCGGAATAGGTGGGTAGAGCCGCCGATGCTGTCTGCAGCGTGCTGCTTCCTTGTTTACGATGGATTTACCGTTTGCTTCTTGTGGCTACATTCTCGTCTCTATGGCTCTGTGACTGAGAGCAAAACGCTGCTTATATCCAAACCAACTGTGCTCGCAATGGCATCACATCAGTGTCCATCATTCTGGCGATTACTGAGTGTGCTCAATAAATACACCACAACGGCAAGCAGTGTGCTTTGGACGCTTCACATTGCTATTAGGAGTCCATTGCGTAAGGCCGCGTTTATCCTGTGACGACTTGTGTTCTGCATTTAAAAACTTAGTAGTTGTCAGTCACTGAATTGCTCAAATGCATTCATACTTCTCTGCTTAAGTGTTGTTTTACGTCCCTCTGAATGGGAAAATGATAAAGGGCCTAACTATTACTGCCCTTGTGTGCCACTGACTTGGTTGTTTTTCAGCCACGTAATTTGTGCGTTTATTGTAACGAACCGATATGTTCGTGATTCTTTCCCTGTGACATTGAGTGTTAATCTTGTAACGAACACTGTTTTAGATATTTTAATAAGTGTGTTGCATGACGTATCCTATTCGTGCCTCGCAAGTGGAGAGCGGAGGTGGTTTATTGGCCATGATGATGTGTTGTAAATATCCTGGTGACTGGCCTGGATCTACCAAGTTGTACGTTGTGTCAAGTTAATACTCCTTAGTTTAAGCGTAGTGTGCTCATGCACAGGAAGTTTATGTGGTTTTGCGCAGATTGCGCGGTATGTTTAGATGACTCTGAATTCAGTGTGTTAAGTGGTGTCCTCTGAGGTGCTGGAAGTAGTGGACAGACAGCTGTTTTGTCCTTATTACGTTGGTGAGTTGCTTGCCCTTTGTGCCACAGGTGGTGCTAATTTCATTAATTTCGCTGCCGGTCTTGGCAGAGGCTGCGGGAGGAACCGACCCACTGTGGCAAGCAGTTACGTAGTCGCGCTCGCCCACCGTAGCGGGCGTTGTTTACTAGCCCGACGCCTTCCTGTGTTTGGAGGCGGGAGCTTGTTGACTGGTTTCTTACGGCTTGCAGTCTGGGAAACCGTGCCTTTAGTGTACACGTGGAAGACTTACGTTTCCCTTCCAGTACCTCGGAGTGGCTCTGTGGGTAATGAGAACGACTTATGTTGTTGGTGGCTCAGGCCGAAAGTGGTTCACTTGCTGGGTCGACAGAAGCGTCCGATCCCAGGCGTCGGCTTTCGGCTTTGATCCGAGACGTAAGGGTGTTGTCGTGTGACGTCATGATGGCGCGGAGTTTGGTTTGTGAGTGTGGCGTGTTTGTAGATGTCATCGTGTTGTGGTTTGTTGTGCTCTGTGGTGGTATGTTCAGGGTTTTCGTTTGTGTGGTGTAATGGGCTCAGTTTGCTTTTGCTTATTATCCAGAATTATTAGTATCGGCTGTGTTTATAGTGGAATTCGCTTCAGTGAGTTTTAACGATTTTGTGTGAAGGTTAATTTAGTGTTCGCTGTACATCGTGTGGTAATTTTAGTAAAATTAATCGGTTGTTTTTGTTCAGGAATGTATATGACGGATAAAATTAACAGTGCGCAGGTCAAGGGAAGTGTTCGATCCCAATGTGTGGCTCTGTATGTTGGTATTGGTATCGGGAGATGTTTTTGAGCTATATAGGCCAAGGGAAGTGTTTGATCGTAATTTATGGGATCGGGAGCTGCTGTTGAGTTATATAGGTCAATGGAAGTGTCCGATTCCGGATAATATTGTGTTTAGTGGTATTTGGGGAGTTTTGTGATGTCGCTTTTTTCGTCGTTTTGTGTGGTTTTGTATGGGGTGGATGTCTAAATTTGTTTATATTTAGTTTGCCCCCCACCCAAAAACACCCCATTTCCCGCGCTTGTCCCGTTAGTGTAATTAGGCGCTTTGTGGAACCTCGTTAACAGGGATAGAGGTTTCTGTTTAAACTCTGTTTTTTTGACAAGGGAGAGAGCCGGATTCCAAACAGAGGAACAGAGTCAATGCTGCCTCACCTGTGAATTCATAGTCTCACTATCGATAGCTCTGACTTTGGTCATCTTTGGTGGCACTAGTGTTCAGTGTGTGTGTTATCTTTCCTGCTTCTGTCGCAGAACCGAGGTATTAAATTTGCATGTACGCCGCCTGTCCGTTGCAGTTTGCCTTGAAAATGGCGGGGTGTTCTCCCGCCGAAAGTGTTACCTGGCTGAATTCCCGGAAGTTATTTGAAAGTGTGTGTGTTTGTTTTTCGATGTATTTTCGTCCTGATGTGTACGTAACGACTTTATATGCGCCATATTGGAATCGTGGCTTATGGTCGTTTCCACCATATTTGTGATGTCATGGGTCAAAGCAGACGGGCGGGATCGGACGCTTCCGTAATTGCCATTTGCTAAATAGGTGTATATGCATTTCTTTCCCATAATTCTGTAAACATGTTTAGATGGTTTTTTTAGGGTCAATTGAATTGTTGTTCAGACGTTACTATGTATGGCCATTAACTTACGCAGACATTTAATAGCGAGGAACTGTACTGAGTTCTGGTTTCAAGTTTTGTTGATTATGTGGGGAAATTGCTTTGAACAGACATTTAATTAATTAGTAAATAACTGAATGCTATTTGTGAGTTGAAGTTTAGGAACACAATAAACATATTAACGATTATTTTTAGTAGTTCACTTATGCAGTTAGGCGATTTACAAGGCCTGTTGTGTTATTTTTTTTTACAACACTCCTTCATTAATAACATTGATAATACTTTTAAAAGGAAACAGTGAATGAAGTGCCTTAAATCCCTTTGGTCCACACCTTCCGTCATTCACCCTTGGGTGGTATTAACAAACCGTGGAAGCCCATTTCAAAAATAGTGAAGGATCGCATATCGATCCGTATTCTTATGTTTATATTGCCGCCCAAAGACAACGAATACCATTATTTACGATATTCCACCGTCGCTATGCGACATCTTATTGTACATTAATCATTTTTTATAAACAAGTATCTGCCTTCTGGCTGAAAGTGTTAGCTATTTTTGACTTCATTAATACAGCAAATAGATATCATACCGCCTTCCATGAGGAGAGCAAATGTCGAAGGATTAACTCGAGCTATTCGTGATTTTTGGTATGAGGATCATGACATGACACAATGTTACTGGCGTACGAAGTACATAAATTGAAATTACATAAACATATATCTGATATCATTTTTCAAAATAGTTTTTCACTCTTTGTTCATCAGTTACTTCATTCCTTAATTGCAAGATTCACAGTTATGTGCGTAGTTAAGTTTGGTCCATATTTGTTTATAACAATAAGAGAACGTTCATTTCTCACTTCGGGGGATAGAACTCAGAATTTACATTCTCTTGAGTTTAACAACTAATACATGAGTACAGTGAGTGTCCGCTTCAGTTTCGTTAAAATAAACAATGTTAGACCCTCTGTTGACTCATTGTGGTTCAATTACAGTTTAATAACGTAGCACTACACTTCGTGATGCTTTCACTTTCTGTGTTAGCTGTCTACGGCGTTCATCATGCAGTACATCTGTCCTTTCCGCTGTGGTGCCAGGGATTAAAGTGCCTTCCCGGGTTTTTATTTACAATTGAAACAGAAGTGGGAAATTATTAGTATAACTTACAACCTATTGGATACATTGGTTAAGGATCGGGACTGGTCGGGAGTTGCACATTCATTTTCTTTGTCCATCAAGAGACAGGATTATAATTCATTTTAGCAGTGTTCACGAGTGCCGGTATTAATGGATTTAAGGTCTGAGTAATCTGACAATCTATTTCTCGCCCATCTTAACTTCAACTCAAGAAATTTGCTTAATTTACGTATGAAAATGTAGTCACACAAGTGTGCAAACGTCTTTCCTCCAGTATGTACGATTGAAGTCGTGGCGGTTAGCAGATTAAAGTTTCGTTACCCACACGTCAGCCACTCACAGCGGCTGCACAGTGTTGCGTGAGCTCCAATACTCAGTATCCGTTCGCGCTCAGCATGTAACAGAGCTGCCGGTCGTACATTGCCCCCTTTTTTCCGGTTGGTTGGTTGGTTTGTTTGTTTGTTTGGGAAAGGAGACCAGACAGCGAGGTCATCGGTCTCATCGGATAAGGGAAGGGTGGGGAAGGAAGTCGGCCGTGCCTTTTGAAAGGAACCATCCCGGCATTTGCCTAGAGCGATTTAGGGAAATCACGGAAAACCTAAATCGGGATGGCCGGCCGCGGATTGAACCGTCGTCCTCCCGAATGCGAGTCCAGTGTCTAACCACTGTGCCACCTCGCTCGGTATTCCCCCCACCCGCCCGCTCCCCCCTTGTGAGCTTCGTATCACGCGAGTGCACCGATTCACTCACCTCGCGCGCGTTTTCCATCGGAGCAGCCGGGCCCTGGAGCTGCCCCCATACTTCTGTCAACTGCCTCCCGTGAGGCTCACAGGTAAGTGACGGCGAATATTTTAGCTGTCGCTTCATGTAGAACAAAACTGAACTTTGCGTTGCACCTGTTGTCGTAGCCTTGACGTGTTTTTACACGTGCAGTATAACACTAACTCTTCAGTGTGTATTAGTGATATTCTTATAATGCACGTTGCACTTTAGTGTGCATCTTCACACACCATTCGCGCTCAGTTCCTTCGTCGATAGCGTTCATTTACAAAACAGTCAAATTTGCAGGTTTCCTCCAGAGAGACTTGTATTCTTCTGTAAACAGTTGATCACTTACGAGCTAATATTTACAATTAATGGTCACTCCTTTGGTCAAGTCCAGTGAACTGCTTTAACCTCCGCCGGGAACAGCCGCTCAGTCCCTGACTGCAATAGAGTCCTCCCTTGGGCATGGGTGTGTGTGTGTGTGTTTGTCCTTAGGATAATTTAGGTTAGGTAGTGTGCAAGCTTAGGGACTGATGACCTTAGTAGTGTGCAGAAATGTGTGTCGAATCTTATGGGACTCAACTGCTTTATCAATGGACTCTACTTTCACTAGTGAACCTAAAAATAAACAGATATATATTCTTTCAAATTTTCTCCTCATTAGGAAAACTACAGATTTCGCAACACTCGTTGCATTTATTGTTTAGTGCATGATCATTATTTTCTGCTACCACGTAGCATATCTACTACTTAACGAGTACGCAGGTAACGCTGAGTCTTTTCTTTAGTGCTTTTTCTTTAGTGCTTTTTCTTTAGTGCTTTTTCTTTAGCGCCTTTTTCTTTAGCGCCTTTTTCTTTAGCGCCCTTTTCTTTAGCGCCCTTTTCTTTAGCGCCCTTTTCTTTAGCGCCCTTTTCTTTAGCGCCCTTTTCTCTAGCGCCCTTTTCTCTAGCGCCCTTTTCTCTAGCGCCCTTTTCTCTAGCGCCCTTTTCTCTAGCGCCCTTTTCTCTAGCGCCCTTTTCTCTAGCGCCCTTTTCTCTAGCGCCCTTTTCTCTAGCGCCCTTTTCTCTAGCGCCCTTTTCTCTAGCGCCCTTTTCTCTAGCGCCCTTTTCTCTAGCGCCCTTTTCTCTAGCGCCCTTTTCTCTAGCGCCCTTCCAAGTTCATCGCGCTATGTCTCATTTATCATAAGCACCTTGTTGGCTGGAGAACAAATGAAGCCTTGAGCGCTAAACTCTTGTACTGTTTCTCTTGCGTAAGACGGACGCAGATTGATGGCGGTCTGATCTAATTGTTTACTAAATGTATAAAAACGTGTTCCGTCGGAGTGAAGTGTAAAAATAACTGTTACAACTTATTGTAACGACTCACGGGTGACTCGAGGACAATGGCTATATAAAAGAGCGCTCAATGGACATGAAACTGACATAAAAATCTACCATCACTGTAGTACAAAGCATAAGGTACGATATATGTTTTAGTTACAATAAATGTTCTGGAAATATTGAATCAGTAGTGCTTATTCCTATTATCTCCTCAGCAAAACGCATAATTAAAATGAAAATAATACTAAGATTACAGACACAAAGATCAGCAGTCCAATGTGCGTGTTAGATTGAAAAAAAAAACTTTTATCGTCTTCTTGCATCAGCTTTAATATTGAATTTCCCTTTTGTGTGATGTTAGTTGTTTTTGCGCCCTTAAGAACAGACTGGTCCCTTAGGAAATTCTTTTTGTCATAGCAATAACTTCACGACCGGGTATGATCGTATCTACGATCATGAAGTAATTAAAAAGACGATAATGCAATTTGAATAGCTAGCGTGCTGCTGATTAGCAAATTTCATAATCAAATATCTTACGCCAATTGTCATAAGAATCATAGATTGACCATTGTGATTGATGAAACAGTGAGCGAAAACTCAAATTCCAACTTTTGCATTGAATAACATCACTTTTAGTTTGTTACATCGCAACTCCCAAAAGAGGGATGTTGTGGACTCATGGCTTAGTGACAGACTAGGGTACTGGTTCACATCCTGAGCCATTTGCACAGGTTTATCTGCCACCAAGTTCCGATATACCCCGAGTTTTCATTTGTATCTAGAATACCTTGGAAGAATACACAAAAGCAGAGAAATTACTATTCATAATTACATTACTGGTGAGATTAATGGACACTATAAATAATACAAAACCCTATTTGATTACTTTTAAAAACAATTATTCTTTGTTTCATTTTTTCGAAAAATGACTTTGTGAAACAAAAGTTTATAATAAACTGACAACATGGCAGAAATTGTGATGCCGGCTTCACCCTTTCTGCGTTGTTGCCAAATTTATTCAAGATGGAGGCCATAGATCTGGCAATGTGACACAGACGTCATGGTGGGAAAATAGGTTAACAGAGGTAGCTCAATAGATGTAACTCCAACCATCCCCCAACCCTGAAAACTGCGGAAAATTCAAATTTATTGGTGGAAATATCGGATTTGGCGAGCTCACCTTGAGATCCAGAGACGACCTGACCTAGTTCACACCACCACGACCTCATCCAACCCCTGCCCTCCCGCGTCTTGAAACTGGTGCGAAATTCGCTCAGTCTGTTTCGAGCTGATGGAGTGGGAGGGTCTCACAATGGTAGGCTAATATAGCGTACATCACACATAGTTTAAACAAAAAATGGTTCAAATGGCTCTGAGCACTATGGGACTTAACACCTGAGGTCATCGGTCCCCTAGAACTTAGGTTAGTTAGGTTTAAGTAGTTCTAAGGACATCACACACATCCATGCCCGACGCAGGATTCGAACCTGCGACCGTAGCGGTCACGCGGCTCCAGACTGTAGCGCCTAGAACCACTCGGCCACCCCGGCCGGCATTGTTTAAACAATTGTTTCAACAGTTATTTCTGAAATCTCAATACACCTGTAAATCGACTCTGGTGTTTACAGAATTTAGAGAATGTTAAACAATTTCATTACTTAGTGTAATAATGTGGTCCCTTTCACTATAAGAATAAACAGTCACAGATCCCACTAAAATAGATAAGAAACTTTCTCGTACCCCAGTGCAAGAGCCAGACACATAGCTTACAGTGACAGAAAGTACTTGGTGTGTCCCTGCAGTTCCTGGTGACTGTCACACTGGGAATACCCACAGCCTTCCTCCACCCTGGCACGTGGCTACCCCTTGCCGTTTAACATGGTCTGCACCCTCTGTGGGTCCAGGTTAAAATAGGCCTGAGCTATACCTACCTGTCTCAAGATGCGACTGAAAGGAGCCTCATTCGTTTTGGTCTTTGTGATGGTCTCCTGTAGGGTTTTACCTCCATTTTTCAACATTTTCCCGAAGAGCGAAACAATTGGGGAAGGGGACCTTTCAAGGTGCATTGTGTCCATCATGCACTGAGACCAATCGTGTCCTTCGTCGATGTGGATCTGCACTTCTGCTCGTTCTCCAACTGTTCCGCGTAGTCACCCTCCGGGGTGTGTACATTTCCATCAACTGTGCAGTGTCACTTCCTATGCTGATGACGATAATCGACCTGTTTGCTTGGTTGCACCTGATATCCAGCAAGGTAGCCAGTCTGTTGTGGTGGGGCCACAAGTACCCTCTCAGTTGTGGTCCCCTGACCACACAGGGGTCACTCTGGCATACGTGGGGAGGCATCAGCACCCTGGACATCTGGAGTCCGGCAGCGGTCATCTACATCTACATCCATACTACGCAAGCCACCTGACGGTGTGTGGCGGAGGGTACCTCGAGTACCTCTATCGGTCCTCCCTTCTATTCTAGTCTCGTATTCTTCGTGGAAATAAGGATTGTCGGTATGCCTGTGTGTGGGCTCTAATCTCTCTGATTCTATCCCCACGGTCCCTTCGCGAGACCAACGTAGGAGGGAGCAATATACTGTTTGACTCCTCGCTGAAGGTATGTCTCGAAACTTCAACAAAAGCCCGTACCGAGCTATTGAGCGTCCCTCATCCAGAGTCTTCCACTGGAGTTTATCCATCATCTCCGTAACACTTTCGCGATTACCAAATGATCCTGTAACGAAGCGCGCTGCTCTCCGTTGGATCTTCTCTCTCTCTTCTATCAACCCTATCTGGTAAGGATCCCACTCTGCTGAGCAGTATTAAAGTAGTGGGTGAACAAGTGTACTGTAACCTACTTCCTTTGTTTTCGTCTTTACCATCGATTAATTTTATATGGTCATTGCATTTTAAAGCACTCCTAATGCCTACTCTCCCTGCCTACTCCCAGATAATTTATGGAATTAGATCCCTTATCACTTAGCTACAATATAGCAGGTCAGAAACTGGAAGCAGCTATATTTCTATGTATTCGCAGCACATTACACTTGTCTACATTCAGATTCAATTGCCATTCCCTGCACCGTGCGTCAATTCGCTGCAGATCCTCCTGCATTTCAGTACAATTGTCCATTGTTACAACCTCTCGATACACCACAGCATCATCTGCAAAAAGCCTCAGTCAACTTCCGATGTCATCCACAAGGTCATTTATGTATATTGTGAATAGCAACGGTCCTACGACACACCCCTGCGGCACACTTGAAATCACTCTTACTTCGGAAGACTTCTCTCCATTGAGAATGACATGCTGCGTTCTGTTATCTAGGAACTCTGCAATCCAATCACACAATTGGTCTGATAGTCCATATGCTCTTACTTTGTTCATTAAACGACTAAGGGGAACTGTATCGAACGCCTTGCGGAAGCCAAGAAACACGGCATCTACCTGTGAACCCGTGTCTATGACCCTCTGAGTCTCGTGGACGAATAGCGCGAGCTGGGTTTCACACGACCGTCTTTTTCGAAATCCGTGCTGATTCCTACAGAGTAGATTTCTAGTCTCCAGGAAAGTCATTATACTTGAACATAATACGTGTTCCAAAACTCTACAACTGATCGACGTTATAGATATAGCTCTATAGTTCTGCACATCTGTTCGACGTCCCTTCTTGAAAACGGGGATGACCTGTGCCCTTTTCCAATCCTTTGGAACGCTACGCTCTTCTAGAGACCTACGGTACACCGCTGCAAGAAGGGGGTGCAAGTCCCTTCGCGTACTCTGTGTAAAATCGAACTGGTATCCCATCAGGTCCAGCGGCCTTTCGTCTTTTAAGCGATTTTGTTTCTCTACCCCTCTGTCGACTATTTCGATATCTACCATTTTGTCATCTGTGCGACAATCTAGAGAAGGAACTACAGTGCAGTCTTCCTCTGTGAAACAGCTTTGGAAAAAGACATTTAGTATTTCGGCCTTTAGTCTGTAGTCCTCTGTTTCAGTACCATGTTGGTCACAGAGTGTCTGGACATTTTGTTTTGATCCACCTACCGCTTTGACATAAGACCAAAATTTCTTAGGATTTTCTGCCAAGTCTGTACATAGAACTTTACTTTCGAATTCATTGAACGCCTCTCGCATAGCCCTCCTCACACTACATTTCGCTTCGCGTAATTTTTGTTTGTCTGCAAGGCTTTGGCTATATTCATGTTTGCTGTGAAGTTCCCTTTGCTTCCGCAGCAGTTTCCTAACTCGGTTGTTGTACCACGGTGGCTCTTTTCCATCTCTTACGATCTTGCTTGGCACATACTCATCTAACGCATATTGTACGATGGTTTTGAACTTTGTCCACTGATCCTCAACACTATCTGTCCTTGAGACAAAACTTTTGTGTTGAGCCGTCAGGTACTCTGTAATCTGCTTTTTGTCACTTTTGCTAAACAGAAAAATCTTCCTACCTTTTTTAATATTTCTATTTACGGCTGAAATCATCGATGCCGTAACCGCTTTATGATCGCTGATTCCCTGTTCTACCATCACTCAGGTTTCTTGTTTTATCAATAACGAGACACCCATACTGTGAATGGTTCCAGTAATCTGAACATGTCGTTCAATGATTTTGTAACGATATGTCCGTTCCGACATGTGCTTGGTAAATGTGTTTTAAATTGAGGTTGTCTTATTTGAAGGCTGTAATGAGGTTTGCGTTATACCTAAAAAGCTGTTTGGTGATTCTGGAATATGTTTGACTTAAAGAAAATAAATGAACGCCCATATGACGACCGAAACAGAAATATTTTCGATCTGGTCTTTGTTTTCCACGGTAACATCGTCAAATATGAAGACGGTGCTGCCGCTTTCACTGAATGTCGTGTATGTGATATCCCTCCACCTGAATAAGCAAAAGGAGGATTCCGTTCTTCTTCTAATTACGTGTACAGTATTTACCAAATAAAGCTTTTTGACATGCAACAAATTCAGTGCGTATCTCCCTCAAGCCAATAGGCGACTCACAGTACGCTGGTTTTTCGCACAAGCATTTCATCTTCATCTAGTTCTCGTTAGGTTTAGCGGCCATGTGCCAACAAAGGTGTTGCTTTAAATCGTCAATATGTACACAGTGCACACGTAGGGAGTTTACATCATTGTATGCATACTCTATGCTAGGCAACCAACGATTCAGTCTGCCATAGGTCTTGAGCTGGACAGAGTGAAATTGGATGACAGACATCCCTCAGTTATGAAATTATACGATGCACTAACACATAATGCACAAATACTTTTATCTGTTGTAATAGGAAGTGTCACACCAGTAAGGGAATGTCTGGGGGAGAACGAGTTGGATAATACTCTGAAATTGACACTAACACATTTTCAATCAGCAGATGACTACATTTGGTTAGAGTTCGACTGGGATGTTGTGTTGACTCTTGAACATCCCTATATTGATCAATGTCGTCCCTTAGGAATTCACACACAAACTGCTGAGGTCATGGGTCGCTAGTCTTACACACTACTTAGCGTAATTTTGTGTACGTGAGCCAGATGGCTGGTCGATCAGCGATCGGCTTGTTATCTTTGGCGCGTCCCCGGGCATGAGCATCTTTGGTTTTTCGGCTGGGGCGCGCCGGACTGCGAGAGGCAGTCGGTTTTGGGCGGCAGGTGAGACTGGCTGTCAGGTCCCCAGAGGATTTAAGTAACCAAATGACATAGCTATTCATAATGTAAAGGTTCAGCCAGTATTTCTTACGCGGACGCCGCGCAGTACCGCGGGCACGGAAGGGAAAGTGTAACACAGTACAAATAGCCGGAGCTAGTAAACACGTCGAGGGGACGAACAGCGCGTCTCCCAGACCTTGGAGGGTGAGAAGGAACTTTCCGTCAGGGACTCGGCTCGACATATCGAAACCAATGTAGGTCCATAGCAACGAAATGTCCGAGAAGACCGAAAAATAAGTTAGAGAAAGTGGATGCGAGGGCTGCGTCCGAGCAGGGCAGACCTTCACAATGGGTATTTAAGGGCATCCACGAGCAGCAAGAAGCAGAGTCGTCGCAGAAGTCGAAGAGGGCACAAGCAGCCCGGCAGCCTCGGGAAGGTAGCAGCCGCTACTAATGAGTTCATAGTAACTGCAACTACGAGAAGACGGTGATGCTCTGGTGGAATCAACTACAACTGTCAGTTAAGTAGAAGTTATTACCGTGGAATAGTTTTGAACAGGGACAGTTTGTCTCTGTCTCAAGTAGCCTCTACAGCTAGTTTCAGCAATAAAAGGAACAAGCCACTGGCTGGTGCTTGTCTCCTGTGGATAGTATAAAGGTCCTTTATTTAAACGAAGAGTAAAGTGGAGATTCTGGCTGAATCTATAGAAGTATACAAAGTAAGGGGAAGGGTCTGACACCTCACCTGTTCTTTGTGATATTAATTGAATAAATTAAGTTAAAGGAGAAATCTCACCTTACTGTGTTTTCAGTACTGACAATTCCCCTTTGTACCCGCTACCTATTGGAAGTATTGTATAAGGTATCTACACCTCCTACACGCCCTTAGACAGTCCAGGAGATTCTACTCCCTCTCACCTCCGTAATAAAGACTAGTTAAAGGGAACCACAAACCCATAATTGTCGTCAACGTCCTGATTGCGCCACGCATGCTCGACCAACTCTATATTGGTATCCGGGACCTGTGCCGGGACGCGAAATAAAAAATTTTTGGTGCCAGGTGTGGGGTATGTGTGTGGTGCCGTGTATGTGTAGATCCATAATACCAAGGTGGGGGAAAGATAAGTAGCAGCAGACAGTTGTACCACCGAGTATCACCGCAAGAAGAAGAGGCCCGTACGAGTAGCAGTGTCCAAGACTCGACAGACCAGAGGAGCCCAGCAGCCCAACGAGAGATCGAGCAGCAGAGCCCGCAGTAGGAAGGCCCAGCAGAGCCCAGCGGACGGGACGAGCAGCGCAACAGTAGACAGCGACCAGAGGAGTCCAGCAGCCCAGCGAGTAGATCAAGCAGCAGACACAGGCAAGACAGCACGTCGAAGTAGTAATAAGGTCCTTTGTAATTGTAAACAATGACGTCCTCCAGTACTGATAAGAGTGGCATAAGCGCGAAAGATGCGTTAGTTTTAGTTCCTAAGGTTTTCGAGGGTAACCGAAGGGAATTACAAGAGTTCATTGAGAATGTGAATGCTGCATTCGAGGTTGTTAAAAGTGAGGACGAGAAGTTATTGTTCCAATATGTAAAATCCAAAATAACAGGGGAGGCCAGGGCGAAGCTATTAGTACGGGATCGAACAAATGATTGGCCGGAGGTTCGAAGCATACTGGAAGAGAATTATTCGGATAAGAGAACCATAGATTTCTACGCATGTCGCATGTTCCAAGCAAGGCAATATCCGGGAGAATCTGTAGCATCTTGGGGTAATAGGATAGACGAGCTATCCAAATCGTTCAGAGTTGCCGTAACACGAGTAACAGAGAAGGCGCAGCTGAAAGGCGCATTAGAATTGGTTTACGCACTAGGTCGTGCATGCTTTATTCAGGGGCTAGTAAATGATAGAATACAGACGATTGTGCGCAGCAGAGGGGAAGAAATAAGTCTTGGGGATGCAGTAGAAATAGCACAGCAGGAGGAAAGTGCACTGCTATCGATGAAAGAAAAGGGACAATTTCATAAAGGGGCTCGTAGAGAGACGGAGATTAGAAATAACTGGGGAGAAAAATGCTATAATTGTGGGAAAAAGGGCCACATTGCTAGAGAATGTAGGAAACCAAAGATGATTAGTAAGGTACGATGGGTAAAGACACCCACTAGGGCAGAGGAAGCTAGGAGGTTCCAGAATTTTTGTTATAATTGTGATGAATCAGGGCATACGGATGCTATGTGTAGTAAAATTATAATTTGTGAGAAATGTCAGAGACGTGGGCATAAGGCGACGGAATGCCGAACCCCTAAGTGTTTTATATGTAATAAATACGGACATACTGGATACCAATGTATGGAAAAAGTAAAAGTAACCTCAGGAAAGAAGAAAGTGGTTTCGGGAAACTAAGGAGGTGGGATACGGAGCAGTCTCGTGTTACCACCATCAAATGGCCCAAGGTTAGGGTGATAGGCTGCAAGGCAGAAAATGATGTTATGACGACTCATTGCCAAGAAATCGGTAGAGGATTGAAGTTTTTAATAGATACAGGAGCACATATTAGTCTAATTAAGGAAGAAGATATGATCCCAGGGTTACCAGTTAACAGAGCACAAGTGCGGAGGTTAAAAGGGGTAACAAATGGTACAGTAAGTACGCTGGGTACTGTGATATTAACTTTGAGAATAGGCAAAACTGTGTTGGGGAAACACACATTTCACGTGTTAAGCAAGGGAACAGATGTCCCGTATAATGGCTTGGTAGGCAGAGATTTTCTACAAAAGCAAAGAGCAGTCATTGATTACCGAAATAGAAAGTTAGAAATAAATGGATGGACAACGCCATTATTAGCAGTGCCCGAAGAGGAAGCAACAAGGGAAACAAGCGAGGTACAAAGCATGACAGAGATAAATGCGAATCAGAAGGGTAAGGACCCGACAAATGGGAAATGTAGGAAGAAACGATGTTATAGGCCGCGCCACGAAAATTTAAAGGACCAGAGTGTCGTCGGTGAAAGTAACGGACCGAGACAGCCATCAGGTGGGATGATTCACAGCCAGGAACGCGAAAGTAGCGACAGAAGTGGAACAATCGGACCAAGGGAGGAGAAAGTTATGAGAATTTGCGTCAAGGGAGACGAAGCTATTTCAGAGGGCGAAGAGGTTATTGTACCAAAACAAGAGATAACACAGGGCATTTATGTTCCAGAAGCGATAGTACGAAACGTAAAAGGGAAGTGTATCATTAGTGTACTGAATACAAGAGAGGAAGAATGTGATTTAACTTCCATACAATTAGTGACCGAAAAGATATGCAATGAAGCCACAATACGAAGAGTGCAAGAAGCGCCGGAACAGGCAAAAAGTTATAGGGATCGCAGTTTACAGGTCCGAGAAGCTTTACGAACGGAGCATTTAAATGACGAAGAAAAGCACGAGTTGCAGAAATTGTGTAGTGCATATTGCGATGTGTTTCATTTAAAGGGGGACAGGTTATCCTTTACAGAAACAGTAAAGCATACCCTTCCGATACTGCCTGAGCATAAAGGCAAGGTTATCAATGTTCGACCATATCGGATTCCAGAAGCGCAAAAACAGATATTGAGGGAACATATAGAGAAAATGCTGGCTGATGATATTATTGTGGAAAGTCAGAGTCCCTGGAACGCACCCGTTTTGTTAGTTCCAAAGAAGATTGATGCTAGTGGGCAAATGAAGTACAGGTTGGTGACGGATTACAGGAAGTTGAATGAGATTTCAGTAGGGGAAGCGTTCCCAATACCGAATATATCGGAAATACTGGACCAGTTAGGAAAGGCTAAGTACTTTTCCACGTTAGACTTAGCAAGTGGCTACCATCAGATATTAATGGACCCTCAGGACAGAGAGAAAACAGCCTTCAGTGCCAATTATCAGCACTATGAGTACAAGAGAATGCCAATGGGATTAAAAGGAGCACCCAGTACATTCCAGAGATTAATGAATGTTGCACTAACGGGGTTACAAGGAACCAAGTGCTTGGTGTATTTAGACGATATAATTTGTTATGGAAGCTCATTGGTGGAACACAATGAAAAATTGAGGGAAATTTTCGATCGACTAAGAGAACACAGCTTAAAGTTGCAGCCAGAAGTGTGAATTTCTGCGTAAAGAAGTAGTATTTGTTGGACATAAAATCACAGACAGAGGGGTACAGCCGGACGAGAGGAACGTAGAAAAGGTGAAGAAGTTCCCAGTACCGAAAACCAAAAAAGAGTTAAAAGGATTCCTAGGATTAATCGGCTACTATAGAAAATTCCTGAAGGACTTCAGTAAGATTGCAGCACCCTTGCACAAATTGCTGAAGGGAAATGAAAATTATGAATGGGGAGGACAGCAGCAAGATGCATTTGAACAGTTAAAAGAGAAGTTAATCAATCCCCCCATATTACAGTATCCCGATTTTGAGAAACCGTTCGTTATTACCACAGATGCTAGTGGCGAAGCGATTGGAGCAGTTTTATCTCAGGGGAAGATTGGAAGCGATTTGCCAATAGCATATGCTTAAAGATCATTAAACAAAGCAGAGAGGAATTACTCAGCAACTGAGCTAGAGTGTTTAGCGTTAGTATGGGCAACAAAACAATTCAGACCATATGTATATGGGAGGAAATTTACAATTGTCACAGACCATAAGCCACTAACTTGGATTTTCAGTGTAAAAGGCCCATCATCGCGTTTATTAAAATGGAGGCTAAAACTAGAAGAATATTCATACGAAGTTATATATAAACCAGGGCGACTGAACGCCAATGCAGATGCATTAAGCCGAATGAGACAAAGTGACGAAGAGGCACAGGCGAAGGAAAGCCAAGAGCCAATACGAATGATAACCGAGACTAATGAGTTAGAGGAAGAGGAGGCAGAGCTAAGTGAGGAACAGAAAGCCGAAATTTTGAAGGAGGTACATGATAATCCCTTAGGAGGACACCAAGGTATTCACCGAACTCTAGAACGTTTAAAGAGATACGGTTCATGGAAAGGAATGAAAGGTGACGTCGAGCAATACATTAGAACATGTGATAAATGTCAGCGAAATAAGTTTACACAGAGTAAGATAAAGATGCCATTAGTTGTTACAGACACGGCAGAAACTGTGTTTGAGAAGTGTTACATGGACATAGTTGGTCCTTTAGACGTAACAACAGGAGGTAACAGATATATCTTAACATTTCAGGATGATTTGAGTAAGTTCACGGTAGCTATTCCAGTTGAGAGGCAAGACGCAGATACAATAGCCGAGAAATTCGTCGAAGAAATTATATTACGATACGGAATTCCATCAGTATTGTTAACGGACCAAGGATCAAACTGAGTCAAGTGTTTAAGAGATTATGTAAAATGTTGAGAATCAAAAAGATCCAGACCACTGCTTTTCACCCCCAGACGAATGGAGCGTTAGAAAGGACGCATCGAACGCTAGTGGAATATTTAAGGCATTTTATAAACGAGGACCACAGCAATTGGGATAAGTGGGTTCCTTACAGTACGTTTGTTTTTAATACTACCCCTCATAGCAGCACCGGGTATACCCCATTCGAGTTACTGTTTGGGAGAATTGTGAATGTACCAGGAGTCTTACAGAAAGAGACAGCCACAATAGGGTACAATTATGACGGTTATGTAGACCAGTTCAAAACAAGAATGCAGGAAGCACATAGGGTAGCACGAAAGAAAATAAAAGAGGCAAAATTAACCAACAAGGCTTACTATGACAAGACAGAGAACTCCCGAAACTTTAAGATAGGTGACAGAGTGCTGGTACATGACGAGACTGTGAGACGCGGGAGATCGAAGAAACTAGATTCCCAATTTAGAGGTCCCTACGAAGTAGTGGAAGTAGATTTGCCTAATGTAGTACTGAAAACGCATAGGAAACAACAATTAAAAGTACATGCTAACAGGCTGAAGCCATACTATTAGGCTATGAAATTTCGCTTACAGGCCCAGCATGGTGCCCAGACGCGCGACGTTTTGGATTTGGATTGTCATCTTCGTGGGGTGGTCATACTGTTTTCAAGCACCTGGTGAAGCGGACAATGTCGTGGAAATTCACCCGATAAAGGCGTCTCCAGGTCTGTACTACCACCATGAAGGAGAAGTAGAAATTACTAGTACAACGTGGAAACTGGTAACATATGAGAAATTCTATGCTGCAGCAAGGATGGGAACAATGGCGGTGCAACAATGTAGAGAAAAATTAGCGCGTTTAAATATTAGCAGAACTGAGTGTAACGTATTAAGTAAGGGAGTCGAACAGAGTGTAGAAAGGTTACAAGAAACAAAATCACTTATACATCAATTAACTAGGCCCGGAAGACGTCAGAAAAGAGGTATTTTTAACTTTGTAGGAGAACTCAGTAAAATATTGTTTGGCACTTTGGACGAGGCGGATGCTGCATATTATAAGACGCATATCGATCGGATGGAAGCAAGATCCGAGCAGTTATTGAAGTTATCAAAAGAGCAAGTGGCTGTAGTCAGAGCCACGCTGACTGGTCTAAACAGAACGGTAGAATCAATCAGTTCGAATGAGCTATTGCTCAAGAACGGAATGGCCAAGCTAGAACAGTTTATCACGTATTCGTTGAAAACAACCGATCACGGTTTGAAACGGATGGCAGCATTCATGACGATCAATGAACAGCTCCTACAGTTACAAAGCTTGTTTAATGAGATAGGTGCGCAATATGAACAATTAGTAAGTGCCATAGTTCATGCACAGAAGGGTATCCTTGCGCCTCATATTGTGAATCCAGTACAGATTGTTCAGAGTTTAAGATTAATGCAAAACGATTTAAGAGATGTACGATTTCCCATCCCTCTAGTAGAAGAATATGGGTATATACTTTTAAAAGTTATGGATCTTGATGTATTTGTAACCAAGGAAGTATTAGGTTATGTTATTAATATACCCCTAATTGAAAATAATGAATTTAATCTATACAAGATGTTACCACTACCAGTGGAAGTAACGGCTGGCACAGGACAGTTTACTTACATACAGCCGGAAAAGGAATATTTACTGTTAGATCGCTCTAAAAAGTTATACGCTAAGGTATCTTATGAGCATTTAGAATGTAAAGAAATAGATAAGAATAGAAAAATATGTAAACAGACGTTTGGCCTAATATCAATGTATGACCAAGAGGACTGTGAAGTGAAGTTACTACAAGAGTCACAGATCCCAACTAATTGTGTTAAGAAAATGATTTCCTTGGAACGAAGTTTATGGACTCGTTTGAGTACCAATGAATGGTTATATATAGTACCGAAGGAAGAGGACATGACGATTTTATGCAGTTCACATCCGTCACAGGACGTAAAACTTCTTGGTAGAGGAATAATAAAATTCAAAAAGAATTGTAAAGGATATGGGACACACATATATATTCAATCAGATAAAGTGATTCAAAGCAACTATACTAGGAAAGATATTATACCTGACGTAGATATTAATTTAGATTGTTGTGAGGAAGTGAGAACGAAAATTGAGTCGGAAATAAGATTTGATTTACCTTTGAAGCACGTCACTTCCAATCTAGATGATTTAAGAGTAGCAGGTAAAAGACTGGACGAAATTAGTAAATTCATAGACAAGGAACAAATTGAATTAGAGAGAGAGAAAAAAGTCCAAACATATTCAATTACTACGTATATCAGTATAAGTTTAATTGTCATAGTCATTGTATTTCTGTGTTGTGCGAGGTGTAATTGTTGTAAGTACTTATACAAGAAGTTGTTTGACGAGAATGGAGGAGGGAACTGTTGTCGCTCGATTTGTGTAAGAACAACGGTAGTTAACGCAACTGAAACATCCAGACTACCTGTAAGACCAGGAGACAGAGACGAAGAAGTAGTAATTTATGAAAGGCATCCACGAGATGCGGACGACAGAGTATTCATAAAGAATAGACGATAGAACATAGCAAGTAGTCATTTTCTTTCAGGGTAATATAAGGAACATTTTTGTGATATTGTGATGTAAAGTTGTTTCTCTTTCAGGAAAAACAAAGAATTGTAATAATTTGATGTATTAACGGCACTTTGAATAGTGCGCATTAATGTACTTTTGGGGGGAGGTGTCAGGTCCCCAGAGGATTTAAGTAACCAAATGACATAGCTATTCATAATGTAAAGGTTCAGCCAGTATTTCTTACGCGGACGCCGCGCAGTACCGCGGGCACGGAAGGGAAAGTGTCACACAGTACAAATAGCCGGAGCTAGTAAACACGTCGAGGGGACGAACAGCGCGTCTCCCAGACCTTGGAGGGTGAGAAGGAACTTTCCGTCAGGGACTCGGCTCGACATATCGAAACCAATGTAGGTCCACAGCAACGAAATGTCCGAGAAGACCGAAAAATAAGTTAGAGAAAGCGGATGCGAGGGCTGCGTCCGAGCAGGGCAGACCTTCACAATGAGTATTTAAGGGCATCCACGAGCAGCAAGAAGCAGAGTCGTCGCAGAAGTCGAAGAGGGCACAAGCAGCCCGGCAGCCTCGGGAAGGTAGCAGCCGCTACTAATGAGTTCATAGTAACTGCAACTACGAGAAGACGGTGATGCTCTGGTGGAATCAACTACAACTGTCAGTTAAGTAGAAGTTGTTACCGTGGAATAGTTTTGAACAGGGACAGTTTGTCTCTGTCTCAAGTAGCCTCTACAGCTAGTTTCAGCAATAAAAGGAACAAGCCACTGGCTGGTGCTTGTCTCCTGTGGATAGTATAAAGGTCCTTTATTTAAACGAAGAGTAAAGTGGAGATTCTGGCTGAATCTATAGAAGTATACAAAGTAAGGGGAAGGGTCTGACACCTCACCTGTTCTTTGTGATATTAATTGAATAAATTAAGTTAAAGGAGAAATCTCACCTTACTGTGTTTTCAGTACTGACAATTCCCCTTTGTACCCGCTACCTATTGGAAGTATTGTATAAGGTATCTACACCTCCTACACGCCCTTAGACAGTCCAGGAGATTCTACTCCCTCTCACCTCCGTAATAAAGACTAGTTAAAGGGAACCACAAACCCATAATTGTCGTCAACGTCCTGATTGCGCCACGCAGGCTCGACCAACTCTATACTGGTATCCGGGACCTGTGCCGGGACGCGACATGGCGGAGTCGTGGCTCGGGCGTAAGCACACGTGTGAAGCCTGTTACGCTGGGGCCGTTTGCTAATCGTGAAACTCCTGCGGCGCTTACTGGTTGCCTGGAAGGCAAGAGTCGCAGTGGGAGGGGAGTCCGGAGTTGGTGTCGGCCTAGGTGTTTGTACAAACTGAGGTGCCCGTGTGAGAAGCACGGCGTGGGCCTGTCGGTTGCTTCTTCCTTCTGGCAGCCACCGCGAGCGGATGTTCGGCCGGAATGTCTGCAGTTTGTGGTGAGCGTAGTGTGGAAAAGTTCTCGTAGGATGTGCTCCCAGCCTGACTCTTAGCCTGTGTTATTTGTAGGTGCCGACCCCCTTGTCTGTTACTGCTTCCGGGTGTCCTGTAAGATTTCACAGCAAAACAGTGTTTCTGGCTCAGCCTCCGCCTAGAAAGGGGAAAGATTTGTAGCTCAACTGGAAAGGGGGGGGGTTTGTTCGATTGGACACCTTTTGGAATTCCTTAATGCTGTAATTTAAACATATAAAAAAGAAATTGTTCTTTCAGAATTAGCGCCTGTTTCTTTGGGACACTGCAGTTCAAACAGGAGTGTAATGTTAATGAGTATTTGTTATTCATGAAATGAAGTTTATTTAATGTCTTGCTGTTTTCTGGGGCACGCATCTGTTACTGAACTCATTTTGAAGTGTTCTGTCAGGTGAATGTCTGCTCCCCACTTCAGTGTATTCTTTTTAGTAGTATTGTAAGGTTTTTTGGATATTTGTCAGTGGGGTGTATTGATTCATTTTGTTTCTTTTGAATTACGGAGAATTGTTTAGTTTATCTGGTTACTGGCTTAACTCGCGCTTCACGCACTAAATCAGCTGATACTGAAATTTTTTTAAATTTCTGTTTAATGTCAGACAGATTCAGATGTAACTTCATTTATGTTGTTTCACATAAATGTGTTGGATTGACCTTAATGAATTATGTGCAATCGAAGTAAGGGACCCAGTCCTTCACTAGTGCTTAACAGTGGCGTGTGGATCGGGTTGTGAACCCCGTGCTCGGATCAGTATGGACAACACACACCCGAACCTCCTGCGGAAGGGGCCACGCGATTCGTGTCACGGCGCCTCAAACCTCGCAGCCACTACGTCAGCATTGGGAAAAAGTCGTTAGAATGAAATAAGGGAAATCAGAGCTCGCACGGCAAGATATAGGTGTTCTTTACTACTGCAATTTCGAACAGACCACGGAAAACACGAATTATTGTGGAGGTGGTTCGATGACCCCTCTGCCAGGCACTTACGTGTGTAGATGTAGATGGCAATACATATACGAAGCTTACAAAACTACTACACGTCATCTCTCCAGAGTGTATTTAGTAACTGTTGTGATATTGGTCTCTAAACTAACACAATCGACAACAGTCGTTGCTGTCAGCAAATCTTTCGAAGGGACGCTGATACTTGCACACGTCGGTATCAACAGGTGCCACATATGCCTGTCTGTGTTTCCGCACCACAGTCACAGATTTGCCCCACTTGAGCAGACACTCACATCTTCCCCGGCCTGTTCCGATGCGGTTGAGGGTGATATCCCCTATATATAGCTCTATCCGTTTCTGCACACATCCCCCTGGGTGTGTTTTGTGATCGGATCTTAGCTGGAGGAGTGTGAGGAGGAGAGAGGTGGGGCTGCCTTGGCGTGGAGACAGTTCGGCTCGGCTGGGGTTGTTTGCGTCTGGACGCCGAGTGGGAAGGCCGGACCGTGATTTTACGGTTAACAGTGTGGACAGCGGCGTGGTGTGCCGCTTAACTTGATTCGCAAGGGGAGCAAAATCTCGCCTGTTGTAGTTTGTCGAGCCTGAGTTTGAAATACCTTCTATGTGCGGCGGGATGTCATTTCGTCCTCCTGTCTCTCCGTCGCTGGGATTGCTATCCTCGTTGACCGTCCCACGGATGTACAGGGTGATTCAAAAAGAATACCAGAACTTTAGGAATTTAAAACTCTGCAACCACAAAAGGCAGAGCGAATTAAGGGAGCTATAAAGTTTCATTTAGTTGTACATTTGTTCGCTTCAAAGATATTGTTCGTTTCAAAGATTGTGTTTAGTGATGAAGCAGCTTTCCACACTAACGGGAAAGTCAACCGTCACAATGTCTGTATATGGGGCACTGAACGTGACTCTCCTAAGGTGAACATTTTCTGTGCCATTTCAGCCACTAAAGTTTTTGGTCCCTTTTTCTTCGAAGGTGCTACTGTAACTGGACTACAGTATCTGGACATGTTAGAGAATTGGCTGTTCCCTCAGCTCGAACAAGAAGCAGCAGGATGGAGCGCCACCACATTGGCACTTATCTGTCCGTAAGTACCTGAACGTCAAGTACCTGAACGTCAAGTACCCGAGGCGATGGATCGGCCGCCAGGCAGCCCGTGACAGAGCACTTCATCACTGGCCTCCAAGAAGCCCTGATCTTACCCCTGCGATTTTTTCTTAGGGGGGTATGTTAAGGATATGGTGTTTTGCCCACCTCTCCCAGCCACCATTGATGATTTGAAAAGAGAAATAACAGCAGCTATGCAAACTGTTACGCCTGATATGCTACAGAGAGTGTGGAACGAGTTGGAGTATCGGGTTGATATTGCTCGAGTGTCTGGAGGGGGCCATACTGAACATCTCTGAACTTGTTTTTGAGTGAAAAAAAACCTTTTTAAATACTCTTTGTAATGATGTATAACAGGTTATATTGTTTCTTTCATTAAATACACATTTTTAAAGTTGTGGTATTCTTTTTGAATCACCCTGTATATCGATGGGCTACGCCGCTCTCCGTACTCTACTAGACGCCGGTGACGGAAGTGCGTTACTCTGGGTGCTTAATGTTTGATCTTCAAGTGCAAAGTCTTCGAGTGGCACTCCTTAGTTTGCCTTGCGCAGTTAGATTGGAGTTTATTTTGTCTTGTGGTGCTTCTGCTTTCCGTTAACGAAAGTTAAGCTCGATTTGGCACCTCAGCGGGCGGGTCGGAGCCACCTTCGCGACTAAACGGAAGCCTTTGGACTGAGACGTCTCGTGTTTTGCATATTGTTCATAAATTGTTGCTTTGATATTAAGTTGGCTGAGGTTTCTTACGGATTTCCCGGCATTTGGTCTGTTGTCCGGCCCGGGCTAGGTCTCGTTATTTTAAAAGTCAGTCCTTGTTTGGGCTAAGTACGATTTTGGCTGACTGCCTGGTGGTTCTGGTAGAACCCTTGGTCGCTGTGGTTGTGTTGCATTCTGTATGGGGCTGTGTGCTCGGAGCCGTGGAGTACCATTTGTGTGAACTGCTTCACTGGGGATTACTGATCGGGCCATTCTTGGTCCTCTGCTGTATGAAATGATTTTATTATTAATTTAAACTAACATTATCACTTAAATGATTTAATTCTTGTTGCGTTAATTGCAACTTGGATACTGACAAATTTAGTAGTGTAATCACGGAAGATTTAATAGTAGCACACGCCCATTTACCTGTTTCGTAGTCTGTTAATTACCGAAAGACCTTAAGCTCATAGTCATATGTGATTTTTTAAATTATTGTATTTTTGTCATGTTATTGTTTTTTTAATTTGCCGATCACTGATGTATTGTTCCAAGTATTAAAATGTTTCAGGTAGCTGTTACTTGGGTGGAACGCGCGGAACCGCAACGGAGAGAGTAGCTGCGTGCCTTACGTGTCCGTTGTTGACGCGGCCTGGTGTCCGTTGTTTGTTTCGGTGCGCCTGAGTTAAGTACTGTGTTGCCTCCTCCCTTGCGGCCCCGTCGTGTTCTTCTCATAAACATTTCCTTAAAGGCATTTTAGTTAATTTTATGCTAGTATTTTAATTTCTTACATTGTTAAAATTGTGCGGCGTTCATTGTGCACACCGTTTGTCATAGCGGAGTTGATGTGCCATTGTAATTTCTTAAACTCCATTGTGTGTGCCCTTTGTGATACATATTGTCATAACAATTTCAGTATGGCAATTATGTCTCATATATCATGACGTGCGTGTGTAATGGTGCAATAAATGGAGGCATGAAGGGCGCCAAAAAACAGAAATAACAATCCTCCTTTCTGGTCCCTATTGGTACGCTATCCTTGTACTTGTGTTGGTAAGCCACGACGGAGGGTAGTCCAAATTGCCTGAGGGTGACCATATCCACGGGATTTGCTCTGGGTGTAGGGAAGTTTCAAGTATTGTGGAGGACAGTTTTGTTGCCAACAGTGTTCCTATTAATCGACAGGATTGAATTCAGTGTCCGTGAGAGTCCTGGCTATGATAGGAGTGGGATGCCTCGATCTTTGCTGATAACACAAACCTTCCAGCATTGAACGAAGTCTTCTTCGCTCCGCACGGAATACAGTCTTCTGGTATTAGCGCGCTACTGCGTTCTTCCAACTGGTATTAGGAAACGGATTCATTAAGTTCTATGTACAGTCTTATAAAAACTGACCGCCGGCCGGCCGCCACAGAGACTGTCTAAGTCCGAGTCGTTCAGCTAAGGAGGCCAATAAAACTGACCGCCCCTGACAACTCTAAGTCCGGCCATCACCACAATCTGGCAACACTGTAAGATGGGGAAGTGTTAGGAGGAAGTGTTAGGAGGAAGTGTTAGGAGGAAGTGTTAGGAGGAAGTGTTAGGAGGAAGTGTTAGGAGGAAGTGTTAGGAGGAAGTGTTAGGAGGAAGTGTTAGGAGGAAGTGTTAGGAGGAAGTGTTAGGAGGAAGTGTTAGGAGGAAGTGTTAGGAGGAAGTGTTAGGAGGAAGTGTTAGGAGGAAGTGTTAGGAGGAAGTGTTAGGAGGAAGTGTTAGGAGGAAGTGTTAGGAGGAAGTGTTAGGAGGAAGTGTTGTCTACTTCAGAGTCGATACGGCTGGAGTGAGCCCGTGGTCTTGCGGTAACCGTCGTGCATTGTAAACTTAAGAGTCGCATGTTCGCGTCCAACTGCCTTTTTTTTAATCACATTTCGGTCTAAAGTTATGAGTCTGATTGAACATCGAAGACAATTCGCTTAGCATTCTACCACCCACAGTAACACGTATTCTAGAAACAACTCCGCAGGACAGCTCGTGGCTGCGTCGCGATCACAACAGCTTACGCTCGGGCGTTCCCTCGCGCTGCAGCGGCTACCGGCCACCGGCCAGACGCCACCCGCCGCCTGAAATCCGGCGCCGCCCAGGTGAACGCGGCGCCACACTCTGTGTATCAATGCCATTTTCGAATTTGAAGTTGTAGTTATCATCTTGCAGTTAAGCATTGGATTTTGCATACCTGAAAATCATGAACTACAGTTAAGAGTTGTAAAATTGAGTCGCAAGTGGAAAAAGGTGTAACATCTGCAACACAACGTTTACTTTTGGTGTAACAGAGGGGTGAATGTAGAGGAGGCAGCTAGAAAGATTTAAACTGTGCGTGGAGCGAGTGCCTTTGGGAAAAATACGCCAGAAAAAGATATTCTTGTTTCAACAAAGATCGTTCTGGCATGAATGATTTTCCACATTAAGGAAGTCGACTACTGTTTTAAGTTATGGATTACAATGTAACCATCATGCGACATTTTCATTTAGCAGAAGTCTGGTGTAGGTGTACTGCATGCTCTAATTCGAAACAACAAAAATCAACGGAGTGCCTATTATTGAACGTCATCAGGTCGCTCATTGAGCATTCCTATGCAGTACTGTTACTGGTGGCGTGTTATGATGCCTTTATCGTTAACTTCCTAAGAAGAAATTAAAGGCTGAGCCCCACCAAAAGACGTAGACTAGAGTAAAGTATAGTGTGAACATAATATTTCACATTTGATAGCTCGAAAAGTGTGTTTTGGACTACGAATTCTGCCCCAACGGGTGTGTGCAACACAGCTGGAATTTGTTGTCAACAACTGGGACACCTTTCGGTCGCAGTGTAAGAAAGTCGAGCAACGAAACATCACCTGTGCTACTGCATTATAACTCACTCTGTAGATTTGAGAAACAAAACTATCCAGGAGATTGATAGGAAAGACTCCTCTCAAGCAATTGTCCCTCTCGTCATATATTCGAAAAATATTACCTTTCCCGCTCTTGATCGACCAACCGTCAAGGCAATTCATTTCTAGACGAAAATACTCTTAACGATGTCATTAAACCAGTGTAGTTTTGAAACAAGTAGGTTTCTACTGGCGAAGAATTTGTGAACAACTGTTTCATTGTGAGATTGTTGTAGATATCGTGAAAGAAAATTCAGCTACTGATTAATTTCTCTTTGATGATTATTGTTGCGTTTAGTAAACTAATGGAAAATGCAAATAAAATATTCACTTTACTAATACAAATTAAATTCAGCTTACTACAGAAACATCACGACGGTAGTCTATCTTAATAAAGCATTAAGTTCAAAAATGGTTCAAAGGTCTCTGAGCACTATGGGACTTAACTTCTGAGGTCATCAGTCCCCTAGAACTTAGAACTAGTTAAATCTAACTAACCCAAAGACATCACACACATCCATGCCCGAGGCAGGATTCGAACCTGCATCCGTAGTGGTCGCGCGGTTCCAGACTGTAGCGAAGCATTAAGGTCTGTAAGACGGTTGATCCTATTTTAACACGAATTAGTAGGATATTACCGACTTTTGACTTCGAAAAGATCTGTTTTTACTTCATTTCCTGTATCATTCGCAAGTATCATGAAAATGTGGCATTTCATTGATAAAATTATGCATTCACAACTACGAAAAATATGTCGGCAGAAAACATAAGTGGCATTATGAAATTGGCAGTATCGAAAGGTTACTGCTCTGACACTAAGGGTTACTGTAAGTAGCAAGACGAATTCTGCTCGAGCGTTATCTTTCGATTTCCTTATTGAGTTTGTATCTGCCTGCTTGTAGCTCAGCTACTAAAGAATAAAAAATCTGGCTTTCAAAGAGACTCGAAAGGCGAACGAAAGCAGCTTGCACCTGGTAGCCAAGCATGTTACCTGGGAACTGGTTTTTTCTAAAGTGGGAGTACTGACATTTGCCAACAATTCAACACTGCCTCGGGCATGGATGTGTGTGATGTCTTTGGGTTAGTTAGATTTAACTAGTTCTAAGTTCTAGGGGACTGATGACCTCAGAAGTTAAGTCCCATAGTGCTCAGAGACCTTTGAACCATTTTTGAACTTAATGCTTTATTAAGATAGACTACCGTCGTGATGTTTCTGTAGTAAGCTGAATTTAATTTGTATTAGTAAAGTGAATATTTTATTTGCATTTTCCATTAGTTTACTAAACGCAACAATAATCATCAAAGAGAAATTAATCAGTAGCTGAATTTTCTTTCACGATATCTACAACAATCTCACAATGAAACAGTTGTTCACAAATTCTTCGCCAGTAGAAACCTACTTGTTTCAAAACTACACTGGTTTAATGACATCGTTAAGAGTATTTTCGTCTAGAAATGAATTGCCTTGACGGTTGGTCGATCAAGAGCGGGAAAGGTAATATTTTTCGAATATATGACGAGAGGGACAATTGCTTGAGAGGCGTCTTTCCTATCAATCTCCTGGATAGTTTTGTTTCTCAAATCTACAGCGTGAGTTATAATGCAGTAGCACAGGTGATGTTTTGTTGCTCGACTTTCTTACACTGCGACCGAAAGGTGTCCCAGTTGTTGACAACAAATTCCAGCTGTGTTGCACACACCCGTTGGGGCAGAATTCGTAGTCCAAAACACACTTATCGAGCTATCAAATGTGAAATATTATGTTCACACTACACTTTACTCTAGTCTACGTCTTTTGGTGGGGCTCAGCCTTTAATTTCTTCTTAGGAAGTTAACGTTAAAGGCATCATAACACGCCACCAGTAACAGTACTGCATAGGAATGCTCAATGAGCGACCTGATGACGTTCAATAATAGGCACTCCGTTGATTTTTGTTGTTTCGAATTAGAGCATGCAGTACACCTACACCAGACTTCTGCTAAATGAAAATGTCGCATGATGGTTACATTGTAATCCATAACTTAAAACAGTAGTCGACTTCCTTAATGTGGAAAATCATTCATGCCAGAACGATCTTTGTTGAAACAAGAATATCTTTTTCTGGCGTATTTTTCCCAAAGGCACTCGCTCCACGCACAGTTTAAATCTTTCTAGCTGCCTCCTCTACATTCACCCCTCTGTTACACCAAAAGTAAACGTTGTGTTGCAGACGTTACACCTTTTTCCACTTGCGACTCAATTTTACAACTCTTAACTGTAGTTCATGATTTTCAGGTATGCAAAATCCAATGCTTAACTGCAAGATGATAACTACAACTTCAAATTCGAAAATGGCATTGATACACTGAGAGCGTGGCGCCGCGTTCACCTGGGCGGCGCCGGATTTCAGGCGGCGGGTGGCGTCTGGCCGGTGGCCGGTAGCCGCTGCAGCGCGAGGGAACGCCCGAGCGTAAGCTGTTGTGATCGCGACGCAGCCACGAGCTGTCCTGCGGAGTTGTTTCTAGAATACGTGTTACTGTGGGTGGTAGAATGCTAAGCGAATTGTCTTCGATGTTCAATCAGACTCATAACTTTAGACCGAAATGTGATTAAAAAAAGGCAGTTGGACGCGAACATGCGACTCTTAAGTTTACAATGCACGACGGTTACCGCAAGACCACGGGCTCACTCCAGCCGTATCGACTCTGAAGTAGACAACACTTCCTCCTGGCACTTCCTCCTGGCACTTCCTCCTGGCACTTCCTCCTGGCACTTCCTCCATCTAACAGTGTTGCCAGATTGTGCAGATGGCCGGACTTAGTTGTCAGGGGCGGTCAGTTTTATTGGCCTCCTTAGCTGAACGACTCGGACTTAGTCTCTGTGGCGGCTGGCCGGCGGTCAGTTTTTATGTCTAAGACTGTACATTGTTAATGGGTCAATGTTATCTACTCGCACATAGAACGTTGCTTAAGATATGTAAACACTGTCTTAATGCTCTGCTGTGCGTCTCTCTGTCCGTTGTCTCTGCATGTGCTCTGCCGTTCACTACACCAATCTGGGAGCACTCTTCCAGTATCAGGAGACGATCCCCAGCGAGTGCCACAGGGTTTGTTGTGAATGTTGTTTCTGCTTTTGAGCTTAGACAGGAACAACTGACACGAACATGTGCTGACGTGATCCCGAGGCATATTGTATGCACGTTGTACTCAAGCTTGGCACACACAGCCCGTGGCTTCTATTTCTGTTCTAATGAACAGTAGTTGCACGTTTTCATCTGTACAGTAGACTGGTTGTAACCTGCAATTACGGAAATATTGGCTTAAGATGTCTGGGTCAGCACTTGGGATTTCTTGAGTTGTGTTCATTGGTGCTCTTTTTGAGCGATATGTTTGACATAGACTGTCCACATCAAGAGGGGCAAGGGATGAAACTCATAAAACAAACATCAGACGCACACATACCTATTAGCTGGGATGTGAGTGTGGAAGCTGGTGGAAACGTAATTAAAATAAGCGACCTTAAGACTGACCATGCTTCTCTACTTTGTTTGAAAACGGACTCAACTGCCCTTATCCACGCAGTACGTCTGGCTTTATTGACGTTATGAAGTGGGTTATCTGCTATTTCCCGATCACTGCGTTTAGAAATCCAGAATATTGTTTCTCATTAGTTTCATTCCAAAATGAAATATATTGCTTCCTGCGGCTCCTAGGGATTTCCTTCTCTGCTGCACTCATATAATAGTCCCAACAGGCCTCTATCCTTTTCCTTTTCTTTTCGGCGAATCTAACACACGTATCCCGGTTTGCTTTTCTAAAAATCTGGACGTATGTCTGGGTTAAAGTTCCCTCTACGTCGTGGAAAAGATGAAATAGGGACAAGTATCCCACTAGTAATATGAACCACGAACACCGTCCAACCTTGATTGATTAAAGACTGCCCATACAACGAACTTGGTAACAACATACGAGAATAACTTCCTTGGCAAAGCATAGTTCGCGATAATACTCCCGTCTCCAAGCTCCTCATACAAATGTTCCTTTATCCTTTGCAGAAGACAATAGCTTATATTTGGCGCCTGATGAACAGATCAAAACGGTGAAGCCGTGGTAATCACTTTCCTTATATTTCCACTGGCAGCTGAAGACATCACGAAATCCTTCAAATGTTTAGTAAGTCACCATACGCATTCTCTTTATTTCATGCACGATTGTACAATTTCGGCCTTGGCTCATTTTCAAGAATATATTAATGCTTCCAATTTACATTTTTGACGTTAGTGAGACGTATGGTTTATTCCTAAATCAAAATCAGTTTATCTACAGATCTATCATACTAGGCGCATTACAACTTACTTTACTACTAAAACATTGAAACGTCTCTGAAGTCGTTTCATAAGACGCTTGTCGACTTCGGTACAACCTATTCATTTTACTACCTGATTTTATCTCAATTCATGAACTCTTCCAGAAAGACTGAGCACTCAACACATATAATAATCAATAGGTCTTATTTAATGTGGGTTTCAGTTTTGTTTTGTGGGAGCAGACGATGTTGCTTCCCGTTCAAAGGAGAGCACAGGATGACCAACTTGGGTAAACCTCTCTGTTCAGGTACAGGAAACCTATCTTAGTCGAAGGCTGTTTTTGTGTGTGTGAGGTTGGTGACGGAGGGCTACCCCCCTGGTAGCTTCGGCTGCGCGGGGAGCGAGGTAGTCTGGAAAGAGGAAGAGACACTCTTCGGTGAACGCTTGGTGAGCACGGATCGTAGCTCTTAAGGGGGTTTCAGGTGACAGGAAGCAGGTTGAGTTAGGACTTAGTTATGTTTAACTGGTGAAATACTTAAGAACTTTAGATTAACTGAAGCGTGTGAAGAGATTTATTTTTTTAATGATTTTTAATCTTACATTTTGTGGAAATTGCTTGTGTCTTTGTGTCGATTTTGTGCCACGTGTTAGGTAATCAATGACCCTTCTGGTTCACCACGGCACCGCAATAGGCTTTATTTTAAGTTTTCTTGTTTAATGAGCTGCAATTTCTGCAAGAATATCTGTTCTTCCGTGCGCTTTCTACAGAGCAGCACAACAGTTTGAGTCAGAATGCAGCACTTGCTCTAGTTCAGCCGTTTGCAAGCAGCAGACGCAGGTAGTATGTTAAATAATTATCGCACAGCCTTCTGTATTGGTTAACCTCCGTCCAGAATAGAGCATGCGTAGAATCGTAATGCTGATCTCACTGAAATATTCTTATGGTATTAATGCAAAGGAGATAATTATACTATAACCTCCCACCCCCGTCTTCCGTGTTTCTTCTTGCTGTAGTTGACTTGTGCTCTGTTTCATTCTCTTACTTGAAACATTTGAGTCGGGCACCAGTTATGTGTAGTTAGGATGTGCGACCAAATATTTAGTTACAATAAATAATTTACGTAAAAGACCAATTCTTTGGTGTCGATCTTACCCCCATACTCTGATTTCCATTCCTGAATTAATCAAGTTGCTTCATGCACGACATGGAGTGCTATTTATCTGGCTGCTTAAAGAAATTTGCGTATTTGTAATTAAATTATTAAAGTAATTAAACTAATAATTTTCCAGATCTGTCTTTCTAAATGGATAGGAAGGGCTTGGGCTGGTGGCGACCCTGAATTTCTGAATCTTAACTCGCACATCTCGCTGCTTCTCACACACAAATAACGTATACGGCTCGATGAGCAACGTCGTAAACATAGTGATACGTTACAAGAGGAATTAGAAAATGGCTACAAGTAACGGTTATCCTTTTTCTAGTGGTAAGTTGTTTAGTCCGTGTATCAAAAAATGAAAATGTGTGAGCTTGTGTGCTGTCGGGTGGCATGGTTGGTTGTGGATAATTGTCATTTCTCGGAAACCAACGGCAACAATCTAGTGTGTGTTAGTGAAATTGCAATCAAAAATTAGAGAATAACTTTCAATTTCGTTTAAAATTCTCAAATCCTAAGGCAAGAGAAATTATCGCCATGCATTCACAAATCAAGTTTCTCTCATCTGTTGTGCCATCGAATATGATTATTACTATAAAACGTCGTCACGTATCTAAAGGATTTTTTTTTGTCAGCTGTTTGAGTGAACTTGTGAAAAGTTTTTCTTCTAGTGTTTAGTTGATATTTTTCCTTATGTACCTGTTAGGCATGAGCCCATTGCTACCCCATCTTCTTGGAGATTAATTGTAGAAGTTCCACTATTTTCCATTTCAGAACAACTCAAGTAGACGTTCGTAGGAAGTTAGTTTTAATGCTTTCTATAGTTTCCGTAACTGCAACCTTGGGCTCTTTAGTGTGTACATGTTAAACTGATCCACTTGCCTCTTTGTATTTAATATCGTGTAGGGCCCCCGCGAGCACGCAGAAGTGCCGCAACACGACGTGGCGTGGACTCTACTAATGTCTGAAGTAGCGCTGGAGGGAACTGACATAATGAATCCTGCAGGGCTGTCCATAAATCCGGAAGAGTACGAGGGGGTAGAGATCTCCCGAACAGCACGTTGCAAGGCGTCCGAGATATCCTGTCTGGGGAGTCTGGTGGCCAGCGGAGGTGTTTAAGCTCTGAAGAGTGCTACAGAGTTGCTCCAGGCACAATTGTCGACGGGTGTCGCATTGTCCTGCTGGAATTGTCCCACACAAGTCCGTCAGAATGCGCGATGGGCACGAATGACAGGTGACACGTACTGTAAGACCTTGGGTACACACACCGTCAGATTATTTGACTTGTCGCTCTAGCGAAGTGAGTGAGTGTCAGCAATATGTCTCATGGTCTTATCGTGGCGTGTTTGACCTAACGGCAGAACAGAGACAATAGAAATGCCACTTGCACCCTTAGAGTAGCAGATTTACGTTGATCAACTTAAAACAGCTATTATTTTAATAAATGTGTGTGAAAATCAAGTTCTATCATAAACCTCCCATAATTGATTCTGGATGCTATTTACAATTGACAATCTCAAGTTCCTTTGGTCCTGGTACGTTAATCTTATACTCACATATCTCTGATAATTGACAGTGTCTGTCATATTCGTGTACATATCCATGAAGATAAATGTATAATCTTATTAGGCGCAGACTGCATTTGTCTGTACCAGTCTATAGTCAAGTTTCAGACTCACTAATCGGAGGTGTGCACACTCCTTATAATACCTCGCGCGTTCAGGTATGACTGCGCGAGTGTGATCCGCGAGGAGAAAAGGTTCTACGTTAGCAGCAATCTCATTGGCTGCGTTACATATTAATACGCGGATCGCCGGAAGCAGAATTTGGCCCATCTCTAAGGCAGCGTCATCTCGTAGTGCGGAGACGCACGAGTGCTGCGCCTGCGCTGTTTGTACACAACACATCCTGTCTGATACGTCTACATACGACTCTGGATGCAGGTGATCAGAGGTCCCATATCACTTCAATTGAAAACGCCCCTCACCATTACAGAGCCTCCACCAGCTTGAATAGTCGCCTGCTGACATGCAGGGTCCATGGATTCATGACGTTGTCTCCATACCTGTACATGTTCTTCCAGCTCGATACAATTTGAAACAAGACTCATCCGACCAGGCAACATGTTACCAGCAATCAGTCGTTCAGTGTCGGTGTTGACGGACTCGGGCGAGACGTGAATCTTTGTGTCGTGCAGTCGTCAAGGGTACACGAGTGGGCCTTAGCGTGCGATCCATTCATCAATGTGGGCTTTCGCAATCGGACACTTGTTGAAGGCCCGGCAGCATTGAACTCTGAAGAGACTCGTTCAACGTGACAGAAGTGCAACCCTTCCGCAGATTGCTGCAGTCTTGTTTGTCCCGTTCTTGCAGGATCTTTTTCCGGCCGCAGCGATGTCCGGGGTTTGTAACCTGCCATTGTAGCAGCAGCAGTAACATAGCTGAGAACTGCGCCACACTCTTGTTGCCTCACACAGGCGTTGCCGACCGCTCAGCCGTATTCTGCCTGTTCATGTATATCTGGTATGAGCACGCGTATTCAAATCCAGAGTGTATCATCTGAGAGGGGTTCAAATTTCTGGTATTTTTACATTTCTAATTTTATTCATAATATCTTAAAACATTTTGTAATGTATTCAGTCTCGTATGTGTAACACTCCTTAAGTAATACGTTGAGTTTTTTTTTCTGACAGCATTGTTAATAGCCCGGCACATGTTGACAGTTGGAGTAACCGGGATCAGTTCCCTACGTATGTTCGGCTGTGCACACAATGATGGCGTTCTTAGATTTATTACTATGGAATCTCTTATCTAACGTCATATGCACAGAAAGACAAGTTTTAGAGCTTTCTTTAGCTGTGCATTACATTTGGGGTTGGAACCCTATGGATACTTTTGATATTATATTTCGGTCTAAATTCTAGTACTTTCCTGTTATAGCCTTCGTCTTAAAGTAGGACCTCTATACAAATGAAACGAGGTTGCAAAAAAATTACACAAACAGAAGTAATGTGGTTTTGCTCACGATGCGGCATCTGGGTCATATCAAGCGCTAATTAGTTTTAATCATACTACCATACTTTGGCAACAATTATGGCAAACTTGAGACCTTTGTTCAGTACGTTTAACATACAGCGTATTTCTGTGAGTGAATCTAATGGTGGTCAGATTTTGAACCTTGTGAAAGAATTTGAAGCTATTGTGCATGTGATTTTTTTATGAGCCTTTGTGACCTTTTGATGTCTCAGTATTCTATCAGCAATTGATACATTTGAACCCGCATAACACACACTCTACTAACATTGTCATCCTCACAAACAAGTCACACGTGGTGAATGCGCTACGTGTAGTTAAACGTAAGAATAATTTAAACTTGGGAGTTTGGTCACCCAATTACGTTCACAGTGAAATATAGTGTGGCACAACATACGTGACACTCTTTCCTTGTGTTTTTTAGTCAGTCCTGGCACATTTCGGTGTTATACTGTCACGTATACACCCTTTGTTAAACTTTGAGTGAAGTGAGAATACTAAGCGGCACTGAAACCGTCAAGTAGTACAGTATCAACGCTGGGCAGTGATTCCATAATTTTCAATGCGAGAGGGGCTGCAGTTCCGATGAGTTCCTGGGGCGGTGTGTGTCTTCACAGCATTGGCACCGAGAACAGGGCTGATTAGAGTGACACTCTGAATGAAAAGCATCTGTTCTGCGTAAGAATATGTCAGACTATGTGTTTACCTGTCTACATAAGTCACAGTACATTCAATAATCTCTCCCAAATAATGTAATTAAATGCAGGATATTCTAATGAAGTTCTAAAATTACTGAAATGGTAGTGATATTTAGTATCACAATACGATTTATTAACATTTGACGATTAGATTTCTTTGTCCTTTAAATACACGACAGCGAGAAGGTGGTTATTCAAATTTATCGAATGATCGTAGCTAGTAAAATTAATAATTCGTGGAAACTAGACAATACAGTCTCACATTTAGTTTCCATTCCTCTGACGTGCGATGGCTGGTGTAAGATGGTATCATTTTGAGCCACATTATACTATTAAAGGGTCTTGTTTAGAGAGCTGTAGTTGTAAACATCGCGACAGGAAACCGTAAACGATACTGACATTCTGCTACAAATTAACATCCCTGGCCGATATCTGCACGTTGGGCGATAGAGAAGCGGACGGAGACTGGGGGCTGGCAGGAGAACGGGAGTGACACGAGCGAGGCAGGCAGGCCTGAGAGCTGAAGACAACAGCGAACGTGAGCTCCTGGAAAACCCAGGCGGGTGGACCGCGGCTTAGCGCGAGCCACGTGGCCGAGGACAAGGACAAGAAGACACAGGGGCTCGCTCACAAAACGCGTGGCGGCGTGTAGGTGGTTTTCCCAACGACCAAAGTGGAAGCTTCTGGAATAGTGATGGGCTAAACTGCGATTTTTCGATATCAGTGATTTCTGTGAATGTTGCTTTCCAGTATCTGTTATTAACTGTGATTTGTCGCAGTTAAGGAATCCAGCTCCTGTATCCCTCCGCACTACCACTGCGACTTATCTCTGAATCAAAAAGTTACATGCGTTCACACAGAAAATTGCATCTCAACAAAACTGTCATTAGTGTGTTTCACAATTGTTCTTCCGTTGGCTTTTCTTTTGTATTAAAGAAACAATTGTGAAATTTTAATAGTGTAATTAATATGTTAGTGGCCAAACAGTACCGTAATAGTTAGTGTTCAGAAAAAAATTCTAACGTCTTGTTACGTTCACAGGTACCCGAGCTACATTTCAGTCACTCAGTAAAGCGATAATTCGAAATATTATCGTCAACAGCCACTGCGCCGTTAGAAACTAAACTCTCGTCTGACGAAGACAGTCTTAAGTGTTTCGATGAACTTAATTACTTAAATGAGATCGTTCTTGCAAATGTGACATGTCCCCCCCCATTGAATGGCTTTCATGACAGCAAATATTAGTAATACTGTCAATTACATTGCTTCTAATTAGTGACAGCAAAAATGTTTAATAATTCTTTTAATTTTGCAGACGCAGTTCCGACCCTGATTACTGGTTTCTGTATGTATCTATCCACTTCTCTTGAGAATCGTGAGTATTCAAGACAGCTCCTAGAGGATTTGCAGTTTAAAAGTGCCACACTTATTATGCACACTTATTTCATGAGTGATTGAACTGTGTTTAATTTGAAGTTCTTATGCGATTTTAAAGGAATGATAACATGTGGAAAATATTTTATTTATTCACTCACTGTATTTAACATTTAAGCCGTCCTATACCCAAAAATTTTCCACAATTTCCCACCATTTAATTATTGGTAGAGACTTGGAGACTGTGACATGCCACCGCCCTGCCCCCCCCACCTCCCCCCTACCTCCCCCCCGCCCCCCCTACCTCCCCCCCCCCGCCCCCCCGCCCCCTTTGCCTAGAAGCTTGGTGTGACACAAAACCTTGGTCTATGTTCCAGGTCATTTTGAGCCCGTTATGAAAGTGGGAAAAACAGATCTTCCCGTTAAATCAGGAATCCTGTCAGTGCAGTACTTGAAGGTAAACCAGGAAAAGTTTACTTATGTACGTGCTTGTGGTGTCAGCAAAAAGTTCTTGTGTGCAGTTGCCATCTGGAACACCAGGTGTAAAAGTTTTCTCCATAGTTATGAATGCCTCACTTTTGTTCCGACACAGTTCAAATGATTTAATACTATTGTCTTTGAGATCTGTATAAGTGTAATGAAACAGTTCTGCTATGTTAACATTGCAAATTCCTGTAGGCAGGTGGAGTATTTACCACAATTGTCATATTGGAAGCAGAATCACACATCTTTTAGGTTACTTGTCTCTAAACATTTCCAGGAGAAATGGGCAATGCTGCTTCTTATTGATATAATATTCAGTTACAGCTGTTTGACCAACCATTACTGGTGCTGAGTGTGCATGTTGTTATACAGTATGCACACAGAGTCCCAGGCTGAGGCATATTACAAGTGTCAAAACCACTGAGGCAGATTTATTTTTTTAATATGTAAAGTAAGATGCTAATAACTTTGAGTATGAGGTTATTGGAGTTGTTTTTAAATATAGTGTAGTTAACATAAAGACCAGCTAACACTTCAGTAATCCTGCCGAGATAAAGTTCAAGGGCGAACACCTAGATCGTGAGGCCAGTATGAAGTCTCCGGCACTGGAAAAGGAATTGCAACTAAGTTTAAAATGCATAGGCCCTATGTAACAAGTGGCTGGATTGGAGCAAGCAAGTTGAACAATTCATAGCGGTTTTGTGTCACCATCTTCTTCAAAATACAGCTACATTTAGGGAATAACATATGCATAAAACATATATTAAACTTCATCTCCAAATTTTAAACGTGGGTGAAGACTCCCATTGCAATGTGAAAAATTTTAACATTTCATCTTTCTAATAAACTTGTCTCCAGCCCTTGCTCTTAATTTGGTTGAAAGAAAGACACTGGGTGTTGGAAAGGAACATTCTCACCTGGTGAACTTACCTGCAACTTCATTAAAGTCTTCACAGTTTTAGCTTTGTAAGAGCCTTAGCAGTGCATTAGCAAGTGGTCTCAGGAAATGCTAGTGAGTACAGTGAGCAGTGACATTGGCTGTTGCAGGGGATATGTGCTCAAGGTCACAGTCAGATGGCATTAGATAAGAGCTATGTCCTACCAGGTAAAATGACATTTCTTCAAGCTGTTCAGTAAATTGTTGTTGTTGTCTTCAGTCCTGAGACTGGTTTGATGCAGCTCTCCTGTGCAAGCTTCATCTCCCAGTACTTACTGCAACCTACATCCTTCTGAATTCAGTAAATTCTAAGTGTGCAAATATGTGGTGGCAGCTACTGTATTCTGTTAAAATTCAAATAGATTTTATCTATGATTTTACATGTGGCATTGTCAGTAAATATTAAATCATATAATGTTGGTGTAAATACAGTTACATTGTTATGTTATCAAGCTGTTTCTTCCACATAATTAATTGTGTTTAAAGTTACACAGACTGCAAATATTTAAAAAGTTTACAACTTGCATTATTACGACACATTTTTAATAAAAGATCTGTGTTATAGGAAGCATTTTCCTTTTGGTATTTATCTACAACATTTTACTGATAAATTCATAAAAATGAGCATTTGCTGAGCTGGAAACTTCTCTTACGTTCTGGCATTTGCCCACAGTCTGAAGGAAAACCAACTGTGTGCAGTTGTTGTACTACATGTTAAATATTTTATGTTGCAGTCTTGAGAGATCCTTCTTCTCCTCCTCCTTGAATCTTGGGTTCGCCTCGTCAGGTTACATGAAACATTTGTACATGTTTGTTTTGCTCATACTTCTACAACATTTCACATGCCCCACATATTAATCTTGTTATTAGATGAGTAATAAAATATCAACAGTTTGTCCTCTCAAAGTGCAGGTGGCTCTTTTAATAGCATTAATTAAAAGTTCTAAATAACAGAGCAAAATTTGCTAGTTGGGATGGTTCATTTTTAGCAGGAGACAGGAACATATATGTACAATCAACAACAAAAATAAGAAAATCACTGTTACTGTGCCTTTTGTACAAATTTTTCAAACTTGCATGGGTTCCACCGCTGGTCATGGCTCTTTCTGGTTGGTATTCTTTGCTCATTCCAGTTTTGAGCCACGTGTTTTCACGAAGTTCATTATGTAAAAGATAGCACAAAACAGATTATTGTATGTCTACATCATCACACATAATCAACTGTTATTACATACATAGAATGTTTTTCCTTCAGCCTAAGCTCATGGATTATCATTGACTGACTGTCCTCACTTGAAAAATAACAGGAATACCATCTGGAATATTACAAGTCGAGGTGCTCAAGATAATACTTCCAGTATTTAAAGTAGGTTTTAGTATAAAGAAATGCTATGTTACATTCACTCACCATTTTCATCATTACAAAGCTTTGTGCCTTAATGGTATCAAATCCGTAACTGTGCTCCATCCAAGTCTCAGACATATAGATCGTCAACTATTTGTTCATTCATTTGTCTACAGAAAGGTGACAGAGGAACAGGTCATACTGGGAGCAGTAAGATTTAAATGTAGTAGTGGGTGATGATGAAATTCTGGTTAAAAATGTGGTCTCTGCCGCATTAAATTTTTGATTACTGTGGATGTATCAACAAAACTAAATCTGTGTTTTCAACACACAAACTAATGATAACAAAGACCATTGATATCACTTCCAAGACTGGCATAAATGTGAGTTACATCTGTAGCATCAAAATATTGACAAAGAAAACACAATGTGACTTACTTGCAGTAAGTGAAAAGTATCTGCAACAAAAGATAGTCATTTGTCATACACTATGGGCTTACACTATAAAGGCTCACAAAAAATTAAATTTTAGTAAGGATTATGCTCTGTTATAATGTATTGCACTAAGATATCATTCTTCAATATTGTTTTGACAGATCAACATTTTTATTTCATTCACTTTGTAACTATGCAAAGTTAAGTGTTATAGTATGTTTGGGCTCCGATTCATATTCCTAGTCACATCCCATACTTCCTAAATAACTTATTCCGGCAAAATTATTCTTAGCATGAATTATGAAACACCAAAATACTCACATATTTTAGATTTTGCTAATCATCATAAAGTTATGTGGTCTTGTTTGCTTTCGTGGAGGTAACTAGGCACTTTCAACACAACCAAACCTCACACGGGTCCAGAATTTTCTGCAACAGAGTGTATGCATGTAAGAAACATATTGAAGATGATAATTATTCTTGTTCATATAAAACTATTCTGATTATGAGCAGTTTAACAATGTACTGTGTTCTAATGATGTATCACTTACCAGCAACAGTGTCTAATCACAGGTACCATTGGCATTCAGAAATATTAGTTTTTCTATATTTGATGGCTTGAGGTGGGTCCTTCTGTCATTTATTAAATGTCCTGTGCCTTGTGAGAGGGTCTTCTCAAAAACTGAAGTTGCTACAACATTAAATCTCTCTTGGACTACTTTTGCAATGGTTTGGTGTGGTGGAGACAAAATCAGTAAATATACCCAAGAATCCTCATTTCTACTGATGACTGAGCTGTCAAAATACCTTTGAACCTCCACAATAGCACATGACTGTACTGTGCCCTGCGGCTGTGCATGTTTCACTAACTTATCAAATATGCCCCACACAGAGAAGGACTCAGTTGCCAAATTATTTGGCTCAACAGATTGTGAACGCTGAATACCTACTGGCCTACATTTTTCCAGTTTCTGGGCAACAATATTAACTTTCTTCGTGTTGTCTGCTGGATCCACGTTTCAAATTGCTGGCATTTCAGAACCAGAGTAGCAAGGGCAATGTATTTGCTCTTTCAGTGCATCAACATCTTTCATTGAAACTTCATGCAACTGCATTTTGGCTATTTCGTCACACACTGCCAGAAGGCCACGTGTCAGGACTATAACATGAAAATTTAGACAAATATGCTAACTACATAACACATAAGAAAAGTATACAATACAATGACATTGAACTTACATGAGCCAAATAAAGTAAATTATTAACTTACCAAGCTGCCAGTTGGGTACTCCTCTGCACTGAGCTTGACTCGAAACCTGCTCAAACGGTTTCAAAATCGAACAGAGTTCAGAGCAGATTTCCCACTCATCATTTGACTGTAACAGGCCCACAGAGCTTCTGTCACTAAGGGCAACTGTATTTTTCACTGCCTCTGACAATTCAACAATACGTTCCAACATAACAGGGTTGAACTACACCTTGTGGGCAAGTCCTGGATCAATTTCTTGATGTTTACTTTGCCACTGTTCTGTCGGCATGTTAAGAGCCGCGCTGTTGCACTGCTGCTCCTCCTTTTTTTAAAAAAAAAAACCTGCAACTGTTTTGACTGCCTGGGGGACTTTCTGTGTTGTGTCTAGGTCCTACAGCCGAGACACAATGAGGTAGCTAGGTGCACGCTAAACTAACGCAGACGGGCTTGAAGTTCTGGAACATGAGACTTATTAATGAATAAGAAGAAAAGTACGTAGATGTTACTTAACTTTTATTCTCTTGTTGGAATACATCTCTTGAATAGTAGTAAGCTATTAGCACTGATACAAATGGCGCCTTGCTAGGTAGTAGCTATGGACTAAGCTGAAGGCTATTCAATCTGTCTCTCGGCAAATGAGAGGAAAACTTCGTACGTCTGGTCGCAAGCTATGTCTTCCGTACAACTGGGTCGAGATCTAGTCCGTGTCTTGTGACCTGCCATGTGGTGGCGCTAGGTTTGCGCTTACACAGTGGCGACACGCGGGTCCGACATGTACTACAGGACCGCGGCCGATTTAAGTTACCACCTAGCAAGTGTGGTGTCTAGCGGTGACACCACATTCTGAACATTAAGTGCATCCTGCACAACTAAATTAAGAGTACGAGCAGAACAACCAAAATGTGTCCACTTGAGAATGGTGGAAACAGCATTTTACATATTTGGTGCATTGTCTGTGACCACCATTAAAATTTTGTCACCAAGACTGAACTGGTATCGGCACCACTGAAATGATTTAATCAGACTAAAACACCACTTCATAAATGAACAATTGAGATTAAAGTTACTTGGCTGTGACTTGACAGATTTCTGTCAGCTTCTAATGAGACAGATTGTCTTTATGCCTTGCAGAGGCAAATGAGAAGGTAAAACAAAAGCTGCATGTGCTGCTGGCAACATTACGTTTGTTACAGTCCTTCTGCTCGGTATGTCACAAGCGGGATTCAGTGCATGTACAAAACTACGAAATCCTGGGTCATTTACAATAGAGAAAGGTTGATAGTCTTTTGTGAACAGACCCATTAATTTGCTATCCACCTTCTTTTGGATCAGTCCCATCTTTTTGGGAACGTATTCTGTGATGCGGAGGGAACGGCTTCCCCCTGTGTGCTACTAGCTGTGGTGCCTTCTTCTGGCAACTCCAGTGCAAGAGAGGCTGCACCTATAAAACAATAAGCTGCACATCAACATACAGATTGTCATGTCATAATCAGAAATATATTTTAAAATACTACAGTGATGAGTGTGTCAGCAACAGAGGCAGGATATACAATTTACAGTACAATTTACTTTCCATCAAAGTTGTAAGCGAAATGAGCAGTGACTGGTACAGGGCCAGTCAATTATCAATACATAAAATAAAAATGGAGACAGTTTACTTCACCCTAAAGACATTTAAACAAGACACAAAATGTAAATGCAATTCCAGTAATTTAACACATCCAAAATTCACATGAGATGAGCATATAAATCTGTGCGGCAAACTTGCTAGTACTCTCTTCCTACTGCACAACATGAGATGCATTATAAGTAAACATTACAAATTTCTGCATATTTTTTCTGTCTCCCATTCACAATTGCAGTATGGAATACTGTTTAGGGGGAAACTGAGTGAATTAAAGAACCATCGTGAAGTGGTGGAAGAAAGCAGATGTATATTGCATCTTCCACCAAGACAAAGCTGCAAAAAACGCTTTAAAGAATTCAAGATAATGACTCTGCCCCGTATGTGTACCTACAACTGTTTAATACATTTTAAAGGAAACATTAAGAATTTTAAGATCCCAAGTCCATGCCCATAACATCGACAATAATAGTAATCTAGATCTTCATACTCAAGAACAGAAAGCAATCTATTAATGTCAATCTTATGGGTTAATGAATAGTTTGAAGCATCCCATAAAGTGTGTTTAGAAACTCATCAGTTGAGAAGTATAGCATACATTTGAACCAGTGATAGACAGGAAATATGCAGTAGCAGTAATCAGGTGGTAAATACATAATGAAGTATGATTATAGGTGTGTGACAGTAATGTATAAGCATTCACACTTCTGTTCTACAGGGTACATAAGATGTGATTAATTACATTTTATATTATACAAAAGTATCTAACACATTAACTATTACTACTGCTGTTATGTTAACACTGTGTAGTATCACTGTAGTTATGATTATTTTATTATTACCATTATTTTGTTGTTGTTGTGGTCTTCAGTCCTGAGACTGGTTTGATGCAGCTCTCCATGCTACTCTATCCTGTGCAAGCTTCTTCATCTCCCAGTACCTACTGCAACCTACATCCTTCTGAATCTGCTTAGTGTATTGATCTCTTGGTCTCCCTCTACGATTTTTACGCTCCACGCTGCCCTCCAATGCTAAATTTGTGATCCCTTGATGCCTCAAAACATGTCCTACCAACCTGTCCCTGAACATGAATACATAAAAGCAAAATATAATTATGCAAGTATTTAACACATTGACGACACCAATTGTATGGATGTGGTGTGCATAGTGTAAGACCTTCGGTACACACACCATCAGATTATTTGACTTGTCGCGCTAGCGAAGTAGGCGAGTGTCAGCAATATGTCTCGTGGTCTTATCGTGGCGTGTTTATCTTCTGCCGTCAGGTCAGACGATAGAAATGGCACTTGCATGCTTAGAGTAAACGATTGACAGTGACCAACATTAAACAGAACTAGATTAATTTTCACACACATTTATTAAAATAACAATCATAGGTATTACTTAGCTTGATTCCGGATGCTATTTACAATTGACAATCTGAAGTTCCTTTGGTCTTGGTACATTAATCTTATTCTCACATATCTCTGATACTTGACAAAGTGTCTATACATTTATCTTCATAGCTACGTACAGGAATATGATAATCTTATTAAGTGCAGACAAACTTGACTAATGCAGAAGACTGACTACTCTGAGGTCTGCACACTCGTTGTAATACCTCGCGCATTCAGGTATCACTGCTGCTAACGTAAAACCTTTTCTCCTCACAGATCACACTCGCGCAATCTCATTCGCTGCATTACATATTAATACGTGGATCGGCAGAAGGAGAATTTGTTCCGTCTCTAAGGCAGCGCCATCTCTTAGTGCGGAGACGGACGGGCGCTGCACCTGTGCTGTTGTGCTTAGCGGGGTGCGCTCTAGTGGAAAAGTTGTGTACATAGTTCAGAGTAGTAAGCTCGACTGCTGTTGTGTATGCGCTGAGGGGGCTCGCTGCCCAAAAACTAGCTACGCCCTCTGACTCTTTAAAAGCCCATCTGGGAAGATGGAGTAAGCCGATGTGGGAGTAGTAGCCGACACGGCGCGACGTCGACGTCGTGGTGTGTGTGTGTGTGTTGGGGGTGTGTGTGTGTGGTGGTGGTGGTGGTGGTGGTTACTGTAGGCGATAAGTATAACGCTCTCCTCAAGACTTTTCTCCTGCTTTTTGTGCTAGTACCCTGTTTTGAATGTTCTAATGGAAAGCAACTTTCAGACAGGCAGCCTGGGTGACTCCCACTTTGTTTCTAACCTTTTGATATAATTGACTAGAGGGATAAGAATATCTTGTAGAACAGTCAAAATCTAAATGCAGCAACCCATTACAAACAATATTGTAAGGTGCTCAAAAACGTTATTAGGAAGGCTATAAAGTATGTGGTATTCAGATAGAACAGCTAAGTCTCACGATAAAATTGAAACCATATGGTCAGTCGTAAAGGAAGGGGCTGGTCTGCAGAGACAGCGCGTAGTGGGAATGTCCGTGTTACTGATGATTCTATATTCTCTCGCATATACGTGCAGTATTTATTAATCACTTTCTGAATATAGCAGGTGAGCTAAATAGAAACCTAGTCCGAACAGGGAATCATATAGCGCTCTTAGAAAAACAAGTGTTCAGAGACTTTCACCTGAAAATCTCCCTGTTGTCAGTATCGTGGAGGAGCATGAGTTACTAATTAAATCACTGAAGACCATGGATATAACGGGGTATCTAGCAGAATACTGAAGTATTGTTCTATGTATGTGAGCCCGGTAACTTTTCCTTTAGGAGCGGTCGGTTTCGTGACCGATTAAAGTACTCGGTAGTGAAGCCACTTTATAAAAAGGGAGACATTGATAATGTTGACAATTCTAGACCTATTTCTATGCCATCGGTGTTTGCTAAAGTTATCGAGAAGGTTGTATATACAAGGTTACTGGAGCATTTAAATTCACATAATTTGCTGTCAAATGTTCAGTTTGGTTTTAGAAATGGTTTAACAACTGAAAATGCTATATTCTCTTTTCTCTGTGAGGTTTTGGACGGATTAAATAAAGGTTGCGAGCCGTAGATGTTTTCTTTGATTTAACGAAGGCTTTTGACTGTGTTGACCACAAAATATTACTGCAGAAGTTGGACCATTATGGAGTAAGGGGAGTAGCTTAAAATTGGTTCGCCTCTTACTTTAAGAACAGAAAGCAGAAGGTAATTCTCCGCAATATTGAGAGTGGTAGTGATGTTCAGTCCAAATGGGGCACTGTTAAGTGGGGCGTTCCCCAAGGGTCGGTGCTGGGGCCACTGCTGTTTCTTATTTATATAAATGATATGCCTTCTGGTATTAGAGGTGATTCAAAAATATTTCTGTTTGCTGATGACACCAGCTTGGTAGTGAAGGATCTTGTGTGTAATATTGAAACAGTAACAAATAATGTAGTTCATGAAATAAGTTCGTGGCTTGTGGAAAAGAATTTGTAAAAACTGGGTCTTACTGCGATTTAGCATCAGTTTCTAACTCACAATGCAACAATAACCGATATTTTGATCATACAGAATGGGCATATTATAAGAGAGACGGAACAGTTCAAGTTCCTGGGCTTCGGATAGTTTCTGAACAAGATCCTGAACATGGGCTTTCCACAACAGCTTACTAAATGCTGCTTTATTTACCATTAGAATAGTATCTGAAATAAGTGACACTTCAACACGAAAAGTAGTCTACTTCGCAAATTTTCATACGCCTATGTCGTATGGTATTATTTTTTGGGGTAATTCTTCTGATTCAAAAAGGGTATTCTTGGCTCAAAAACGGGCTGTTCGAGCTACGTGTGGTGTAAGTTCGAGAACCTCTTGTCGACCCCTATTCAATAGTCTGGGAATTCTGACATTGCCCTCACAGTATATATTTTCTTTAATGTCGTTTGTTGTTAGCAATATTACCCTATTGCCAAGAGTTAGCAGCTTTCACTGGGTTAATACTAGGCAGAAATCAAATCTGCATGTGGAATGCACGTCCTTGACTCTTGTGCAGAAAGGAGTGCAGTATTCTGCTGCATCCATTTCCAATAAGCTACCACAAGAACTCAAAACTCTTAGAATAGAATGTGTGAGCCATGAGGAAACTCGTCAGTTCAGACTTTGGGGTACCCCAAACACTTTTGTCGAGGAGCTCCTAGAAGAGCTGAAAAATTACGCAAATTCCAGTGTTACATTGATTTTCTTTATTTAACTTACGACTTGTCGCCTGAATATGTTTCTTATACTTCATTGTATCTGTTTCTACTGTCATGTTATAATTTCATGTGCTGACTCGTTCCATGACCATGGACACCTCCTTTATTATCCGTGGGACCAAAGTAACACACAAATAAATAAAAATAAACCGGCGACGGCACGGTGGCTCAGGCAGCAGCAGCAGCTTCTGCGCTCACCTGGGATGCTAGGCGCAGGTCGTGTGTGGGTGTGGTAACGCGGCGCCACGTCAGCGCACTCAGCGGTCTGCGCGAGGCGAGCATAGCATGGTTGCCTTTCGAGCAGGTGGCGCCCAGCTGCCGAGGATGCCTTTGCCTCTCTCATTCAGAGCCCCCGAGCACTGCCATTGTCACTCGGGCCGGACACACCTGGAACTCTGTCTCCGACTCGCGTCTCCCGTGCAGGATGTCCGAACGAGTTGTGTATGGCTGCCTCCACCTACAGACCTGGCGAAATATTGTAAATTAAGTAAGACGCTTCATCTGACTTAGTTCGAGCGAAGAGTAATTTAAGCCCTCGATGCCCGATCATCTTCCTATTGGCTTCCTTTTGGCTTCTTCTGTCATTTATTATGTTTCTCATACCACCACCCAAAATAGAGTACAGGACTATTCAAAAAGAAAAAATGTAGACAGTATGTTTCGTTTGTGAAGTCTCTTTGCCCTTCGCGGGCAAGTGCCCTACCAACTAAGCTACCGAAGCACGACTCACGCCCCGTCCTCACAGCTTTAATTCTGCCAGCACCTCGTCCCTACCTTCCAAACTTCACAGAAGCAGGAGAGCTTCTGCAAAGCTCGGAAGGTAGGACACGAGGTACTGGCAGAATTAAAGCTGTGAGGACGGGGCGTGAGTCGTGCTTCGGTAGCTTAGTTGGTAGAGCACTTGCCCGCAAAGGGCGAAGGTCCCGAGTTCGACACTCGGTCCGGCATACCATTTTAATCTTCCAGGAAGTTTCATTTCAGCGCACACTCCGCTGTACAGTGAGAATTTCACTCTAAAATCTACGCAACGAGAAATGGTTTTTTGTGTAAGATTTCAGTGACATGTTAATGATAAAATGTTTACGGTCGTTAGACGCGTCGTACTTAAAATGTTGACGTCATTAACCGGACATCAGAATGCACACTGGCGGACCTGAAATTCAGACAGAGCGCGTATGTAGTATCGAGAGTACGTTAGTGAAGCAATATTCGAAAAGGGCGCAAAAGTCGAGATAGCTCGGTTAAGTAGCGACTGCCTTTGTTCTGCACTGGAGGTTGTACGCGTACAAACAATTGCTAGTTCTTCGCGCTTGGAAATAGCTGAATGGCACTCTGCCGAAATATCGTGGCACGACGTTATCCATCTGCAATCCATAAACATCATCGAATATATTCTATGAGGGGTTAGACCATAAATCTTTGACAAACTGCCTATTGGCTTCTGTCTCGGGTTCTTCGGCAGACGTTCATCTAATGATTTTTCTGACGTTTCGCCAGCACGAGTGGCTGGCATTGTCAAAGCTTCACCCTCCATTGCCGGTGGTGAACTGGAGGCGAGCTCGCGGCCGCAGACTATATGTACCTGGCGCGCCAACGTCCGAGGGCTTCTCCGCGGTCATTTCCGGTGCGGTTCTCCTCTTGCTACCTGCGACGGTCGCTCGCTGCAGTAATGAAGACCGAAGATTATGAGCAAAAGATCCGAGACCTATTAGATCCGACGACGTACCGAAAACTAAGCGCAGATCCGACGCAGCGTATCAGTCGGAATACGAATCGATTAATCAAGGCGTCTTCTCTGCCGGCGGACATACAGAGAAACCTGCGCAACACAGAAGCCCTACCACCTCGGCTGTATGGATTACCCAAGATCCATAAGAACAACGTTCCACTGAGACCGATCGTTACCGCTCCTGGCTCACCAACGTATAAACTGGCGAAACACTTGGCCTCTCTGCTCCAGCCACACGTGGGAAAGACCGACACATACATTAAGGACTCAGGACATTTCATTGAGAAGCTGAAGAAACTGAAACTTGCGCCAAACGACATCCTGGTCAGTTTTGATGTTGTTTCTTTATTTACGAAAGTGCCACTCAGCGACGCTCTGGAGCACATCGGTTCCATGTTCCCGCAAGACATCAAAAAGCTCTTCCATGTATGTCTCACCACGAGCTATTTCACGTGGAATGGCGATTTCTACGAGCAGCTGGAAGGCGTCGCCATGGGTAGTCCTCTCAGTCCAGTGGTGGCCAACTTCTTCATGGAACAATTCGAAGCACAGGCACTGGACTCGGCGACTTGCAAACCTAAGGTGTGGTACAGGTACGTCGATGATACTTTCGTGGTGTGGAGCCATGGTGAAGAACAGCTCGGTGAATTCCTGAGACACTTGAACAGCCTCCATGCCAACATAACATTTACCATGGAGGTAGAAAAGGACAGGAAACTGCCATTTCTAGATGTGCTGGTCACAAGGGACGGCGAAAACCTGGGACACAGCGTGTATCGAAAACCGACACACACGGACCTATACCTGCACAAACTGTCAAACCACCACCCGAGCCAGAAAAGAGGCATGATTAGTACGCTCGTAACGAGAGCAGGACGAATATGTGAGCCTCAACACCTCAAACGAGAAATGCAACACCTGGAAACTGTTCTGAGGAGCAATGCGTACTCCACAAATTACATTAGAAGTGTAACAGAGCCAAACACTCGGCGAAGTAAGGAACCAGAAAAAGAAATGTCGGGTACGGCCTTTCTGCCATACATTCCCAGAGTGACGGACAGAATCGGCCGTATATTGCGCAAACACGGCGTAAAGACGATTTTCAAACCGACAAGGAAGATCAAAGAGTGTCTTAGATCGGCGAAGGAGAAGAGAGACCCACTTGCAATGTCGGGAATATACCGCATACCTTGCACATGCGGAAAAGTTTATGTCGGAATGACTGGACGATCCATTAACACCAGGATCAAAGAGCATAAGCGACATTGCAGGTTGGGGCAGGTGGAGAAATCGGCCGTGGCAGAACACGCACTGAATGAGACCGACCACGTAATAAAATTCGCCGACACGGAAGTTCTGGCTGTAGAGAAGCACTATCACACGCGCTTGTTCAGAGAAGCTGTAGAAATCCAAAAACACGCGAACAGTTTCAACAAGAAAGAGGAAAGCCTTAAGGTAAACGGATCCTGGCTTCCCGTACTGCAGCGAACGACCGTCGCAGGTAGCAAGAGGAGAACCGCACCGGAAATGACCGCGGAGAAGCCCTCGGACGTTGGCGCGCCAGGTACATATAGTCTGCGGCCGCGAGCTCGGCTCCAGTTCACCACCGGCAATGGAGGGTGAAGCTTTGACAATGCCAGCCACTCGTGCTGGCGAAACGTCAGAAAAATCATTAGATGAACGTCGGCCGAAGAACCCGAGACAGAAGCCAATAGGCAGTTGGTCAACAAGTGGCCACGAAAGCCTTAACAATTTCATAAATCTTTACATTTTAATGCCCTAAGAATCAGCGAAATATGAGAGTCGTAGTGATAAGCACTATTCCCGACCGTTCTATCCTCTACCGATGACTGGATTAAATGGTAGACTCGTGCCTACACGTGAAGCGGTGTGTCGGCCGTTCGGGAACACGGGGCTCGCCCGCAGCTCGTTCTCCCGCCTCCCGCCACCCTCCCTCTCCCTCGACTCTACCTCTGTACTCAGAATGGCGTCCGTGTAGCTGATTGAGAGCACGGACGTCACCGACTGGTGGGACTGCCGGGAAAACACTTGGCTTCGTCGCGCTGTGACGTGCTCCACTTGTTCTTCTCGCAGAGAAACTAAAGGGAGGCAGCACAGAGAGTTATTCAGGCACTTCGGGTCAGAATTCAATTAGCGCGCTGTTTCGTGTTCTGCTCTCTGCATTTTACCTTGTTCATACACGTTTCTCTCACTCACTCTTGTTGGAAAACCGACGTCGTAGTTCGAGCTACTTGCGGAATTCTCTTATCGTTTATGACTGATGAATCTTATCAGTTTTCATCTGGTCAGCAATTGTATCCAATCGTCAGTATAACACTGTGACTGTCAGAGCGTTAATGGCGTGTCCCGGGACGTAAACTCTGAAAAGTGAGAGCGCGTTCAACCGCATCTTCTCGAACTTAGTTAAAGGCTTTCTTTGTCCATTATTCACATGTATATTGTTACCTCCATTTCTCGATACCCGATTTCGTTCATTCTTTGTGCGTTTCGAAACCGTTAAATCTAGCACCTCAACGCAAACTATCAGTAGAACTAAGTACTGTAAAATACAGGGCTATTACAAATGATTGAAGCGATTTCATAAATTCACTGTAGCTCCATTCATTGACATATGGTCACGACACACTACAGATACGTAGAAAAACTCATAACGTTTTGTTCGGCTGAAGCCGCACGTCAGGTTTCTGCTGCCAGAGCGCTCGAGTGCGCATTGAGACAAATTGGCGACAGGAGCCGAGAAAGCGTATGTCGTGCTTGAAATGCAGTCACATCAGTCAGTCATAACAGTGCAACGACACTTCAGGTAAGTTCAACAAAGATCCACCAACTGCTAACTCCATTCGGCGATGGTATGCGCAGTTTAAAGAGAAAGTGGAAGACGGCTGTCTGGTTGACGCAGCGAGTGTGGGACCGGACCTATCGCACGGAGGTATAAGAAGAGTTGGCTCTGAACGGAAGGCGCCGTAGCAAGCAGCGCGAAGCGGGCGTCCTATAATTTGTGTGAAGGAGTAACGATTTTTGCATTGTGGTTTTGCAGTGGTTCCCGAGACTTCCGTTGGCTGCTTTCGGAGGAGACAAATTGGTAAGAGCTTGTCTACGCTCTTTCGTACGATGTTGCTGCCTGCCATTATAAACTGGTGAAAATCGGACGCTTGTATTTACTATACGGGGACTGGTGATGTCACAGTACAAGTGAGACTCAATCACAAATGTAATTTTACAATTTAGAGGCGAAAACTGTGGTGGTTTCATTAGGTCTGGTTCTTTGCTGTGCAAATAAGCACAATTACGTTGGTCTAAGTGAGACGTTCTCCACGTTTTGTCTATGGCTTTGCGAATCGAAATCGTGGGGGAGTACACGTGTGAGTAATTTGCTATTGTATTGATGGTTATGTTGTAAAGACTGTTCTCTGGTGTGTTAAATCACGCGCTTATTTGTAGCCAGTCTAAGCAGAAGTTACCATTGCTACTTGATTACGTGCTACTGTCCTTATGATAGGCGTTTGTCTTTTGATTGTGGTTGTGCTCACGTTTAAAAAAAAATTAAGGCTACTATTCATAAGACTTGTCTAGTAAGCAAATTGCTTAAGCTTCTATCATATGCGGGTCTGTTTGCCTATCACATTGCATAGAAAGCCAGTCACTGAAGGAATGTGTATGGTGGTTCAAGATTGTAGGCTGACTAGTATTTGAACTGGTGTTGAGGTTAAGGGCGAGATCAGCATCCCGTAAACCCGCACGCTGTCCCGCTATTGGGGAGCCGGCTCTCTGTTCTTGGGTTTTGCAAGGATACGTGATGGTGATGGGTGCATCGCTGTAGTTTTCCGCGTGCTAAATTGCGGGGTGTCGGTGCCGTCCTAGGGCTAGACTTGTATGTTATGTTGAAAGGGAATTAACTGTACCAAACTTAAGAGAGCTTTTAGTTTGTTTTATGCCTGTACGTGGAATGATGTCGATATTTTGTCGATTGCGGCAATAACTTCCTGTGTGGGGAGATCCTCTGAGGGACTTGTAAGCAGCACATTTCAGATGGACTGCAATGCAACAGTACAATACAACTTGGGACTGCAGCTCTCTGATGTTATATATTACTGTTTAATCTTAAATGTAATATGATTGTCGAGGATTATGTAATTAATTTTGATCGCTGGTTCCTTAAAGGACGTGTTTCGTTTTAAAATATGTGCTCGGTCAGAGCCTATTTAAACATGATTTTAACTCATCATTCAAATTTTCTAGTCTTGCTTTCTCAAAAAGCTTTCAGTTAAATGATTGCTATTTGCCTGTTAAAATTTTTGAGTGACTTAAAGGAGAAGAATATTATTTGTAATTTGTGCTGATTGTTCCTTTTGGGTAATACCTGACTTACTTTTATTGAACACATGTCTAATCAATGGTGTTCTATTGCTAGCCTACCCCTTCCAATCCACAGCCTATTGAGCTTCTTTGTGTAGAAATTGTGTTCAGAACACCCCTCTGACCTGACACATCATACCCATTTCAGGCTCAATTTCGTTACAATAATGACAAGGCTGTTCAGAAAGTAAGGTCCGATCGGTCCCGAAATCCACACCTTCCACCCACCTCTACCTCTCTAAACAGTCGCCACTCCGCGTTAGGCGTTCGTCGTGGCCTTGTGCAAACTTTCCCGTACCCTCGTCACAGAATCCAGCCACCTGTGCTCTCCGCCAGTTCTCTACGCTGGCCTGCCTTTCCTTGTCTGTGACAAAATGTCGTCGCCAGCACTCCATGTGAGGAGAGATGAACAACAGACGGAGCCATCGCCCCTGCAGAATGCGGCTGAAAACTGTCTCGGAGAAAGAGACGCGTGACATTTATGTTATGTGGGCTGCATAGCTTCAGGCGATATCTCCCACCAGATCCACATACTTGGCGGGAGAGACTGTCGTTTTAGGCGTTTCCACGTCATCACTTTGCACACGGATGTGTTGGGCAGTATCTCTAGTCTGCCCATTGTCGATCGCTTCGCGTCTCTCTTTTCAGCTTAGAGTGCAAAGTTCCATCGGATTTTCTGAGTGGTTTCCATTTCGCACCTAATCGGACCTTACTTCCTGAACACGCCTCCTTTTACTTGAAACATTTTTATATTTTACACAACTGAATAAACAGTATCCACTGAACGTCGCACAAAGGTGCTGAAACATCTTTATACAGGGTATTTCTGTAAGAGCGTGTAAAAATTTAACAGGACACAGGCGACACTCCACTGAACAATCTGAGGGTCAGAGAAGCGAGCTTAAGGAGATAATAGGAATAAAAAAAACATTACTGTGTTCTTTTTTATTTATATGTTGCAGTTAACTGCAAATGCCATCACCGACACAATGAATGTACCATATGAACTGTATCTTACAGAATGTGCTGAAACTCCTCAATGCAAGCATGACATCGGCGAACAAGATTCCGATGCAGCCTGTCAATTATCCCTGGTGTGTTTCGAATCACATCACAGGCAGCTACAATTCTGACAACTAATTCCATCTCTGTATCCACTGGGGTCTCATCCACAGGAAATAATCCAAGGGTTTCAGGTCAGGTGACCTCGCAGTCCATGGAATAGGACTTCCCCTTCCATTACAGCGACCTGGAAATACAGCACTGAGATGGTCGCGGACGACCTCACTGAAGTGAGGCGCTGCGCCGCCATGTTGTACCCACGTCCCCTCACGACATGGGACAATGTAAATACGAGACCACAGAGCCACCTTGTGGACATGTACAGTAAACAAAACCTACAACATGACTTTCTAGTAATGAGGCTCGTCCTCTTTGTCTCCTCGCAGGAAATAAAGTACCAGGTCAGTATAAATTTGAAAACTGAATAAATCACGGAATATTGTAGATAGAGAGGTACAAATTGACACACATGCTTAGAATGACATGGGGTTTTATTAGGACCAAAAAAATACAAACGTTCAAAAAATGTCCGACAGATGGCGCTTCATCTGATCAGAGATGTTCTTTACAGGAAATGCTCAATATGTCCATCACTCCTCAACAACAGCTGTAGTCGAGGAATAATGTTGTGAACAGCACTGTAAAGCATGTCCGGAGTTATGGTGAGGCATTGGCGTCGGATGTTGTCTTCCAGCATTCCTAGAGATGTCGGTCGATCACGATACACTTGCGACTTCAGGTAACCCCAAAGCCAATAATCGCACTGACTGAGGTCTGGGGACCTGGGAGGCCAAGCATGACGAAAGTGGCGGCTGAGCACACGATCACCACCAAACGACGCGCGCAAGAGATCTTTCATGCTTCTAGCAATATGGGGTGTTTTTTTTCGTTCTAATACAACCCATGTCATTCCAAGCATGTATGTCAATAAACCACGGAATAATGTAGATAGGTAAAAATTAAGTTTCAAATTTATACTCACTTTTTGATCACCTGGTATGTACATGTAGGTAAACAGCACAGCACACGTAAACTTCTACGTACATCCGTTGCAAGTAAGCTGCAAAACACTAATGCTGGGCAAAGCGGTAGACAAGTTTACTTTCGTTTGTCCGCAATTTGGTTTCTCCGACCCCAGGTCCCCCACCTGGAATTATTCAGTCGAGCATTTTCTATGTCCTGTTACATACGCCCTTTTGCCCTTACGGAAACACCCTGTACACAAAAGTAACTGCAACCTACATGTAAAAATGGTTCAAATGGCTCTGAGCACTATGGGACTTAACATCTATGGTCATCAGTCCCCTAGAACTTAGAACTACCTAAACCTAACTAACCTAAGGACATCACACAACACCCAGTCATCACGAGGCAGAGAAAATCCCTGACCCCGCCGGGAATCGAACCTGGGAACCCGGGCGCGGGAAGCGAGAAAGCTACCGCACGACCACGAGCTTCGGACAAACCTACATGTATTTCAACCCGATTAGTATATTCATCCCTTGGTCTTTCTCTACAGTTTTTACCTCTCCCCTCTCACCTCCGCAATGAAACCAAGGTTACACGATACCTCCCTATGTCTCCTACCAAGCGATGCCTCGTTTTAGCCGACTTGTGCGATAAATTTCTCTTCCACATTTCGCTCGACTTATCTCCCCGATATTAAGTTGACAAATAGCCGAAGCTGATCCAGTCTTACCAACTCGTGCGTCCTGAAAAGAACCTGCCGACTTCTATGTTCTTTGACGTGGAGCAATACTCCTTCCACTAAAATGATACGTGCGACCCCACAGGCGGTGCAAATAATTACAGGATGTATTCGGACGAGAAACATCCAGCGGTTCTAGGCGCTTCAGTCCGGAACCGCGCGACTGCTACGGTCGCAGGTTCGAATCCTGCCTCGGGCACGGATGAGTGTGATGTCCTTAGAACTAATTAAACCTAACTAACCTAAGTTCCAGGGGAGTGATGACTTCAGAAGTTAAGTCCCATAGTGCTAAGCGTCATTATTGGAAACATCCTACGGCTTCCTGTCCCCAGTGACATCCCCCGTCCAGCTCTGTAAGGTCTGGAACAACATTCACAACACCTCTCCGCTACCTTTTCATCGATATATTGCACAAGCACAACACCAAAGACTGAAATCAAAGAAACCGCCGAGGCGCACGGGGAACTATGCTGTTTCGTACCCTTTCAGTGGGGGCCGAGCCCCCTGCCTTAGCGTCTCCAGTCGTTAGTGAGGATCACGAGCCGAATTCCAGGCGGACAAGTACGCTTGTCCAGTTGACCAACGGGGACGGGCTGGTGCTGCCAATTGTGAGTGAGGCGCCCCCTGGCAGTCAATCCTATCATATCGTCACCACCGTCCCCTTGGAGCGTACAAGGAAACCACTACAGACATTCACAACGCATCATACGAAGCGATCGAATACATCAGGGAACTAGATCTGGACGTGTCAGAGCTTACGAGTTTGTGATTGTTGTGTACGCGTATTTGTTTTCACTACACGATAAAGAAATAAACGCTCTATTTTCCGCCATTACGATTCAGTACTCCATCACTAGTTATTCGACCTGGCTGTCTGAACACTCCACACATACACCTTCATGAAGGATTCTTAAATTTCTATTCGATGTTAACAAACTTTTTTCCAGATATGTTTTCCTTGCTACTGCCAGTGTGCATTTTATATTCTTTCAAACTCGGCCATCGTGAGCCATTTTGCTGCCAAACTAGCAAAACTCAACTACTTTTACTGCCTCATTTCCTAATCCAGTTCCATTCGCCTCTCTCGATTTAACTCGACTACTCTGAATTAGCCTTATTTTATCTTTGACCACCTTATCATCTCTTTCCTAGACACTATTCATTCCATTCAACTCCTCTTTCAGGTCTGTTGGTTTCTCTGAGAATTACAACGCCATCAGAAAACCTCAATCTGAGTGACTTACAAAATATTCTTTTTCTTTAATTTCTATTGCTAGCCTACCCCTGCACTCCACAGCCTATTCAGCTGCCTTGTGTAGAAATTGTTCAGGGAACGCCTCTGACCTGACACCTCCGAAAGTACTTTCCTAAACGACTAACAGAAAGGAGTGTCAGCCAAGTCGGTGATACCCTGATGTTATCCTTAATCAGCAGACCTATTCATAGTCAGCCCTCTTTCTGCCGAACGTAATATGTTGTTAAACTCAATGTTACTGACCGAATGGTTTTCGTCTGCAATGTGGACTTGTTCACGTTTCCAAGCCTTGAGGCATGGTGGTGGTGTTTCGTGGCGAAAATCCCGACATCCGTCAGAAAGGCACAACTTTGCGAGTAATCTCGAATCAGAGCTCGTACATTCCTGATGTGATGTAGGGGGTCTCGGAAAGATTTACATCGTGGATCACTTAGGCTCGTTTCACACTGGGACACTTGTGACGGTCACCCCCTGACTGTGGCGAACACTCCTGGGTCACTGGTGTCCCACACTGCAGCTGTTGCCAACTGATTAGTTGGTGAAATGGACTCGAGCGAGGAGGAACTGTTGTTAGTACTTGTAATGAGGAGGAGGAGGAGGAGGAGAATGAAGACAAAACGTTCATTACACATACATCCACTGCTACGTGATCGGCTGTAGAAAGGAGTGTATTACACAATTTGACGATCAGAGACATTCGAAAACACTGAAACAACTTCTCAGATTGTCACAAACTTCATCAAATGAACTACTAGCAAATGTGAAAGAAGCAATCACAGGAAAAGACAGTATAGTAAGGAAGGCTATCCCACCAGAGAAAAAACTTGCTCCTACATTAAGGTAGGTACTGTAGTATTGTTTTATTGCCAAATCTAATTTAACATCCAGAGTCTATTTTGAAGACATGGAGGAGGCAACATAACTTTGTGCGTGATCGTGATAGAATACAGTTTGAGGATACGTTAACTATTCAGGGATTGCAGGACATGTCACCTTGCTTGGTCCATGGAGGAAATATTGCGAACGGTATCAGATTTTTTGCAGCTGCCATGGCACTTCGCCTTCAGGGCCGATGAAGTAGTTTGCGAAATGTTATGTGAAGTGTTCAATTATTACCATGTTAATCGTAACAAACCATACTGTTGCGTTCACTGAACTGATTACAACGTGCAAATACAATTACAGTTGTGTGTACCTAATTGAACAGAACCCAAGCACGAGCACTGTTCTCATTCGGGTGTCAAAAACGGGTAAGTCAATCGTATTATGGTAAATAAAAACTTCAAATATGCGTACATTGTTGTTTTGAATAATATATTGTTACTATAATATTGAACTGTATGTTTCGGACCATAAGGCGGAGCGCCTTATTAGACTACGAAAAGACGTACCCTTAATTTTGTTATGAAAATGTTGAAATAAAACTCTTTATATTGCTTTCATTCGCCCTGTAGGGGTGAGTACATGGTTTCTGCGCTCATCCATTTTGTCCATTCTTCTCGCATTGAGACTGCAGAACAGTACACTTGCTATTGGTAATGCAAAAGAAAAGGGGGGTGAGGGGTAGCATTCTCCTTGTAGGTTATTAACCTCCTAGCGTCGTACAGGGGTAGAAAATAGCGAAATTTATTCTTTTTTCACTTTAATACCGTATTTGTCGGACCAGAAGAATATATAACGTACCGATTTTGTTTATCTCATCTATACTCTTTTCACCGACATCAGGCACAAACATCGTAATTTTTTGCCACGCTTTCATTTTCATGACTTTGTTACTGTAGTCGTCGCTTTTCATATCCCAAATAACGGGACGACTGTCCACTTCAACAACACACACGATTTTATAAGTGAACTCTAAACTGATGGCTGCACTGTGTGGAGAACCACTGGGCTCAGCAACGGCTGCCTGTCTGTTGGCAACTCCGCACTGGGACACCGATCACAGACACAGCAGTGCAAACACTCAAATGCAAGCTAATGCGTGTCCGGCGGTGACCGCAGCGAACATGTCACATGTGACTCCGAGCATTCACACCGGGACACTGCACTATCAGTGACAGTCACCGTCACCGGTGTCCCAGTGTGAAACGAGCCTTATTTATAAATGTTTGCAGTGTGGTATAAAAGTTCGCGTACGTACGGGACAACAGTACATTTAGGTGTGGCTTCTGCATCAGGCCGATTTGTTTCGGATTGAATGCTGTGTGAATTGCTGTTCTGTGGAACTGTCGAGCTGAGAGAGACGAATGGGGAGCCATTACAGTAGCGGCACGTGCCGACATTCTGTAAATCCTCAGAGAGCAGCGTCTGGGACCGGGACCGGGTTTCGCGCCAACTGCCGAGCGAGGCGGCCGTCCGCGTGCTGGCGTCGTGGGAACAGCTGGAGCTCCCAACTCGGCGGGCTAAGAGGGAGCTGCTGGAAGCGAGGAGCGCCGAGTTGCTCCGTGGACACGGGGCAACAGAGACTGGATCTCTCGAGCCGATGGCGGCTTCCCACGTGCTGCTGCGACTCCGCGTACTTGTCAGACCCACGTCACACGAAAAAGCCGCTGTACGGTGTTCCTATAGTTCAATTCGTTTATCTTGGCGGCTCGCGCATGCCCGCCCAGACGCTGGAGACTGCTGCTTTGCCAGTTGCACGCGCCAAGAGAAGCAGCGACCTAGTCTAGTCGGCAAACTTACGTTTAGGGGGGAGGGCGCAGTTTATGAAGTAAAGCCACCACGGCCGCGTTAACCCTTTCGCTGCTACAGAGACGTGCTCCCCACATTCCGCGCTGTGCGCGATTTTGTCGTCACAGCACTGCTCGCCTGTGCAGACACACGGTGTTGCGGCCGTGAAATCGAATAATAAGTGTGTCAAAGCAAACACTATTTGGCCCAAACATTAGATTGTTACACATCTTCTTGACTGACACCTCCCCCATAAATGACGTAATTTTGTTTCGATGTTCAACGCAGTTATTGTGCATCATTAGCTGTAGTAAACCATTGAAGAGTCTTCCCTCTGCAAACTTTCGTGCAGAGTCCATAGCATATACTTTCCATATGGTCGAGTTCAGTTGCCACTTGCACTTTGTTATTCGTTTGAATGTAATTTTAAATATTCATGACGTAAGACACTTCGATATGCTTTTTAAATAAAGAAAATATTAACCACCGATGAAGGATACTCAGAACCTTTCACTTCGCAGCCATACACTTTGATTGAGCGACGAGCTGTGTTAGCGTAATGGTTATTCTCCCGGAGGACTTGGTATTTTGCGCGACAGTTTCCTGTTTGTAGTCATACCGACAAACAAATTATTTCCTATTGTACTTCGACGAAACGTGAGTAAACAATTACCGCTGTTCTTTATTGCGAAAATGCGGTTAGTGAGAATTATACAAACACGTTTCCTTGCTGTCGCCTGATTTAGGAGGCTTGTTGCTTTTTTTGGTTTAATTGCTTCATATTCTATTAATTAGTTAGTATAGAGAAAGCACACCTTTCTTTTGTAGAAAGTTTGGAAAAATCAATCAAGACATTAAACAAAAGCAATTACTTTATTTAGGACCGAACGTTTCTGAAACTGAAGACACTCGTCCGTGCTCTGCACTGCAGTCGAGCTCTAGCAACGTCGTTCTCTGTTCATTGGCTGACTAGGTTCGTTCTGCGCATCTGACGCCACAAAACACAAACTCGGTCGCTGTCATGAATGACGCGCACTTTGACGCGACCGGTTTAATAGCGTATCGGTCACGTTTAGCGGTTTGGCTCGTCGGCGTATGTAGAGCAGGCGAGACGCTGGAAAGGAAGCTTAGTGCGAACGATGACAACAAGTGAATTTTATATTTTAAGAGCTGCAAATACGAAAGGAGAGAATATGGTTCACACGGTGGCGTTTTACGTCACGCGTTAAGTGTAATTTTAACTGCGCCAGAATTTTTACCATAGCGACTACCTTCGTATATAACTGTTCACGTTTATTCCCAAAACATTTTAGACGATGTGAAGAACTAGTGATAAGCAGAAGCTGTTGATAAATGGCAATGTAATTTTTCAACCGTCCAGGATACATCGTCAGTACCGATTCACGAAAAGAACGCCTCCTTCCTTCCAGAGACTCCCACCCGAGTTCCTGAAGCATTTCCGTAACACTCGCGTGATGATCAAACCTACCAGTAACAAATCTAGCAGCCCGCCTCTGAATTGCTTCTATGTCCTCCCTCAATCCGACCTGATAGGGATCCCAAACGCTCGAGCAGTACTCAAGGATAGGTCGTATTAGTGTTTTATAAGCGGTCTCCTTTGCAGAGCGATATGAAGTGGGACAAGCATGTAATGGCAGTTGTGGGGAAGGCGGATAGTCGTCTTCGGTTCATTGGTAGAAGTTTGGGAAGATGTGGTTCATCTGTAATGTTACGGCACAATATTTACTCGACGTGACTGAATACTCCATTAGTGTAGCGCTTGACCCAAACATCACAGAAGTCTTTTTCATATTCATCCGCATTAATTTACATTTATCTATATTTAGAGTTAGCTGCCATTCTTTACACCAATCACATATCCTGTCCAAGTCAATTTGTATCCTCCTAGTCACTCGACGACGACACCTTTCCGTACACCACAGCATCATCAGCAAACAGCCGCACATTTCTATCTACATAAATGATCTTTGGGTAAGGTGGATAGCAAACAGCGGACCTACCACACTTCCCTGGGGCACTCCAGATGATACCCTCACCTCCGATGAACACTCACCATCGAGGACAACGTACTGGGTTCTGTTACTTAAGAAATCTTCGAGCCACTCACATACTTGGGAACCAATCCCATATGCTCGTACCTTATTTAGGAGTCTGCAGTGAGGCACCGAGTCAAAACGCTTTCCGGAAGTCGAGGAATATGGAATCCGTCTGATGCCCTTTTGCACATGATATCTTGCGAAACATAGATGAAGGGTGAGTTGCGTTTCGCAGGAGCGATGCTTTCTAAAGAAAAATTAACAACTTTGATTTTAAGGAGCAGACGTGTGGAAACTGCATGTGAGCTACCCGTGCCAATGTCGGTCACGTGACCACCTTGCCGATCGAATGAAAGATGTGTGCGCTTGTGACGGCCGACTTCCTCAGCTGCCTCCAATGTGTGGGGCGCCATCAGTGGAACGATAGAGAAGTAGCTTAAATTCACGTAATTGTGAATTGCAGAGTAATCGTGTAGGCGTAGATGCAGGCCACTCCTTCTGTGCAAGATTTTCGTTTTTCCCGCGGGCTGTTCGAGTCGTCATTGGTTTGAAGAGCGCGTAGTGTGAAGCATTCGCCCTCCGTTTCTGGCGGTGGCGCCACTGTGGCAAACGCAGCTCTTTGATGTCTCCCTCTGGTGGGAAAGGTTGCCTGTTCACGTGCATTTAAGGGGCGCTATGAGCTCTCCCGTCGGGCAGTCTGGGTCAGTCACTCGTGCGCATTTCGTAGGCAGGTAGTGTGGCGGTGACACCACAGATTCGAAGGACAGAGACACCACACTTGCTAGGTGGTAGCCTTTAACGGACCGCGGCCGATTTAGTGGCGACACGCGGGTCCGACGTATACTATCTGTGATTGCAGACCGAGCGCCGCCACCCGACAGGTCTAGAGTGTCTTCCTAGCACTCGCCCCAGTTGTACAGCAGACTTTGCTAGCACTGGTTCACTGACAAATTACGCTCTCATTTGCCGAGACGATACTTAGTATAGCTTTCGGCTACGTCATTTGCTACGACCTAGCAAGGCGCCATTACCAGTTACTATTGGTGCTGTAAAACATGTACCGTCAAGAGCGATGTTTAATCCATAATTGACGTTATTCCAGCAGCCACGTACTATTTTTGCTAGTCTCAATTCCCTGACCTGTTCCAGACCTCACACCAGCCTGCGTGAGCTTAAACGCGTGCCTTTCGGCTTCCTCATAGTGGCTTGGCTGTCTTGCCAAGCCACAACGGAATCAACCTTTAAAGCCGGCAAAATGAGTCCTTTCTCTTACGGGCGGAGTGGACTCAGATGCAGGAACTAAGCCCCCGAGCGGGCGACCACTCGCTGAGTCTGCACGTTAGGCCGCCAGTCTGCTCGAGTTTGCTCAGGCGACGGTCATTGGCGGTGGGATCGGTCGGTTGGTCGCGCACTGAGACACAAGATGACTTGTCCGTCTTGAGCGTCGGCGCGCCGTATAGCGAGGGGTAGTGGCTTCGCGGCCGACACGAGAGCAACAGGAGTCAACCCACGACGTCGGTCTGGCCGGTGCGAGCTGCGACGCCGTGAGACGGGAGACGGGAGACGGGAGACCGGCGCGCCTTCCTGCGTCCGTTGAAGCGGCTGGAAGCGGACGGTTCGGGAGAGCGATTTGGGGGTGTTGCGCCAGGTCTTCTCGAGAAATCGCAGTTTATTAGACGTTACGTAATTGGTGATACGTTATTTCATTTATTCTTGTTAAATACTACTGGTTTTCTTGGTGAGGTCACCAGCCGTTTTGCTTTGGGGTCGTCCCACCATTCTTCTCCGTTTGATCACGCGCGGGAAAGTGGTTGTTTATAAGGGAAAAACGGACCATCCAATTTATAGAGTAGGGGCGGGGTAGAGCAACCTGCCGTTCGGGTTGTTCGGTAATCTCCCTATCGATCTGCCGTACGTTAGTAGCTGCCTCTCATGTTTGTTTTGTACAACACACCAAATGCGACACTTACCAGTCTGGGGTGCACAGCTTGTGTGCTTGTGTAAATTGTTAAAACTTTATCTGGTGTGAGCGGTGGTACGTTACACTGGTGCAAATCCGCAACACAACAGCCTCTGAAAGACTGTAACGACGGCCGTATCAAAAGGGAGCGGCAAGGTGCTCCGCCCAAAAGCTCATACACTCAGAAAGAAAGAAACAAGGTTTGTCTATGTAACTTTGAATAAACTGAATAAACAATACTCATAGTGCCTAAAAGCATTTTAAATATCCGATTTAGAATTAATCAGAAAGCACCCTCTTAAATTGTAAACGTCCCATTTGTTAAAAGGAATTTAGTTAATCCCTGGCACCTGACGAAATCGGAACCACTTGCACGCGTACATAGGGTGAGTAAATGTGTTAATGTTCTCGATGAATCGCTAGCAAATAAAATGAATTCATAGATTGTTTGAAAATAAATCACGGTTCAAAAACCACCATCTGCAAACAATATTCCTAAGACCACCGTTCAGACTGTGACCTAAATCGAGTAAATGGTTCAAATGGCTCTGAGCACTACGAGACTTCACATCTGTGATCATCAGTCCCCTAGAACGTAAACCTAACTAACCTAAGTAGTTCTAAGGACATCACAAACATCCATGCCCGAGGCAGGATTCGAACCTGCGACCGTAGCAGTCGCGAGGTTCCGGACTGAGCGCCTAGACCCGCTAGACCACCGCGGCCGGCTGTGTCCTAAATCGTTCATGTCGATTATGAACAACGGAGGGGCTGTAAAACAAATGTTTCGATACGTAATACGTCCTCGGCGAACATCAGAGTCTTAGAGTATCATTACTTCGTGGGAACATACAAATAGCTAGTTGTTTCACAAGAACGGTATTCCCTGAATAATCCGCGTTGGGTATCTCGGAGAAACCGATTTATTGACACTGGTGAATGAGGTGCAGGTCTTTCAACATGTACATTCAGTGCTCGCATTTCATATTTCTAGTCCCAGCATTCTGGTATTGGGTAAAATTATTATTACCTGAATTATTTCTATGGGTTGCCTGATTTATTTGACGATGTTTACAGCTTGTCTCACACTGATCTGTGAGAGGAGCTTGGCGCCAGGGATTTTTGTTTTCCTAGCAGCCATGATGACTTCCCGTTTTGCATCCGTTTGCCGATCGCCAGGGCAGCACGTAGTGTCGTTTGGCCACTACTGAATGTTCAAAGTTTCTTCGCAGTTGGTTGGTAAGGCAGGTTGGGGAACGAACTACTATGTTTGCTCGAATTTAACGTTGCGAGGTCGCCTCCCTGTGCAATTCCGGCCCTATGATTGGCCAGTTCAGGGTGGGCGCCAACCGCCCTCCGCGGGTGGGTGGTGGACAAAGGGGCAGTAGGGCAGTTCTGGTGAGACCGAGGTATGAGCGCCGACGTGCACTGTAGATTCGCGCCCTGCGGCCCAGAGGGTACCTTGTAAGTCACTGTGAATAGTTTCGCGTCTTGCGGGTTTTATTGCTACTGTGCGTGAGTCGCTACGTAGCCTCCCGTACAAAAGCATCTTTCTTAGTCTTTGGCTGATTCCTGGGGTGGTCGTTGCATGCCTGCAACCCCTTCCTTTAGTAAATTGGACCCCATTTGATAATACGGCGATCGTAACTAAACTTCCTTTTCTCCTGCTGTCGTGGCGTGTTATGAACGTACCGTTGGGGCAGGCTGCTGAACAAATGGGGGTGGGGGAATAATATTCGATTCTCAACTATTTGATAAATGAGTCCGTTAATCTTACTAGCGGTGATGTCACATAATGAAAGAGAGAGAATGTGTCACAGAATAATGCAGATGTATAACGGTTGCTATAAGGTCGTGCAGGTCTCGCCCCACTAACGATAGAATACAGATTAAATATCGCGCACCTGGCATGACCATTGCTCCTATGACGGTAATAATCATGTTCAACCATTCGCCATTGATAAACTGGGGCCGGCCGGAGTGGCTGGCTACAGTCTGGAAGCGAGCGACTGCTACGGTCGCAGGTTCGAATCCTGCCTCGGGCATGGATGGGTGTGTGTGATGTCCTTAGGTTAGTTAGGGTTAAGTGGTTGTAAGTTCTAGGGGACTTAGTCCACGGCCTCCGCACCCTTACCGGTTGCTTTCACAACTAAAGGGACGAGAGACGCCACCTGTGACGTCAGAGCGAGCACGTGCGTTCGTATACGCTCCACCGCACACCCGCTCGTGCCGAAAAGACGAAACTCTGCAAAGCTTTTCCTGACGACGAGAGGAGTGCGGGCTGCGGAAACTCGTCACAGGACAGTCGGTGCGTCCACGGAAGTCTGCACGCCTTGCGGCGGCGCGGTTGTATCCCGAAACGTAGATTAGTCACTACACTGCAGCCTGGTTCACGTCGAAGTACAGTAGGTTTCGCTCGGCTTTCCTACTGATGATCTGCTGAGACAATGTTCACAGGTACGTGCAGGTCCGTCGTAAAGGGACGGAAAGAACCGCGCCGCCGCAGTCTGTCAGTATGTAGTGGTTTTCATTATTTAATGACTGGTATTATCGCAGGAGGACGTTAGCTAGAGCCTGCGTTTAAAATGGTCGGCTTTCTTTTTTTAACAATGTTTCATTTGACGTGAGCGCCACACAGTCCGCCTGTCAACCCCGGCCAGAGCCACACTTTGTATCGCCGTTGTGCGCCTCGGCCCCCATCTCGTGTGGCGACTGTCTCACACACCAGAAGTGGAAAGCGCAGGATCTCAGCATCTCTTAAATGGAGTGAGGACGTGCAGCTTCGGAAGCATTCGCTCAATCTTGACCACATAAAAACTAAATGTTCGTGCAACACAAGAAACGCACAGATTGGGTTCCAGCACCTCCGGCTTATTTACGTGCTCTGTCGGTTTGGGCTGAAGGAGGCAGAGGCTGTGAGCTGAGCCCAGTCGGAGGGTCCTCGCCAGGGCGGTCTGGTTAATGTGTTACTGGTTAACTACCCGAGGAAATACACAGCCAAGGGGACCGGCATTACGAAGGAATATCATTTCTGTGTTTCGTGCTTTTAATTAGAGTTCGAGTAATTTTGGAAGGAATGCTTACTGACAGGCGCTCGGGAGGCAGGGCAGATGAGTCGAGGGAAAGATTCCCAGCTAATTCGGACTTGGGAGGGTCGTCAGTGTGGAATGACTGCGGAACTGGTCTCTGGCGGCGGACTCCAGGGAGACCGAGCTGTGGCCATGGGGTCATCTGTAGGGACAGGGAAACCCTGCATATGGAATGTCAAAACACTAACATACTACTTTCGAAACGTGGTCATTTGCATCTGTGATCAGTGGACAGCAAATGTATTCAGAATCATGACACAGCTCTATGTAAAGGAACACTTTGTGTACTGCACCAAGACTCGGTTTTAGGCACCAGGTATCAATCTGCCTTTGCCTCTGCGAGGTTCTCAGGAGAACTGCCAGTACCTCGTCTCCTACCTTCCAAACGTCACAGACGTGAAGCTGTGAGGACGGGGCGTGAGTCGGCCGCGAAAGGCAAAGGTCCGGCGCGCAAGTGCTCCACCATCTGAGCTACCCGAGTTCAGGTCTCGGTCCGGCACACAGTTTTAATCTGCCAGGACGTTTTATATCAGCACACACGCCGCTGCACAGTGAAATCCTCATTCAAGACATTTACATCACTTCGTACCCCAAACGCTTTCAATAATTACATAAACGATTTTGTCGAATGTGCTATCACGAAATAATTGCTACCAAATGAAACAACACTGAATTGTGATCTTTGAATTGACGAAGCAACATCGTAACAGTTTTAAGACTTCAAGCAAATAGTTTGAAACACATTATTCTGGAGGATGTTTACTTACCTTCACTTAAAATACGGTGATCTGAGCAATTAGTATCCAGTTTACGTGCTTCGTCAGAACACTTACAAATACTGGTGTTTAATGCTTTGCTTTCCTATCACAGGCTCAGTGAAGCAGGTAGTAGACTGTAGAGCTATCAATAAAGTGACATCATTCGTTGGAAATTGGAGAAACAGTGGTTACGAATCAGTTGTGTGACGAATACCAGAATGAGGCGCACAGACACTAAAACCGGAGCATCTGGAGTCACTGATATGTTGAAGAAACGGACCGGTCAGACTATGAGATGGGACGGTTTACGTCTAAGGACGTCGACCAACACGTAGCGGCATCATTTACAGCCAGTTCTAACCAAATGTCTCTCACCGAGAGCACGAGGATATGATTATTATAATGAGAGCACACAACCAGGCGTTCAGACAATTGTACTTCCCAAGCCCTGGAGGAGAGAAGAGAGAAAGGAGAGAGAGAGGAGAGGAGAGAGAGAGGAGAGAGAGAGAGAGAGGAGAGAGAGAGAGAGAGGAGAGAGAGGAGAGAGAGGAGAGAGAGGAGAGAGAGGAGAGAGAGAGAGAGAGAGGAGAGGAGAGAGAGAGAGAGAGGAGAGAGAGAGAGAGAGGAGAGAGAGGAGAGAGAGAGAGAGAGGAGAGAGAGAGAGAGAGGAGAGAGAGAGAGGAGAGAGAGAGAGAGAGAGAGAGAGAGGAGAGAGAGAGAGAGGAGAGAGAGAGAGAGAGAGAGAGAGAGAGAGAGAGAGAGAGAGGAGAGAGAGAGAGAGAGAGAGGAGAGAGAGAGAGAGAGAGAGGAGAGAGAGAGAGAGAGAGAGGAGAGAGAGAGAGAGAGGAGAGAGAGAGGGGAGAGAGAGAGGGGAGAGAGAGAGGGGAGAGAGAGAGGGGAGAGAGAGAGGGGAGAGAGAGGAGAGATCTCGCTCTAGAAGGTATTACTGTTTCTTCTGATGTCCGTCATGGTGGTTCGCAGAGTATAGAAAACACGTAATACATATAGTTCCACAAGGCAACTTGCTTTCGTTATCGTACATTGTTAGCTGTAATATGCATGAGTTCATGCTTAAAACGTAAGTTCTAAGAGACCGTTTACGAAAGCTTTACCCATTGCTTCCGAAAATGGGACACACTTCGAACGTGGATTTATATTCTACGAAATGCCCTTCCTTTGCACAAAGGATGCAAACTAGGGGTAGCGCAGAGAAACGACCAGACATGAAAAATGATGGCGAAAAGTGGACGGTAATACAATACCGACGGACGCTTTGACCCGAAACGTGGTTAACATGTAAAGCAATGGAGTTTAGTGTTCACACGTAATGAGGCAGTCTGGTATCGAAAGCTATAAAGCTATTCTTTACTGGGGGTGTAATTAGGCCATGTATGGACGTGAAACGTGGACAATAAATAGTTTGGACAAGAAGAGAATAGAAGCTTTCGAAATGTGGTGCTACAGAAGAATGCTGAAGATTAGATGGGTAGATCACGTAACTAATGAGGAGGTATTGAGTAGAATTGGGGAGAAGAGGAGTTTGTGGCACAACTTGACTAGAAGAAGGGATCGGTTGGTAGGACATGTTCTGAGGCATCAGGGGATCACCAATTTACGATTTTTACCCTCCACGCTGCCCTCCAATACTAGAGGGAGACCAAGAGATGAATACACTAAGCAGACTCAGAAGGATGTGGGTTGCAGTAGGTACTGGGAGATGAAGAAGCTTGCACAGGATAGAGTGGCATGGAGAGCTGCATCAAACCAGTCTCAGGACTGAAGACAACGTTTGAGGCCAATACGAAAGACATTATTTGTATGACAATAGAATGCATGAATAACTCGAGGACATTTTCCCCAACAAATATCCATTTATACGAGTGTTTCTTTCACAATGGCGTGACAATGTTCAGACTGTTTCTTGAGCTCATCGCACCGTACGTAACATGTACATTACAGCCTACAACAGACCATTTTCTGTTACGAATTATGTAGTACCTACGACGTATTCAATGTGCGTGACAAATACACATCAATATGCGACGTGATGTGATGTTTTCAGTGTGCATTCCTTCTCCAACGGATGCTTAACATTGTCGCATATTGGTAACCAGTGATATTGTATATGCGTGACGTCAGCTTTTATTGAACACACTGGTACTGCGCACAGACGAGTGCGTGAACGTTGAAGGCAAAACTGTGGCTTTCAGGGGAAGGAGGTAATATCTGTTGGTATCACTGAACTCATCGCTGAACGTGGCCTAGCGACCATTGATATGGCAGGCATAAGAACAGACAAGCTGCAGGTAGCAGCCTACTGTACACGGTGACAATCGGAACATTGCTGCGTGGGCGTGGGCGTACACCGGTTGGTTGTTTTGCACTAGGTGTGGTTAAGGGAGTATCTTTTCTCATAACAGGTGGCTTAGATACAGCAACACTTGTAGGGATTTTCAGAGTTTGTACGTTTGGCATCCCAAATCTTCAGTGCGTATTGTGCGGATGCCCACGTTAATAATTTCAGTGGTTGAATACGATATCTATCGAACGAAGTTTCGAAGTTCCCAGAGAATATGGTCTCACGATGTAAATGTTTCGACAAACGAATGGCTCCGAGGACTATGGGACTTGTCCTTAAACCTAACTAACCTAAGCTGTTCTGTGGGACTGATAACATCTGAGATCATACACATCCATGCCCGAGGCATGAGTCGAACCTGCGACCGTCGCGGACGCTATCGTTTCCATCACAGTTCAGTTACCCATACGCATGCCCGGATGAGATATGTGCATACATGTAGTTTATGCAGTCAGCTATTAGTTCATGACATACGTTTATTGGTGACGAAAAATGAACTCTAGCACACAAGGCAAATGTCGCCTGACTACAGAGAGAGTCGAAACATCCCATAGAGTATTGGATAGGGCGCTTTACGCCTGTACACATACGCACGAAGTGGTATTGCAGTGACAGACAATACGCTGCACGTGTCGCAATAACGCATGACGTGCCCGAAAATAACGTTTGGCGGTCATGTACAATTAGAATGACCGCAAACCTAATGTTATGATGTGTATCGTAATGCACTGGACATGCCTGGCTTGCTATGAATGTGTCGTGATCAATGACCACAAAAATGTAAAGCAAATGAGTTTATATAAAGTTACTATAAATATAAACGTACGGATAGTAGTATGTGACATGTCATAATTGGGAAGTACATTAGTGACCCGTAGAATTAATGTGTTGGCAGTTCATTTGTCTCCCTGCGACAACACGGTGTGCTGCTTATATAAAACGAAGGGAACCAGTGGAAACAATACTCCTGTTTGAGACCTAGATGTGCATCCACACTGCTGCCTTCCTAACCACAAATGTGTACAGAAAAGTACGATTACATTTGTCGTCACTCTTACATTTTCGTGCTGAAAGATAGGAGCAAAACAATGCCAGTCTGGAAGGGTTCGCCACCGCCCCACCGTGAACGTTTGCTCCGCAATACGACATCCCCTGTACGTAAGTGCTACATTAGCCACGTTTGGCACCTATACTACAAACGTTGGACACTGCCCTCTTCTGTCACTGTCTGCACCACACCTCGGCAGCTCAGAAGTTCAGCATTCTTTCCCGCTGCCAGTGGTTATTTTTCCATCACACCCTACACCTGACCACGTTTTCTGTTATACGACCCACATCTGTTAAGACACGTTTTATTCCAGGTATTTTGGGATTGCGCCACTTCCTACGTTTATCCGTTTAGATTTATGCTTCGTCGTTCCGTGTATGTTCCGCTTAAGATGCGGAACATTAAGGAGACGGCAGGGTGCAGCAGCCATATATGGGGGAGGGGCTGTGGAGAACCAATGTAAGGTTGGAGCGGCCGACGACTGCATAAACTACAATCGATACGATCCCATATTAGAAGGGAGAATTCCCTATTGTCGTCCTCTACGTTATCAGTTTATGGACATTGTATTAGTTGTCTTAGTGTGACTGTGGTTGAGTGCAGCGAACCAACACCTGCAGCAACAAATGACACATTCTGCCGCCGTAACAGTAGAGCCCAAAACCAGTGTGAAAGGGGGCTCGAAGAATAGAACAGGTTAAAACAAACCTGGCCACATCCCTATATGTCAAACCAAGAGGACATCAAGACGCCAAAGCTGTTCGACAGACAATCGCCACGAATATACATCCCAGAAAAGGGAATATACTTTTATATGTAATCAGAACCACCCACACTGCTGTGACAGACACTTGTATGACCGGCTCCTGCACAGTATGGACTATGGCATTGGGCGTTCGCGGTTCTTGTGTGTGGCAGCTACAATCTGAACAATCCCCAAAACACAAAAATACAAATCACCGTCAACATTACAGAGAAGCTACCAAAGGGCAATTTCCTGGAGAAGACAAATGAATCTTCAGCTGCGTTATCCACCTAATTCTGCGGCAATCCTGTAACGTCGAGTGTGTGAGGGGCGTGATGGGTTCATTAATACGATAGAATATATAGATGACATGGCAATCGGTGGGTCGATCGACTAAAAGGTGGCAAAGCACACTTATCCAGTGGTGTAATTGGACGTTTAAGACACATAACGTAGAGGATAGATGCGTTGGACGATGAGCTTATATACATTGTGAAGGAGTATGTCGGTTTTGTTTGTTAATGTGGTATACACCACTTCTACGTTGTGAGAAATTGTACATTTGCTTGTGCACAAACACCGAACAAGGCGCTCCACTATGCGGCCGCCAAATACATCGCTGGCCGCCTTCGCGCGCGCTCGTTTTTCAGCACGCAGCAATTGGCTACGCCAGGAAACATTCCGATTGGTTTTCCTGGAAAACAGCGACCCCAGCCGACGGCTCCGTTAACTAGCAAGCCTTTATAAACCCCGCCGCAAACCCAAGTTCTCATCGGAAGTGCAGTACGCCGTGTTGCAGCTGCTTGTGGACGACTCGCCGCACCACTCAGACTTACAGGCCAATATGCCTAAAAACACCCTAGCAAAGATTCAGGAGAAGCTACTGTGAAAGCGCCTGCAAACACACAGAGCTCTCAGGGGTATGAGCCACGTCGGCTTCCGAACTGGCAGTGCAATAGATGTGCAGGGCCTGGGTCATGGCATCAACACCATCTGGAGGTACCATAGTCACTGTACTGTACGGTAGCAAACCGTTGTAGACTACAGACCGAGTAGTAGGCGAATGGCAGTGTGGTAACTCTTGATTACTTTCCGGTTGTCCAAGGCCGTCCTCAAGGGTCGATCTGCGGCCGCATGCCCCATCTTCTGGATGGGGTTTTGGTTATGTTATGTTATGTTATGTTATGTTATGTCCCGGAAGTTGTAGCAGGGGTTCGATTGTTATGCTTTTTGGGCGCAAAACCGGTATGGTCATTAGCGCCCGGTCCGTGACGTAGGAAACAGTAAAAACCGAAAATGAAAACCAGCAGCAATGGGAACAAAGTAATACAATTGGCGACACTGAAAGCAGAAGGAAGGCTTAACCAACCCCCCTTTCTTTAGTGGATTTTTGTCCCCAAAAGGAGCTTCAATTGACCGACGTTCGGGAGGAAGAGGTCCAAGCACAAGGAAGAGCTTTCACGTCCCGCAATTTATTATGGGGAAGTGTCGACCAATGCGCGTGCCATAAAAGAACAACACGACGACATAAAACACTCCACAGATCCGCGAAGGGAATCGATCGAATAGCTGGCCTAAGGAGAGAGACTGCAGCCTTGGTATCTGTGGGAATGAGGCAGCCCATATAGCGGCCAACACGCCCTGGGATCCAGAGGAACGCCGCAGACACCGAGAAAGTGGAGGCAGTCCTGGATCCGGTGGACCAGAGGGTGGACAGGGTAGAGAGCTTGGAGACTGAGGGGAGCGCTGAGCGAATCTGAGCAGATAACGTACTGTAGCCGCTGATGGCGACGGAGATACAGGGACAGCCTGGAGAACAGCGTAAAGCTTGGTTGGTTTGGGGGATTAAAGGGACCAGACTGCGACGGTCATCGGTCCCTTTGTCCAAGTACTAAAAACACCCACAGAGAATAAAAAACGAGTAACAGAATAGTTTCTCTTGTTCTGTGTCGTATGTGCTCTGAGACAAAGACCAGACAAAACGAACTAAAAGCACACAGAGTGTGACGGTGGTTGGCCGACCAGAGAAATAAAAAAGGAAAAGCCAACCACTTGAAACACATTAAAAAATCAATTTAAAACCGGAGGCCAAAGGCCAGAATCAACACAAAACAATAAGAGAAAACACAAACACTCAGATTAAAGAATAAAAACCTCCCTGCCCGAATAAAACGTAAAACTACGTCAGCCATAGGCGAGTCATCTGTTAAAAGGGCAGGGAGCGAGTCAGGCAGTGCGAACGACTGCCTGAGCGCAGCTAAAAGCGGACACTCCAATAAAATATGAATCACTGATAAAACGGAGCCGCAGCGACAGAGGCGCGTCCTCACGGCGCAATAAGCGGCCGTGCGTAAGCCGAGTGTGCCCAATGCGCAGCCGGCAGACGACAACAGACTCCTTGCGGGAGCCCCGCAAGGACGACCGCCACACAGTCGTCACCTTGATTGGACGGAGTTTGGGACGCTGAATGGCGCAATCTGCCCACGCCCAACAAACCGAAATAACTTTGCCCGCAAATCAGTCTCCGGGAGGCCAGTCTTACGCCGCGATCTCCAGAGATGATTTACTAGTGGCCCCTTTCGCCAGGCGGTCAACATTCTCATTGCCAGGTATCCCAACATGGCCCGGGGTCCACACGAAGACCACAGAGCGGCCGCAACGCGCAAGAGTATGCAGGGACTCATGCATAGCCATCACCAGACGAGAACGAGGGAAACACTGGTCGAGAGCTCGTAAACCGCTCAGGGAATCGCTACAGATAACGAAGGACTCACCTGAGCAGGAGCGGATATGCTCTAGGGCACGAAAGATGGCGACCAGCTCAGCAGTGTAAACGCTGCAGCCAGCCGCCAAGGACCGTTGTTCGGAATGGTCCCCTAGAGTTAGCGCATACCCGACACGACCAGCAACCATCAAACCGTCGGTGTAAACAATTCCAGAGCCCTGATACGTGGCCAGGATGGAATAAAAGCGGCGGCGGAAGGCCTCTGGAGGGACCGAGTCCTTCGAGCCCTGTGCCAATTCGAGCCGAAGGCAAGGGCGAGGAACACACCACGGGGGTGTACGCAAAGGCGCCCGGAAAGGAGGTGGAACAGGGACAGGGACAAGCCCAAGCCCGGAGAGAAGCTCCTTGACGCGTACGGCGATCGGACAACCCGACCGGGGTCGACGTTCTGGCAGATGGACGACCGACTGCGGAAACAGGACACGGTAATTTGGATGCCCGGGCGAGCTAAAAACATGGGCAGCATAAGCAGCTAGTAATTGTTGGCGTCGTAACCGCAGTGGACGGACACCTGCCTCAACAAGGATGCTGTCCACAGGGCTGGTGCGGAAGGCACCAGTGGCAAGTCGGATCCCGCTGTGGAGAATTGGGTCCAGCACCTGCAACGCAGACGGGGATGCTGAGCCATATGCCAGGCACCCATAATCCAGACGGGACTGGATTAACGCCTGGTAGAGCCGTAACAGGGTAGAGCGGTCGGCGCCCCAGCGGGTGTGGCTCAAACATCGCAGTGCATTGAGATGCCGCCAACACGCCTGTTTGAGCTGCCGAATATCAGGCAGCCAAGTCAATCGGGCATCGAAAACCACCCCCAAAAACCTGTGGGTCTCCACCACAGCAAGGAGTTCGTCGGCAAGATAAAGCCGCGGCTCAGGATGGACTGTTCGGCGCCGGCAGAAATGCATAACGCGGGTCTTGGGCTGTAGCGCATGGGTGTCAGTTTTCGGCAGCCAAGACTGCGCCTTACGGATAGCGCTCTGTAGCTGACGTTCAACAGCTGCAATGCCAGTAGAGCTGTAGTAAAGGCAAAAGTCGTCAGCATACAGGGAAGCGGAGACAGAATTTCCCACGGCCGCAGCAAGCCCGTTAATGGCTATTAAAAACAGACACTTAAAAACAGAACCCTGTGGCACACCGTTCTCCTGGACGTGGGAGGAACTATACGAGGCCGCGACTTGCACGCGGAAGGTACGACACGACAGAAAATTGCGGATAAAAATCGGCAGAGGACCCCGAAGACCCCATCCATGAAGCGTAGAAAGGATGTGATGACGCCATGTCGTATCGTACGCCTTCCGCATGTCGAAAAAGACGGCGGGCAAAGGCAGTACGGATGGCCGACTCCAGGCGAGCCAGAAGGCCCCGAGACGGAGCCAGAAGGCCCCGAGACGGAGCCAGAAGGCCCCGAGACGGAGCCAGAAGGCCCCGAGACGGAGCCAGAAGGCCCCGAGACGGAGCCAGAAGGCCCCGAGACGGAGCCAGAAGGCCCCGAGACGGAGCCAGAAGGCCCCGAGACGGAGCCAGAAGGCCCCGAGACGGAGCCAGAAGGCCCCGAGACGGAGCCAGAAGGCCCCGAGACGGAGCCAGAAGGCCCCGAGACGGAGCCAGAAGGCCCCGAGACGGAGCCAGAAGGCCCCGAGACGGAGCCAGAAGGCCCCGAGACGGAGCCAGAAGGCCCCGAGACGGAGCCAGAAGGCCCCGAGACGGAGCCAGAAGGCCCCGAGACGGAGCCAGAAGGCCCCGAGACGGAGCCAGAAGGCCCCGAGACGGAGCCAGAAGGCCCCGAGACGGAGCCAGAAGGCCCCGAGACGGAGCCAGAAGGCCCCGAGACGGAGCCAGAAGGCCCCGAGACGGAGCCAGAAGGCCCCGAGACGGAGCCAGAAGGCCCCGAGACGGAGCCAGAAGGCCCCGAGACGGAGCCAGAAGGCCCCGAGACGGAGCCAGAAGGCCCCGAGACGGAGCCAGAAGGCCCCGAGACGGAGCCAGAAGGCCCCGAGACGGAGCCAGAAGGCCCCGAGACGGAGCCAGAAGGCCCCGAGACGGAGCCAGAAGGCCCCGAGACGGAGCCAGAAGGCCCCGAGACGGAGCCAGAAGGCCCCGAGACGGAGCCAGAAGGCCCCGAGACGGAGCCAGAAGGCCCCGAGACGGAGCCAGAAGGCCCCGAGACGGAGCCAGAAGGCCCCGAGACGGAGCCAGAAGGCCCCGAGACGGAGCCAGAAGGCCCCGAGACGGAGCCAGAAGGCCCCGAGACGGAGCCAGAAGGCCCCGAGACGGAGCCAGAAGGCCCCGAGACGGAGCCAGAAGGCCCCGAGACGGAGCCAGAAGGCCCCGAGACGGAGCCAGAAGGCCCCGAGACGGAGCCAGAAGGCCCCGAGACGGAGCCAGAAGGCCCCGAGACGGAGCCAGAAGGCCCCGAGACGGAGCCAGAAGGCCCCGAGACGGAGCCAGAAGGCCCCGAGACGGAGCCAGAAGGCCCCGAGACGGAGCCAGAAGGCCCCGAGACGGAGCCAGAAGGCCCCGAGACGGAGCCAGAAGGCCCCGAGACGGAGCCAGAAGGCCCCGAGACGGAGCCAGAAGGCCCCGAGACGGAGCCAGAAGGCCCCGAGACGGAGCCAGAAGGCCCCGAGACGGAGCCAGAAGGCCCCGAGACGGAGCCAGAAGGCCCCGAGACGGAGCCAGAAGGCCCCGAGACGGAGCCAGAAGGCCCCGAGACGGAGCCAGAAGGCCCCGAGACGGAGCCAGAAGGCCCCGAGACGGAGCCAGAAGGCCCCGAGACGGAGCCAGAAGGCCCAATGCAAGCGCCGGCTCACCATCCGTTCAAGCAACTTGCAAAGAACGTTGGTGAGGCTAATGGGACGGTAGCTGTCCACCTCGAGAGGGTTCTTTCCAGGTTTCAAAACGGGGATGGCAATGCCTTCCCGCCATTGCGACGGAAACTCCCCCTCGACCCAAAGACGGTTGTAAAGATCGAGAAGGCGCCGCTGGCAGTCCACTGAAAGGTGTTTCAGCATCTGACAGTGGATGCCATCTGGCTCATGAGCGGTATCAGGGCAAGCAGCTAGGGCACTGTGAAATTCCCACTCACTAAATGGAGCATTGTAAGATGCTAGGTGGCTGGTGCGAAACGAAAGGCTCCGACGTTCCATCCGCTCTTTAATGGAGCGGAAGGTCTGGGGGTAATTCGCAGAAGCGGAACTCATAGCAAAATGCTCTGCTAAGTGGTTGGCAATGACGTCGGAGTCAGTACAAACTGCTCCATTCAGTGAGGGCGCAGGGACGCCGACAGGTGGCCGATAGCCGTAGACGCGTCGAATCTTGGCCCAGACCTGCGATGGAGTGACATGGAGGCCAATGGTGGACACATACCGCTCCCAGCACTCCTGCTTGCTTTGGCGGATAAGGCGGCGGGCCCGCGCACGCAGCCGTTTGAAGGTGATGAGGTGTTCAATGCAGGGATGTCGCTTGTGACGCTGTAGCGCCCGCCGGCGATCTTTAATCGCTTCAGCGATCTCAGGCGACCACCAAGGCACAGTCCGCCGCCAAGGGGACCCAGAGGAACGGGAATGGCAGATTCGGCAGCAGTAACGACGCCGGTGGTGACCGATTGAACCACCGCATCAATGTCGTCATTAGAGAGGTTCAAGAGCGGCAGTGGAGGAGAACAAGTCCCAGTCAGCCTTATTCATAGCCCATCTGCTAGGGCGCCCAGAAGAGTGACGCTATGGTAGTGACAAAAAGAGCGGAAAGTGGTCACTACCACCCAGGTCGTCATGCACACTCCATTGGACAGACGGTAAGAGGCTATGGCTATGGCTACAGATTGAAAGGTCAATGGCGGAGTAGGTGCCATGCGCCACACTGAAGTGTGTGAAGGCACCAGCATTTAACAGCGAGAGATCGAGCTGCGACAATAAATTCTCAACGATGGCGCTTCGACCTGTTGCCACTGACCCACCCCACAGAGGGTTATGGGCGTTGAAGTCGCCCAATAGCAATAAAGGTGGCGGCAATTGGGCGACCAGTGCAGCCAGGACATGCTGCGAGATGTCACCATCCGGTGGAATGTAAAGACTGCAGACGGTAACAGCCTGTGGCGTCCACACGCGTACAGCGACAGCCTCTAAAGGCGTCTGGAGAGGGACAGACTCGCTGTGCAGAGTGTGAAGGACATATATGCAGACGCCACCAGATACTTTTTCATAAGCTGCTCGGTTCTTATAATAACCCCGATGGCCACGGAGGGAGGGGGTTCGCATTGCTGGAAACCATGTTTCCTGGAGAGCAATGCAGAAGAAAGGGTGAAGGCTGATAAGTTGGCGAAGCTCAGCTAGATGGTGGAAGAAACCGCTGCAGTTCCACTGGAGGATGGTATTGGCCATGGATGGGAAAGGCGTGAAGGGACTGGGGAGGCAGATTACGCCTCGGGGGCCCCTGCTGCTACTGAATCACCACCTGTACTACGGCCATCCATTGCGTCCGAGGGACTGGCGAGATCCAGGTCCTCAGCGGATGCCAGAATCTCCACCTCATCTTCGGACGCAGAGGGAGAAGGTTGCGGTGGGACAGGTGCCACCGCAATTTCAGGATGCTTGGGAGCCTTGTTCTGTGACTGCTTTGCTCGCTGTGCCTTTGGTGGTTCTGGCTGGGAGGGCCTCACTGGGTCAGTCTCAGGGACTGAAGACGACCGCGACGCCCTACGACCAGCGACCAGTGGTTTTATGGCAAACTTGCGGGTGTCCGCTTTGGCACTGGGCAAAGCCTGGGATGGCAGGGCCCCAAGGGACCCCTTCCGGGCGAGAGGAGCCCAAGAAGGCTCACGCTTCTCCGGCTGTGAAGGGGGGAACAGATGTCCCCGGTGGTTGGGGTGGTGTTGCTCCTGAAGTAGATGGAGCAGGAGCAACAGGGAGTGAAGTGCCCCCCCACAACCCAGGGGACCGGTGAATTCGGACAGAGCTGAGTCCGAACCTCTTCACTGTCGTCCCCAACAGTTCGAACAGGTGTGGCAGCAGCAGCATAGGTGGACGGCATGGGCACAGGATGTAGTCGTTCAAACTTCCGCCTTGCCTCGGTGTAGGTCAGGCGGTCCAGGGTCTTATATTCCATTATCTTCCTTTCCTTCTGGAAGATCCGACAGTCCGGCGAGCAGGGGGAATGGTGTTCTCCGCAGTTAACACCGATAGGAGGCGGGGCACATGGAGTATCAGGATGCGAAGGACGTCCACAATCCCGACACGTGATGCTGGAAGTACACCTAGATGACATGTGCCCGAACTTCCAGCATTTAAAACACCGCATCGGAGGAGGGATATATGGCTTCACATCACAACGGTAAACCATCACCTTGACCTTTTCGGGTAAAACATCACCCTCAAAGGCCAAGATGAAGGCACCGGTGGCTACCTGATTATCCCTCGGACCCCGATGGACGCGCCGGACGAAGTGAACACCTCGTCGTTCGAGGTTGGCGCGTAGTTCATCGTCGGACTGCAGAAGAAGATCCCTGTGGAATATAATACCCTGGACCATGTTGAGACTCTTATGCGGCGTGATGCTAACGGAAACATCCCCCAACTTGTCACAATTGAGCAACCTCCGTGACTGGGCAGAGGATGCCGTTTTGATGAGCACAGAACCAGAGCGCATCTTGGACAAGCCCTCCACCTCCCCGAACTTGTGCTCTAAATGCTCCACAAAAAACTGGGGCTTGGTAGACATGAACGATTCTCCATCAACCCGCGTACACACGAGGTACCGGGGTGAATATTCTCCACTGCCTTCTTTAGCAAGACGTTCCTCCCATGGAGTAGCTAGGGAGGGAAACGATCTCTGATCAAATTTTTTCCCGTTGAGGTTAGACCTCGATCGCTTAGAGACTGCTGGTGGAGGCCCACCAGCGATAGATGATGTACCACGCTTCATTGCGGGTCATCCGCCCTGATGCCACCTACTCCGACCAAGGGCCCTCCCCACGGGCGCCACCCAGCCGCAGCAATAGCCACCTGGCAGGATGTCCATTGCCGGGAGTCCCGATGCCCCAGGGAGATGGGCATCAACTCCTTGGCATACGTGGGGAGTTTACGGCGCAGGCATCAGTAGAGCGATCCCTGTGTTGTCAGGGGGCTACAACCAAGAGGTTACATGGCGGCCCCACCACAACGGACTGGCTACCGTGCTGGATCTTAGATGCAAAACTGTCCAAGGTCGTCGTCGCAGTTAAAAGCAACACTGCAGAGTGCAGCGTGGTAATCGCCCAAGAGATGGAAAACGAGCGGGACACCATTGCAACGACGAAAAAGTCGGCTAAAGGTCTCAATGCACGACGGATAAAGTGCACCACATAAGGCGCCCTTCCCCAATTGGCTCGCTCTTCGGAATAATTTAGAAAGATGGAGGTCAAACCCGAGAGGGGACCATCACATAAGGCCGAAACAGTTGAGACTCCTTTTAGTCGCCTCTTACGACAGGCAGGAATACCGCGGGCCTATTCTTACCCCCGAACCCGCGGGGGGGAACAGCGTAAAGCTCCGCAGTATACATCGAACACTGGTCGGGAAGCCGAAATTTGTGCGCATAGAGCAGCAAATGCCTGACGATAAACAAATGAAGGGGGGGTACTATCCTTGGGAAACTGACAATGGTCACGGAGCAGGCAGATCCGGGGACGGAGCCAAGGCAGTGCTGTACCCCAAGTTGTGAAGAAGGTTTTAGGAAAGCTGAAGGAAAGAGAATGGAACAGGTGATTGAAGTGTACTCCCTCTGGATGGGGATGACAGGTCAGACGTAATTGTTGCCTATGCAGATGACCTGATAGTTGTTTCCAGTGACTACAACAGGGCCCCGTTCGAACACAAAGCCAGTCGAATGCTACCAACAATTACTCAGGGGAACAACACCGACACCAACAACAACATACGCTTTACTGAAAACATCACTATGCGATGTGAAAGACTGGTACACACTTGCACATAGACGACGCGGTAAACAGACGAGGGTGCTCACTAAATGTCCCACTTTAATCTCATAGAAGGTTTGAATTCCGACATCCAGCCATCGCGAGAGCGTTACGAATCTTGCCGCTCTTGTATGGACCTTCTCAATCTCTTGAATCAGACCCAACAGGTAAGGGTCCCATACAGACGAACAATACTGTGACTGGACGAACTGACGTATTGTTAGCTACGTCCGGAAGCGATGCAGTCCTTCAACGAAGGATTTTTTTACCAATAAACCGCAATCTAGAGTTCGCCTTACCAGTTACTTGTGTAATCGGATTATTCGAAATCATCGGAAATGGAATAGTCGCACCCATATACTTGACGGACGTTACCGCTTCCAACGACTTACATTAATGGGGATTTTCAGAGTACACAATAAATGATCACCTTGTTATAGGTTGCACTAATATTGAGAGATGACTTGCAGTTATTACACCACACATTTATTTTCTGCAAATCCTCATGGAGTAGTATCACACGAAAGTTGTGAACGACTTTCCTGTAGACTACAGCATCACCGGCAAACAGTGTAAGGCCGCTGTCAATACCATCAAGCAGATTGCATTGTGCGATTTACGTAACGTTAAACAGAGGACCTATTTAGAGTAACGTATTGGAAGGCCTACGGATCTCCATGGCAGTTTGGGGATACACGGAGCACTTATTTACATCGCCAAGCAGGTGCTTTCAAGAATCTGCTGCAACTGCCAGCGTGTGCCAGAGGGATGTGTCAACCCTCAATAATATTTTGCACATGGTTAGCAGTATTAAGGTATGTGTAACAGTACGTATGTGCAGACATTGTTCACTAATAGTATGTGCAGTCGCGACGGCATTTCACGATGCACAGGGTGATTACGATTATTTCATTACATTACGTAAATCTTTCAGAAGTTATTATTGGAGTCAGGATGTTCGAACTTCATACTAATTCCCATCACGCCTCGCGGCCAACCGTGGTTTGGTTTAGCGAGGAGGCCCACTGTCATTTGGATAGTTTCGTCAAGCGCATTTGAGGGGGGGACTGAGGATCTGCATTTCACGACTTTGACGTCTCTTCGCCCTCAACGGCTGATTGGACACTATTCCGTGACTGGTGCACAAAATGTGTGGTATGCCTCGATGGCATGGAGACTCCCGAACGGAACTTCCAAAACCTTGAAGATGCTTTCGTCTCGAAATCGGAGCTCGACGCCATTGACGTGGGAGTGTGATGTCCTGGAGGAACACTTTGCGGACCACATTCTGGTTCTGGGGTACCAAGAGGCCACTGGCATGGCAATCGATTGGCCACCGTATTTTCCGGGTATGAACACGCAGTCTTTAATATGCGACTCCATTTTGTGGACCTGTGTGTACACACACAATCACCCCAAAACTATTCCTGAGCTGGAAACTGTCATTTAGGAGCTCATCGATGTTCCGGCACTTCAGCGGGTCATGCATAACTTCTCTATTCGTCTGCGCCACATCATCGACAATGATGGCGGGCATATCGAACATTGAATGTAAGCAGATATTCGGATTTACGTTGTGACATGTTGAATGACGTGTCTGCACGCCGTAATGTGAAACAATTATTGACCCATATGAACAAAATCGTAAGTTTATCACCCTATATCCTGAGTGTGGATGGGATCTCTCGAGGCAGTCATGCTAAATGCTACGAGGGGGGAACATGTTGGATGGGGTGGGACTACGTAACTGCTTTTGCTTTTTGCACACTACACGGGTGGTTACCGTAAGTGAAGTGGCAAACCTATGTTAGTGAGAGAATGAAGAATTGGTCAGTTAGAAACTATCTTGTTACATAAGTACTGAAGACGTTTTGCAATCGGGTTATCTACAAGCAGAGATGCTAACTGCACGAGATTCGAGGCAGATGGTGGACCTCGTACTCGGCCTGGACATGTTGCGTAGCTGTATTGAAAACCCGTAGCGTGAGTTGTGTTCTGTACACTACTGGATACAGAGGAAATGTGCCTGGACACTTCCTTCCGGACGTTACATGGAGGCATGTTCATCTCTCGCCTTTATGGCGGCTTACACCACGCCCTGAAAGTGTCCCTAGAGTGGTGTGTGTGTGTGTGTGTGTGTGTGTGTGGTGAGGGGGAAGAGGACGTGATAGTATAGTCGCCCCTCCATTCCTGAGGGCATGTAATACAGTGAACAGCCCACAATGTCTGGTATCATATGTAACAGTTGTATTGCACTGAAGCAATGAGTGAATCTGTACCATGCCTGGGAATCTACCTTTCGTCTCCTGCGTACTAGGCAGGCGCGTCAGCCACTGAGTCACGTAGGCGCAGCGGTTAGCGTAACTGCCTGCGCGTAAAGGGAATTTACAGTAGTCTGGGGCAGCAGTGAGAATCCAGACACAGGAGGTAGGCTTGCCACGGTGGTTCGTGCCGAGGTGCCTCTGCGGCTCCAACACACCTGAGCGAGGTTCGATTCCCGAACTCGGTTCAAACTGTCACTTGCTGCTTTCGTCCATATACACCATACATGACAATTCCAGAGCTTTTCTGGTACACTTTAGTGGCACAAATAATACAATTTCTAAAAATACTTTTTATGCAACCCGTGTAGAAACAGGGGCTCACACCCAAAACTAATGTATAATTAGAGCGTGGTAATGCTGAAACATACGTACCGAACAGTTCAGTTATGTGGAAGTGTGCTACTGGTCAACACTGACTGCTTCTCTCTCCACTTGTTAGGCACCTTTGGGGGAATCTTACATGTTTACCTTTCATCCCACAAACAAGAAGTTTGTGGTGTTATGGATTACATTTGGTGGAAACGGATATTCTATTAAATAACGAAAGCGTGCAAATTACGTAGTGCAGCACCACCCAAAAGTGTCACAAGCAAAATAGTCCGATCACCACCACCCTCTACTGCTGAACCCATGAGTCTCTTGGGTAACCTTGCTTCTCCCATGCGTGTAACATGACCCCACCATCTAAGCCTGTTCGCCCTGACTGCTACATCTATAGAGTTCATTCCCAGTTTTTCTTTCATTTCCTCATTGTGGACACCCTCCCGCCATTGTTCCCATCTACTAGTACCTGCAATCATCCTAGCTACTTTCATATCCGTAACCTCAACCTTGTTGATAAGGTAACCTGAATCCACCCAGCTTTCGCTCTCATACAACAAAGTTGGTCGAAAGATTGAACGGTGCACAGATAGCTTAGTCTCGGTACTGACTTCCTTCTTGCAGAAGAGAGTAGATCGTAGCTGAGCGCTCACTGCATTAGCTTTGCTACACCTCGCTTCCAGTTCTTTCCCTATGTTGCCATCCTGTGAGAATATGCATCCTAAGTACTTGAAACGGTCCACCTGTTATAAACGGATTGAGTGCCAAATAGGAGGAACAAAGTTATATCTCTTACCCACTGACATTACTATCGTTTTGGAGATTCCAATCTTCATACCGTAGTGCTTACATTTCTGATCTAGCTCTGAAATATTACTTTGCAAACTTTAAATCGAATCTGCCATCACATGTAAGTCATCCGCATATGCGAAACTGCTTATTTTGTGTTCACATATCTTAATCTCACCCAGCTAGTCTATTGTTTTCAACATATGATCCATAAATAATATGAACAACAGTGGAGACAGGTTGCAGCCTTGTCTTACCCCTGAAACTACTCTGAACCATGAACTCAATTTACCGTCAACTCTAAATGCTGTTCCACTCTTAACACTTCATTATTTTCCGTAAGCTAAAGATCTGGTCCTGACAACCTCTAAGAGGCCTAAACCCACACTGATTTTCATCTGTCCTCAAATAATACTCGCACTTTCCTTTCAACAATACCTGAGAAGATTTTACCCACAACGCTGATTAAAGAGATACCTCTGTAGTTGTTACAATCTTTTCTGTTTCCATGTTTGTGTGATTACTGCTTTCGTCCAGTCTGATGGAACCTGTCTCGACTCCCACGCCATTTCAATTATCCTGTGTAGCCATTTAAGACCTGACATTCCACTGTATTTGATGAGTTCCGACTTAATTTCATCCACCCCAGCCGCTTTATTGCACTGCAATCTATCTACCATTTTCTCCACTTCCTCAAATGTGATCCTATTTCCATCATCATTCCTATCCCATTGTACATCGAAACCAGAAACATTACTGATCGTATTTTCACCTACATTGAGCAACCCTTCAAAATATTCCCTCCATCTGCCCAAGGCATCAACAGGATTCACCACCAGTTTTCCTGACCTGTCCAAAATACTTGTCATTTCCTTCTTACCTCCCTTTCGAAGACTGCTAATTACACTCCAGAATGGTTTTCCAGCAGCTTGACCCAAAGTCTCCAACCTGTTTCCAAAGTCTTCCCAAGATTTCTTCTTGGATGCTGCAATTAACTGTTTGGCTTTCTTTCTTTCTTTCTTCAACATAACTTTCTCTGTCTACCTGAGTTCTAGTATGTAGCCATTTTTGATACGCCTTCTTTTTCCTTTTACAGGCTGCCTTGACTGCGTCATTCCACCAAGCTGTTCGCTTCATCCTACCTTTACACACTAATGTTGTTCCAAGACAATCTTTAGCCCCTTCTTGCACTGTGTCCCTGTACTTTGTCCATTCCTTTTCCAATGACTGTAATGGACTACATTCAACTAACTGGTACCTTTCTGAGATCACTGTTATGTACTTGTGCCTGATTTCCTTATCCTGAAGTTTCTCCACTCTTATCCTCCTACATATGGACCTGACCTCCTGCACTTTCGGCCTCACAATCCCAATGTCACATAATGATCAGTGTCAAAGAATCCCCTGAATACATGTGTGTCCCTCACAGCCTTCCTGAATTCCTGTCAATGACAGATCTGGTTCCCCTGCCTTCCCAAGTATACCGGTGAATGTTCTTATGTTTAAAAAAGGAGTTTGTGATTACTAAGCCCATACTGGCACAGAAATCCAAGAGTTGTTTCCCGTTCCTGTTGGCCTCCGTATCCTCTCCAAATTTACCCATAACCTTTCCATACTCTTCTGTTCGATTTCCAATCCTGGCGTTAAAATCACCCATGAGCAGAACACTGTCCTTGTTCTTTACTCTAACATCTGCATCACTGAGTGCCTCATAAAAACAATCCATCTTATCTTGCTCTGTGCCTTGACAATGCGAATATACTGACACAATCCTAATTTTCTTGCTAGACACTCAAATCTATCCACATCAGTCGTTCGTTTGCATCAGGAAAGAAATGGAACCCAGCGTAGTTGCAATAAGGTATGTAAAGCCCTACACGCCATTGTGCTATTCCTGCTTTGACTCCGGACAGGTAGACCTCGTATTCTCCCACTTCCTCTTCTTTCTCACCCCTTATCCGAATGTCACTAACAGCTGAAACGTCCAACCCCATCTTACTTGTAGCCTCTGGGAAGAAGGTGGAGCTGGCAGAGTAGCCCCCATTGATATTAATAGCTCCCCATCTCGTTACCATTCGTTTGCCGAGTTGTATCTTAGGAGTCCCTGGTTTGTCTGTTAGAGGTGGGACTCCGTCACCTCCAAAGGTCCGAGGCATTTTGCTCTGATTGTTGCCAGCATCATATTTAAAGTACCAGGGAAGCAGGTTGCTAGCCTTACTTGCCCCGAGTCGCATTGGGTTTTACCCCTAACGCTTGAGGGACTAATCAGTGGATCTGGTAGTCGTTGGCGTCTGAGCACAAAGGTGACCACCACTGGCACTGGGCGAAATTTGAAAAAGACGGAACTTAGGGTTGCGAGTGAAATAAAGAGCGCGAGGAGATCGATAAGGGTGGAAAGGTAAGCGCATTGCACACGGTAAGTGTTACGGCGTGAAGTGAAGCGCCGGGACGCCACTCGGTAACGAGAGAACGAGAGAGAGAGAGAGAGAGAGAGAGAGAGAGAGAGAGAGAGAGAGAGAACAAATGTATTTGAAATATCAGCTCGGCCTCGCCATATTCGTCTCATCATGTAAAGCAAGTATAGTTGATAGGTAATATCTCGTTGTACTAGCGATATGTATGCAGAGATGAAAGAAACACTGTAGCCAAACAGCCAGAACAGAATTCAGTAACACAGTGGTACGAACACTAATTGGCGCACTGCATAAAACACTCCACCTTTCTTGGTTATTTTGTTAATTGTTAACTATTGTCTGGAATGCAGTAAACATCCCTGATTACTGATTTGTTCGTCACGGGGAATACACACATTTATCTCGGCATCTTATGTTCAGCATAATATGAAAATCTCAGTAGGAGGAGGACAATGGGATGCCAGTGATGCAGGCAATAATACCCAATTATTTCTGTCGACTTAACACCATGACAAGATTAATTAGCGTCTCAGTGTTTTTAGATTATAATTCGTTAGCCTTTTCCCACGAGGTATTGGAACGAGGTCGTAAGAAGGATAGTAGATGGAAGGGTACAAAGAAACAATTACACGCATGGGTGTGGTTCCAGTTCATCATTAGAAGACTAATTAAGAGGGAAACATTACGTAAGCAATGAATATGCTGGTTAGTATACATTAATTGTATAGATGTGAAGATGAAAAAGCGCAGATCTGCACAGTGCCTGCATCTGCACTTTAATTCGTCTCTTCTGAATTTGCAGTTTCTGTCTTAATGCGCATAATTTTTAAATGAATTGATTAATTATCCTGTGCCACGTAATAGTTAACTGTGTTTCTTATAGCTTCCACAACAACGTTTCATGAAATTCTACTTGTATGATAAGATTGCACATCGATTTCGATGTGCAAATTGTTTGGAAATCAACTTTATCTTACTTTGCGTGACAGGTGGGCAAAGACTTACTGTAATGAAATATCTTGTTACTTTGTAATTAACCTTGTCACAGTTTCCCACAAAATATATACGAATAAAACACTTGTGATTTAAGATTATACACCTGAATGTTTGACAACTGGTAAGAGAAAATGCTGCAAATTAACCAAACCCCGCGCCGCCTCTGTATCATCCTATGTAGCGGTATGTGAGAAGAATCCCATGCTCGTGTCAGAGCCATTCCTAGCACAGCCTGGAGTTGGCAACATTGCACTGTCACAGTGTTGCCAAATGCTTGCGACAATCACTTCCACGTATGGTACTGAATTGACTGACTAAATTCACTTGATATTCACTTTGCATTTGAATGACTCGAGCCATATAATCCTCATGTAAACTAAGACACTCATGATAAGTGACCACTTTTATTATCTAAATAAATGCTGAAAGATAAAAAATTGGATTTTCTATTCTTCACATGTGTTATGAGGCTGAGCGACCAATACCATGATGAGAGTGGTGTGCTGGCAGCAGTGTGTCTCATGCCACAATGAGTCATCGGTTCTAACCGTGGTAGGTGCTAGCGTGTGTGACCTTTCTTTCTGGTATATTTTATGGAGCTGTGAATTTCCAGGAAAAAAATTCTGTAACGAAATCGGACGAAAACCTTAACACAACTTACTGGGTCGCACTACCAAGAGGACTTTATGTGTAAATGGTCATAGAGCTCTGCTTTCTGACTGCCAAGCTGCTTAGCAATACCAGCATCTCTGAAGAAATGCGAACCGACCGTCAACGATACGAATTTCAATATTGTTCTTCACGTAAGACTCACATGCCAGGGTGATACCTCTTAGACAAAATACTTAGGTAGTGCTATAGGACAAGTAGTGTTCCTGTAGCTGTGGGAATCATTGGTTGAAAACGAGTGAAACAGCATTGGTACAATAGTGCTAAATATTCAAAATGATTAGCTTCAGTACTATAAATACATCTGTTTGTGGATGGACTGTGTATCCTTGTCTTCCTTGAGTGGGCATTGGGTGGAGTACACACACACACACACACACACACACACACACACACACACACACACACACACACACACACAATACACACACACACACACACACACACAATATACACAGTACTATGACGGCAACGCTAACTATAGCTTCAAAATATTCAAACTAATTTGTTTCATAATGCTACTGGGTCTTCAGCGTGCAATATGTGTTCTAGACACAGTCTTGGACAAAATATTGACTGCCGAGTCGTTCACGTAAGGTGGACAATACAATCGTGCTCTCCTCAGCATTCTATGTCCCACAATATGCTCGATACGGCAACTTTGTATACTGCGGAACCTCCCGGAGGAAGCCTTGACTTCGACTGTAGTCTTGAGGTAAAAATTTTATCGATATGCGCTTTCAGTTACGGGACGTCGTATTACCTAGTCTCGCGTTTTATCACCCCCTTCCTCTTGGTGCTGAAGCTATGAGTATAATTAAAAGTGAATCTACAATATATTTCTCTCTGTCACATTGGTAATAACAGCTGGGTTTAACAATATTTCAGCGAGATATTTCTTGGCCGACCATCTGCCCCTGAGCATCGCGGTCACCTGAGATCTGTGGCACCCGTTTGCTGGCAACCGGCGGGGGCTGAGGCACTGCGCTGCCTCGCCTTCTGCTGACAACTTCTGAAACACTCCTCACTCTACACGGTGTAAAATGCTTTAATGTTGTCGAGTGGTGACCCATCAGGTCTGTCTACGATTTGCTTCATATTCGATAGCAACGGATGCACAAAACAGTTTTTATTTGATAAGTATTTCGTTACACTAGTATGCAATACATCAATGTGGTACAGAATTATAGCATGCTGTATCTGAAACAATGAAATTAAAGTGTGCTCCAGTTCTTTTTCCTTTCACAGGAGATTCGTATGTGTTATTCTTAAGAATCCATGACAAAAATAACTTAGTCAAGGCACAGAGAGTAAATGCAACGTAATGTGTTAGGGAATCAAATAAAGAAACCCATGTATCCGAGACATTGTGTCAATACCTTTCGGAACCTGCTCTATAGCTGCTGAGGCAAATTACTTGTTTAGAGGTCCATACATTAATGGAGAAGTGAACGCTGTTAAAATTGCCCATATTTGAATATTTTGAATATTTTAAATATCACTTTTGGTCACTTTTTCTCTGGATAGCTTCAATTGGATTAAAGGTAAGTTACGATAGCCGCTGTTAGCAAATGTCAGCAAAGAGTTCCTAATTGCTACTGTGGAAATTTAGTATAGAGGCCCTACAGTAACCAGGAGGTTAATTTCCTTCATACTTATCACCCTGGCATGTGAGTCTTACGTGAAGAACAATATTGAAATTCGTATCGTTGACGGTCGGTTCGCATTTCTTCAGAGATGCTGGTATTGCTAAGCAGCTTGGCAGTCAGAAAGCAGAGCTCTATGACCATTTACACATAAAGTCCTCTTGGTAGTGCGACCCAGTAAGTTGTGTTAAGGTTTTCGTCCGATTTCGTTACAGAATTTTTTTCCTGGAAATTCACAGCTCCATAAAATATACCAGAAAAAAGGTCACACACGCTAGCACCTACCACGGTTAGAACCGATGACTCATTGTGGCATGAGACACATACTAGTGTCATTCGAGTCATTCAAATGCAAAGTGAATATCAAGTGAATTTAGTGAGTCAATTCAGTACCATACGTGGAAGTGATGGTCGCAAGCATTTGGCAACACTCTGACAGCACACCACCCTCATCATGGTATTGGTCGCTCAGCCTCATAACACATGTGAAGAATAGAAAATCCAATTTTTTATCTTACAGCATTTATTTAGATAATAAAAGTGGTCACTTATCATGAGTGTCTTAGTTTACATGAGGATTATATGGCTCGAGTCATTCAAATGCAAAGTGAATATCAAGTGAATTTAGTGAGTCAATTCAGTACCATACGTGGAAGTGATTGTCGCAAGCATTTGGCAACACTCTGACAGTGCAATGTTGCCAACTCCAGGCTGTGCTAGGAATGTGGGAAGTTTGTTTTACAACCTTCGTACCTAGATAAAGAGCTTTTCCTATTTGAGATATCTGAATGTTGCGGTATAAGAAGGTTTAAGAAGAAACTTAAAAATTGGCGTATCTGAAGGAGTTTAAAGAAATCGTCTTAACGGCACTATATCGTGGTTTGTGAATCGTTTACCGGCCGTACCCTGTAAGCTTTTTGCCTTCCAGACAACCAGCGAAATGCGGCAAATTTCACAGAAGGAAAAGGGGGACTAAATGGCTCCCACTGGAAGCTACTGTTTTGTAATCATTTAAATACATCAGGTAAAACGAACAGCGAGGTTGTCAGTAAAAGCACATTACTGTGTTCAGTATGATGTTGCACTGCCGAGGACCTGTAACGATAAAGCGCCCATTTAGGTCAGGCTTATTGTATACAAAAGTGGAAGAGAGAGCACCACTACATTCTACAATCCGTACGCATTGTATACACACAGAAATTACTGTTACAGTGTACTTATGCTTTAACCCAATGGGCTCCATATTTTCCGGTGAGAGCACTGGCAAACAGTCTTCGCTACATTAGGTTACTTAAACTGGCGTCACACCGACCGTACACTTCGTCGCTGACCGTAAATTCTAGCTCACTGAGTCGGATGCGGGTTTTGCAACTGAAATACTTTCCTACATTATAGAGGCGAACATTGAACTAATATTCTAATTTAAAGTTCAAAATTATCGGAATGTTTTAGAAAATCGATTGATAGAGCTTTGACAGAAAGTTTTCCTATGCAATAAAAAGGAAGATTTTCATACACAACTTGAAACAGGTCACGTTGACCAGATATGTCGCTGTCAGTTCTTCCATATGATTTGAAGGCCCTAAGATCCCTCGGCTTTTGCTTTGGCAGAATTCGACAGCCTTCTCTAGGTGCAAGTAAATGAAAAGGGCAGCGCGTTTTTGTTATCAAGTAACGTCTTCATCAATTACTTTAGTTTTAATGTAATCTACGAGTAATTGTGCATGTTTGATATTAATATGAAAAGAATTCCGTAGGCAGGGAAAGAACCTGTTCTTGGGCAACTACTTCTATAATGACCAAAAGGCATTAAATGATCCTCAAGCACATGTGTTCCAGCAACGGTTTAAAGGAAACGATAATCGAAAAACTCCAGTGTGAAGTTACCGGATAATTCGAACGATTACCGTCATTATTACTAAGGAATTTGCTGAATCGGTGAAACTTTAAAATGGCTTCACGTCGAGGGTGTGATGCCCAGAAGAGTCCATACGTGCTGCAGACATGAGAACAGCATGATGTCCGCGTCAGAAGCTTGCTTCTACTTAACCATTTAATTGACTAGTCACGGTGGACAAAATGTTAATTTTGTAAGCTAAGCACATCATCCGTTACAGCACACTCCTGGGGCTGGGAAATGTGGCCATAATGGTCTGCTGGAACGAACTACCTCAGGTGCAATGCGTGGGTTCAGGCATTTACTTTTGATAGGCACAGACACAATTACTTTACCTCTGGTAACTTCAAGAGGAAGACGCTGTAATCCAGAATCCGCATTAAACATCACATTGCTTCATTACCAACAGGGGCTGAGACGGTTTACGTTGGGAAATGACAGAGGCGGAAGTCGTGGTAAACAGAAATACTGCCGACAGTAAACTTAGTTACATCAGAAAATTTTATTTTATTTGATGAACCGTTAGCCATTTAAATGAACAGCGCTCTTAGTGACGTTGAAAAATTTGGTGCTGGTTGGAAGAGTATAGTTCAATCATTTCGTTCCTTTTCCCAAGACTGCAATCTTTTCTAGGTCTCCTCCAAAGGTAAGTATGTGGGTCCGAATCCTGATCAAGTACGAAAGTATTCATAATTTCATTTCAAGCCGTATCACGTGCGCACCGGCCTGCTAGTGAAAATTAACGTGCATTTTTAATGTCTATTCGTGTGTTGCCAACAATCATTTCTGGTCAAACACGCGAACATCTTACTTTTGGTGAGTAAGCAATTGATACTTAAAAAGAGGACGGTAGGTGTGCGATACGATTGTCACACAGGCACAAAAATTTTTATCATCCACGAATATAGCTTGTTTTAGATTCAAACACCAAGCAGCTGGTAACAAAAACTGATACGTAACATTTGACTTAACTCAGTTAACAAACCGATTACGTGTTGATTTCGTATCTCCGTCGTAGAACTTCATGCATTTAAAGATGAAGCGCATGATGTGAACGCATAGTTAACAGGGATGAAACGATGTCAGATATACCTCCATTCAGAAGTACTAAACCGGGACTCCTATCAAGACCTTTCGTGGTTTATTACAAAAACTGTTATCTTATTTTGAAGTTCAGATTTCGTTACTGATATAGGCGAAAATTTCGGTAATTTAAGACTCTTCATGGCTAGTCAGTAATATATGATTAGATTAGATTAATACTTACTCCATAGATCATGAATACATTTCGTAATGATGTGGAACGTGTGATTTTAATGACTTTCTTTACATACCATGATTCAATTAATTTCCAACAATTTTTTACACACACACACACACACACACACACACACACACACACACACACACACACACACACACGGTAGTTCCTGCAGCGTTTACGTAACATTCGCACGTGGATCGGACCCACCGGTAACAGATCTGTGGGGTGGGGGTGGGGGGGGGCAAGCTTCTCAACTACCCTTAACGGCATGGTGGGGAGTCTTGAGACTTACTGTACAACCGACTGCACCACCCTTTCTACTAGCAGCCCCCTTTGTAGGTAACAGCTACACTTTCCTAGAATTCTCTGTCGCCTGAAGCTGGCAGTAGTAGGGAAGGGGAACTGTCCTTCCCTCTCGTACCGCATTGCGACACACTGCCTGGATATTTGTTTGACGTGACATTACTTTCCCTCAACAGGAGTAGTCGATACAAGTAATATTGACCTGTGCGAAACTAGAAATATCTCAGCAGTTTTCCTGAAATATTCATATAATTTTGTATACAATGTTCCATTTCAAGCTAAAATTTATGAAAAGGAATTACTTTATTTTCGCTGTTACAATCGATGTGTACTATCGCTAAATGTACAGTTGAAACTTTTTTTACAAACATTTAAAACTACCAAGTATTTGACACCCTTAATAATAACAACAATATTCGAAAGGGTTTACAATTGCTATTACCGCAGAGTGAAGGATTAGTAAGCATGGCTCTGATGTGATCGGAAGTAGTTTTGTATTTTGGGCGAACAATGTAATTTCGGCGTTATTAATGCGAAAATGCAGAAGAATTTGTGATGTATAAAATGTGACAAAATAAATTAACGTAAAAGCAAATTCTGCAGCGACAATCTTCAAATGGAAATGGAAATGATCGTATGGTAGTGTTGGCCTGCAGGCCCCATTCGGTGGAGTTCGGCCGCCGTACTGAGAGTCCACCTTAGGTGGCGCCACATCGGCGTGATGGACACACAACACCCAGTCCCCTGCCGGGAATCTAACCCGGGGCTCCTGTGTGGTATGCGGTAACGTTACCGCTAATCTGCAAAATTATTTAGATAGGTAAACATACCAAAGACAATGAAACACGGGATGGAGTCGCAATATTTAGGATGTGAAAAGAAGTGTACGACGAAATAGTTGTATCGAGTGACAAAAGGACGATAAATCACCACAAAAAAGAGTGGCAAACATGCCGAAGTGTGTGGATGGCGAAAACACGCTGAATATAGAACAGCGATAAAAGTGGTAGTGTGACCTCCAGACCAGATGTGAGGAAACGCAGATCAGCAAATCATCCCACTTACTGTTTTAAGCCATCATCAAAGACGAAACGCATATGGATTCAATAAAATAGCTAGCACCAGGAAAAGGCAGCTTGATTTGCGAAACAAGTATTGATATGCTTGCTGCGGAGGATGGCCACACAAACAAACTTTTTATTTAGATCAGTTGAACCGTGAGAATCTGGCATGCGAGAATTTCAGCTTCAGGAATTAGACCCGTAGAGAAACAACTGGAGCCAACTCTAGAACAAACTTTTTAGTTTACAAGAAAAGATACGTAATCTTACTCCTGTCAAATCTTCGGAAAAGGCTTTGTAATTGTTGTGTACATAGTTCCGCGTAGTCAGCGCGTACACAACTTCCCCACTAGAGCGCGCCCCACTAAGCACAACAGCGCAGGCGCAGCGCTCGTCCGTCTCTGCACTACGAGATGGCGCTGCCTTAGAGACTGACCAAATTCTGCTTCCGCCGATCCGCGTATTAATATGTAACGCAGCCAATGAGATTGCTGCTAATGTAGAACCTTTTCTCCTCGCGGATCACACTCGCGCAGTGATAACTGAATGCGCGAGTGTACAGACCTCCGATTAGTCAGTCTGCATTAATCTTATTAGGCGCAGACAAACTTGACTATAGACTGGTAGAGACTATCATATTTCTGTACATAGGCATGAAGATAAATATACACTTTATCAGAGATATGTGAGAATAAGATTAACGTACCAAGACCAAAGGAACTTCAGATTGTCAATTGTAAATAGCATCCAGAATGAAGTTACGTAATGCCTATGATAGTTATTTTAATAAATGTTTGTGAAAATTAATCAAGTTCTGTTTAAAGTTGGTCACCGTCAATCGGTTACTCTAAGTGTGCAAGTGGCATTTCTATCGTCTGACCTAACGGCAGAAGATAAAGACGCCACGATAATACCACGACACATATTGCTGACACTCGCCTACTTTGTTACAGCGACAAGTCAATGTGATGGTGTGTGTACCAAATGTCTTACAGTACGCACACAGTAATCTAGCCCCTGCTCCCTAATTGCTGATATTGTTCACCGATGTGCAAATTCGAGTAGCGTACCACTAATAATGTATCCGAGTATTACCACAATTTTTCTGCTCATTTGCAGTCACACACATTTAGAACAAACCGCCACGCATCACATAAAACGGAACTTGCAGGAAAGTCATCCCGTGTCCTTCCGCAGTCACTAAGCGATTCTTTCCGATGTTCAACAGCATCGTCAGCAAACGGTCACAGGATGTCTCGCGCTCTCTGTCACGAGCTCTGTTACACTGTGTGCGTATATAATCCATCTCACTGCTACAGGTGCCCTCGTCTCTGATGAAGACTCGCCGGCTGGAACGACTCGACAAGTCTCGTGTAGCCTCATGTATGTGAGATGTGAGGACCTGTTCCGTACACTACCGGCTCTGTCGGAGGCCCGGACGTGTGTGTGTGTGTGTGTGTGTGTGTGTGTGTGTGTTTGTTTTACCCTACCTATAGACTGGAGTCACCTGCATTTTTTCCATTCACTGGGGACACTGAGCTTTCACGCCATTCACTGAGACAGTAAGTACATCACTTTGTGGTCTGTAAGTTTACCGTAACATTGCTACAGATAACGCGTGGTAATTTATAGTTTTCGCTCTCGGTTTTCTGTGTCTCGCTGTTATGTCCTTAAACTTCCCATCCATTCACTAGGTGTAATGGCCTTATGACAGCTGTTGTCAAATCAGAGTTATTTCATTACTTACTACTGACTAATATTTCAGCTGGGTTTAGAACAACATTATCACCTATTTTAACACCTAAGATTAGAGTGTTTAAATGAATTCATAAATGTAGCAAAGTCAGAAGTTGATGTAGCAGGATATCAGAGTAAAGTTAATCCCTTTGGACTCTACCAAGAAGCTGAGTATCTCTCAGATTTTAAAAGAGTCACAATAAAGGATGTGAAAAATGTTATATTGTCATTAAAAAATGAAAATTCTGCTGAGTGGGATAGGACACCAAGTAAAGTGATTAAAGCAGTATATGACAATAGCACACCCACTAGCTAAAATAATCAACCCATCTTTTGAACAGGGGTGCTTTCCTGCTGTGTTACAAATAGGGCGATAGTTTGCCATATCTTCCCTCGACCTTTCCTTGAACAGAGGTCTCACTTCGGCATATTTTTTTCTCCCAATCCTGTCAAAAGTGTTTGAGAAAGTAGCTGCAAATCAGATCAAAAATTTTATCGTAAAAAATGATATTGTAAGTAGCCAATTTGGATTCCAACAAGGAAGAAACACACTGGATGCAGTAAGTAAGTTTATTGAGAAGATATGCAAATCATTGAATCAGAGGAGTAAAGTCGCAGGTATCTTCTGCGATCTTTCAAAAGCATTTGACTCGGTGAACCATGACTGCCTTATCTACAAATTAAACAAATACGGGATTAAGGACAAAGCTCTGAAATGGCTCACATCATACTTGCACAACAGAAATCAAAGGGTGTCACATCAAATGCACTGAATTATTAGCCTAAATGGAGTACAGTATCACAAGGTGTGCCTCAAGGCTCCATTTTGAGGCCAATCCTGTTCCTATTCTATGTAAATGACTTGCCCATAAATATAAATTCCCCGTCAGTTCTGTTTGCAGATGACACTTCTGTTTGAAGATGATGCAGAAAAAATTCATTGTGAGCACAATGAATACTCTAGAAAACTGGTTCCAGTTAAATGGCTTGAAACTGGTTTTGAAATGTACCATATTGGTTTTTGCAATGTTCAAACATTTGAAATGTGTGGATCTTAAAATACATCATCACAATCATCCTATGGAAGAAGTTAAACTGGAGTACACATATTGAGTTACTGTTTTAAGTTGTTGTCCACATTTAGTCCTAGGAATTTGACTATCAAATAAACTAACCAGCTTTGCATTTGCAATGCAAATACTAGCAAACTCTACTGACATGAGTACACGAAAAATAGCAATCATAGTTATTTTGAATCTGTCATTAGGTATGGTATCATTTTCTGGGGAAATTCAAGTAGTGTATCTCGAAAACAAACTGCAAAATAAAATTATATGATACATGTGTAGTGCACAACAAACAGAATCTTGTCGCCAATTATTTCGGAACCTGCAAATCCTAACAGTTCCCTCCATATACATTTATGAAATTACCTTTGTACACAGCAGACAAAATTATTTTTATTTCTTGTGTTACACATGTGATTAAAATGATTTTCCTCAAATAATTTTTATGTTACCCACACACCATTTGAAATTATATGCACAAACTCCACAGTGTATGGGGATGAAAATATATAAAAAGCTAATGGGCAAAAATATATTGAATATGAAGCCAGAGTGTCTAAAAATAAGGTTACAGCAGATTCTGTGGGATAAATGCTACTATTCAGTAGAAGAATTCATAGAGGATGACAATTTGAGCAAGGGGTAATTTTTAGTCTTATTGTATGTGTATTTTTATATTGTATTATTATGGTACCATTTGTTAAAATCAGGTGTTGTATGTATATGGTAAAACATTACCAAAATTTTGACGTGTCTCCTGTACCTGAATCAAATGATTTAGATTATGTACGTTATGAGAGTAATAAACCACAATTCACTGTGCCTCCAGTGGCGAGGAAGCAAACACTTATAAAGGCGAGAATCAAAAGCACGACGCCATTGGAAAAGGAGCTACATGATAAAATATGTCGGTCATACAAAATGCCAGAGAGGTAACTGAGCACTAATGTGTGTGTTGCAAAAACGTAATTCGTGACTGCAAAGTGTGGCTCTGCATGTAAAGTGCTTACTTGTGTGGCAGAGGATACTTGACCGAGTAACATGTCTTAGGGTTTCTTTTTCTTCTGCTTCATATGGAGTGTGGGAAAAACGAGTGCTTAAACTCTTGTGTACGCGCGCCGAGTAATCAGTATATTTTCGTGTGCCCGGCCCCTGTGGGAGTGATATCCGGGAGACTCGTTATTTAAATTTGGTAAGCAAGCTTTCACAGGCTCTCTGTGTTCAAGTGTGTGACACAAGCTGAAAAACTGAGTGGCACTCTCGGGTATGTCAAACATGTCAATATTCGTGCTGCCCTTCATACACATGAGAGATCGGGAACATAGCAGGTGAGTGATGTTGAGGGTCCCATACATCTATACTTACACTGGAAATGTGCTTAATTCATTAGATAAAAATTGCAGGCAACTGGTATATGATGTATTTCATTGTGTAAATCACAATATCCTTTTAAGTAAATTAGATTATAGCGTAACAGGAATTGCTGCAAAATGGTTCAAATCATATCTCTGGCAAGAAATAAAGGGTGTTATTAGCTTCATATTTGTCTCTTTACTATCAGGCATCAGCCAACTGGGAACTAATTACATGTGGGATCCCACAAGGCCCTTACTTTTTCTTGTGTATATGAATGACCTTCCATCAATAACATTACCAGATGCCAAGTTCTTTTTGTTTGCCGATGATACAAACATTGCAATAAATAGCAAATCAAGTGTATTCTTAGGAAGATCAGCTAATAAAGAATTGGCTAGGAACTAGTGATTAATGTCTACAAATATTTTGTCACCAACCTTTGAAAAAACACATGCAGTTCAGAACTTGTATGAGGTGTCCCAGGAGTATATGCCTAACACACGATGACAAGCAGATAGAAGTGGACAGTGTTAAATTCTTGGGATTACAGCTTGATAATAAATGCAACTGGGAAAAGCACATCACAGAACTGCTGAAGCGTCTTAAATCTGTTTGCAATGCGAATTGTGTCAGACATGGGGGATATAAAAATGAAATAGCTGGCATACTATGCATACTTTCATTCCATAATGTCATATGGGATTATTTTTTGGGGCAATTCATCAAGCCAAGCTAAAGTTATCTGGGCACAAAAACGTGCAGTGAGAGTTATATGTTGTGTGAACTCAAGAACATCCTGCAGAAGCCTGTTTAGGGAACTAGGGACACTAACTACTGCTTCCCAATATATTTATTCCTTAACGAAATTTTTAAGTGTTTAGTAGTTGTATTACACGTTTATTACCTTATAAATAAATAAAAACTATTTTAAATTCAGTGCATTAGCATTTGTAAAATGATTCATATGACGGCCATTCCATTTGGGACCTGTGGAGTGGTACATTAGCTTATTTGTTTGAGCTGTAAATATTTGTCATGTATTATTGTTTTTCTGACAAGTTCTACATTCTGGATGACCACCTCACTACAGATCAATTGGAATGAAAGTAAATCTAATCTAATCTGAGAAACAGCGTCAACTCTTTCCGTATCTGAGTATGTAAGCCTAGACCAGACTTACTTTGGATTGAAACAGAATCGACGGCAGTTGAGAGATATATACCAGATAAATAAATAACAGGTCCCACATGGTACACAAAGCAGGTTGTTACACCATTACAGAAGCTACGAAGAAAAGCACGCCAAATGCAAAACAACGTAAGATCCCAGCACTGGCAAAAGTGTTTTACAAAAGCTGGAAACTTTGCGCCAACTTCTACAACGAAACTGTCCCGAAATATGGCATAATCCAAGGATATTCTCGTCGTATGTGAAGTACAACGTCAACACTCAATCGATACCTTCACTGCGCGATAAAAAATGGTGATATTGATGAATTGGCACTAAAGCCGAGTTACCAAACATGATTTTTCCGAAATACTTTCAGCAAAGAAAACTAGGTAAATATTCCAATACTTAAATCAAGAACTACTACCAAGATGACTGACTCAGTAGCTGCTATCCTCGTTGAGAAGTAGCTTACATCACTTAATGAAAGAAAGGCCTCCAGTTCAGATTGTATACCATTGAGGTTCGTTTCAAAATACGCTGATACAGTAACTCTATATTTAGCAATCACATACAACCGTCCGCTGACAGAAAGGTCCACACCTAAAGACTGAAGCTGCACAAGTCACACCAATACCCAAGAGACACGGGTCTGTAACTGAGCGAATTACTATATCACTAACGCAGATTTGCAGCAGGATTTTGGAACAAACTGTGTTCGTACATCAATTACCTCGAGGAAAACTACTTGTTGACACACAGTCAACACCGGTTCAGACATCTTTGTCGTGAAACTGCGGAACTAAAGCGCTAGTTGTGTTGCGCTAAGTAGTGAGTGCTATCTACAGGGGGACCTCAAACTGATTCCACATTTTTAGATTTCCAGGCTTTCGACACACTTCCTCAGACGCGACTTTTAATAAAATTGCATAACTATGTATTATTGTCTTAGTTTTTCGCTGGAGCCAATTTCCTGTCAGAGGTCAGAGATCTTAATAATCTACGGAAAGTCATCTAGTATAACAGAAGTAATATCCAGTGATCTCCAAGGGAGTGTTATAGACCCTCTGCTGTTCCTGATCCTCTTATACAGTTAGCCGACGATTCAGTCACTCACAGTCGTGTAAAGTCGTGTAAAGTCGTGTAAAGTCGTGTAAAGTCGTGTAAAGTCGTGTAAAGTCGTGTAAAGTCGTGTAAAGTCGTGTAAAGTCGTGTAAAGTCGTGTAAAGTCGTGTAAAGTCGTGTAAAGTCGTGTAAAGTCGTGTAAAGTCGTGTAAAGTCGTGTAAAGTCGTGTAAAGTCGTGTAAAGTCGTGTAAAGTCGTGTAAAGTCGTGTAAAGTCGTGTAAAGTCGTGTAAAGTCGTGTAAAGTCGTGTAAAGTCGTGTAAAGTCGTGTAAAGTCGTGTAAAGTCGTGTAAAGTCGTGTAAAGTCGTGTAAAGTCGTGTAAAGTCGTGTAAAGTCGTGTAAAGTCGTGTAAAGTCGTGTAAAGTCGTGTAAAGTCGTGTAAAGTCGTGTAAAGTCGTGTAAAGTCGTGTAAAGTCGTGTAAAGTCGTGTAAAGTCGTGTAAAGTCGTGTAAAGTCGTGTAAAGTCGTGTAAAGTCGTGTAAAGTCGTGTAAAGTCGTGTAAAGTCGTGTAAAGTCGTGTAAAGTCGTGTAAAGTCGTGTAAAGTCGTGTAAAGTCGTGTAAAGTCGTGTAAAGTCGTGTAAAGTCGTGTAAAGTCGTGTAAAGTCGTGTAAAGTCGTGTAAAGTCGTGTAAAGTCGTGTAAAGTCGTGTAAAGTCGTGTAAAGTCGTGTAAAGTCGTGTAAAGTCGTGTAAAGTCGTGTAAAGTCGTGTAAAGTCGTGTAAAGTCGTGTAAAGTCGTGTAAAGTCGTGTAAAGTCGTGTAAAGTAGTGTAAAGTAGTGTAAAGTAGTGTAAAGTAGTGTAAAGTAGTGTAAAGTCGTGTAAAGTAGTGTAAAGTCGTGTAAAGTCGTGTAAAGTCGTGTAAAGTCGTGTAAAGTCGTGTAAAGTCGTGTAAAGTCGTGTAAAGTCGTGTAAAGTCGTGTAAAGTCGTGTAAAGTCGTGTAAAGTCGTGTAAAGTCGTGTAAAGTCGTGTAAAGTCGTGTAAAGTCGTGTAAAGTCGTGTAAAGTCGTGTAAAGTCGTGTAAAGTCGTGTAAAGTCGTCAGATGAACAAAAACGAATTGCAAAATGGTTTAGAGAAGATATCTCTATGGCACAAAGAGTGGCGACTGTTTACCGATAAGAAGTGAGAGCATCCACATGTGAACGAAAAGATATGCGCTGAATTTCGGATTCACAATGTGTCGACATAAAGGCTGTCAATTCAGATTAATAGCTAGAAATTACAACTACAGAATAATAAAACTGGAAAGATCATACAGAATGTTGTGAGGAAACCAAACCGACGACTGCGATTTTCGACAGAACACTTTGAGAGAGCCACGGCTTCTACAAGAGAAGAGTGTACACAAGAAGCTTGTCCCCCAGGTGTGGGATCTGCATCAGATAGGAGTGACGGAGGACAACAGTAAGTTCAAAGAAGGGCCGCTCGTTCTGTATTATCGCGAAGTAGGGGAGACACTGTCACGGATATGATATGCGAATTGGCGTGGCGATCGTTAAAACAAAGGCCTTTTCCGATGCTGTGAGATCTTCTGATGAGACTTTAGTCACCAGTCTTCTACTAGAGTGTGGCACCCAGAACTCGCTCGACACGACTCGAGTGTTCGTGAAGCCCACGCGCTGTTCGTGAGTGGAACGGAAAAAAGAGCGCGAAGCTGGTTCCATGAACCCTCTGCATCGCACTTCATTTTGAACTGCAGATTACTCGTGTGGATGTAGATTGTGTCGAGCGTCACAGTACTGATATGTTATTGCAACGTTACTGGCTTGTGTCTCTTACTCATCTGCATTAACTTACACTGAATCTGTATTTGGTGTCACGAATAGCAGCTTGCTCAACAAGTAGAAAAAATGCAGAGTCAACCTGTATCCTCATGGAGTCCCTTCCAAAGCTGTTTCACAGAGGAAGACCGCACTGCAGTTCCTTCTCTAGATCCTCGCACAAACGAAAACATGGCTGACATCGAAGTAAGTGTCCAAGAAATAGAAAAGCAACTGAAATGACTCAGAGGAAAGTCCATTGGACCTGACGGAATACCAATTCGATTCTACACAGAGCACACGAAAGAACTTAACTTGCCCCCCTTCTAACAGCCATGTACCGCAAGTCTCTAGAGGAACGGAAGGTTCCAAATGATTGGAAAAGATCACAGGTAGTTCCAGTTTTCAAGAAGTGTCGTCGAGCAGATGCTTAAAACTATACGCCTATATCTCCGACATCGATCTGTTTTAGAATTTTAGAACATGTTTTTTGCCCGCGTATCATGACATTTCTGGGAACCCAGAACCTATTCTGTAGGAATCAACATCGATTCCGGAAACAGCGATCGTTTGAGACCCAACTCGCTTTATTTGTTCGTGAGACCCAGTAAATATTAGATACAGGCTCCCAGGTAGATGCCATTTTCCTTGACTTCCGGAAGACGTTTGATACAGTTCCGCACTGTCGCCTGATAAAGTAAGAGCCTAGGGAATATCAGACCAGCTGTTTGTCTGGATTGAAGAGTATATAACAAACAGAACACAGCATGTTGTTCTCAATGGAGAGACCTCTACAGGCGTTAAGGTAACCTCTCGCGTGCCAAAGGTTAGTGTTATGGGACCATTCCTTTTCCAATATATATATCCTAGTAGATAGTGTCGGAAGTTCCATGCGGCTTTTCGCGTATGATTCTGTAGTATACAGAGAAGTTGCAGCATTAGAAAATTGCAGCGAAATGCAGGAAGATCTGCAGCGGATAGGCACTTGGTGCAGGGATTGGCAACTGACCCTTAATATAGACAAATGTATTGCGAATACATAGAAAGGATCTTTTATTGTATGATTATATGATAGCGGGACAAACACTGGTAGCAGTTTTTCTGTAAAATATCTGGGAGTATGGGTACGGAATGATCTGAAGTGGAATGATCATATAGAATTGTTGGTAAGGCGGGTACCAGGTTGAGATTCATTGGAAGAGTCGTTAGAAAATGTAGTCTATCAACAAAGGAGGTGGCTTACAAAACACTCGTTCGACCTATACTTGAGTATTGCTCATCAGTGTGGGATCCGTACGAGGTCGGGTTGACAGAGAAGATCCAAAGAAGAGCGGCGCGTTTCGTCACAGGGTTATTTGGTGAGCGTGATAGCGTTACGGAGATGTTTAGCAAACTCGAGTGCCAGACTCTGCAAGAGAGGCGCCCTGCATCGCGGTGTAGGTTTCGAGAGGGTGCTTTTCTGGATGAGGTATCTAATATATTGCTTCCCCCTACATATACACGGCGCAACCAACCTATGGGAGCAAACCGCTAAATCAAACCTCTTTCAGCTCAGCTCACAGTCCCATCCCCCAATTAAATCACGGAGGAACAACGTACGGTAGTAACTACCGCACGTCTTATGGAACCCACCACCCCCTTTGACGGTATTTGTTGGGTTTGGATTGTCGGAGTCCACACGAACATGTTCAGAGTCCTGTACCCACTAACAAAATCGGACATACGCAACAGCCCACCTCAGCCACACTGCCGATCTTGAGAAGTGAGCTCATACTCAACTACAACAGTTAACAGACACACTGTATACTTTGTCTGCCGTATTGCAGTGCGCATTATCAGAAAAAAAGGCATGTGTAAGTAAAGATGCGATGTAGGAGATTGAAGGACCTTCCGCAACAGGGAACTGCTTTGTCATTAGCCATTAATTAATGGACTGAGTTACTGATTTCTGATCACCCAATAACCGTGTGCACAATCAACATTCATGTACCCAAAAATCAGAGAAGTAAAGAAACGTGCATAGAGGGGACATGCATTCATCTGAGAAATTTCTAGTCTAGTAAAAACAGGCAAGAGAACAGATGGAGATGCCCTGACATTAACTCAAGACTTAAAAAAGTCACTATACAATCGGACAGTACCGTGGAACTAACTTTGTAGGCACGGAGTTCACTTTCAGAAGAACGAATGACATCGTCACTTATTAAACTAACACTGTTCCGGTAACTGACCTTCAAGCTAACTTGTACTCAGGGATACTGGCGACTGAGCTGAACATCCAGGGACTATATGGGAACCCGGTACCAGTTGCAAGTTGCCTGATTAATACCTTCCAGCAACTATAAAAATACGGTTTTCAATATTTCGTGTAGTTATTGACTGTCTTTAACGCAAAAAGACACACTGAATGTTTAACATACGATTGTACGTCTTACCGAGCAGATGTGTGCGAGTGTGGACAGTTGGGAACTGTCCGCTTGTCGAGGCAGCGCGACTCGTCGCGTGCGACTTTAAGTGCACTCATCTTGAGATGCTCGACGAATACAGACCTCAGATAAACTCCAATCTCGGAAGCAGGAAAAAGTTTAGCAAAAGTTTGAAATTATGCTTCAAGTGATATATTTAGCGCATTAACTCATTTGCAAAGCAGTCAGAAGTTTGACGCCGTCTTATAGACGACAGTTAAGAGTCTAAACAGTGGGCAATTTCCTGGCACATTTACAACAGCTGGACTATAAGGTACTGCATTTTCACATATGAACAGGAACATGGAAATATCACTATAATAAAAATATCAGCATCTTCGTGATAATCATATGTACACCAATTATAGTAACTTGTGAACAACAACAATGTTTCTCTTAACAGAATAAGGGTAAAATGCGTTACATGTAACAGCATAAGCACTCTGAAAATGTTTATGAACCGTCTGTTGTATTATTACCTAATTGTTTCATTCACATTCTTCGTCACTGTAAAACTATTTATAAGGAAATATGACTCAATAACTGAACTACTGCCTGGGGTAACATTTCTACAAACATATCTAAACAATCGTATGGACATTACAGAATGATGTATTTGAATTATTGCAAATTTATATCCATGAAGTAAGACGGAAGCAAAGCTTAAGTGCAAGCAGTTTTTCACCGCCAGGTAACAAACTAATTTAAAAACAAAGTTTCAAAAATTTACAAAGCGTTTACACAAACTTGGTTCACTATATTGGCATCAAAATAAACTTTACTGCAAACAAGCAGCTTGTAAAGTATCCAATTTACCAACTAGCATCATAAAAAGAAACTACACAAAATATACCATTTCTTTTTGTGCAGTAATATTGATAACACGTGTAGCAACAGGAATGATGTGCGAACTAGACATGAAGGACACTTACTGAGGCTCACAGTAGCCTCCCCTCAACACGTGCCACCCATCTGGTCACTAAACAAGCCAGGGTGTCGCACAGTTCCTATTACAGAGAGGTTCTACAGCAAACTTTATCCGCCAAGTTTCATTAATGAACCCATGTCTGGAAACGTACAAAGTCCCTTTTACAACGCCTTCAAGTCTGTAATAGGAATTGTGACATGCCCTGGGCACTGGGAGTGGCTAGTCATCTTACATTATTCACTTTAAGTGCAGTGCTACAAATAGCAAGAGCAATACTGTAGGTAAGTTCCAGATTCCAAAACAATTTTTATAGTTTAAAAACACAGAGTGGAAAACTAGGCTTTAGAGTTTCTATGAATATGTGCCTAGATTTCCACATTATAAAAAAGCATTATGGCATCTCTGCAGTCATAAAATCATCTTTCAGCAATTACTGTATTAAAGAGGCGACATATATAAACTATCATAGGCCGAGGCAATGTGTGGAACCAAAAATTAACGATAAAAAACTTGTAATTAATCTACCTTAAAATTTCCATCTCAAACAACGTGGACACATTTCGTTGCAAAATTTCCACACCAAGCCAAATGCTCATTAACGTAAAACATGTAACAGCACGGTGCGGCAATTTTACAACAGATTGCTTAATTTATATTAAATTTATTTAACACCACTGAAAATGAGCCATGAGCATGAATGGTGTGGTATTTGTTACTAAATAAATGGCCAAAATGACCATCGTTCTTTTTTTATAGATTCTGAAGTCATGATATGCTACCTGTGTTATCTGTAAAATATTCATACTTAATTGGCAGCTACAATACAACAAATAGCTATCATTTATCCACACCATGTAACTGGCACATTACATACAAACAACGTCCGTTATTTGAGTTGGTAACTATTTCATTTATTTTGATTTAAAATACAATGCATCGTGTGAGTCAGTTGGAAATCCACAGCCTCTCTGCAGCATATTGTTGCTAAACGGAAGTGGGAAATGATGCTCAAACCACAAATATGTAATAAATTTTTTCGTTGAACGTATTACAGTTTACAATGAGAAAAAATTAAGCTGCAGAACAGAAACAAAGTTGAACACCATGTAAAGTATATCTAAAGTGAAAGGAAGGCCAGAGCTACTTCACGTGTGGTCACACACAACCAACCCGACCAGATCTCACCGGCTGTGTTGAAACATTGAGAAGGGAATCGCACGTTTGAGGTGCTGGGCTAAGGCTGGCATCTGGCACCGCATTTCTTCTGAGCCGGCTCCTTCCACACCGGACACAAGCGATACCCACTGCTTCTGCGCAATACTACTCCGGACACCTCGATGTAACTACAGCGTCGACGCGTGACGTAGAATCCACGACTTGCAGTCGGCGGCATTCGCGACGTGAAGTGCCCTCCGTACGTTGGCGCCCTGGCTTCTACAATACTGAAGTACACGTTTTTGGGACGGTGAGGCACGTATATGGCTGCTCGGCAGGTAGGGCTTCTTACGTGAGACACATTTGTGCTGCTCGGCAAGTAGGGACACATTTGTGGGACTTGGTTGGCCTGCAGGCAGCCGACATCCCTTGGCCGTGTAGGGTGCAGGTAAAGATCCTTAAGGCATCTGGCAGAGCTCTCTAGACCTCGTGTCGTCTTCCCGTCAGCAGACTTGCAAAACATTCGTCCAGAATGACAATAGTCATTCTCCCACGAGGGGACACCAAAATACATATGATAGGCTCAGGGCAGACATCCGTGAAGTCGGGGATGAAAGACCCGACTCTGAACAAAGTAGCGTCTGGGAGACTGCTTATTAAGAAGGTATTGATTTGGGATGAAGTACGTCGTACTTGGCTCCAGCACAGTGCCCTGTCCTCATTTTCACTTCAATCTTCTCAAAACATCTGGCACCTCCAAACTTACTTTCGTGTCCGTCAGGAATGTCCAGCCTCTAGCACAACGTCACCGGAATTTTCAACGGCAGCCTGCTTTGTATCAGAAGCATTCGTTCACTTGCCACAAAGGACACTTCAGTGCCGTGGTCCTCTCCAGCATTGTGCAGCAATAATGGCAGCAATAGGTTTCCAATATTCCCCACTACTTTTGGTGAGGACATCTCCAAGAGCAGCAAGTTCCCACACTGTCAAGGACGCTTCCTTTAGGCAGGACGGCGAAGTAAGCCTTCCATACATTCACTTTTGTTGCAGGGAAACGTCTCCAACCATGCATCACGTTGTGTTCCACATGCAGAACTCCTGCGACTGAGTATGTAATTTTAGGATCTCTGCCGCGTATACACCCAGTATTTTAGGAGCTGTAGCGGTGCAGGCAGCCAGCCAGGACGAATCTTTCAGAATCACAGCCACTTCTCAGTTGCTCCCTTTACTACCAGCTGATGGGCTGACGGTGACAAATCTAATAATGCTCGTCGACAGCACAGTCTTCACAATGTTCAGATACAAGCATCGCCGAAAGTTTCCCCCACATACATTGTGGAGATTCAAAACACTACTACTAGAATGCCTGAGGTGGTCCTCCTCCCCATCAGAGAGAAGATTAAATAAAGAAAATGAAAGACACCCTCCGGCCTCGCAACCTAATACCGTCGGGGTCGAAAAAATCAAGAGTTGGCCAAGAGAGACCGACAGGAAAGGAAACAGAATACGCCTGACAAGGAAGAGGAAACAATGCCAGACGTCTCTAGTAGTGAGCTGACAGCGAGACAGATACAACTTTTTTTAAATGGTCAAATACTATTTGACAAACAGAACAAAGATATGTTATATGTAAATCATACAGTATTAAATTTATGCTGAGGCAACATGTTGACAATATCATGTTCTCTAATACTGCAAGAAGATTCTCTGGTCATGATACAACTCAACAATGGGTACGTTGTTGCATTACATGCAACATTACAAAACTGAATACCTCCAAGGTACCAGATACTTGTGCTGTTACATTTACTGAATCATTTCAACAGTAATTTTTACAACACAATGAAATTTACGATTTAAAGGCCTCTGTAGTCACTACAGGGTACACCACAGCTAAAAAATAAATACTAGTATTAGAAGTATTTTCTTAACGTCGAGTACAGATGAAATAACTCTGCAGGTTGTTTGACCTGATCCTAATGCACAAAATAATATATTTCAGATTACTAAATTGCAATCAGACTGTATGAAATACTGAAATATGGGAGGGGCGTTCAGTAAGTAATGCAACAATTTTTTTTTAAAGCGGGTTGGTTTCATTCAGGATTTCAATACAACATATTATTCCCTGCGATTTTGCCTACAAAACCTTACTTTTCAACGTAACTTCCGCTCAGTGCCACGTCCTCGCTAGTAGGGCTCGCACGTCCGCGCGACACCACTCACTCCACTCCGCTAGTGGACAGATCTTCAGTGGACAGATCTTCAGTGGACAGATCTTCAGTGGACAGATCTTCAGTGGACAGATCTTCAGTGGACAGATCTTCAGTGGACAGATCTTCAGTGGACAGATCTTCAGTGGACAGATCTTCAGTGGACAGATCTTCAGTGGACAGATCTTCAGTGGACAGATCTTCAGTGGACAGATCTTCAGTGGACAGATCTTCAGTGGACAGATCTTCAGTGGACAGATCTTCAGTGGACAGATCTTCAGTGGACAGATCTTCAGTGGACAGATCTTCAGTGGACAGATCTTCAGTGGACAGATCTTCAGTGGACAGATCTTCAGTGGACAGATCTTCAGTGGACAGATCTTCAGTGGACAGATCTTCAGTGGACAGATCTTCAGTGGACAGATCTTCAGTGGACAGATCTTCAGTGGACAGATCTTCAGTGGACAGATCTTCAGTGGACAGATCTTCAGTGGACAGATCTTCAGTGGACAGATCTTCAGTGGACAGATCTTCAGTGGACAGATCTTCAGTGGACAGATCTTCAGTGGACAGATCTTCAGTGGACAGATCTTCAGTGGACAGACTCGTCTCGAGTGTGTAGACTCGTTCGAGGTCTTGCAATGCCACGGAGATGTTCATTTCCATTTATGTGGCGACGAACGCGCTGGAGTTCGTTCCTTCAGCTTCGTCACGGTGGCGCAACACACTTCAGAGATGACCTTCACACAGTGACGGAGGTAACCGAACGTAGCAACACCTTCACAGTCTCAGAAGACCGCCACCGTGACTTTAGTGGGCCAGGATGTGGCTTCGAACTTCGTCTTCGGAAGAGATGGTATGGCGCCACCCACGTATTGCAGTTTTGTTTCTGGTTCGAAGTGACGCACCCACGTTTCGACGAAAAATTATCACCATCAGCCTAGTAACGCTGAGACAACTCGGCACCTCGTTGCCCTTTACGGTCCTCAGTTGGGCGGCGAGGAAGCCAGCAGGGCACACCCCCTACTGGTGGGCGGGTGTAGCAGCGAGGAGTCATGCGACGTGGCCGGCGGGTCTCAGGATTGGCACCCGCGCTTTCTGCCACTACCAGGTCTCCGTAGATGTTCTCCAGCGCCCGCGAATACCCGCGACGGTCTGGTTTTGCACCGAAAACTCGGCAGGTCTCTCCTCGGAGGCTACGTACAGTGCTGCCACTTATCGGAAATCGGCGGAATATTCCTACTTCGGTCCCTACAGTTTCATCATGCCCACAACAAATTGTGAATTTTTGGAACTGACATTGGTTGAGAAAAGAAATGTGTCGCATTGCTTACTGAACGTCCCTCCTACATAGTGTTACAAACTCAGATTGTCATTACGTGGAAAAAGCATCACACAGAAATAATGTTGAGGGATATTACAAGTAGTGTGTCTAGAGACATTTTGGAGGAGAAAGTACTGCCATTGTGGCAGCTGTAGTAATGTGTGCGGATATCAAAAAGTACAGTAACTGCCTGTATACACAGGTTGCATAACAGGAACTAAATATAACTTTCCAGAAATTATTCTGTGAGTTTCTAAATTATCTTAAAGTAAGTTTTCTACAAATAAAATTTAAAGACGTAATGACACTCATTTACAAGGTCATTAAATTCCCAACTGTGCTTACACCTCCTTCACCAACAATTTTTATATCTAAGTTTCACAATCTTATTTCGAGGCTCTGAGCTCTCATATAAACATTTTCTAAAAGATGTAAAAGAAAACATCGTCCACTTACAAATGTGTACCATGTTGCACCAGATGTGATGTACAGATTAAAGTATCAGCCCACACATGAAGCCACACATGTGCAACAATATATACTGTATCAAAGACAAAGGGAAGATCAGTACAGTATATGAGAGTTCCATACCTAGTATAACTCAAGGACGAAAATTCCGTCCTTTCACTGCAGGACCATACTGTATCATGTGAGAACCACAACTAATCAAATCTACTAGCAACAACACACAATGAACGATTAATCCGCTGTTACAACTTCAGCCGATTAATCCGCTGTTACAACTTCAGCCAGACACAAGACAATGTACAAGTCTTCTCATACTTCAACATTAGGCACAGTACGTAGTTACCTGGCGTGCCAATTAGTGTTAGTTGAATCTTACATTCTAAAATACATCAAAATGGTATAAACCCAGTTACTGGACTGAGTAATATTTATACACAGAAGACTGATAATATCCAGTCCCTCGCGGTTTCCATCTCATCTTCGGGACAATGGCACATATACATTTCTGCAAATACATGTATCAGTTGCTTACCTATGAAGTACAATTATAAGAGTGACCTATAACTTAAGGAATAATAATATTTATGGCAAATGGCTACAAAAGTACATCTGGGTAAGATAATTTCAGGCACGAGTGACGAACAACCAGATCATAAAAATATTCTCAAATTACGGTGCACAAGAAGTATCTTCCACATCAATCGTCTTCAGTACCTTGAGAGACTCAGACTCCAACGTATAGAACAGTTTCAGACTGACTGCTTTGCAAATGCCCAACTGTAGGAAAGGTTTGTGATTTCCAAAAAGCTTTAAACATAATTTCAAGCTCTCATTATGAAACATTTAATATAAATTTTCTATATACATCTCTTACTACGATGTTAAACTTGTCATAAGGTTATACCTCCTAAGTACTAAATTATGACAGGAATTTAAATTCACTCCATATTTGTATGAAATGGTGAAAAATCAAAGAAAGCAGTTATATAGGCTACGTGCATCTGGTACTGTGTCATGAACCGGATTAGTCATTTAGTAATAGACTGTAGTGTTTGGGTACAAAAACATCTTCTGTCCTCCTGGATCCTCCAGCGACTGTGATGTGTCCTGAGATCTGCCTGCAGTGGTGAATGGTGTGTGTACAGAGTATCTGTCAAACACAATCACCAACTACATTTCCACCAACATTCTATAGCAGGTTTGTCAATTCCCTTCCTGCCAACGTAAGCAATGTACAGCTAGTCACGAAAAGCCAGACACCACTCAGTGACACTGCTGGTCATTCAGATAGAGATTTGATAACATCAGGTTCTTAGGCATTCACTTACATTGCAAATCACGCTGGGAACGTATCATTTATTGGACTGAGGAGTGTGTCAGCTCAGCATTTCTGGAGATTAAGAGGTCAGAGAGGTAGCTTATTCTGCTTCTGCACACTACCTAGTGTCACATGGAACTACGTCCTGCGGGAACTCAAACTGTTTTCACTGCTTCGTAGGGAGGTTAGAGTCGTGTACAGAGAGCCTGTGAACCCCCCGTTGCAAATAGTTTAGTCAGCTGAGAATATTTGCTACTGCTTCCCAGCACCTATTTTCCCTAACATGTCGTGTGCGGCACTAAACAGAGGAATTATGTGAACGGTGTGCGCTGCAGAGACGCTATGCCTGCTGCTTTCCACACCCTTCCCACTGAACTGAAAATCTTAATGAACAGTAAAATATATATCCAAAACTAAACTACACAACTATCTCTAGACACTACGTTGGACAATATGTTTATAGACAACTTATCTAAGATATACCCAACAAATTTCCTAATTGACAAACGTTAATACTAGTATTTCAGAGCTCAATGCAGCTTCACAACCTTAAAGGGCATTACGTATGACTCGTGCGTTTTACTAGAAAAACAACAACTCGCTAATCTCCTGACTTCGTGAGAACATACCACTCAGAACGAATGACAACATCACATCAAAAGCTCTCTACCAGGGCCAAACATTTACAGAAGTGGGACCAAGTATTAAAAAGCGTCAACTGAACTTTGAAGGTATTAGTCGAACAAAGTGCCAAATTCTAGGAAAGACACTGTTTAAGCATGTTATCAACACGGTCGTCCAGCAGTGAAGCCGTGAAAGAGGAAAGTGGCTAGGTTGTGCAATATCGTCGATACAAAGTACGACCGTACCTATTGTGAAGGACGAGTACGCGTACACGTTTGAATACAATATAGTAGCTGACAGCAACAATGTGCAACAGCGTGCGCGGCGAGAATGGTCAGTAGAGTTTGTGGGTGGGTGAGCGAGCGGTAGTGGGTACTGAAGCACACGAAACCCGCCGCCTAGTCACAGGCTGCGGCGAAGGCTCTAACGGAATAAACGGAGAGCGTCTACTGCACAGGTTAATGCAGCATTAAACGAGAGAGTAACAGTGATAATGGGCCTCAATTTTAGATAGTGGAATTTTGAGGACAATGAACCCAACCAGGATTACATGCTGTGCCTTTTATCAAACAGTTCAGAGACATTAAACCAAACAAGCTAAAACAGACACGTGCGTTAGCCACACAAAGTGTTAAGCACATATCTGAACATTTGTGTATCCGAAAATTATTCGGAACGCGAAGAATTTGAAACGGCATTCTCAAATTTTGGTCTCGAGAAAAAACAAAGGGATGTAAAGTCAAAGCTTCCAACATATGCCGGGGATAGAGTGCAAAATCAATGGCCACAACTTGCCACAAGCACAAGAAGTAACCTGAGAAGCGTTGATTCATTAAACCAAATGAAGTTTTGGAGACGGCCCGCTCCGAAACTAAAGTTATGGAAAATGGGTCAGAAGTCACAATGGAGACTATCAAGTGTAAACGCGTCACTGTCGCTAAAAACGATAGATAGAGAGAGAGAGAGAGAGAGAGAGAGAGAGAGAGAGAGAGAAGAAAGACTCAAATACATTTTAATGATGATAGATTATTATTTGGGTCGAGGGGGGCGCTCGACAGCATGGTCACCACAAGTCATTACCCTGTATCCCAGTGTGGCCAGGTGGCCAGCAAAACACCACCCCTTGCCACAGTGTTGGAGCCGCTGTAAGGGGTCACGGACGAGCTGAATCAGCGGGTCTACCGGATACTTTTGGTGCAATGCGCGCAGTGCACTAAGACAGTCGCAACAGATAACAAAACTCGTACGGTGATGTCTGAACCCTCTCCAGTGCGATCAGAATGCCATATAACTCGACATCAGAATTTGTAAATTTTTCTGGGAGACTCACTAAAAACCCTATCAGGGAAAACCACAGAACAACCGAGAGCATTCCCCTGCTGGGATCCATCTGTATAAATAACTATAAAACTATGGTACATAAAATAGACGAAAACAGTTTTAACAACCAAGTCTGGAGTACAACTTTTCGTGTACTGTGTCAATCTTAAAATCACTTTGGGCCTCAAGACACCAACACAGCACTTCGTTGCATCCCTGGGTGTGTATTTTCATACCCGAGAGATCCAGATCGTTGAGACAGTCTGTAGCATCTATACCAAATGGCTGGGTCGCTTGGGGCAGATTCCTGAACAGTCGTTCGAAGGTGGGTTGGATCACTGAACTAAATGCCAATGATGGAGGTAACGCTGAAAGTTTCAGCACCTGTCTAGCACAAAGGACACGTCGCCAGGCTGGTCCGAAAGGACCCAGTCGATATCCGAATGCCTTCACGGTGGACAGCATCTAACATCCGGAGGTAGGAAGGACTGGCGGATCCGTAGACCACGCTGCCATAGCCTAAGCGTGATCGAACAAATGCCCTGTCAGCACTGTTTTCCGCCAAGGCATTTCAAAATGTTCAACAACCGGAAGCCCTTTGTTCGTGGTTGTTTCAGAGGTGTGGGAGACATTTTAATATCAGAGAAAGAAGAAGATTGCAAAGTCATCCACAAACAGAGCATTTGACAGGGATCCTGACTGCAGAGGAAATGCCATTGATAGCGGCGGCAAACAATGTGACACTGGGGCACACCATTCTCCTGAACATACCAGTCAGACATGGCGTCACCAATGCGATAACGGAAGCGCCGGTCCTCGAGAAAGGGTTGGATCAGAAGCGGCAGGCGTCCACGTAGTTGCCTTTCATGAAGTTGGCGAATGATGTACCTCCAAGTATGTCGTATGCTTTTTCGACCTGAAGAGGAGTCCTGTATCGCCGTCTCCAGTAGAATTAAGTTGTCAAAAGTGGAATCGTAGCGTCCGAAAGCGCACTGGGAGCGGCTCAGGTGGCTTGAGGACTCGAGCAGCCAGACGAGGCGGCGGTCGACCGTGCGCTCAACAGTCCTACCTGTACAGCTGGTAAGGGTGACACTCCGATAACTCAGGGGCGCTGTAGTCCTTGTCTGGTTTCCAGAATGGAATTAATATCGCCTCCTTGCAAGTCGTGGGGTACTGTCCTTCAAACCAGATCTAATTGAAACAAGAGAGGAACTGACCTTTCGCTTCAGGGCACAGATGACTAAGCACGGTATAGTGGCTATCATCAGGTCCTGGAGCAGTGTCTCTGGCTGCAGATAAAGCTGATTCCAGTTCCCATATGGAGAATGGAAGGTTGCAGGCTTCATTACACGAGAAGAAATTGAGCTTCCTCACCTCTGCAGTCTGACTGAATACCTGAACAGCAGGAGCTTGTCTGGATGACTTAGTAACGGTAAAGAAGTTTGCAAAAACAGACAATGTCTGATGGGATAGTAGCAATCAGTGATTGTATAATGTTACTTATAATCCGTCTTGAATGCAAATTTTTTTTTATTCATATGAGCGGTTTATGTTCATGCAGAACCATCTTCAGATCTGTAACGATAATGATACTAATTTAATATTTCACGAAAGCAAATCTTTTTCGTCCTATCTAATCAACATCAAATGTACCAGAACGTACCTGATATTTCAGTTACAGGAGTAACCCGTCCAAATCCATCAACTTTCTCTTGCTGCGTCACATGACATTGGTTGGCAGAATGCACGTCATTTATATTAATTATAACACTATTACCAACAGGTGGCGTCTGGTACATTTGTTACATTCCATTTGCACATGCTGTATTCAGTAGATTTTTTTGATTAACTTATCTCCAAAAATACTTAATTAAAATCTGTAGATGTGGAGGTTAAAATCTGTACTTATCAAAATTATCCGTGGTTCCGCCATTTCGGTGTTGTGCCGCGATCCGCTCAGTTGTGTTATGTCCATCGCCTCAAAGCACTCAGTCACGAACATTTAACACAATTTAGACATCCTGCATAGTGCTCGTAAGGGACGGTTTCTTAAGACTTTGGAGCAAATTGAAATATACACCCACAAAAATAAAGATCCGGATTTAATCCTCAACGAGCAACAAAAGTTTTGCCTCCAGTACAGACAGTGTTGAGGATCAGTGGACAAAGTTCAAAACCATCGTACAATATGCATTAGATCTGACTGAGGTTAACAGAGTCATAGTAAATTTCACCGCCGCATTCGCAATCCGTACACTCACTCACTGGGGGAGGAAGTACATATTCACAGGAGAAGACAGCATTTCCACCCAAAAGTTTCGTTCTTACTGGGAATACATATCTTAACAGATCATAGAACACTTTCATTCTTACTAAATTTGTACCTAACCAACAGCAGGCCAACGCACCGGTTGTTAGCGCTTCAAGAGAGTGATTTCGAAGTTCATTACATACCGGTACAACAAAAATAACTGATCAGATGCTCCTTAAAGATTATGAGGGGCAAAGAAATGCGTTGAAGTTGTGCATATGAGCAAAAGCAAGTGATCATTCTTCTTGTAAGGGACGTGCAGGGCGAGGTTTTTACAGAAAAATTTCTCCGTAATATCAGATGGGAGCAGGTGGTGATCGAAATTCTTACTACTAAAAAAGTATTATCCTGATGCAGAGTACTTTAAAATGCCAACACTTTTCTCGTTGTACAAAAAACCCAATTTGTGGAGAATGATGGTAGAAGAGCAGGAGCTTTCAAAAAGCGGCTGAACATTTGAATATTTTATGCTGATTGCGTTCACGATAAACCCCACTCCCCCCCCCCAGTCCTCTAAGTGTGGGCGCGTAATTAACGAAATTAAAACCCAAAAACTTAAAGTCTCGTCTCCCCCTCTTATTCTGAAACCTCGAAAGAATAGTAGCGTTTGTATCACGTCACAGTGGTGCCATCGCTGTGACCAAGCCATCGGCAGTACGCCCATTATTTACCGTATTTAACAATTTTCTTTTTATGTTAATTGAATCAAATTCGTGGATTAACATAAGAAAGGTACAACTTTGAACATGGCTGACGTTTGCAGCAATCTATACACAAATTTGAAAAATATGTAAAAATCAGCCAACCGGTTGCATAGGTTTTCTATATACCTTCACCAGGTTTCGTCACCGGTGTTACTTATGTTTCAATATTTGACCTTTTGAAGAACATTATGTTTTATATTTCAATGTATGACTTGAGCAACTCAGCTCTGAAATCACTGTACATCTTTGATATGTTCATGTAATTACCTTACCTTGAGATGAAGTCACCCTTAGAAGCGACGAAACGGGGCAACCGGTTTCTGATTCTTACATATTTTTCAAATAAGAAAGGTAAATGGTTCAAATGGCTCTGAGCACTATGGGACTTCTGAGGTCATCAGTCCCCTAGAACGTAGAACTACTTAAACCTAACTAACCTAAGGACATCACACACATCCATGCCCGAGGCAGGACTCAAACCTGCGACTGGAGGGGTCGCGCGGTTCCAGACTAGCGCCTAGAACCGCTCGGCCACCCCAGCCGGCCGAAAGGCAAACGAACTACATATTATAAAACAGTTTTGTTGCAACCCGTGTTCACTCAGGTACGAGCAGCCCTTAGCGGCTCGCCATCTTATAACTTTTCATGACGTCTCCTTTCCGGCTTAGATTTTTTTTTAGAATGTGACTTGTAAGTACTGCATCTCTTTCCAGTCAGTACACACTTCAGTTTACTAATGTCTTATATACCTATTATGTTATAGAACAGTTTAATTCTGAAGACGACGCTCATAGTAGCGTCGAAACCTGGTCAATTTTGACTTAATATTTGTGACCGAGGGCTTATTTGTTCCAACATAATTCTGACACGGTTACTGAACCTTAGCAGCTATGTTCAAAGTTTATTATAAAACCAGCAAGAGAAAAATAAGTATGACCCATTGAGCAGCTGTAACATTTTCAGTTCGTGCAGAATATAAAACATTTATGTTAGCGTCTTAACAATAGGTACCGAAAATGAAATGGTGTTAAACTAGTACTATTTGAAGAGTTAGTATCGAAGGAAATTGACGGAGATCCGAAATGTGAAATAATTTGGGTGAAGGTCACGGTTAAAGCAGGCTCAGACATGGTAATTGGATGTCTCTAGAGGCCCCCTGGCTCAGCGGCTGTTGTGGCTGAGCACCTGAAGGATAATTTGGAAAATATTTCGAGTAGATTTACCCACCATGTTATAGTACTAGGTGGAGATTTTAATTTGCCGGATATGGACTGGGAGACTCAAACGTTCATAACGGGTGGCAGGGACAAAGAATCCAATGAAATTTTTTAAAGTGCTTTATCTGAAAACTACCTTGAGTAGTTAAACAGAGAACCGACTCGTGGCGATAACATATTATACCTTCTGGTGACAAACAGCGCCGAACTATTTGAAACAGTTAACGCAGAACAGGGAATCAGCGATCATAAAGCTGTTACGGCATCGATGATTTCAGCCGTAAATAGAAATATTAAAAAAGGTAGGAAGATTTTTTTGTTTTGCAGAAGTGACAAAAAGCAGATTACAGAGTACCTGACGGCTCAACACAAAAGTTTTGTCTCAAGTACAGATAGTGTTGAGGATCAGTGGACGAAGTTCAAAACCATCGTACAATATGCGCTAGATGAGTATGTGCCAAGCAAGATCGTAAGAGATGGAAAAGAGCCACCGTGGTACAACAACCGAGTTAGAAAACTGCTGCGGAAGCAAAGGGAACTTCACAGCAAACATGAATATAGCCAAAGCCTTGCAGACAAACAAAAATTACGCGAAGCGAAATGTAGTGTGAGGAGGACTATGCGAGAGGCGTACAATGAATTCGAAAGTAAAGTTCTATGTACTGACTTGGCAGAAAATCCTAAGAAATTTTGGTTTTATGTCAAAGCGGTAGGTGGATCAAAACAAAATGTCCAGACACTCTGTGACCAACATGGTACTGAAACAGAGGACTACAGACTGAAGGCCGAAATACTAAATGTCTTTTTCCAAAGCTGTTTCACAGAGGAAGACTGCACTGTAGTTCCTTCTCTAGATTGTCGCACAGATGACAAAATGGTAGATATCGAAATAGTCGACAGAGGGGTAGAGAAACAAAATCGCTTGAAAGACGAAAGGCCGCTGGACCTGATGGGATACCAGTTCGATTTTACACAGAGTACGTGAAGGAACTTGCCCCCCTTCTTGCAGCGGTGTACCGTAGGTCTCTACAAGAGCGTAGCGTTCCAAAGGATTGGAAAAGGCCACAGGTCATCCCCGTTTTCAAGAAGGGACGTCGAACAGATGTGCAGAACTATAGACCTATATCTCTAACGTCGATCAGTTTTAGAATTTTGGAACACGTATTATGTTCGAGTATGACTTTCCTGGAGACTAGAAATCTACTCTGTAGGAATCAGCATGGGTTTCGAAAAAGACGGTCGTGTGAAACCCAGGTCGCGCTATTCGTCCACGAGACTCAGAGGGCCATAGACACGGGTTCACAGGCAGATGCCGTGTTTCTTGGCTTCCGCAAGGTGTTCGATACAGTTCCCCCACAGTCGTTTAATGAAGTAAGAGGATATGGACTATCAGACCAATTGTGTGATTGGATTGAGGAGTTCCTAGATAACAGGACGCAGCATGTCATTCTCAATGGAGAGAAGTCTTCCGAAGTAAGAGTGATTTCAGGTGTGCCGCAGGGGAGTGTCATAGGACCGTTGCTATTCACAATATACATAAATGACCTGGTGGATGACATTCGAAGTTCACTGAGGCTTTTTGCAGATGCTGTGGTGTATCGAGAGGTTGTAACAATGGAAAATTGTACTGAAATGCAGGAGGATCTGCAGCGAATTGACGCACGGTGCAGGGAATGGCAATTGAATCTGAATGTAGACAAGTGTAATGTGCTGCGAATACATAGAAAGATAGATCCCTTATCATTTAGCTACAAAATAGCAGGTCGGCAACTGGAAGCAGTTAATTCCATAAATTATCTGGGAGTAGGCATTAGGAGTGATTTAAAATGGAATGATCATATAAAGTTGATCGTCGGTAAAGCAGATGCCAGACAGATTCATTGGAAGAATCCTAAGGAAATGCAATCCGAAAGCAAAGGAAGTAGGTTACAGTACGCTTGTTCGCACACTGCTCAAATACTGCTCGGCAGTGTGGGATCCGTACCAGATAGGGTCGATAGAAGAGAGAGAGAAGATCCAACGGAGAGCAGCGCGCTTCGTTACAGGATCTTTCAGTCATCGCGAAAGCGTTACGGAGATGATAGATAAACTCCAGTGGAAGACTCTGCAGGAGAGACGCTCAGTAGCTCGGTACGAACTTTTGTTAAAGTTTCGAGAACATACCTTCACCGAAGAGTCAAGCAGTATATTGCTCCCTCCCTTTAATCAGAGATTAGAGCGCTCACAGAAGCATACCGACAATCCTCCTTTCCACGAACAATACGACACTGGAATAGAATGGAGAACCGATAGAGGTACTCAGGGTACCCTCCGCCACACACCGTCAGGTGGCTTGCCGAGTGTAGATGTAGAGGTATACTGTACACATTTGGAATTTTGAAAACTTGTATTGTCTTTGGAATGGTTGTCAGGCATCTGGTAATAACTCTTGATGAAGAGTTTCCTGTGACGTGAGGTAGTTGAGGAGGGAGCAGGCAGAGCACGTGTCGCCGTCGTTTGGTCATTGTTCTCGGCTGGGTAAGGCTTCAGCATATTATAAGCCATCTGCGTGCTGAAGTGTAAGCGTGTGGTCAACTAGATTGGACAGTCATTTCAGCTCATCAATTTGCAACTTCATAATGTGTATTCATTCCGCATTAATATTGGCTTTTGGTGCTGAACATTGAAGTCAGTCCGAATAGCAATTCAACAGCAACTCTTAAAAGTGAGGAATTGTTTCCTGTCAACGTTGTTTGAATGACAGGCACATGTTCCCTGCTGCCTGTGCGTGCTCTGCTTCCTCTGACCGCACTGCTGCTTCAAATCTGTTACCCTGTGTATACCATTAGCCTCTGTAGTTGTCAGTACATCCCTGTTACTGTATCATCCAGTTTAATATTTGATACGTGTTTAGAAATTCAATCACCGAACTTACCTTAGGGTGGGCCTTTGTGATTCACATATTTCTTTAGGGCAAAATGCAACGTTGCACAACCATACACCTACATTAGTAACAGAGCCACTGAAGAAAGATAATTTACTGAAATGAAATACAGTTCCAGATACCTCTGACACTAGTGATGTATATACGCGGACTGAAGTGGCGAATGAAAATTTTTACGAATGGCAGGATTCGAACCCAGGCCCCTTGTTCACTAGGCAGACACCCTAACCCCTACGCCACCCTGTCATAGTGGTTTCGCAGAATCGCCCCGACTACCCTAGCACGCTTTCATCCTCCATCGTTCCACATCCCACTTTGTATTCCCAAAAAGCTAAAAGCATAGGAATAGGACCTCGGCATCTAATGGAATCTAATTTGTTACTAGACAAGCACTGCAGGATATGCACACCTGTAGTTTCATTTGCCTCTACTTTATAATTTTATACGAAACTAGCAGCCAGTGGCTGAAGGAGCCATGGCCTGCGCGACCCACGGCTGTCTGCTCGTCTTCAGAGCCTACCGCCACAGCGGGTAAGCCCTCCTGTGTTCCAGTCAAAGGAGGGAAAAAACAAGGAATCCCAGTAGAGTGCCACACCACGAGGCCAGATCCCATCGTGCCATCATACTCAGAACCCAATTTTGTTCGTGTTCTTCCATTCCAAACGGAGGAGGTAGAACAAAATATTGGTCATCAGTAGAGGGAACTATAAACAGTGGTAAGCCGTGGTGGATGCCACGACTCCCGAGATTAAGACGAGTACGATCATTTTCGGAGGCAAAATATTCGCCATACAGTTTGAGAGATCAGGAAAGAACATGCAAGAACAAGACTTCAACTGTTTTCAGTTCAAACTCTTCCTTTATCGCCTGGAGTAATATCCACCCTAGCACTTTGATAGGACCGTGACTACTCACTGCCTCCATTGTTGTGTAAGTAGGGGGTTTAGGTTTTGATGTTGCTAACGTGACGTAGCGCTCTGTATGAAAATCACTGGCTGTGCTGTGTGCAGTCTGTGGATGGTTGGCATTGTTGGAATATTCGCTATTGTAGTGTTGGGCAGTTGGAGGTGAGCCGCCATGAGCCGCCAGCAGTGGTGGATGTGGGGAGAGAGGTGGCGGAGTTTTGAGAGCGGACGATCTGGACGTGTGTCCATCAGAGACAGTAGATTTGTAAGACTGGATGTCATGAACTGATATATTTATTATGACTTTTGAACACTTAAGGTAAGTACATTGATTGTTCTCTATCAAAATTTTTCATTTGCTAACTGTGCCTATCAGTAATTAGTGCCTTCAATATTTTGAATCTTTTACTTAGCTGGCAGTAGTGGCGCTCGCTGTATTGCAGTAGTTCGAGTAACGAACATTTTTGTGAGTGATTCATTTTGTAGGGATTTTTGTCAGTCAGATTGCATTGCGCTAAAAAATATTGTGTCAATTTAGTGTTGGTCGGAATAAGTGAAGAGCGAAATGTCTACATTCAGTTCTGCTCAGCTGTTTGAAAATCAAATAACCTAAGATGTTTATCAGCACTGTCATTCATTAATTATTCAAAGGGGATGTTTGAGTTGCTCGAGGTTGATGCCCAGGTCCTTAAAAGAGGAACTGGCTACCAGCACCCGGCCTCTTCCTTACAGGTCTCTCATCTGTCGGGTGTTCCTTTCAGCCTACAGGTCGCAGCCAATGTAAGCTGGTATCAAACAACACCACGCTCAGAAATTTCCAACAATCTGATGTTTTAAAAGTGTCGCCCATTTGCTCAGAAATCTTATTTTCTGACAACCCACGCAGTCCTGTGGAACTGGTCATACAGGGTGCTTCACGAAGACCTCCAAATATTTTGATGTGTTGTTCTACAAGTAAGGCTAAAGGAGGAAGTTTACATGAACATAGGTTCGCAAATGTTCAGTTGCGGAGTTACGGCTACTAAAATATTTTACCTGAAGTTTAGCAACTTCGCTAATACTAAGCCATCGCAAAACTATACGGCGTTAAAGTGAACCACAATTTCCCTTTATATTGTTATTTGTCTGGTGAATCTAATGAAACATGTCCCAGGCGTGTATCTGCATTACTTGCTCTTATTATGAATGCAATATACGAAATTAAGAACCACCCTGCGAAGCTGAAACGAGCAACAAAATCTGTTCATACACGTACAGCTAAATGCACTGAACTCTGGAGACATTTTTGAACATTTATTGAGAAATTGTATGTACACTGTACAACTCCCTTAACACTGTTTTGTTTTCCGGTCGTATGTGAGTTAACGTATCCCATGGTATTAACAGAAGCAGGTTATCTGACATTCACACACTTTCAGTTAACGTTATTACCATCATTTTTCCAAAATTAAATTCTCTACAGCTTCTGTTTGTCTAGAGTTTAAGAAACAAATTCGGTCAAGTAGTTAATAAATTACAAATTGTACGAAATTACTTCTTTGCCCCTCTGAATGTTTTGGGAAACTACTGCAGATACACGTCTGGGACATGATTTATTGGAGTCACCAGACCAATAACAAAATAAACAGAAATCTTTCTTTGCTTTAACCTCGTATAGTTTTGAGATGGCTTCATATTAGCGAAGTTGTTAAATTTCAGGTAAAATCTTATTAGCCATAACTCCGTAACTAAACACTTGCAGACGTATGTTCATATGAACGTTTTTCTTTAGTTTTACTTGTAGACTGACATTAAAATATTTGCAAAGTTACTTCTTGTGAGCATAACGCACGTGATACCAGAAACCCATTGCGAGGCCGACATTTAAGCATTCCAAAGCCTTGCACAGGAGCCGGACTAGCTGCCGAGGACACTCAAATATCTGAAATTCAGTAATGTCTGTATGACAAAGCACTTATGAAATTTATGTACCATCCGATTGCCAGAGACCCCAAAGACATTAAAAAATTGTGGGAGTTAAGTTCAGTATGAACAGCCATGACCAGGTGAGACCATTTGCACACAGCGGTGTAAAGATTGTGACGGTTACATCTGTCAGCCCAGGATATAATCCTACGACAGAGTGTCTGGCAACAGTGACAAGTGGCAATTTAAGCAACAGTGAGGATTTTCTCGAAAATGAGTTGGTGCCACCATTTTATTCTCTGTGCTGCCATCTATCGATTACGCTCTTAAAACACGAACAAAACAGCTTTTTTCTGCCCTAAAATGTACCTCTAAAACCGTGTACAGATGCAAAACTGTCTTTCCACTTCTGGTTGCAAAGCAAAACTGAGTGAATCCATTGTATGATAAAGTAGAACTTTATGTATCCTTAGCATGCGCCATTATTAAAAAGGTTTGAAAATGTATTTTGTTCGAATAACAGTCTTCCCAGCTTATTACTTCATAAACTTTACGTTTGAGCCTATGGGTGGCAATTTGTCAAGTTGTCCTTACTGCAAACTAATGTGAAACAAAAGACAGTTGCACGTCAGCTGTTACCTAGCCATATTGGCGCGTCTTTCTCGGCTTCGCTTGTTCGGGAGTGCATGGAGAACGTTTGTGGTATTCTTGTTTGATAAAATACGAAGAGTGCTTTATCATTTCCTCCATGATCATGGATGCTACTGATAGAAGCCATGTACAATCAGTTACAAAAGGAAAAGGTCGTAAAAATCTGCCATTCCTTCTGACTGAAGAGGAACAAAGCGAAACACATAGTTAAGATTTAGTCCTCAACCCCAGTATTTTATGCTATTTCACTGCATGGAAATAACATTACGAACATTTCTGTAAACAGTAAGTTACACTGCAATGTTTTAGGTTTATGTTAATGTAAACTATAGTCATTTTATATGGCTGCAAACAGGAACGATTTTCGTGATTGAACAGTGCATCACTGATTATATAATCATTTGTTTAGGAAAACTTAGTACAGTATATGATTTTTTAGTGCATTATCCTAGCTTCTTATTAGTACTGTTCTTTGGTAGATATTCCGCAAGTGGATTTCCAGTTCGTACCCATTGCAAGCATGCAGCTTCATCAGTATACCAGTGTGCAAGAGTATCAATGCAGAATATAAGGAGATCACACCGGGCCTTTTATAAAGTTGCAGACAAAATTAAACACACACACACACACACACACACACACACACACACACACACACACACACACGTCGAATCTCCGAGGAGGCGTCGCATTGAAGCAGCAGATTCCAGTAAAAACAAAAGCGTCAATCAGATACTATTTGCCCAATCAGAAAGCGGTAAATCTAACTCAGCAATTGCGCGTGTGCCAAACGATATTTACTAGTGTTCTTGGCATATCAACAGCGAGAATACAAAGAGTCTGTACACGGTACTTACAGACAGAAGCTCCAATTGAAAGACGAGGTGGAGACCGAATGGCGAATATTTATCAAGGAAAATGGGGTGCGGTTAAGGAGTTTATTGAGAAGCTGAAACCAGTGCAATCACACACTACTGCCGTGGAAAAAACATTAGTAGACTATGTCCAGTGAATTATCGATTGCAAAGCTTTGGAAAATGTTTAATGCGGAGAAAACTGGATAAAGTTACATAAGAGTTTTTCAGATTTATTTTTATATCTGATTATAATATCAGTTTCTCTTCCCCAGAAACCGACTGTTGCTCAGTGTGCATCAGTTTAGAACAACAAATAAAGCAATTAACCCGAACAACTGGACATGAGGCGAAGAAACAAGAATTAACACAACTTGCTTTATACAAAGCTAAGGCAAATGCTTTTTATGATATACTGGAAGTTGAGGACAATGGTGAAATAACCCTGACATTTGACTGCTAGAACAACCTTCCACTGCCTAAACTGCAAGATCGAAGTGCTTATTATACGCGTTAAATGTACGCGTATAATTTTACAATCTGTCAAGGACCATCTGGTTCATGGCAAAACATTTATACACACGTGGAAAGAAACAGACTTTGCAAAGGGATCCAATGAAATTGTGTCTTGTGTACATCACAGGTTAACATCTACAGACCTGATGTCAGTTGTGGAGGGCAAAACAAAAACCAAACGATGTTGGGTGTGCTGTGCTATTGGCTAACACGAGAAGCTCCTGTCCACGTATAACGAGTGAAGATATTCTATCCAATGGTTGGACATTCGCTTGTACCACCAGACAGAAGTTTTGGCCGAATAGAAAAGTCTCTCAGGTCTAAAGTCACAATTACCTCACCGAGTGAATACAATGGAGTGTTTAAGGATCGCGGAATAGTTTTGCACTTAGGAGTAGATGTCAACAATCTGTGTTGGAAGGATGCAGTTGCTGGTGTCCTTAAGCCACCTCGTCAGTGGCGCTTCAGATTTGCCCCTGTAAAAGGCGTGGTGATCACCAGGAGTAAACAAAGAGACGCACCAGTAAGAGGGGAGGTGCCTTACAGAATGGACGCTGGTGAAGGGATATGAAGACGCGGCAGAGCCTGCTCATCCATGGAGCCAAAAGTTATAATTGGAGGAGCCTTAAAGGAAGCTGAAGCGAGGGATATTTATTTCCTGCTCAAAAAGCATTTTTAGCACACTTGGGAAGGAAACGAAAATCTCGCTTTCTACAAGAATGTAATCCATTGACAGACAGCTGGGAACAATGCGGATGAAGATTGAGACTTTGAAATTCATCCAGAGGAATGAGTTGCCAGTGTAATTTAGAGGGAACGGGACAGGACTTTAAAGCTTGTGACGTATTAACTACTTTCAAACTATTGTTTAATGTCACATACTTTGTAATCACATTCAGTTTTAGTCATTAAATCTTTTGTATCTGTATTAATGTGTCTTTATGTAATATATGGTCATCGATCTCTACAGAAGCGTAACTCCGTAGATCCCTGGGAAGAGGCAAAACTCGGTGAAGTCAAATTATTTTAGATAATAACTGGCAAAATAAAAGCCGAATTTTTCAGGGATTGTCAGAAATATACTCCTTAGGCAACCATAAATCTACGATGAAAAGGAATTTCGAATATCTGCCATATGAAGTAAGAAGTTTTTTGCGTTTAATTCCTTCCTTCGCTTTAAAAGTATTAGTAACGAATTTACTCTTGCATCGCAAAGGACGTAAAAAACAAAATAGAGAAACGTATTTTTAACATAAAAGTGGTGGAGTACACTTTCACTCCGCTCGAGTATCTTCTCAAAACCCGCGCGAATAGCGGAGGGCTAAACTCTTGTCTTAACCATGACTGACAATCTGCCACGTATCTGAGAAAACTGATCAACAATGTGTGGCAGAACTAAAATAACGATCTCTTTCTTCACGGTGTTTCAGGCTAGTATCTATGAGCAAACTGGAGACAGAAAAATTTCACTATCATCGCTAAAAGCAAATTGTTTCTCGCTATCATTCGCTACCTGAAACTATCCTCTCATTGGCTACACGGGCTGCCCTGTTACCAATCAGGAGTCCTGGTTGGCACTTGGTTTCAGATTATAGGCGACACATGCAGATTCCAAACGAAAAAAGAATGATAGAAAAATAAGGCAAAACAGAAAAGACAATACGACAGTGACTATGACATAATTAACTTAATAAAACTAATAATCAAAGTCTCTATCAGATTTAGAAATAAAATTTTGCTGTACTTTCCGAGGTTCGAAACTATTTACTTCTACGTCTCAGTTTTTATGCTAACCTCTGTGCTACACTACTACACGTCGTCTGGTTATATCTGTGACTATGGCGACCCAATCAATGATTAATGTACGGCAGCCTTTAAAAATTCGACTTTGCATAATGTGGGAAGCTTATCTAAAGTAAACCAGCCACTATAATTATAACTTATATACATCGCCAAATCGCATCTTGTGTAGAAGAATCCAGTGGTGTGGTTAGTGCTGTGTATGATACTTGTGTATTTCATTAGCATCGTACGTGTGCGGGGAGGCGGGGGGGGGGGGGGTGGTTTGGTGTTATCACATGTGATGGAATACAAAATACGCCAAATCCAGGATTGGGATCTACACACATCAAGAAAAAAAGCCGCACAAAGATTATTGGAAATGAACTGTCAAAGTACTATTATAGTTCGGCAACAGTGAACACTCCTGGCATAATGTTGAGCACTGCAATGTGTTGCTTGGTTTGTTTAAAGGTGGGAGAAGGGACCAAACTACAAGGTCATCGGTCCCTTGTTCCTAATAAAACAATGGCACAAGTGTGAGAATAAAAAAGACGAGACATATAACAAAACGGAAAGGAAAAGCCACAGCAGCACATTTAAACCTCCACCCTAAAAGCACTAGGGTGTGGGACACAGAGGGACAAAGGACATGTGCTAAAACCTACATAGAAGTATAAAACCCACTCTCAGGGATAAAACGTAAAACTACATCTGCTGTGGAGGTATTGCCGCCCAACACCGAAGGCAGGGTGCTGGGTAAGTTAAAAGTCCGCCGCAGGGCGGCGGAAAGTGGGCAGTCCAGCAAGAGGTGGACGACTGTCATTTGGGAGCCACAGCGACACTGAGGTGGGTCCTCGCGACGGAGGAGGTAACCGTGCGTTAGCCACGCATGGACAATGCGGAGCCGGCAGAGGACAACTGATTCCCTGCGAGAGGCCCGCATGGAAGACTTCCACACATTCGTAGTCTCCTTCATGACATGCAGGTTGTTGTGCGTGCTTTTACGCCATTCCGTCTCCCAAAGCCGGAAAACCCTGCCGTGTGAGGCAGAACGCACGTCAGCTTCGGAGATGCCTATCTCCAGAAGCGGTTTCCGCGTCGCCTGTTTGGCCACATTGTCGGCAAGTTCGTTGCCGGGGATTCTGACGTGTCCTGGGGTCCACACAAACACCACGGAACAGTGGGACTGTTCCATGGCATAGACTCCTGAATGTACGTTACCAGAGGGTGGCGAGGGTAGCACTGGTCGATAGCTAGTAGGCTGCTCAATGAGTCGGTACACAGGAGAAATGACTCGCCAGGGCACGAGTGGATGTACTCGAGAGCACGAGATATGGCCGCCAGCTCTGCAGTGAAAACACTCCAGCCAACTGGCAAGGGGTGCTGCTCGACATGTCCTCCATGAACGTATGCTAAGCCTCCGTGACCATCAGCCATTGATCAGTCCATGTAAACCACTTCAGAGTTCTGGAACACATCAAGAATCGAGAGGAAATGGCAACAGAGAGCAGCGGGCTTAACGGATTCCTTAGGGCCCTGCAAAAGGTCCAGACCAAGCTGCGGCCGAGGCATACACCATGGAGGCTTACGTGAACAGACTGCAAGTAGAGGTGGTAAAGGTAAGGACTCCAGTTAGAGAAGGGACTGCACGCGAACCGCAATCGTTGGCCCCGATCTGGGCCGCCGATGCATCAGATGGACTTTTTTTGTGGTTTTAGGGCGCACAACTTCAATGGTCATTAGCGCCCAGACTACGTTAGGAATGCACCGCGAGGCACAAGGTTAAAACAGCAACTAAAAGGAAAAACACGATAAAAGAGACTGACAGGCAGAGGATTAAAAAACAGCATAATCAAATGTCCTTAGAGAGGGTTGTCAAGTTGATAAAACGAAGAACGCGAGCAGCCGCTCGTGGGTCATCCGCTAAAATGGCTTCTACAGTACAGGGCAGGCCAAGATCAAGACGCAGTGTGTTAAAATCCGGACAGGACGTTAAAATGTGGCGGACAGTCAGCAATTGCCCACATGGGCAGAACGGCGCCGGCGCAGCCGTCAGCAGATGGCGATGGCTGAACCGGCAGTGTCCAATTCGTAACCGGGCCAAAACGACCTCCTCCCGCCGAGAAGGGCGGGAGGAGGACGTCCAAGCCGCGGGAAGAGGTTTCAAGGCCTGAAGCTTGTTGTCCGTAAGTGAAGCCCAATCGGCACGCCACAGCGATAAAACGCGCCGACAAATGACCCTGCTACAATCTGACGAAGGGACACAACAAGAAGCTGTCCGAGGCTGGAGGACCGCAGCCTTGGCCGCGGCATCTGCAGCTTCGTTCCCAGGGATTCCGACATGGCCAGGAACCCACATAAAGCTAACTGGAGAACCGACGTCCACCAGCTGCTGAAAAGAGCGTCGGATCTGGTGCACGAAAGGGTGAACCGGGTACGGATCACTGAGGCTCTGGATAGCGCTCAGGGAATCGGAGCAGATGACATATGCAGAATGTCGGTGGCGGCAGATGTAAAGGACAGCCTGGTAGAGGGCAAAGAGCTCAGCTGTGAAGACCGAACAATGGCCATGGAGCCGATATTGGAAACTTTGTGCCCCGACAATAAAAGAACACCCGACACCCTCATTGGTCTTAGAGCCATCTGTATAAATGAAGGTCATATTAATGAACTTCGAACGAAGTTCGACAAAACGTGAGTGGTAGACTGAACCGGGGGTAACCTCCTTCGGGAGCGAGCAGAGGTCAAGGTGGACGCGAACCGGAGCCTGGAGCCAAGGTGGCGTGTGGCTCTCGCCCAATCGAAAGGTGGCAGGGAGTGAAAAATTAAGGTGTTGAAGGAGGCGACGAAAGCCAACTCCAGGGGTAGCAGGGCGGAGACATACAACCCGCACTGACTGTCGAGAGAGTCATCAAAAAAGGAACGATAAGACGGGTGGTCGGGCATTGCCAGTAGCCGACAGGCATACCGACAAAGCAGTATATCGCGCCGGTAGGTGAGTGGCAACTCACCAGCGTCAGCATGAAGACTCTCGACGGGACTAGTATAAAACGCTCCGATCGCAAGTCGTAAACCCCGATGTTGTATGGAGTTGAGGCGGCGTAAGATGGACGGCCATGCAGAGGAGTATACGAAGCTCCCAAAATCCAGCTTGGAGCGGACGATCGACCGATATAGGCGAAGTAGGACGGTTCGATCCGCTCCCCACGACATACCACTGAGAACACGGAGGACATTGAGAGAACGGGTACAACGGGCAGCCAAATAAGACACATGTGGAGACCAACTAAGTTTCCTGTCAAATGTAAGACCTAAAAATTTTGTTGTCTCCACGAATGGGAGAGCAACGGGACCGAGTCGTAAAGACGGTGGGAGAAACACTCTATAGCGCCATAAGTTAATACAGACCGTCTTCTCGGCAGAAAAACGGAAGCCATTGGCGACACTCCAGGAGTAAAGACGGTCAAGAGAACGCTGAAGACAGCGCTCCAGGAAACACGTACGCTGCGCGCTGCAATAGAAGGTAAAATCGTCCACGAAAAGGGAGCCTGATACATCAGCTGGGAGGCAATCCATTATTGGATTGATCGCTATGGCGAAGAGAGCGACGCTCAAAACTGAGCCCTGTGGCACCCCATTCTCCTGGCGAAAGGTGTCTGACAGGACAGAACCCACACATACCCTGAACTGTCGATCCATTAAAAATGAATAAAGAGGGAGGCGACCGCGAAGGCCCCATGTAAGCATGGTGCGGAGAATGCCCGCCCTCCAACAGGTGTCTTAAGCCTTCTCCAAATCAAAGAACACAGCCGCGGTCGGGCGCTTCCGCAAGAAGTTATTCATGATGAAGGTCGACAAGGTAATCAGATGGTCGACAGCAGAGCGGCGCCTTCGAAATCCACATTGTACGTTGGTAAGTAGGCGTCGAGACTCGAGCAGCCAAACCAATCGAGAGTTAACCATTCGCTCCATCACTTTACAGACACAGCTGGTAAGCGAGATGGGTCGATAACTGGAAGGCAAGTGCTTGTCCTTCCCTGGCTTAGGAATCGGGACAACAATAGACTCGCGCCAGCATGCGGGAACATGTCCCTCAATCCAGATGCGATTGTAAGTACGAGGAAGGAAACCTTTACCCGCAGGAGAAAGGTTCATCAGCATCTGAATATGAATAGAATCAGGCCCTGGAGCGGAGGACCGTGATCGGCCAAGTGCGTTTTCGAGTTCCCGCATGGTGAATGGGGCATTATAACTTTCACGATTCGAGGAGCGGAAGTTAGGTGGCCTAGCCTCCTCTGCCTGTTTGCGGGGGAGGAAGGCAGGGTGGTAATGAGTGGAGCTCGAAACCTCTGCGAAAAAGCGGCCGAAGGCATTGGAGACAGCCTCAGGGGCCACAAGGACGTCATTCGCGACCGTCAAGCCAGAAACTGGTGAGTGGACCTTAGTGCCAGATAGCCGGCGCAGGCTACCCCACACAACAGAAGGAGTAAAACTGTTGAAGGTGCTTGTGAAAGCAGCCCAGCTGGCTTTCTTGCTTTCTTTAATAATACGACGACACTGTGCACGTAATCGTTTATAATTGATACAATTCGCCGCTGTAGGGTGGCGTTTAAAGGTGCGTAAAGCACGTCACGAGCACGTAAAGCGTCCCTACATGCTGCGGTCCACCAGGGGACCGGTACGCGACGTGGAGAAGAAGTAGGGTGAGGGATGGAATATTCAGCAGCAGTGAGAATGACTTCCGTGAGGTGTGCGACCTGACTATCGCAGCTTGGGAATGTTTGATCCTGAAAGGTCGCCCTGGAAGAGAAGAGCCCCCAGTCTGCTTTGGAGATGTTCCAACTAGATGAGCACGGAGAGGGCGTATGCTGCAGGAGATGGATAACACACGGGAAGTGGTCGCTCGAATATGTATCAGAAAGTGCATACCACTCGAACTGGCGTGCAAGTTGGGGAGTACATATAGAGAGATCTAAATGGGAATAGGTGTGAGATGTGTCCGAAAGAAAAGTAGGGGCGCCAGTATTGAGGCAGACAAGATTGAGCTGGTTGAAAAGGTCTGCTAACAGGGAGCCCCTCGGGCAGGATGCTGGAGAGCCCCAAAGGGGATGGTGGGCATTGAAGTCTCCAGTTAACAAAAATGGTGCAGGTAGCTGAGCAATAAGTTGCATCATGTCTGCCCTAGTAACGGCAGACGATGGAGTGTAAACGGTACAAATGGAAAATGTAAAAGTGGGGAGAGTAATTCGGATGGCAACTGCCTGCAGGCCGGTGTGCAACGTGATGGGATCGTAGTAAATATCATCCCAGACCAGCAACATAACCCCTCCATGAGCTGGGATACCTACCACAGGGGGTAGGTCAAAACGCACAGAGGTGTAGTGTGCCAAGGCAATTTGATCGCATGGGCGTAGCTTCCTTTCCTGGAGGGCTACGACGAGCGGACGGTGCAAGCGGAGCAGCAACTTCAAGTCCTCTCGGTTGGAGCGAATGCTGCGAATATTCCAGTGAATAAGTGCCATCGTAATAAAAAAAAAAGGGAAGATGAAAGAAGGGGTCACCTCGAAGGCCGCTGAGGGCCTGGCTTCGAGCGAGCACTGCCGCCGCTATTAGTAGGCGGACAGTCATCGTCCATTGGGTCTATAGGTTCATCGGCCATCTTGGGAAGATGGCCGGGAGGGGGAGCTTCCTCCGCCGGTGAACGGCCAGATGTTCGGCTACCAGCGGTGCGGCCAGGCGAAACGGATGACGGCCTGGGGCGGCAACCGCTGGGTGGCGCAGGAGAAGTGCGCCGTGGCGGAGAAGGAGAACTGTGCTTCCTATGAGCCTTCTTGGAAGGTCGTTTGGTGGAAGTACTGGTCGATGGCTGGGAGGTCGAGGTACGTAGGAATTTTTTTTTTTAGTTTGGGTTTAAGGGCGCTCAACTGCTGAGGTCATTAGCGCCCAGTCACTGTTGTGAGAGCACATGGAATCTGGTAAAACTCAAGGGGATGGGGGGACACCAGAAGGACCTGACAAATATGCAGATAAAATAAGTAAAAAGTTAAATGTCTTTGGACAAGCCAGTTAAAGTTATAAAACGCAGAATACGAGCAGCTGCTCGAGCGTCATCAGCTAAAACATCCGGTAAAGTAGATGGCAGGGACAGGACAACACGAAATTGACTAAAACGGGGACACGACAATAAAACATGGTGCACTGTTAATGCCTGACCACAAGGGCACTGCGGGGCTGGGTCACCAGAGAGCAGGTAGCGGTGGCTAAACCAGCAATGCCCAATGCGCAACCTGGTCAGAAGGACCTCCTTGCGCCGAGATGGTCGGGAGGATGATGTCCAAGCAGTTGGGAGCGGTTTTACTGCCCGGAGCTTGTTTCCTTGGAGGGATGACCAAGCATCCCACCACAACGACACAAGCCTCTTACATACATCCCCACGAACGTCAGATGACGGGACACAATGGGAGGCCGGCCGAGGCAGGAGGACTGCAGCCTTGGCTGCAGCATCCGCAGCCTCATTCCCAGGCACTCCTACATGTCCGGGAACCCACAGAAAGCTGACAGAACCACCATTATCAGCGAAAGAATGGAGGGACTGCCGTATCCGTTGATTCAAGGGATGGACCGGATAGGGAGCTCCGAAGAGCACTCAGTGAGTCAGAGCAGAGTACATACGATGAATGGCGGTGGCGGCGGGCATACTGAACGGCCTGATGGAGAGCAAAAAGCTCGGCCGTAAAGCTGGAACATTGGTCGAGGAGCCGGTATTTAAAGGTGGCGGCCCCGACGACAAAGGCACAGCCGACACCATCGTCAGTTTTGGAGCCATCGGTGTAAATGAAGGTGTGACCGGCAAGTCGAGCACGAAGTTCGACAAACCGTGAGCAATACACTGCAGCCGGAGTACCCTCCTTCGGGAGTGAGCTGAGGTCGAGATAAATACGAACCGGAGCCTGGAGCCAAGGTGGTGTCTGGCTCTCACCCTCTCTGAAGGTGGTAGGGAGGGCAAAATCCAATTGTCGAAGCAGGCGACGGAAGCGGACTCTGGGGGGGGCAGCAGGGCAGAGACATACAACCTGTACTGACGGTCGAGAGAATCGGCGAAGAAGGACTTGTAAGAGGGGTGGTCGGGCATAGACAACAGCCGGCAGGCATACCGACACAGCAGTACGTCGCGCCGGTAGGTCAATGGTAACTCGGCAGCTTCAGCATAAAGACTCTCGACAGGACTAGTGTAGAAGGCTCCGGTCGCAAGACGTATCCCCCGATGGTGGATGGAGTTGAGCCGGCGTAAGAGGGATGGCCGAGCGGACGAGTAGACGAAGCTCCCATAATCCAGCTTCGATCGGACTATGGACCGATACAAGCGAAGCAGGACAGTGCGATCCGCTCCCCAAGATGAACCGCTAAGAACTCTGAGGACATTAAGGGAACGTGTACAATGGGCCGCCAAATAAGAGACATGTGGAGACCAACAGTTTCCTGTCCAACGTGAGCCCTAGAAACTTAGTTGTGTCCACGAATGGGAGAACAACGGGACCGAGATGTAAGGATGGCGGAAGGAACGCTTTATGTCACCAAAAGTTGATACAAACCGTCTTCTCTTCAGAGAACCGGAAGCCATTTGCCACGCTCCATGAGTAGAGGCTGTCTAGACAAAGCTGAAGGCAGCGCTCCAGGAGGCATGTTCTCTGGGCACTGCAGTAGATCGCGAAGTCATCGACAAAGAGAGAGCCTGAGACATTAGATGGAATGCAATCCATAATTGGATTGATCGCGATGGCAAAAAGGGCTACGCTCAAGACGGAGCCCTGAGGCACTCCGTTCTCCTGGAGGAAGACGTCGGACCATACGGAACCCACACGTACCCTAAACTTTCGATCCGTTAAAAAGGAATCAATAAAAAGGGGCAGGCGACCGCGTAGGCCCCACCTGTGCATAGTGCGGAGGATACCTCCTCTCCAACAGGTATCATAAGCCTTCTCCAAGTCGAAGAACACGGCTACCGTTTGGCGCCTTCGCAAAAGGTTGTTTATGATGAATGTCGACAAGGTCACAAGGTGGTCAACAGCGGAGCGGCGGCGACGAAAGCCGCATTGGACATTAGTAAGTAGCCATCGAGATTCAAGAATCCAGACTAACCGAGCATTAACCATGCGCTCCATCACCTTACAGACGCAGCTTGTAAGAGAAATGGGGCGGTAACTAGAAGGAAGGTGTCTATCCTTCCCAGGTTTGGGTATAGGAACAACAACGGCGTCACGCCAACGCATGGGGACTTTACCTTCGGTCCAGACGCGATTGTAGGTACGAAGAAGGAAGCTTTTGCCCGCCAGAGAAAGGTGTGCCAGCATCTGAACGTGAATGGCATCTGGCCCCGGAGCAGAGGACCGGGACAGTGCAAGCGCACGTTCGAGTTCCCGCATAGTAAAGGGGGCATTATAAGTTTCCAGATTCAGCGAGTGGAAGGAAGGTCGCCGAGCCTCTTCTGCCTCTTTCCTGGGAAGGAAGGCAGGATGGTAATGGGCGGAGCTTGAAACCTCCGCGAAAAAGCGGCCAAAGGCGTTGGAGACAGCCACAGGATCAACAAGGACCTCATTACCTGAGGTCAGGCCAGGTACCGAGGAGTGGGCCTTAATGCCCGACAGCCGGCGCAGGCTACCCCAAACGACGGAAGAGGGAGTAAAACTGTTAAAGGAGCTGGTGAAAGAGGCCCAACAAGCTTTTTTGCTGTCTTTGATGACTCTACGGCATTGCGCTCGCAGTCGTTTGTATTCAATACAATTCGCCAACGTAGGATGGCGGCGAAAGGTGCGTAAAGCACGTCGTCGAGCACGGATAGCGTCCCTACAAGCCTCGTTCCACCAGGGGACGGAAACGCGACGTGAAGAAGAAGTAGTACGAGGAATGGAACGTTCGGCAGCATTGATGATAACAGCCATGAGGTATTCGATCTGACTGTCACAACTGGGAAAATCGTGGTCCGGAAAAGTCGCCAGGGAGGAGTAAAGTCCCCAGTCAGCTTTCGGTATGTTCCAGCTCGAAGGACGTGGGGATGGGGTGTGGTGAAGGAGACGAACGACACAGGGGAAGTGGTCGCTCGAATAGGTGTCAGAAAGGACATACCACTCGAACCGACGGGCAAGAGTGGTAGAACAGATCGAGAGGTCCAAGTGGGAGTAGGTATGAGTAGAGTCCAAGAGGAAAGTCGGGGTGCCAGTATTGAGGCAGACAAGATTGAGATGGTTGAAGACATCCGCCAAGAGTGAGCCTCTTTGACAGGATGCAGGAGAGCCCCAAAGGGGATGATGGGCATTGAAGTCGCCAAACAATAAAAACGATGGGGGAAGCTGAACGATCAGGTGCATCATGTCAGCCCGACTAACAGCAGATGACAGTGGAGTGTAGATGGTACAAACTGAAAAAGTAAAAGCAGAAAGAGTAATGCGGACAGCTATTGCTTGGAGTGGGGTGGTCAATGGGATGGGAAGGTAATAGACATCGTCCCGAATGAGCAACATGACCCCACCATGAGCTGGGACACCGTCCACAGGGGTGAGGTCATACCGCTCCGAGGTATAGTGGGTAAAGGCAATACGGTCAGTCGGGCGCAACTTGGTTTCCTGGAGACCAAGGACGAGCGGACAGTGCAGGCGGAGGAGCAGTTGTAATTCCTCCAGATTAGATCGAATACCTCTGATGTTCCAATGAAACAACGCCATCGCTAGACAAAAAGTTGGGGGAACGAGACGGGGGAAGAGCTGGTCACCTCGACGGCCGCGGAGGGCCAGGTTGCGAGGGAACAACGCTACAACCGACGGGAGGCGGATCCGGTTCCATCGACTCGTCACCAGCTGCGGCCGCTGTCCCTGGTTGTGTAGGAGGGGCAGCATCGTTTGCCGACGAAAGGCCAGCTGAGCGCCTGGCAGCAGAGCGTCCCGGCGAAACTGAGGACGGCTGGGAGCAGCGACTCACGGATGGAGCGTCAGACGAAACGCGCTGGGGTGGAGAGGGGGATAGAGACTTCTTGGAGGCCTTCTTGGAAGGCCGAGGAGGCACAGGAATGGTGGGCTGGACCCTAAGAAGGTCCTCACGCGCGGGGTCCGTTTTGGAACGCCGGACCTCGGAAGCTGGGGTCCGGAACGTTTCCCCAATGGACGCCTGAGAAGAGGATCGCTTCTCAGGTGGCGTGGGGGCGGGAGGAGGATTTGGAAGGGAGGGATTTGGGAGGTGGAGGCAGAGCCCCCTGATGGGCGGAGGAGGCGGAGGGGGGACAGGATAGGGGTGAGGATACCGCGGAAGGAGTGGACACAACTGAGGCAAACGAAGTGGTCAATGGCACGGGATGGAGGCGGTCATGCTTCTTCCTGGCCTCAGAATAAGAGAGCCGATCCAAAGTTTTGATTTCTTGTATCTTCTTCTCCTTCTGATATGCGGGGCAGTCTGAGGATCTAGGCGAGTGGATGCAAGGATAATTAATGCACCGAGGTGGTGGGGTGCATGTATGTTCCTTGAATTTACACATCAGGTCACACCTCCCGAGAAACAGACAGTGACCAATCGGCATGATCAGAAGGTATCAGCTCAGGCAATCACCCCTCCCCGGGCCTGGCCTTTACCAGAGGGTACGTGCGTGCCTAACTTGTCTACCCAGGGCGGGGAATTACGCGTTACCCCGTCACTGGCTACGCGTGCGAACGCCATGGGTCGGCCTTCAGGCGCGCACAGGGAGGGAGGAAGGAAGAAGAGGAAAAAGAAGAGAGGCAAGGAGAAGGAGGCAAGGAGAAGGAGGCAAGGTGGTGGTGGTTAGTGTTTAACGTCCCGTCGACAACGAGGTCATTAGAGACGGAGTGCTAGCTCGGGTTAGTGAAGGATTGGGAAGGAAATCGGCCGTGCCCTTTCAAAGGAACCATCCCGGCATTTGCCTGAAACGATTTAGGAAAATCACGGAAAACCTAAATCAGGATGGCTGGAGACGGGATTGAACCGTCGTCCTCCCAAATGCGAGTCCAGTGTGCTAACCACTGCGCCACCTCGCTCGGTAGGAGGAGGAGGCAAGGTGGAGGAGGAGGAGGAGGAGGAGGAGTAGGAGGCAAGGTGGAGGAGGAGGAGGAGGAGGAGGAGTAGGAGGCAAGGTGGAGGAGGAGGAGGAGGAGGAGGAGTAGGAGGCAAGGTGGAGGAGGAGGAGGAGGAGGAGGAGTAGGAGGCAAGGTGGAGGAGGAGGAGGAGGAGTAGGAGGCAAGGTGGAGGAGGAGGAGGAGGAGGCGAGGAGGAGGAGGAGGAGGAGGCGAGGAGGAGGAGGAGGAGGAGGCGAGGAGGAGGAGGAGGAGGAGGCGAGGAGGAGGAGGAGGAGGAGGCGAGGAGGAGGAGGAGGAGGAGGCGAGGAGGAGGAGGAGGAGGAGGCGAGGAGGAGGAGGAGGCGGCGAGGAGGAGGAGGAGGAGGCGAGGAGGAGGAGGAGGAGGCGAGGAGGAGGAGGAGGAGGCGAGGAGGAGGAGGAGGAGGCGAGGAGGAGGAGGAGGAGGCGAGGAGGAGGAGGAGGAGGCGAGGAGGAGGAGGAGGAGGCGAGGAGGAGGAGGAGGAGGCGAGGAGGAGGAGGAGGAGGCGAGGAGGAGGAGGAGGAGGCGAGGAGGAGGAGGAGGAGGCGAGGAGGAGGAGGAGGAGGCGAGGAGGAGGAGGAGGAGGCGAGGAGGAGGAGGAGGAGGCGAGGAGGAGGAGGAGGAGGCGAGGAGGAGGAGGAGGAGGCGAGGAGGAGGAGGAGGAGGCGAGGAGGAGGAGGAGGAGGCGGCGAGGAGGAGGAGGAGGAGGCGGCGAGGAGGAGGAGGAGGAGGCGGCGAGGAGGAGGAGGAGGAGGCGAGGAGGAGGAGGAGGAGGCGAGGAGGAGGAGGAGGAGGCGAGGAGGAGGAGGAGGAGGCGAGGAGGAGGAGGAGGAGGAGGCGAGGAGGAGGAGGAGGAGGAGGCGAGGAGGAGGAGGAGGAGGAGGCGAGGAGGAGGAGGAGGAGGAGGCGAGGAGGAGGAGGAGGAGGAGGCGAGGAGGAGGAGGAGGAGGAGGCGAGGAGGAGGAGGAGGAGGCGAGGAGGAGGAGGAGGAGGCGAGGAGGAGGAGGAGGAGGCGAGGAGGAGGAGGAGGAGGCGAGGAGGAGGAGGAGGAGGCGAGGAGGAGGAGGAGGAGGCGAGGAGGAGGAGGAGGAGGCGAGGAGGAGGAGGAGGAGGCGAGGAGGAGGAGGAGGAGGCGAGGAGGAGGAGGAGGAGGCGAGGAGGAGGAGGAGGAGGCGAGGAGGAGGAGGAGGAGGCGAGGAGGAGGAGGAGGAGGAGGCGAGGAGGAGGAGGAGGAGGAGGCGAGGAGGAGGAGGAGGAGGAGGCGAGGAGGAGGAGGAGGAGGAGGCGAGGAGGAGGAGGAGGAGGAGGCGAGGAGGAGGAGGAGGAGGAGGCGAGGAGGAGGAGGAGGAGGAGGCGAGGAGGAGGAGGAGGAGGAGGCGAGGAGGAGGAGGAGGAGGAGGCGAGGAGGAGGAGGAGGAGGAGGCGAGGAGGAGGAGGAGGAGGAGGCGAGGAGGAGGAGGAGGAGGCGAGGAGGAGGAGGAGGAGGCGAGGAGGAGGAGGAGGAGGCGAGGAGGAGGAGGAGGAGGCGAGGAGGAGGAGGAGGAGGCGAGGAGGAGGAGGAGGAGGCGAGGAGGAGGAGGAGGAGGCGAGGAGGAGGAGGAGGAGGCGAGGAGGAGGAGGAGGAGGCGAGGAGGAGGAGGAGGAGGCGAGGAGGAGGAGGAGGAGGCGAGGAGGAGGAGGAGGAGGCGAGGAGGAGGAGGAGGAGGCGAGGAGGAGGAGGAGGAGGCGAGGAGGAGGAGGAGGAGGCGAGGAGGAGGAGGAGGAGGCGAGGAGGAGGAGGAGGAGGCGAGGAGGAGGAGGAGGAGGCGAGGAGGAGGAGGAGGAGGCGAGGAGGAGGAGGAGGAGGCGAGGAGGAGGAGGAGGAGGCGAGGAGGAGGAGGAGGAGGCGAGGAGGAGGAGGAGGAGGCGAGGAGGAGGAGGAGGAGGCGAGGAGGAGGAGGAGGCGAGGAGGAGGAGGAGGCGAGGAGGAGGAGGAGGAGGCAAGGAGGAGGAGGCAAGGGAAAGAGTAAGGAAGACAGTGAGATGGAGAAGAACAAAGGAACCAACCAAAGGAAGAAACGAGAAGTGAAAAACCAAAAAGACCACAAATATAGGTCGTGAAACCGTCCGTCTCTGGACGCAGGAGCTAACTACCCCCTTGAGGGGGAAGAACTCCTTTTAGTCTCCTCTTACGACAGGCAGGAATACCTCGGGCCTATTCTAACCCCCGGACCCGCAGGGGGGATCAGATGGACTGCGACAAGCGGGAAAAGGTAATTCGGATTCTCTGGGGAACTACGAATGTGTGCTGTGTAACTGGTGAGCAGTTGCTCACGTCTGATCTGCAGTGGAGGGACACCAGCCTCCACCAGTACACTGGTCACCGGACTCCCCCTGAAAGCTCCTGTCGCTAATCGAACCCCACAGTGGAGCACAGGGTCGAACAAATGCAATGATCAAGGCACTGCCAAACCATAAACCACACTCCCATAGTCAATTTGGGATTTCACAAGGGCTCTGTAGAGGTGCAGGAGCGTAGAAGAATCTGCAGCCCAAGTGGTGTTGCTCAGGCAGCAGAGGGCATTTAGGTGCTGCCAGCACTTCTGCTTAAGCTGACGAAGATGAGGGAGCCAAGTCAATCGAGCATCAAATACCAGTCCTAGGAATTGATGTGTCTCCACTACAGTGAGTGGATCGTCATTAAGGTAAACAGCAGGTTCTGGATAAATGGTACGATGCCGACAGAAGTACATGAGACACGACTTTCCAGCTGGAAACTGGAAGCCGTGGACTACAGCCCGACCTCGTGGATGGCTCCCTGGAGGCGCCGCTCAGCAACAACAGTACTGAAGTAACAGTACGAAATGCAGAAGTCGTCTGCATACAAAGAAGGTGAGATAGAGGGCCCGACAGCTGCTGCTAAAAATGGGAGACAATACGTAGCCCTGTGAGACTCCATTCTCCTGGATATGGAAGGAACTATGGGAGTCGCCAACCTGGACATGGAAGGTATGGGGCGACAAGAAGTTTCGGATCAAAATCTGTAGCGGGTCCCTGGAGACCCCACTCACACAATGTGGCAAGGATATGATGTTGCCAAGTCGTGTCGTATGTTTTACAGAAGTCAAAAAGATGGCAATCAGGTGCAGCCATCTGGAATGGGCTGATCGGATGGCGGACTCTATGGACACAAGATCATCAGTGGTAGAGCGACCCTGGCGGAAGCCGCCCTGACATGGAGCCAGCAGGCCACATGACTCCAGGACCCAACCCAACCACCTACATACCATACATTCCAGCACCTTACAAAGAACGTTGGCGAGGCTGATGGGCCGATAGCTATCCACATGAAGCGGGTTTTTGCGGTGTTTGAGCACCAGAATGGTGGTGCTCTCCTGCCATTGCAATGGAAAGACGCCATCGCACCAGATCCAGTTGAAGATGACGAGATGTCACTTGCCAGATGAGAGAAGTTTGATCATCTGGCTGTGGATGCGATCAGGCCCAGGAGCTGTGTCAGGGCAATGTGCAAGGGCACTTAGGAGCTCCCACTCTGTAAATGGGGCGTTGTAGGATTCACTGTAGCGTGTAGTGAATGAGAGCACGTTCCCTACCAGCCGCCGTTTGAGTGTGCGAAAGGCTCTCCAATGCAGAGGCTCGAGAAAAGTGCTCAGCAATCACGTTTGTCAGTACATAACTCGCCATTTATGTTGGGGCCTGGTACCCGAAAAGATGTTTGATCTTTGCCCAGACTTGGGAAGGTGATGTATGGCGCCCAAGGGGGCGAGACGTATCTCTTCCAACACTCCTGCTTCCATCGTCTGATAACTTGGCAAACGTAGGCACGGAGCCGTTTAAAGGCTATGAGGTGCTCCAGGGAAGGGTGCCACTTATGCCGCTGTAGAGTTCGCCAACATTACTTAATTGCTTCAGCGACTTCCGGCGATCAAGTGACCGCCTTACGCCTCAGGCACTCTAAAGAGCAAGGGATCGTGTTTTCTGCCACAGGAACAATTGTGCTAGTATCCTGCTCAACCATCACATCGATGTTACCGTGTGGAGGAGATTCAGCAGTGACAGCAGAGTTGAAAGTTCCCCAGTCCGCCTTGTTCATAGCCCATCTGGGCAGGCGTCCATGTGCCTGACACTGGGGCAGTGACAGGAAGATGGGGAAGTGGTCACTACCACACAGGTCGTCATGTGCTCTCCAGTGGATAGATGGGAGAAGTCCTGGGCTGCAGATTGATAAATCAATGGCCGAGTAACTACCATGAGCCACACTGGAATGTGTGGCAGCCCCAGTATTTAAGAGGCAGAGCTCGAATTGCGTCAGTAAAGTTTCGACATCTCTGCCTCTGCCAGTAAGCATGGTACTACCACACAACGGGTTATGTGCATTAAAATATGCCAGAAGTAGGAAAGGTTTAGGGAGTTGAACAATCAATGCAGCTAATACATTCAGGAGTACTGCACCATTGCTGTTTGATAAAGTGACTTATATCTCATTTTGGACAAGCCCTCCACCTCCCCGAACTTGTCTTCTAAATGCTCAACAAAAATCTGAGGCTTCATCGTCATGAAAGATTCCCCATCATTTCTCTAACATACAAGGTACCGGGGCGAATAAGATCCGCTGCCATCCTTAGCTTGACACTACTCCTATGGTGAGGCCAGGGACGGGAACGATTTGGTGTCTTACTTCTGTGCACTGAATTGAGTGTCATCCGCCCTGATGCCACATACTCAGAACAAGGGCCCTCCCCATGGGCGCCACACAGCCGCAGCAAGGGCCACCAGGAAGGATGGCCATTGCCAGGAGTCCTGAAGCCCCAGGGAGATGGGCATCAACTCCTTGGCATACATGGGGAGTAAACAGCGGAGGCATCAGTAGAGCGATCCCTGTGTTGTCAGGGGGCTACAACCAACAGGGTACATGGCGGACCCACCACTATGGACTGGCTACCGTGCTGGATATCAGGTGCAAAGAAGTCCACGGTCATCATCGATGCAGAAATCGACACTGCATAGTGCACGGTGGAGAACGCACCCAGGAAGGTGTCCTCGCCCTAGAGAATGGGCAGGACTGCAATGAGATGGCGAGAAAGTAGACTAAAGATACCAATGCACAATGGACACGATGCACCTTGTAAGGCACCCTTCCCCAATGGACTCGCTCTTCGGGAAAATTTTGAAGAATGGAGGTCAAACTCTACAGGGGACAATCACATAAAGGCCGAAATGTGTGAAGCTCCTTTTCGTCGCCTTGTACGACAGGCAGGAATACCTCGGGCCTATTCTAACCCCCAGACCCACAAGGGGGGGGGGGGGGGCTCCAATGTGTGAAGTGTCAAGCATTGAGTAATTTTTATCAGTATAGTTCACAACTTTCTCACTTCATCTACTGCACAAAAATGGGCCAGGATCCTTTGACCAAAGTGCAGGTGAGGTCGAAATGTCATTTTGACGATAATCGGCTGAGGTCTTCAAACCTCAGCACGATACTGGTAATGCTGATGGTGCTTCAGATTCAGGCAGTCCATAATTGAGGCTACATTGCAAATCATCAACCAAAGGAGAAGGAGACAGAAGTGTAACTTAAATGTACGAATAGATTAACCAGTGTGAAAGATAAAACCACATGTCATTTGTGCAGATGTAAAACATTATGACAGCACATTTTTTACATTTGTGTCTGGTCCATTAAGCAGAAACAGAGGATAACATGACAGTCAGAAGACGGTGGCCATGTATTAACTTTAGAAGCCCTCTCCCCAAAATCACATTTGGAAAAGGATTTTCTTACTTTCACAAGTACGACCCACAAAAATAAATGTACATTTTCCAGATCTGAAATTCTTTCATGCATCTGAAATGTTGCCCTTCATGGCGTTCGACCCACATTCCAATGTTCAGATTGTCACAATTCATGGGTTGTATAATCGTTAATTAATATAACTATAGTTAACGGTAGTAGTTTGCTTCAGAGTATCATCAAAGCTGTCAATCTGCAACGTGTGTTGTAGCTGTGACGTATTATACGGATTTAATATCAAATAAAACATTTCCCGAATCCAGCAGGTAACAGCGAGAGCGTACGGGTTTCCTTCAACACTTATCTGTTGAAACTGTGTCGGAGCGAGTACTCTGACAGAGGCATGTACTAGTTTCAAAATTAGAAAGTTTCTCCATTGTTAACACCAAAATATTGACTTCACAGCAACACACCAGATTACCAAAATTCACTTTACTGTAAGCGGATGAGCAATACAGAATTGACGGCATCACGCATATTTCCATGACTAACAGTCGTCCTTTAAGTATGTTCTACACAAGGACACTATTGAAGTTGTTGAATACATCAAAGGTGTAACTCCTGAGCTCCAAATCATAAATGCTCACCTTTGTGTAGTGGATTTTGAATCAAAAATACAATACAGGAGGATACTATAAAAGATCCTTGGCAATTTTCAACTGATCTAGTTTGCTATTGACTGTTGCCTGCCCAAAAAGATTTCATTACAACAAAGTCTGTTTTCGAAATCCAAAAGTAGTTCGAATGTCAATTATGGTTTGACTTCCAGGCTAAGTCAAGATTACGTGTAATGAAAATGAGAAATTTAACAATATTAGCAAAATGCGAAATTTTTTATCATAACTATGCCTACTCGACACCTCAGCATTAGCAACACGTATCCCGTCCTTCGATTATTCTCCTACATCAACTGATCAGTCGACGGGAAGTACCTTTCAGGCTAGTCAATTTGGTCAATGCTGTTTATGAGAGACCTACAGTTAATACTGCCGCAAACATCTTGCCACGGAAATGTGATACGGAAATACTGACCTTTAATTTGTGTCCAGAGCGTACACAGCTGCCCAGCACATTGTGGCGTATCAGTTCCATATACTGCAGTCACAGTTCAGTCCAGGAACTGCCGCACAACATGTCGTGGATAGTTAACCGAGCCGGTTGGTTACACACACATTTGGATAGTTTGCCATCCCAATTTGATTTTACGAGTTGACCGACTCACCTCGATTCCAATGTTGATTTAGGTCAGACAACCACCTCGCTTCACACTGCGTCTGAATATCACATTGGCCCCATTACCAGAGAGGAGATGGTCCGCTTCACAGTACAAAGAGTGGGAATCTGGCAGTCTCAGTGCTGCTGTGGAGACCCACTCAATGCTAACTGCTCGGGATGGGTGCGCCTGTTTTTGAAGTACATGCATCATCTACATTACGAAACCTGAATCAACATGAGCAGCTGCCTCTCTGGTACTGCGAACAGCTGACAGCAACGGGAAACTATAGCTGTAATTTTTCCCAAAGGCATGCAGCTTTACTGTATGGTTAAATGATGGCGTCCTCATGGGTAAAACATTCCGAAAGTAAAATAGTCCATCCGGGTCTCCGGGCGTGGACTTCTCAGTAGGATGTCGGTATCAGGAGAAAACTGGCGTCCTACGGATCGGAGCGTGGAATGTCAGATCCCTTAATCGGACAGGTCAGTTAGAAAATTTAGAAAGGGAAATGGATAAGTTGAAGTTAGATATAGTGGGAATTAGTGAAGTTCGATGGCAGGAGGAACAAGACTTCTGTTCAGGTGAATACAGCGTTATAGATACAAAATCAAGTATGGGTAATGCGGGAGTAGGTTTAATAATGAATAAAAAATAGAAGCATGGGTGAGCTACTACGAACAGTATAGTGAATGCTTCATTGTAGGCAAGATAGACGCGAAGCCCACACCTACCACAGTAGTACAAGTTTATATTGCCAACTAGTTCCGCAGATGAAGAGATTGAAGAAATGTACGATGAGATAAAAGAAATGATTCAGATAGTTTAGGGAGACCAACATTTAATAGCCACGGGGGATTGGAATTCGATAGCAGGAAGAGAAGGAAAATTAGTAGGTGAATATGGAATGGGGATAAGAAATGAAAGAGGAAGCCGCCTGATACAATTTTGCACAGAGCATAAATTAATCTTAGCTAACACTTGTTTTAAGAATCATGAAATCGTGGAGATACTAGAAGATTTCAGAGATTATGTAAGGGTAAGACAGATTTAGGAACCAGGTTTTAAATTTTAAGACATTTCCAGGGGGCAGGTGTGGACTGACCACAATCTATTGGTTAACAACTGTAGATTAAAGCTGAAGAAACTGCAAGAAGGTGGCAATTTAAGAAGATGGGACCTGGATTAACTGACTAAACCGGAGGTTGTAGAGTGTTTCAGCGAGAGCATTAGGGAACGATTGACAGGAACAAGGGGTAGCTTTGAGAGATGAAATAGTAAAGGCACCAGAGGATGAGGTAGGTAAAAAGATGAGGGCTAATAGAAATCCTTGGGTATCAGAAGAGATACTGAATTTAAATGATGAAAGGAGAAAATACAAAAAAGGAATACAAACGTCTAAAAAATGAGACCGACAGGAAGTGCAAAATGGCTAAGCGGGGATGACTAGAGGACAAATGTAAGGATGTAGAGGCATATCTCACTAGGGTAAGAGATACCGCCAACAGAAAAATTAAAGAGACCTTTGGAGAAAAGAGAATCACTTGCACAAATATCAAGAGCACAGATGGAAAACCAGTTCTAAACAAAGAAGGGAAAGGAGAAAGATGGAAGGAGTATATAGATGGTCTATACAAGGGCGATGTACTTGAGGGAAATGTTATGGAAATTTTTTTTTTTTTTTTTTGTGGTTTTCGGGCGCACAACTTCAATGGCCATTAGCGCCCTGACTACTCTAAGAATGCACCGCGAGGCACAAGTTGACAACAACAACTAAAAGGGAAAACACAATAAAAGACAGACTGACAGGCATAGGATTAAAAAACATCATCAAATGTTCTTAGCGAGGTTTGTCAAATTGATAAAACAAAGAACACGAGCAGCTGCTCGTGGGTCATCCGCTAAAATGGCATCTAAAGTAGTAGGCAGGTTAAGATCGAGGCGCAGTGTTTTAAGATCGGGACAGGACATTAAAATGTGACGAACCGTCAGCAAGTGCCCACAGGGGCAGAACGGCGCCGGCGCAGCCGTCAGCAGATGGCGATGGCTGAACCGGCAGTGTCCAATTCTTAACCTTGCTAAAACGACCTCCTCCCGCCGAGAAGGGCGTGAGGAGGACGTCCAAGCCACGGGAAGAGGTTTTAAGGCCCGAAGCTTGTTGTCGGTAAGTGCAGCCCAATCGGCATGCCACAGCGACACAACGCGCCGACAAATGACCCTGCTAAAATCGGACGAAGGGACACAACAAGAAGCTGTCCGAGGCTGGAGGACCGCAGCCTTGGCCGCGGCATCTGCAGCTTCGTTCCCAGGGATACCGACATGGCCAGGAACCCACATAAAGCTAACCGGCGTACCGACGTCCACCAGCTGCTGAAGAGAGCGTTGGATCCGGTGTACGAAAGGGTGAACCGGGTACGGATCACTGAGGCTCTGGATGGCGCGCAGGGAATCTGAGCAGATGACATAAGCAGAATGTCGGTGGCGGCAGATGTACAGAACAGCCTGGTAGAGGGCAAAGAGCTCAGCTGTGAAGACCGAACAATGGCCATGGAGCCGGTAGTGGAAACTTTGTGCCCCGACAATAAAGGAACACCCGACCCCGTCATTGGTCTTAGAGCCATCTGTATAAATGAAAGTCATGTTGTTGAACTTCGAACGAAGTGTGGAAATGGAAGGGGACGTAAGTGAAGATGAAATGGGAGATACGATACTGCGTGAAGAGTTTGACAAAGCACTGAAAGACCTGAGTCAAAACAAGGCCCCGGGAGTAGACAACATTCCATTAGAACTACTGACGGCCTTGGGAGAGCCAGTCCTGACATAACTCTACCATCTGGTGAGCAAGATGTATGAGACAGGCGAAACACCCTCATACTTCAAGAAGAATATAATAATTCCAATCCCAAAGAAAGCAGGTGTTGACAATGTCAAAATTACCGAACTATCAGTTTAATAAGTCACAGCTGCAAAATATTAACGCGAATTCTTTACAGACGAATGGAAAAACTCGTAGAAGCCGACCTCGGCGAAGATCAGTTTGGATTCCGTAGAAATACTGGAACACGTGAGGCAATACTGACCCTACGACTTATCTTAGAAGAAAGATTAAGGAAAGGCGAACCTATGTTTCTAGCATTAGTAGACTTAGAGAAAACTTTTGACATTGTTGACTGGAATACTCTTTCAAATTCTGAAGGTGGCAGGGGTAGAATACAGGGAGCGAAAGGCTATTTACAATTTGTTCAAGAACCAGATGGCAGTTATAAAGTCGAGGGGCATGAAAGGGAAGCAGCGGTTGGGAAGGGAGTGAGAGCGTGTTGTAGCCTATCCCCGACGTTTTTCAGTATGTATATTGAGCAAGCAGTAAAGGAAACAAAAGAAAAATTTGGAGTAGGTATTAATATCTACGGAGAAGAAATAGAAACTTTGAGGTTTGCCGATGACATTGTAACTACGTCAGACAGTAAAGGACCTTGAAGAGCAGCTGAACAGAATGGACAGTGTCTTTGAAGGCCGAGATAAGATTATCAACAAAAGCAAAACGAGGACAATGGAATGCAGTCTAATTAAATCAGGTGATGCTAAGGGAATTAGATTGGGAAATGAGACAAAGTAGTAGGAGAGTTCTGGTATTTGGGGAGCATAACAACTGATGACTGTCGAAGTAGAGGGTATAAAATGTAGACCAGCAATGGCAAGAAAAACGTGTCTGAGTAAGAGAAATTTGTTAACATCGAGTATAGATGTAAGTGTCAGGAAGTGTTTTCTAAAAGTATTTGTATGGAGTGTACAGTGTAGTCATGTATGGATGTGAAACAAGAAGAGAATAAAAGCTTTCGAAATGTGGTGCTACAGAAGAATGCTGAAGATTAGATGGGTAGATCACATAACTAATGAGGAGGTATTGAATAGGATTGGGGAGGAGTTTGTGGCACAACTTGACCAGAAGAAGGGATCGGTTGGTAGGACACGTTCTGAGGCATCAAGGGATCACGTTTAGTGATGGAGGGAAGCGTGGAGGGTAAAAATCAGAGGGAGACCAAGAGATGAATTCACTAAGCAGATTCAGAAGGATATAGGTTGCAGTAGTTACTTTCAGATGAAGCTTGCACGGGATAGAGTAGCACGGAGAGCTGCATCAAGCCAGTGTCTGGACTGAAGACAACAACAACAACAACAACAACAACCCCTTGGGACCCTACATCTTATTTTAATAAGATCTCCACTCTTTCGAAAATGGTATATATGTAATTAGTAATGTACACAAATTTAAAATGTAGTTTTGACATTGTTTACAAGGTGTCTCATCAGTATAAGGAATGAAGGGAACATGTTGGATTAAAGAAACTAATGTTCCATCGTAATTTACATACAATACAGTCTTCAGGCACATGGTAGGAATGATTTCCTTATTGTGATTACGGATTAATTTACGATAAAGTTCCGATATTTCCAACTCGGAGTGACAGCTATTTTTGTTTCAAAGCCAGAGATTGTTTGAAACCATAATCAAAGTATGACACGATTTTTCAGTTTGAATCAGACTAATGTTTTCATTGTTAATAGTAACTAGACCTGTAATTACGGCCAAATTTTACTCTTACAAAAATTAATTAGTTGCATCTATGTCTTTCATTCGATAGAACTAATCACTCTTTACACCTGAAAATGTTAGTATGATTTTTCTTTGAGTCTATGTACTATATGCAAATTAACGAAATATATTGTTGCAATGACAAAACATTTAATTTATAGTCTCTGTACGGAATTGACTTATTCTGTGTAAATTTATATGTAACCTGGCACGGTGTACGTAAAAACTAACTTTTCTTATGTAATATTCAGTATGTAACAGTGATCGTGTTTGTTTGAAGCCATATAAATAAAGGCAGTTTGTACGCCACCATACTTCAGTCTCAGGTCGAATTTTGTATCAACAGCATGTAGTCATACTTTTGTTACAGTGTGAACTGTTTTATAACTGGAAGATGTAAATTCTACGACGTAAAACACGTTCACCGTCTAACAACTAGCGTGCGTAATAAAAACCTTTGTAAGCGAGGAAATATTCTACTCAGCACCCCGGATTACAGAACATACACAATTGCTTGCAACACTTATACCAGGTTGACGGAACTTTAATTTTCGGTGTTTTGCACTTAAATTGGTAAAAACCAGTGGAACTCTTTGAGGGTTATCTGAATATTGGAAATGTGTTTTAAAACGTGGTATGAAATAATTAGATAGTGACTGAACATTGTTTTTCTGGTGTTAAACTACAATACTTGTTGAACATCGCTGGGAAAAGCGTATAGAGCTGAAAAGAGATTATATTGGAAACTTCGTTTCCCCTAAAATTGTGTTTTCTTTGTTGGGTCGGGTACCTATGGGACCACCCCTCTAACGATAATCGCTGACGATAGGAAACCTGAACAGTGTCCGTAATGATAGGACACACACACACACACACACACACACACACACACACACACACACACACACACCTGGTTCTGCCAGACGTAGCGCTCTCGTGCCAGCCTCCAGCTCCAGACGGAAGTGTCGTCACTGCGCGCTGGATTAAGTGCCGTTCTAATAGAATGACGGGCGAACTTTAAGGACAGAGTTTCTGGAGATGTTTGTGGGGCACGTCGCGCGAGAAGTATAGCGATACAGACAAGAAATGAGGCACTTTTTCATTTTTTTAACAAATGCACAATGGTTTCGTGAGGCACACAAAACTCCGCCGATCCTCAGTATTTCCCTTTTCATGTTTTATTTCCGATACTTATCGTAAATGAAATCCAAAAACCGAAACCCAAACCATGCTTGCTTCATTGTTTTAAATTTCAGAAAGTCCAGCCTATAAGCCAGGCCTATGCTACAAGTAGCAAATTGTGTGACTTTTTATATTCAGACAATTGCTAAACGCTACTTTTCTGATTTATATGCGCCTCCTCCTTCGAATTCGAAACGAGTTTCTTAAACTAACAGATCTTTTATGCTACATGCATAAATTAGTTACGTTCACATGAATGTTTTATTCACTTATTTACCGTGACATTTGCTCAGTCAGCTATAAATCACATTGCCGGTTGCAGGATACGAGTTAATAATCGTGGGGATACAATAGCACTGAATTTGAGGTCCTCTTAAATTTCTGCCAGTGTCTACGAATCGTAACGTGGTTAACAGCCTTCCCTCGCAGCTTACACCCTGTCTCTCCTAACTATCCTTTTTGTTAAGAAGGGACATGCTCCGAAATGCAGGATTTCTCCATTCTTTGATAATTAAGAAAATCATAGACTTACCAGCTGTTTAAGAATGGACGCAGGTGCAGATAAAATTCTTACAATACCGTCTTTGTACATATTCAAAAGTCTCCTTTATACAGGTACACGTTAGAATAGTTTACGCATCAATTCAGACTTACCTAACTGCAATACACGTTTAAGTAATCTGCATGGAGAAAGACCTAGGAAAAAAGTCAAAGATTTGAACCATTATGCAATAAAGCTGTATAATGCTCCGCTAATTTGCATGAAAGGAAATGGAGATGAGAAAATTTACGCCAAAATTTAAAAAATTACCCGTCAAATGTTTCTATAAAATTCTGAATGCATGTACCACTAAACCAATTTTCTTCATTGTCATTCGAACATGCTATTCTCATTCTAAATTTTGTATTTTGTTGGCACATTCTTTTAACTATAAATGACGTGATAAATGTCTTTCTCAAAGCGTACTGCATGCATGTCGAGCCGGAGCATTAGTTCATTCCGAATTTCTCTTAACATATTTTGAAATACTAGTTTTACGATGACTTATCGAATTGTGCTGTGCATATGACGAATGGTATTACGACAGTTCCTAATAAACCTCACAAACTTGACCGGGATTACAGAAGTTCCAATTCCACCCGTCTGCTTTGAACAATGTCACCAATACGGCGGAAACGACCATTGATAACGACTCCATTATAGCGCCTATGACATTACGTAAACATAACGAAAACAAATTAGAAACCCAACACACACATCTTCCTCCAAAGATATAATCAAACTAACGGGATCAGCGTGGGAAATTGGGGGTTTTTGGGCCAAAAACTCCCAAAATTACACCACCCAAAACCAACACCTAGACAATCTGACACTTCCCATGAGCCGTATAGCTCAAAAACTAACGCTATCAAAAAAATTTGAATCGAGTACTTCCCCAAAGATACATAAAGCAACCAAGTGCCAATACCGAAACAACCAAAAATACATGCAGTAAATACCACCCACTTCTCAACACAGAAATACCATACCGAACATCGTAACATACTTGGTCCAACAATCTCACACAGGCACCCCCCCCCCCCCCCCACACACACACACACACACACACACACACACACACACACACACACACACACACACAAGAAAACCAAAATACAAATTCCCACCCACAACCTACCAACCCCCATCCAACGTCCACCTCCCCCCCCCCCCCCCAAATGAAAGATTCATCACCAAATAAATCTCAGTCTAACACTACAACTCAAAATCTGCAACAAAACAGATCCTCCACAACATAATCATAAAACATCTAGAAACACAAAAGACTGCAACTGAACTCCGCGCCATCGTGACGTGTCACACCACAACACCTTTACATGACGGGTCAAAGCCGGCAGGTGGGATCGGACGCCTCCGTTGACCCACTTTACCTGTGCGGCAGCCCTCAATGCCAAAATGCAACACTGACGTCGAATCCGTTATGCAGACCTTCACTTACCCCGCCTTAAACGAAGTCTCCTGCACAATAAACTAAACTCTCCCACATAACCGATATCAAAAGCGTAACCGAACTGTAGATGGTAAACCAGTATCCACGACACCAACCACAAGCCAACAATTACCAAACAAGAAAGCCACCCAAATTCATGGAAATTTGCATAATCGCAAATTTGGACGGACACACACACACACACACACACACACACACACACACACACACACTTAAAAAATCGTCCGCTGTTACACGAAATAAGCCCGTCGCACACAATTTCTTCGCCGACTGCAAGAGGCAGTGAGCTGGACGACGAAACTGGTGTCCGTTCCCTGTTCTCTTCCCGAAAATGCTGACAACATATTATGCTATGTTTGATCGGTTTCCGACTTTCCTTCTCACAGCCTTCACCAGGGAGGTTTACGAGTTGGATCGATAAGAAATCTGAAGTCAAATGACAGAAATAAAACCACTAAAGTAAAAATAAACAGCGCAGCCACTGCTGATCAAATTTAACCATCCAACGAATCTAAACGGGCGAACAACATAAAATACAGATTTTCCTATTTGCTGTCAAAATATTCACAACGACCAATGCTATTTTGTGAGTTCTATTAGAGAAAAGCTTTAATGAACGAACAAGTCATATGTAACGTTCATTTTCAATTTTTATGCATACATGTTTAAAAAAGAGCTTTTTTTATGGGGAAATTAACAGCGCTGCAAAATACGATTTACAAGAAACTTGAAGCGCGTTCACTTACCACGGCTGTCGTGCTGCAGTACGTGACCACTCTCGTCTCGCTGTTCTGAGGGGTGAGAGGAAGAAACCTCTCCAGAGGGAAAAAAAAAAACTCTGACAACACAAAGAGCAACTCCACACCCAAAAACTTCTCCACCTCCACACCAGCCCCGACACAGCTGAACTAGCGCAATCGGCAATCGTCACAGAAGGAAGCAGAATGAGCCGCGGCGCTTCGTTTCGTCGGCCGCGGCTGTGAGCCAGACCACGTGACTCGCCAGCGGCGCCTCACTGGATGAATGCGGTCCTATGTCCGGCCGACCGGCTAATTGGCCGTGTGTCGGTGTTTTGACCGACCGACCGACCGACCGACCGACTGCCGGACTTCCACAGCCAGGCGCGCGTCTACAGGCTTGTCGTGTCTAGCGCTGTCCTACCAACCGCGCGCGGAATTAAATACTGTTCCGATGTACGTGGCAGGGTGTACGTCGGATGAAACTTTAAGGACAGCATGTATAGAAAAATTTAAAGGATACAGATGTTTGTGGGACACGTCGCCCGAGGCGTATAGCAAAAGAGATAAAAGAAACGAAGCACTTGTTTCATTTTTTAACGAATCCACGATGGTTCGATGGTTCCGTATGGCATATAAGAGAGATGGAAAGTCGACCGGCCTTTTTTTTTTTCTTTATTGAATTTCGATTCCCTCCGAAGGGGGCGGGCTGGCAGCAGCTTACAGAATTTTTAAAACGTAAGAAGTTAAGAAACAATAAAAGCAGGCGATAAAACGGTGGAATGATCATATAAAGTTGATCGTCGGTAAAGCAGATGCCAGACTGAGATTCATTGGAAGAATCCTAAGGAAATGCAATCCAAAAACAAAAGAAGTAGGTTACAGTACGCTTGTTCGCCCACTGCTAGAATACTGCTCAGCAGTGTGCGATCCGTACCACGTAGGGTTGATAGAAGAGATAGAGGAGATCCAACGGAGAGCAGCACGCTTCGTTACATGATCATTTAGTAATCGCGAAAGCATTACAGAGATGACAGATAAACTCCAGTGGAAGACTCTGCAGGAGAGACGCTCAGTAGCTCGGTACGGGCTTTTGTCGAAGTTTCGAGAACATTCCTTCACCGAAGAGTCAAGCAGTATATTGCTCTCTCCTACGTATATCTCGCGAAGAGACCATGAGGATAAAATCATAGAGATTAGAGCCCACACAGATGCAATCCTTCTTTCCACGAACAATACGAGACTGGAATAGAAGGGAGAACCGATAGAAGTACTCAGGGTACCCTCCGCCACACACCGTCAGGTGGCTTGCGGAGTATGGATGTAGATGTAGACTTAAATTATAAAACGGCGTAAAATTGTGGAAAGTTAAAACATAAAGCAAAGGGTTGGCAAAGCGAATAAAATACACAGGAAGTAGACAGGTAACATAGTAGACAGACAATTAAAAAACATGGCGACAGTCTCGTTTCTGTTTGCAAGAGATATAAAACCACACCCAGTGACAGTATGATGTCCGTTCACAACACTTCGGAAATACACACCGCACTGAACACTCACTGTAAACACTGCACTAAAATGTCGGCACAAAGAGGACACACCGTAGCCTACGGCAGATGGGGGGGGGGGGGGGACCTGGACAGATGAGGGGGAAAACAAGGAGGGAGGAGAGGAATGGGGACGATGGGGGGAACCAAAGGAGCGAGAGGACTCATAAGAGGGGGGAGGGGCAGGGCAGAAGCGAGAGGGAACGGGAAAAGAAAGAGGAGGGAAGTGCAAAAGGACTCGGGGGAGAGAAGGGGGGCAGAGAGAGGATAGGTGGGGAAAAAAAAGAGGATGGAAGGGGGGGAGAGGGAGCCTGGGAAAAGGACAGAGGAAAGGTGGGGGAGTGAGGATCAGAGTTGATAGGAGGGATAGATGGAGGGAGAGAGGGCATCATCCGGGAGGGGGAGTTGATGGAAGCCACCTTGGGAAAGGAGATGAGGGGTGTAGAGGTGGAGGGTAGGGGGGACACAACAGTGGAGGCGTGGCAGAGGGCGGGGATGGGAGAGGAGAGGAGCAACCAGGGGGTGAGGGGGATCGAGGCGGCGGGAGGTGTTGAGTTAGAGGAACAGGAACAGATGGGGTGAAGGAAGGAGGTCATAGAGGCTCCGTGTGGGGGACGCGAGGCGGATATGGAAGGTGAGGCAAAGTGCATGACGCTCGAGGATCTGCAGTGACTTATAGCATTTGGGGGGGGGGGGGCAGATATCCAAGCGGGACTGGCATAACAGAGGATGGGACGGATTAAGGATTTGTAGGTGTGGAGGATGGTAGAGGGGTGCAACCCCCATGTCCGGCCAGAGAGGAGTTTGAGGAGTCGGAGGCGGTTGTGGGCTTTGGATTGGATGGAGCGGAGATGAGGGGTCCAGGTGAGGTGACGGTCAATGTTGAGGGTCGGTCGGCCTCCTGTATTTCTGTTTTTAATTTTTATTTCCGATACTAATCGAAATGAAATCCAAAAACCGAAATATCGACATTCCAGGGACATTAATTCATAAAATCTACTTGCTTCGTTACTTAAAAAGAAATTTTAAGTGGTCTTGCCGCTGTAGGTGTTGATTTTAGCTTTTGACTATGCCCATTTAGGCAAGCTGTTTTATATTTGTTCTGAAGAAGGCGTGGTTACCCACGCTGTAACCCAGGTAAACACCAGGTAGTTCGTGCAATCGAGGCGGAGTTTTCATAATTATTTATTTATTTTGCTTTACCGTGATGTATTTCCTCAGTCGACTATAAATCATGTAGCAGGTTTTGGGAACAATTTTAGTTACTGATTGTGAGGAAGCAACAGTACAGCATCTGAGGTCCTCTTAATTTCTGCAAAAAATGGTTCAAATGGCTCTGAGCACTATGGGACAACATCTAGAACTTAGAACTACTTAAACCTAACTAACCTAAGTACATCACACACATCCATGCCCGAGGCAGGATTCGAACCTGCGACCGTAGCAGTCGCGCGGTTCCAGACTGAAGCGCATAGAACCGCTCGGCCACGGCTGCCGGCTTAATTTCTGCAAGTGGCTGGAAATCGCAGCTGACGGACTCTGCCATGACTGCATTATTTTTCGTTCAGAATGGTTTGATGACTGTCAGCAGCTCCGAAATGCACGATTCACCCATTGTGAATTAATTACGGCGCGACTGCTACGGTCGCAGGATCGAATCCTGCCTCGGGCATGGATGTGTGTGATGTCCTTAGGTTTAAGTAGTTCTAACTTCTAGGGGACTGATGACCACAGATGTTAAGTCCGAAAGTGCTCGGAGCCATTTGAAATTAATTACGAAAATCATCGGCTCCCACCTGCTTAAGTAACAGAATGTGGGCGAATTTCTTTCCTTGCATTAGCCACTTCTTTGCCACAGCTTTCTCTCGGCTTTGCTTGGCCTGGTTACCTCTAAAACAGCCAACTAGGATCTCGTAGAACGTAACTCCATGAACTTACGAGAAACAAATCAAAACAACGGGGCGGCTCTGTAATCGCTGAGTGCGGTCGGTCGGGACGTGTGTAGGCTGACACGAAATCGGTCGGCCGGCCGATAAATTGTGCGTGTCTAGGGAGGGGCGTTAAACGTCGTCTTCCGCATACCACAGGTTTATTATACGTACGTGACCATTGGTACGATTTCTTATCATTAAATGTGTGTGTGTGTATGAATTACGAGGGACGAAACCGCTGAGGTCGGCAGCCCCTATATGATTAAATGTTAATAACTGATAACGCACTGGCGGTCAAAGCCTTCCGGGAACGCTGGGGATGAATAATAATAACAATGTTGCTGACTGCATGTAATTAACTGTGCATCATTGTTCGCGGGCTGCTGCAAGCTATTTTTTTTTTTTCTTTTTTCATCTTAGCCTCTGTAAGATATTCTCGGAGCGCCAATCACATTTGCATTCGTCATTATGCAAAACTAACATGTCATATATGGTTGTTGTCGTATTTATACCTGCGTATTACGAAAATACGCAGTTTCAGTGATACACCGCGTTAAACATTTCTCCAAAATCGTGTCATTTTTTAGTACGCCTCGTTCTGCAAGTGCCGGGAAATGTACGAAAACGTGAAACGTGCGAAAGTGAATGTTAACACTGAACTGAAGTTCCAGCTTGGCGTTACACGTACGTTTGTTTGTAGGTTGACAGTTTTTGCTGGCTTCTCGTTACAACTGAGGACGAAATCTGAAAGCAGTGCAACAATCAACAGCGACCAACGTAACGCGGAGGTGGGCCCTGGTTAGCAAAAACGTTCAGCTGTGCGTTAAATCTCACGGGACTCGACTGCTGAGGTCATCCGTCCCTAAGCTTGCACACTTCTTAACCTAAATTATCCTAAGGACAAACACACACACCCACGCCTGAGGGAGGACTCGAGCCTCCGCCGGGACCAGCCGCACAGTCCGTGACGTGGTTAGCAGCAGTCGGAAATTTTACACCAGCGACTGTTTGGCATCTCAGTAGGTGACACGTCTGAACCGTGGCCTCAGTGTAGAAATCTAGACATCTTAATTCGAATATCTTTACGCCACTTTCGAGACGTTTCAATTTAGATAATGATGTAGCAGCTTCAGAGCTGATATATATGTTTTTTACCGGTTTAAAGTGTCTGGGATTTTTAAAGCCAACTTCACTGCCTCCTTCTGTAATGAGGAGTTCACGTGTCAGATGACAGTCTGCAATTGTTTTGCGGTTACACGCACCTTTTTTTTCTAATTAACATATTTTGGGCTTTCCACTCTGCATTTGCTAATTTAATTTGTTAAATGTTGGAAAAATCGAGAAATAGTAAGCACATGTGGTTCATTTCTGGAGCTGCTAATATCTCAGTTGTATGCGCATGAGCGACAAAGTTTCAAGGCCCTGTACGGTTATGCAACGCGAGCAAGCTCTCCAGCGACATCCAAACCTCCACATGTCGTCAACTGTTGCCAGGCCGCCGACACGGCGCCTCACGTTCCGGTATGCGCTTCAAGTTGGCAGCGAAACGGGTGGACAAGTGCAGAACGACAAGGCGTGGGGCGCGAACCGATCGCAGCGCGCTGACATCCGCCCCTGGTAACTGAGTGGTCAGCCGTACCTAAAGGCCCGGGTTCGATTCCCGGTTGGGTCGGAGATTTTCTCCGCTCAGGGACTGGTGTTGTCCTTATCATCATCATCGACACGCATTTTTCCGAAGTGACGTCAACTCGAAAGACTAGCACCAGGCGACGGGCGGCTCTCGGCATTTACACTTACAAGGGAACCTCCCCATCGCACCCCCCTCAGATTTAGTTATAAGTTGGCACAGTGGATAGGCCTTGTAAAACTGAACACAGATCAATCGAGAAAACAGGGAGAAGTTGTGTTGAACTGTGAAAAAAATAAGCAAAATATACAAACCGAGTAGTCCGTGCGCAAGATAGGCAACATCAAGGATAGCAAGAGCTCAGGAGCGCCGTGGTCCCGTGGTTAGCGTGAGCATCTGCGGAACAGTAGGTCCTTGGTTCAAGTCTTCCCTCGAGTGAAAGGTTCAATTTTTTATATAATCAACTTCGCTCCCCAAAATTCCAGGACATGTTCAGATTTGCTTGGACATATGCAGGATTTGACGGTCTACACACGGAAAAATTTGAAAACTTTAAAAACTTATGTTTTGACGGAGCCCACGGAAAACTGTGCGACTGTGAAACTCTTGCATTCATTTGTAGCAGTTTATGTGACAAACTCTTAAGTTTTCATCAGTTTTTTGGGAGTGATTATCACATCCACAAGAAAACCTAAATCGGGCAAGGTAGAAGAATCTTTTTACCCATTCGCCAAGTGTACAAGTTAGGTGGGTCGATAGCATATTCCTGTCATGTGACGCACATGCCGTCACCAGTGTCATATAGAATATATCAGACGTGTTTTCCTGTGGAGGAATCGGTTGACCTATGACATTGCGATCAAATGTTTTCGGTTCCCATTGGAGGGGCACGTCCTTTCGTCTACTAACCGCACGGTTTTGCGGTGCGGTCGCAAAACACAGACACTAAACTTATTACAGTGAACAGAGACGTCAATGAACGAACGGACAGATCATAACTTTGCGAAAATAAAGAAAATAAACTTTTCACTCGAGGGAAGACTTGAACCGAGGACCTCTCGTTCCGCAGCTGCTCACGCTAACCACGAGACCACGGCGCTGCTTGCTTCAGATTATCCTTGATGTTGCCTATACATGGACTACTCAGTTTGTATATTTTGCTTATTTTTTTCATAGTTCCACACAACTTCTTCCTGTTTTCTCGATTGATCTGTGTTCAGTTTTTCAAGTCGTATCCACTGTGCCAACTTATAACTAAATCTGAGGGGGGTGCGATGGGGAGGTTCCCTTGTTAGCGCGCCGGTCATGACGTCAAAACACGTGCGCTGCCGGCTTCGTTTGGTGTGAACATAATCAACGTGCGTTGCGTGTGTCGTACTGCGCTGTGTATTGTGACGCTGTGGTGCAGAAAATTCTGATACTCGAAAACAAAACTTGGTTTGCTTTGCTTGAAGACTTGCCGGTAGAGAGCGAGGGATGCACCGAAGTTACTGCAGAAAACTGTGGAGCCTTACGAGCAGGAGAAAGAGTAGCCGAGTACTGAGTGACAGCCAGCAGTTCCTGCCGGTAAGGCTGTGGGGCGAACGTCAAGAGGCCTCGGAATTACTGCAGGAAGAGTAGTAAGCGAGTGAGTGCTATTGGAAAAGCTGAAAGGTGTACACCTGAGCCCCAACAATTCGGAGCCGTGTGGACGAGCTGATGTATTTTCAGCGACTCTTCGAAAGAAGGAAAAGCAGCCTCACCCTGTCACCGACTCGGTTTCTCTCGAGACTGGGCCAATTCGCAGGCGTATTTATGCTTTCTACAGCAGCAAGAGAGTATTCTACGACGAAAAGTACGGAGCACTAGATGAACGCAAAGTATTGTTAGAAACGGTGCATTTTTTGCGGCTCGTGATTTGTGTTTGTGATGACAATCGTGAAGTTTTAGTGCTGATTCCGACTACAGTAACCGTGCGAAGATGAATGGAATTGCGCCATTGTCGCCGTGAAGTGGTGAGTGAAAAGCTACGAATATCGGTTATTTATTGCATTATCTTCGTTACAAGACGTAGAGCGAGAAGTTAAAATTTCGGTTATTACTTATTTTGTAAACTGTGTACCGTATTGTTTCCAAGACATCAGCCCTCATCAAATGCTTATTTTTTGTATTTCTTTGTTCCGTTGTCTGATGCGTGTGCTTCGTTATGTTTGTATGCAGGGTGATTCACGAGTAAAACTAAAGAAAAAAGTTGGTATAAACATAGGTTCGCAAATGTTTGGTTACGGAGTTACGGCTAATAAAAGATATTGCTTGAAATTTAGCAACTTCGCCAATTTGAAGCCATCGCAAAACTGTGAGAGGTTAAAGCAAAGCACGATTTCGATTTATTTTGTTGTTATTGACCTGGAGAACCTAATTAAACATGTCGCAGACATCTACCTGCAGTAGTTTTCAAGAGAAACGAAGAAGTAATTTCGTAAAATTTTTAATTTATTAAGTGCTTGTCCCAATTTGCTTTTTTTTTTTTTAATTCCAGACAATTACACAAAGTTCTCAACAGCAGTTGTGGAGAATTTAATTTTGGAAAAATGACGGTAATAACGTTAACTGAAACACTATGAATGTGTCAGATAATCTGCTTTTATTAGTACTGTAGCACATGTGAATTCACGTAAAACCGGAAAAAAAAAGCTCAGTGTTAAGGAAGTTGTACAGTGTACATACAATTTCACAATGCATTCACAATAAATGTTCACAATTGTCTCCACCGAGTTCAATGCATATAGCTGCATGTGTACGAACAGATTTTGTTGCTCGTTTCAGTTTAACAGGGTTGTTCTAATAATCTTTGCTTCTCTGGACGTTCTGGAAAACTACTGCATATACACCTGTGGGGCATGTTTTATTAAGGCGCGTTTACACTGAGTTCACAACACACTGAGTTCGCAACACAAAATCAGTGTTCCCTGTATGTAGCTGTATTCCACTAAAAAGCATTTCAAGTGGTATACTCCGTTGGGTATGTGTTGGCCATTTATAGGCGCACGGATACCAGCAGGAGCTATTTCGTTTAACAAATGTGCGACAAGAGTACCCATAGAGTAAATATCTCTGGAGTGAGCATTGCGTTCTGCGCATGTTGTCAACATTAAACCAGGATTGTCACATGTTTTCGGGACTTCGCTGAGCGTGTGTGCTTTCCTCAGAGTTTGAAGTTTATAATATCGAGAGTTTTTGTTGTGTTTTCACCGTTTGTTGATAGTGTAATAGCGACGGACAATTACTGTTGTTGCTATTGATGCAAAGAAAAATATGTGACAGGAGGGATAGTGACTTTTCATGGGTACTATGTTTAAAAATTGCGAGACGCATTATAATTAAGGCTTGATTCTGTAGACCAATTTTTCTACAATTTTATGACTATATAATAGATATTACGGCTCGTACAAAAGCTTACAAACAATCGCTTCCTCTCGTAAATTTGCTAGTGGAACATGAAAGGGAATGATTAGTTTTTTTAGCAAATACTATCCTGCGTGCATTTATCAGTGACTTGTCGATTATGTATATAGATTTGAAAGCAAGGAGACAGATAAATTCAATAGAGTGGGAGTCTGTAATTGTCTTCGTATAATATGTGTATCCAAACCTTTTTGTTTACTATAAAGTTATAGTAGGAGCCATGTTAAGTGTGTCTAGGACATGGAGATTGATTATGTGTGATTTATATTTTAGTTTCCCGTAGGATGAACTACGAGTAAAGATGTGGCTCCAGAAAATAAGGAGGAGTAGTTTTGTGCCCACAAAATATTCCAAAGTATTTCAAAACATTTTGAAGAGGAATGTTTAGAAAGAGAAAAATTTGGACCTGTGTGGCTGAAGGTAGATGCTATACCAACTATTTTTAATTTTCTACAGCACCTACTACCAATTTCTGCATTCAGCTTAAATACATTTTCTTCACAAATCAAATAAAAAACACAATAGTGTAACTAATCAGAGTACACGTTCATCTTGTTTGGTGTATTTTGCCTTCAATTTATTTTCTTCAAAAATGGTTCAAATGGCTCTGAGCACTATGGGACTTAACATCTGAGGTCATCAGTCCCCTAGAACTTAGAACTACTTAAACGTAACTAACCTAAGGACATCACACACGTCCATGCCCGAGGCAGGATTCGAACCTGCGGTTCCACACTGAAGCGCCTAGAACCGCTCGGCCATACTGGCCGGCTTATTTTCTTCACCATTTGATTAAGAAGCGTAAAATATTAGTAAACATGTCCCCAAACTCTTTCATTTATTTCACTTTCCACTCCCCTTAATGGTGTTATATGGGTTGACTGTTACATGACCAACTGTATTTGCTTTACAGTACATTTATTCTCCGATTGCCTTTTTCCCCCCTTCTTAGTCTACTATTTATTTAATAAACTGGAAGCAAGTACGTAAAATGCGTTAAATAAACACTTAAAAGTGTCACCAGTAAGAAAAATTGTGCTTTAGGTCGCAAAAACGAGAAAATAAATACGCAGAAATGGCAGGAAAAAAGGACAAATTAGCAGGGACATAATCGCTAATGTGTGGCAAATTCAGTGTTTGTGGGACACTTGCAAAAGTACTAGCGTACTGTCAAGTCGTTTTGCAAGACTATCACTGCAAAATTGTACGTCAGGCTCTGTAATACTATAAAGTGCCGTATCATACCGAAAACTACCAAACATCGAGTGCATCTGAACTGTGACACATACCGCAAAGAAGCAGAATGTAATATCAGTTGCCCTTAAAAGATACGTAGCTGGTTTATTCCCGGTATCAAATGGATGCTGTTAAAATGTCTGCGCAACATATATGAATAACCCACGGCACGTACGAAAAGAATCCGTCTGTACTAGGGATGTAGTGACGTTCTAGATATACAGGGCGCTATACGGACAAACACACGACGTCCCGACAACACGTGACCAGGCCGGCAATGTATGTTGACAACACAAAATCTGCTCTGCGCATGTGAATTCTCACTCCAGAGACATTTACTCTATGAGAGTACCACTTGGTTCTTTCCATTGTTTGTATGTGGTTGAAAGGTATAAGATTTGCGCTTTTTTGCTGACGTCGGTTAGGGTTAATTCACCACATTTCATAGATAGCACCAGAGTGTGATATTTGACTCTGGAAATGCGTCCGCGGCTCACAGTGTGTCCTAGTGCAGACGTGACGCCTTTAGACAAAGTCGCAGGTAGTGGCAGAACTTGTGCTACGTAACTCACTCCGGCAGCGACGTGTGCACTAGCCACTCTCACCTCATGAAGCTCATCCAGTTTCCTAATACTGTGTTCTTGCACACAGGCACGTATGCTGTCAAGTAATTCTCGATAATTCGCAGCAGTAGTTTGCTTTGTATTTCTTTTAACGTCTACGTCTACGTGATTACTCTGCTATTCACAATAAAGTGTCTGGCAGAGGGTTCAACGAACCACCTTCTAGTATGATAAAGGAAAAAACAAATAAGTTAAATATATTTCAATTCTTTCAATTATAATCTGATAATTGAACGGTGCAAGAATTGTGTACACACACACACACACACATATATATATATATATATATATATATATATATATATATATATATAGAGAGAGAGAGAGAGAGAGAGAGAGAGAGAGAGAGAGAGAGAAAGAGAGAGTTTAATACCAGAATGTCGTGTTCCCAGTTTGGCACAGCTTTGCCACAGGAGACACGAAAGCGGTCGAAGACGTCCGCCTTCTGGTCGGCTCCTGATCGTTGTCAGAAGGAGGCTAGTTTTTGATTACGCAAAGGCTTCTATTACTTGGAAAAGAACAACCCGGATTTCTTTACGTAATCAGTATGAAATTTATAATCACCTAAGGGACCTTTAACTATGAACAATAAAAAAATTGCATTTGCAAATGAAATCATTAATAAATGGGGCAGCTATGAGTTGTATAGAAGACAAGGAGCGGCCTCCTGTCCACGACCAGGATGCCGCAGTATTCTCTGCTGTAGTAAGGGCTGCTTGACATTTATAAAAATAATATGCCATGGAAGTAAAAAAAGTGTAAAGGAAAAGAACAGAATAAGAAGTCTGGTAAACACTAAATATATTCAAACAATTCTCACTAGCAATTAGGGCTTATTTATAAACAATATAACTTACATAAGTACTAACTCTATGGTGCGATCAGATTTCAGCCTGCCCTGTGCTGTCTCCTTGGTTCACGTTTTTGTCACAAATTGGTCACTACTTTTTTCCTTCCTTCAAGACAATTCTTGCACCGTTCAACACCTTCATAACAATAACTTGCCGGTTTACAGTTTCGAACATAAATTACTGGAATTTTATTAATTAATAATGTTGTCTGCTCGCTGGCAAGACCGCTCAATTTTCTAGCTTAAAGTCGGCCTTCTTTACGTTTTCACATTACAAGCACAAGTACGATAAAATCTGAAGATCTACAAAAGTTTTTACTGTCATCTTTTATGTAGATCGAAGCGGAGCGTTCAGTTCAGCTCCTGTTACAATGTTTCTTTGACTGCGCAATCGATGTACTAGCGTCCGCGCTAGATGCGCATCTTTACAGTTACGTAAATTATATAAAACAAATGTCTTTCAAAGAAAAGGTCTCATCTCATAAGTTGATCATTTAATATATAGGTACGTGAATGCCTTTCCAAGGGTACTCACAGCTTTCACGCGACGGAAATCCCAATAATATTACAACCTTCAAACTGTCTCTCTGCCGTTCCACTCTCGAACGGTGCGCGAGCCCTGATTTCTCTTATTTTATCGTGATGATCATTTCTCCCTATGTAGGAGGTTGCCAAAAAAATGTTTTCGCAATCGGAGGAGAAAACTGGTGGCTGAAATTTCATAAGAAAATCCCGTCGCAACGAAAAAGGCCTTTGTTTTAATTACTGCCACTCCACTTCACGAACCATGTATGTGATAATATCTCCCCTATTTCGTGATAATACAAAACGAGCTGCCCTTCTTTGTACTCTTTCGATGTCATCCGTCAGTCCCACCTGATGCGGATCCCACACCGCACAGCAGTACTCCAGAATAGGGCGGACAAGCGTGGTGTAAGCAGTCTCTTTAGTAGACCTGTTGCACCTTCTGAGTGTACTGCCAATGAATCGCAGTCTTTGGTTTGCTCTACCCACAACACTATCTATGCGATCGTTCCAATTTAGGTTATTTGTAATTGTAATCTCTAAGTATTTAGTTGAATTTACAGCCTTCAGATTTGTGTGACTTGTCGCGTAATCGAAATTTAGCGGAATAACTTCATACTTTCATTTATTCAGGGTCAATTACCACTTTTCGCATCATACAGATATCTTACCTAAAGCATTTTGCTATTCGTTTTGGTCGGCTGATGACTTTACAAGACGGTAAATGACAGCATCATCTGCAAAAAATGTAACAGGGCTGGTCAGATTGTCTCCTATATCGTTAATAAATATCAGGAACAATAGAGGGCCTATAACACTTCCTTGGGGGAACGCCGGATATTATTTATGTTTTACGCGATGACTTTCTATTACTACGAGCTGTGACCTTTCTGACAGGAAATCACGAATCCAGTCGCACAACTGAGGCGATATTCCCCAGGCAAGTAGTTTGGTTAGAAGACGCTTGTGAGGAACAGTGTCGAACGCCTTCTGTAAATCTAAAAATATGGAGTCAATTTGACATCCCCTGTCGATAGCACAGAATACTTCATGAGTATAAAGAGCTAGTTGTGTTTCACATGAGCGATATTTTCTGAAACCGTGCTGACTGTGTGTCAATAAATCGTTTCCTTTGAGGTAATTCATAATGTTCGAACACAGTATATGTTCCCAAACCCTACTGCAAATCGACATTATTGATGTCGTGGTCTTCAGTCCTGATACTGGTTTGATCCAGCTCTCCATGCTATCCTGTGCAAGCTACATCATCTCCCAGTACCTACTGCAACCTACATCCTTCAGAATCTGCTTAGTGTATTCATATCTTGGTCTCCCTCTACGATTTTTACCCTCCACGCTGCCCTACAGTACTAAATTGGTGATCCCTTGATGCCTCAGAACATGTCCTACCAACCGATCCCTTCTTCTAGTCAAGTTGTGCCACAAAATTCTCTTCTCCCCAATCCTATTCAATACCTCCTCATTAGTTAAGTGATCTACCCATCTAACCATCAGCATTCTTCTGTAGCACCACATTTCGAAAGCTTCTATTCTCTTCTTGTCCAAACTATTTATCGTCCATGTTTCACTTCCATACATGGCTACACTCCATACATATACTCCCAGAAACGACTTCCTGACACTTAAATCTATACTCGATGATAACAAATTTCCCTTCTTCAGAAACGCTTTCCTTGCCATTGCCAGTCTACATTTTATATCATCTCTACTTCGACCATTATCAGTTATTTCGCTCCCCAAATAACAAAACTTCTTGCTACTTTAAGTGTCTCATTTCCTAATCTAATTCCCTCAGCATCACCCGACTTAATTCGACTACTTTCCGTTATCCTCGTTTTGCTTTTCTTGATGTTCATTTTGTATCCTCCTTTCAAGACAGTGTCCATTCCGTTCAACTGTTCTTCCAAGTCCTTTGCTGTCTCTGACAGAATTACAATGTCATCGGCGAACCTCAAAGTTTTTACTTCTTCTCCATGGATTTTAATACCTACTCCAAATTTTTCTTTTGTTTCCTATATTGCTTGCTCAATATACAGATTGAATAACATCGGGGGTAGGCTACAACCTGTCTCACTCCCTTCCCAACCACTGCTTCCCTTTCATGTCCCTCAACCCTTATAAATGCCATCTGGTTTCTGTGAAATTGTAAATAACCTTTCGCTCCCTGTATTTTACCCCTGCCACCTTCAGAATTTAAAAGAGAGTATTGCAGTCAACATTGTCAAAAGCTTTCTCTAAGTCTACAGATGCTAGAAACGTAGGTTTGCCTTTCCTTAATCTAGCTTCTAAGATAAGTCGTAGGGTCAGTATTACCTCACGTGTTCCAACATTGCTACGGAATCCAAACTGATCTTCCCCGAGGTCGGCTTCTACGAGTTTTTCCATTCGTCTGTAAATAATTCGTGTTAGTATTTTGCAGCCGTGGCTTGTTAAACTGATAGTTCGGTAATTTTCATATCTGTCAACACCTGCTTTCTTTGGGATTAGAATTATTATATTCTTCTTGAAGCCTGAGGGTATTTCGCCTGTCTCATATATCTTGCTCACCAGATGATAGAGTTTTGTCAGGACTGGTTCTCCCAAGGCTGTCAGTAGTTCTAATGGAATGTTGTCTACTCCGGGGGCCTTGTTTCGACTCAGGTCTTTCAGTGCTCTGTCAAACTCTTCACACAGTATCATATCTCCCATTTCATCTTCATCTACATCCTCTTCCATTTCCATAATATTGTCGTCAAGAACATCGGCCTTGTATAGACCCTCTATATACTCCTTCCACCTTTCTGCTTTCCCTTCTTTGCTTAGAACTGGGTTGCCATCTGAGCTCTTGATATTCATACAAGTGGCTCTCTTCTCTCCAAAGGTCTCTTTAATTTTCCTGTAGGCAGTATCTATCTTACCCCTAGTGAGATAAGCCTCTACATCCTTACATTTGTCCTCTAGCCATCCCTGCTTAGCCATTTTGCACTTCCTGTCGATCTCATGTTTGAGACGTTTGTATTCCTTTTTGTGTTCTTCATTTATTGCATTTTTATGTTTTCTCCCTGCATCAATTAAATTCAACATTTCTTCTGTTACCCAAGGATTTCTACAAGCCCTCGTCTTTTTACCTACTTATTTCTTCTGTTACCCAAGGATTTCTACAAGCCCTCGTCTTTGTACCTACTTGATCCTCTGCTGCCTTCACTACTTAATCCCTCAAAGCTACCCATTCTTCTTCTACTGTATTTCTTTCCCCCATTCCTGTCAATTGTTCCCTTACGCTCTCCCTGCAACTCTGTACAACCTCTGGTTTAGTCGGTTTATTCAGGTCCCATCTCCTTAAATTTCCACCTTTTTGCAGTTTCTTCAGTTTTAATCTACAGTTCATAAGCAATAGATTGTGGTCAGAGTCCACATCTGCCCCTGGAAATGTCTTACAATTTAAAACTTGGTTCTTAAATCTCTGTCGTACCATTATATAATCTATCTGAAACCTGTCAGTATCTCCCGGCTTCTTCCATGTATACAACCTTCTTTCATGATTCTTGAACCAAGTGTTAGCTATGGCTTTAGAAGGCATCGCTCCTGCGAAACGCAACTCGCGCTTTTTTCACACGATATCTTGCGAACCATGGATGAAGGGTATCAGATGGATGCCATATTCCTTGAGTTCCGGAAAGCGTTTGACTCGGTGCCCCACTGCATACTCCTAACTATGGTACGAGCGTATGGGATTGCTTCCCAAGTATGTGAGTGGGTCGAAGACTTCTTAAGTAATAGAACCCAGTACGTTGTCCTCGATGGTGAGTGTTCATCGGAGGTGAGGGTATCATCTGGAGTGCCCCAGGGAAGTGTGGTAGGTCCGCTGTTGTTTTCTATCTACATAAATGATCTTTTGGATAGGGTGGATAGCAATGTGCGGCTGTTTGCTGATGATACTGTGGTGTACGGGAAGGTGTCGTCGTTGAGCGACTGTAGGAGGATACGAGATGACTTGGACAGGATTTGTGATTGGTGTAAAGAATGGCAGCTAACTCTAAATATAGATAAACGTAAATTAATGCAGATGAATAGGAAAAAGAATCCCGTAATGTTTGAATACTCCATTCGTAGTGTAGTGCTTGACACAGTCACGTCGATTAAATATTTGGGCGTAACATTGCAGAGCGATATGAAGTGGGACAAGCATGTAATGGCAGTTGTGGGGAAGGCGGATAGTCGTCTTCGGTTCGTTGGTAGAATTTTGGGAAGATGTGGTTCATCTGTAAAGGAGACCGCTTATAAAACACTAATACGACCTATTCTTGAGTACTGCTCTAGCGTTTGGGATCCCTATCAGGTCGGATTGAGGGAGGACATAGAAGCAATTCAGAGGCGGGCTGCTAGATTTGTTACTGGTAGGTTTGATCATCACGCGAGTGTTACGGAAATGCTTCAGGAACTCGGGTGGGAGTCTCTGGAGGAAAGGAGGTGTTCTTTTCGTGAATCGGTACTGACGAAATTTAGAGAACCAGCATTTGAGGCTGACTGCAGTACAATTTTACTGCCGCCAACTTACATTTCGCTGAAAGACGACAAAGGCAAGATAAGAGAGATTAGGGCTCGTACAGAGGCATATAGGCAATCGTTTTTCCCTCGTTATGTTTGGGAGTGGAACAGGGAGACAAGATGCTAGTTGTGGTACGAGGTACCCTCCACCACGCACCGTATGGTGGATTGCGGAGTATGTATGTAGATGCAGATGTAGAAGTGTATTGGCCACAAAGCGCTCACCGCTTTCGTGCCGGTATTTTTCGGCACTAACACTACGAGTCCCTTTCGAAATCCTTTCGGGATGTCATTGTCAGGGTTTAGCACTATTGCAGATGAGAGTAAACTTGGATCTTCTGAGGCCACTGAATTTGCGATAAAATCTGCCGGAATTCTGGCTGCCCCTGGAGCCTTATTTTTCATGCTTCGATGTTTCATGCTTCTTCGACATCTTCTTCAGTCACTTCCGAGATGAGAGTTTGTGGTTGCGCGTGGCATACTTTGCCTCGTAGGTTGATCATTAACTCGTCTTGAAGCTGTTCGTCAACGGGTCGACTAGACATTCAGGAGGCAAAATGCTGTGCGGTTGCCTATTTAATCTCAGTGTGCATCGTCAGCTCTCTCCAATCACCAGCTTTTTTTTCAGATAATATCTTACGAGACGCCCTTTTGCTCTCACGAATGACATGACCTCACGCTGTGCTATATTCTGGGCACGTGACCTTATTTGGTAGCCTTCCAGTTGTTTACGCCGAAGTGCCAAAATTTTTGCTTTAATTTGTATAATTCTTTGGCAGCTGTCCACAACTGTTGCATCTGACTTGTACACATCCTTAGACACTTGAACTCTATAGTCGATTTGTACCAAAAGCTTTCGTCTTTCGAGTGATTTGTGAGAAACCCCCGAATTTTAGGTTTGGCATGTTTTAAGCCACCAGTCAATGCCAGAGTTGTAGGAGCTACATTTGCTTTCACACTCTCTTCATACTTTATGAAATGCCACCTGACACGCATGCTCTTCCGTATGTGACACGTTGAGCTTACATTTGCCTCTACCTCGGTACCTACCTTGTTTTATCAGATCGATTATGCATATGTACGCAGCATGATCCGAAAAAAAACGGTAGGCCGTACTTCGGACTCCAAAATGAGGTGTTTCATATTGTACGTTTTGTATATCCTGTCTCCACGACTCGCCGAGTGGCTTGTGGTGTGGGTAAAGGCAGGGGCTGCGCCGTCCATATGCTCCCGTGAGTCTATTAGCCTTAATGCATCAACTATGCGTTCCAGTTCAGTACATTGCTGAAATTGCGAGTTTGGTCTTTGGCATGCAGCACACATTTAAAATCTCTCAGGATAAGATGTTCACATCGGGTTCCAAAAAATGGTTCAAATGGCTCTGAGCACTATGGGACTCAACTGCTGAGGTCATTAGTCCCCTAGAACTTAGAACTAGTTAAACCTAACTAACCTAAGGACATCACAAACATCCATGCCCGAGGCAGAATTCGAACCTGCGACCGTAGCGGTCTTGCGGTTCCAGACTGCAGCGCCTTTAACCGCACGGCCACTTCGGCCGGCTATCGGGTTCCAAACAGAGGGACAACTTCTTCTCTAAAGAACTCCGTTCTGCGGTGCCTCTTGCTGGACCCTGAAGAGGCATATACGTTAATGAGTCGCATATTGTTTATTGTGCCCGCTATGCCTTTACTGTTTGGTAGTTTTACCACATCTTGGACTACTCTGCCCTCCTTTGTGAGCAGAACTGTGCACATTTCAGTTCCACGCCCTCGGTTTGTTATGGCGTTGAAGCCAGCCAGGTACGTTGTCAAGCTCGATGTCTCTCACTTCTCGTAAAAGGATAATATCACTGTCAGAAGCATGCGTAAAATCTTTTAAGTTTTGTAATTTAAAGGAACTATGAATCTTATTGAGGTTCACTGCAGCGATCTTGTACGCTTGTACGTCACACATAGTTCGTTCTACTTGATCAAACATTAAGAAACATTCTTCAGTTTCATCTCGCATGCGTCAGGTTTAAAATAAATTTTAATAATATTCACAAGTAGGAAACGGTTCAGGGGCGTGTTCTTGTTTTTCAGAAAGTTCGTTCACGGAGACGTCATTGTTGAAGAATCTTCGTCCTTTGGGGTTGGCTTACAGTCTGTCTTAGTTTCGGAAACTTCTTCCATTTCTTCATCCGCGCTGTTGTGGTCGCTTTCGTCTGCCCAGCCGGTTGACCTTGTCGTCTTGGGTGGTATGGTGGTTGTTTATGTACTGCTATTTATATATTATGAAAAGGTGGAGTTGACGTTATTGTGACTCCTTCACAAATGGACAATTGTTTACGTCAGTGACTCAGTTGTAAATTTCTCGCAGTTAGTTTGCCCGACACGGTGTTTTTATATTAAAAACCACCACCATTCGCCTATAGTCGGCAGGCACTCCTCAAGAGTGTGTGTTATTACCCATCCTTTATAATATCCATGTGAATGATATGCCACTTATCCATTACCCATCCTTTATAATATCTATGTGAATGATATGCCACTTATCCATGAGTGCCACCTAGCACAATAGGTGTTATTACCCATTCTTTTTAATATCTATGTGAATGATATGCAAGTTAGCCCTGAGTGCCACCTAGCACAATGGGTGTTATTACCCATCCCCTTTAATATCTCTTTGAATGATATGCCAGTTATCCCTGAGTGCCACCTAGCACAATGGGTGTTATTACCCATCCTTCGTAATATCTATGTGAATCATATGCCAGTTATCCATGAGTGCCACCTAGCACAATGGGTGTTGTTACCCATCCCTTTTAATATCTATGTGAATCATATGCCAGTTATCCCTTAGTGCCACCTAGCACAATGGGTGTTATTACCCATCCCTTTTAATATCTATGTGAATGATATGCCAGTTATCCCTGAGTGCCACCTAGTACAATGCGTGTTATTACCCATCCTTTATAATATCTATGTGAATGATATGCCAGTTATCCCTGAGTGCCACGTAGCACAATGGGTGTTGTTACCCATCCCTTTTAATATCTATGTGAATCATATGCCAGTTATCCCTTAGTGCCACCTAGCACAATGGGTGTTATTACCCATCCCTTTTAATATCTATGTGAATGATATGCCAGTTATCCCTGAGTGCCACCTAGTACAATGCGTGTTATTACCCATCCTTTATAATATCTATGTGAATGATATGCCAGTTATCCCTGAGTGCCACGTAGCACAATGGGTGTTATTACCCATCCCTTTTAATATCTATGTGAATCATATACAAGTTATCCCTGAGTGCCACCTAGCACAATGGGTGTTATTACCCATCCCTTTTAAAATCTATGCGAATGATTTGCCAGTTATCCCTGAGTGCCACTTAGCACAATGCGTGTTATTACCCATCCTTTATAATATCTATGTGAATGATCTGCCACTTATCCCTAAGTGCCACCTAGCATAATGGGTGTTATTACCCATCCCTTTTAATATCTATGTGAATGATAGGCCAGTTATCCCTGAGTACCACCTTGCACAATGCGTGTTATTACCCATCCTTTATACTATCTGTGTGAATGATATGCCAGTTATCCCTGAGTGGCACCAAGCGCAATGGGTGTTATTAACCATCCCTTTTAATATCTATCTGAATGAAATGCCAGTTATCCCTGAGTACCACCTAGCACGATGCGTGTTATTACCCATCCTTTATAATATCTATGTGAATGATATGCCACTTATCCCTGAGTGCCACCTAGCACAATGGTTGTTATTACCCATCCCTTTTAATATCTCTTTGAATCATATGTCAGTTATCCCTGAGTGCCACCTAGCACAATGGGTGTTATTACCCATCCTTTTTAATATCTATGTGAATGATATGCCACTTATCCCTGAGTGCCATCTAGCAGAATGGGTGTTATTACCCATCCCTTTTAATATCTATGTGAATGATATGCAAGTTATCCCTGAATGCCACCTAGCACAATGCGTGTTATTACCCATCCTTTATAATATCTATGTGAATGATATGCCTCTTATCCCTGAGTGCCACCTCTCACAATGGGTGTTATTACCCATCCCTTTTAATATCTATCTGAATGATATGCCAGTTATCCCTGAGTACCACCTAGCAATATGCGTGTTATTACCCATCCTTTATAATATCTATGTGAATGATCTGCCACTTATCCCTGAGTGCCATCTAGTAGAATGGGTGTTATTACCCATCCCTTTTAATATCTATGTGAATGATATGCAAGTTATCCCTGAGTGACGCCTAGCACAATTGGTGTTATTACCCATCCTTTTTAATATCTTTTTGAATGATATGCAAGTTAGTCCTGAGTGCCACCTAGCACAATGGGTGTTATTATCTATCCCCTTTAATATCTCTTTCAATGATATGCCAGTTATTCCTGTGTGCCACTTAGCACAATGGATGTTATTACCCATCCCTTTTAATATCTATGTGAATGATGCGTCAGTTATCCCTGAGTGCCACCTAGCACAATGGGTACTGTTACCCATCCCTTTTAATATCTATGTGAATGATATGCCAGTATCCCTGAGTGTCACGAAGCACAATATGCTGACGACACAGCACTATACACCACTGGCCGCATTACTGACGCCATCGTCGCTCGCTCCAGCAACAGGTGGAAGCCACCTTCACCCGATGCTGGACAAACAAAATAGCCCTCAATGCCACCAAAACTACAGCAATCTATTTCACGAAACAGCGCCCAGTCCTCCACCCTAATATTTGGATTGCTGGCGTGCAGGTGCCCTGGTCCCCGACAATGACCCATCTCAGGGTCCAGATGGACCACAAGTTGCTCCTCCACTGTCATGCGGAGTATGTCGCCAACAAGGGGTTTAAGCTGACCAGGGCCTTGTACCCACTCTTCCGCACTAGGGAACTTACCTGCATACTAAGCTCCACATCTACGTATGGCTCTGCTGCACAGGCCACAATTAGTGTGAGCAGGATATGGACGTTGCAGTGCCTGCAGAAGAAGGTGATCAGGTGGAGCCTGCACGCCCCGCCACTCACGAGAATTGTCACTCTCCGTGAGGAAGCGGATATCGTACCCCTCAAGACGACCGTACGCAACAAGTCGTGGAGGCCCTATTAGAAAGTGGATGCCCTGCGGGACACTCCGTGGTTTACGCCACGCTGGGACCACACTTCCGCGCCACTGGCGTAGACATCCGGTTCTCCTAACCATCCTAGAGTAATCGAATTCCGACCGTGGCTAACGATAGGCCTGGCACACCCACCACGGATGCGTCCTTTGGCAAGCACTCGACCAGTGTTTTTCTCGGGACCCTTTGGTGCGCGGTATTCGAGATGCTGTTTTTGCTCTCGCCAAGTGTGGTCGTTCAGCGACGTTTGTGTGGACCCCGGGCCACATCGGCATTCCAGGAAACGTACGTGTCGATCGGTTGGCCAAGCAGGCCACCACTTCGCCACCCCTGGAGATCGGTCTCGCGAAAAGAGACCTCCGGTCAGCCCTACATCGCAAGGTCCGCTATGTCTGGAGCTCTGAACGGTCTGTCTCGAACACGCCAAATAAGCTCCGCACGGTCGAGTCGTCCACGGCCGTACGGGACTCGTCCTTGAGGGCCACGCGTAAGACTCAGTTGCTCCCTGCCGTCTCCGAACTGGACACACGCGGTTGACCCACAGCTGTCTCCTTCGCCGTGAGAACCCGCTCAAGTGTCGCTGTGATGCAGGGCTGACAGTGGTCCATGTTCTGACGGACTGGCCCCTTTTAGCCCCCTTTTGGCAGTCCTTTAATTTACCAGCTGCACTTCCTTTAACTGTAGGTGACGATGCCTCTGTAGCTGACTCAGTTTCACGTTTTATCCGTGCAGCTGGGTTTTATCACTCGCTCTAGTTTGGGCGCTCTCGCACGATTTCTCAGGCTAAACCCACTCCAACGACTTTTAATTGTGACGTGGATACCAAAATAGTGTCTTTTATGGTAACAAGTTGTGTTGGTACCTCTATCAACACTTTCCAGATGGAGGTTCTTCGTTTGTAGTTGAGTGGTTGACCTTTTACCTGATCCATCAACCACTGTAGTCTGTTTCACTCTAGTCAACTATTTGCTCTGCTCCTTTTAAGTGTCCTCTGTTTAGTGTTACTGCGGTGTTCATTTTAGCTCTGTACCCCTTGGTGTTCACTCCCTCTGGGTGCAGAGGTTACGACTTTACTGTATAGGCGTTTTACAAGTATGTCTGTTTGGAACTGGGGACTGATGACCACGATGTTTAGCCCCCATCAAACCCCAAAACCAACCAACTAGCCATCCTTTGGCGGGACTAGCCCCCATTCTAGGTCCAATACTTTCCCATCCCACCTGCCGACGTTGGGATGAATTTTTCTGCCTGACTGATGTAGTACCGTCACCGTCGGAGGGTGGTACGGGACTTCGAGTCCCACCGCCACACCTCCAAAGTGTACTGCAGTGACGCAGTGTCACTACCCTGTGGATAAATTTACTGTCTCACTAACACAGTTAGACCACAAAAGACCGGTGATGCTGTATTGTAACCACGAAGAAACCAACAAACAAATTACCAGGTATGTGACTGTAATTCTTCTCTCTTCTTCTTCTTCTTCCTTAGCGTTTGTCCAGCGTGCTGGCGGGGTCAGCTGTTTTGGCTCGGTGTCGCCACAGCTTGCGATCTTGTGCCTGATCTACATCTACATTTATACTCCGCAAGCCACCCAACGGTGTGTGGCGGAGGGCACTTTACGTGCCACTGTCATTACCTCCCTTTCCTGTTCCAGCCGCGTACGGTTCGCGGGAAGAACGACTGCCGGAAAGCCTCCGTGCGCGAATCTCTCTAATTTTACATTCGTGATCTCCTCGGGAGGTATAAGTAGGGGGAAGCAATATATTCGATACCTCATCCAGAAACGCACCCTCCCGAAACCTGGACAGCAAGCTACACCGCGATGCAGAGCGCCTCTCTTGCAGAGTCTGCCACTCGAGTTTGCTAAACATCTCCGCAACGCTATCACGCTTACCAAACAACCCTGTGACGAAACGCGCCGCTCTTCTTTGGATCTTCTCTATCTCCTCTGTCGACCCGACCTAGTACGGATCCCACACTGATGAGCAATACTCGAGTATAGGTCGAACGAGGGTTTTGTAAGCCACCTCCATTGTTGATGGACTGCGTTTTCTAAGGACTCCCCCAATGAATCTCAACCTGGCGCCCGCCTTACCAACAATTAATTTTATATGATCATTCCACTTCACATCGCTCTGCAGGCATACTCCCAGATATTTTACAGAAGTAACTGCTACCAGTGTTTGTTCCGCTATCATATAATCATACAATAAAGGATCCAGCGTGAAGGCCTGAGACCTTGAGCTCCTCGTGGAGGGTGTCGAGCCATCGCTCTTTGGTCGTCCTGCTAGCCGTTTCCCATTTAGACTTAGATTGAAAATAGTCTTTGCCACTGTTGTCTCGTCTGCTCTGAGGACACGTCCCTACCAACATAGGCGGCTTTCCTCATTTTGTCAATTATTAGTGCAACACCGTATAGCCTGAGAACTTCGTTATTTGTAACGTGGTCATGCAGTGTTAATCCCTATGTCCACGTAAGTATTTCCGCCTCCATAGCAGCGAGTCTTTGCTCTACTTCCCTTGTTGAAGGCCAGCGTTCAGCCCCACGCAATGCAGTCCCACCCACGTAACGAGCTCTTGACGCACTCCATGCTCTCGCAGGGCAAACCGAATTAATTCGTCTCGCAACTCGGTCAAAGGCCTGTTCGAGATCGAGAAAGGCGAAGTGTAGATGTTTTGTCTTCTCACTGTGCTTTTCGATAAGGTAGAGAGCTGCGTGTGACTTGTAACCTCCCAACAGTAAAAAATATAATCTCCCAACATAAAAAATATATTTATAATAACCGCCCAACAGTAAAAAATGTAAATATATAATTCATTTACATTCAGCATAACCTACCAACAGATAAATTCCGTAACCTACCAATAATAAAATGTGACTAACCTCCTAATAAAAAATGTGACTCATATGTAACCTTTCAAAAATTAACTGTCTGTGAATTTAAACAACTCCAGCAGTGCTGCATCATGGCCCTGAAAGATCATACTGAATAAATTGAAAATTCTTACCTCAATAAGGTCGCCGGATAACGCGTATATATCTGCTCCTGTAAGAAATTTTTCTGCCCCAGCCCAGTGCAATGCTGGCCGATAGATTTGTCAGGTACAAAAAGAAACAACTGTTTTTTCTTTACAATAATCGGGATGACCACGGATTGGAGAAATTAGTAAATTCTTTAAATTGAGATGAATTATCGGCAAAAGTTAATTTTTATAAGAAAGATTATTAATAAGAGATTTTTTAAAAACATTTACATGGGACTTGACATAACAATAGTACACATGCGCGAGGCTGCTTTTACCTTATACTACATCGCTGAGGCACCGCCATCGCTCCCCACGACCGGCCCAGCCAACTCGATACACCAGACTGCTGGCTACTACTTGCTCCTACTGCCACACGGTTCCTACTGCATACAACACTGCTCTCTGGTCTGAGATTCTCTTACAGCTCACATATCGCAGGCAGCGCGTGAGCAACCCATCGAAATTACATCTGCTCGAGTGCGCTAGCAACAAATTCCTTAGTCATGGACCTCTTACAGACTGTAATAGTTGTAACATTTATTTTTGTACATTATTTTTACTTTGGTGAAAATGCAAGGCTGAGGAGATTCTCGCGATTTCGTTAAGAGGGGGATCGAAAAAATTTACTGAACTCTGTTTACTCAAATATTATTCAATATTGGAGATATTGATTACTTTTATTGTTTCAAAGGAAGAACCGCTAATTAAGAGCAATCTCCTACATTCCCATTTATGTTTACTTGTCAAAATTAGGGAATAATCAGATATTTATTACGACTCTGGGCCGTAATCATTTAGAACAATGGGGCTGACCTCTGCACCAATGTTCCCCTATAAAATTTGCATAAAGAATTTAAATCTACCACTTCATAAATATAGGAGCTGGTACAGATAACTTGTCTCGTCGCAAATGGCTTCTTACACTACGAACAAACAAAAGGGATGAGCCAGGGATCGTTTTGAAAAAAAAAAATTTGCAATTACATTCGCAGATCATATTAATTGATTACAGAGTGTATGTTATTTTTCTGAGATAATGTTTACGTTTCGTTACGACGTCAGTTTTGGTACATTTGCGAAGTTATTCGATATCATTTTTATCACGGTGTGTGGCCTACCGCCACAGTGGGACGATCGAATCCTCAGGAGAGTGGGTTCTTTCTTGAGGGTGTTGAAGATGCTTTCTTTATTGGTTTTCCTCGGGGAAACCTCCTCGGAAACTGGCGCCACTTTCGTGTCGCAATCCCTGTGTTGGCTCCAGCTACTACCTATCTCCTTCGCTTTTTGTCGCAGAATGGGAGCTGTCTCCTCTGCACATTTGCGCACCAGCCTGCATCTCATAATTTTCCTCGGACGCTTGCCTCTCGACGGACATCCTTCAGTGTCCAAGTTAGTTTCGTTTTCCTGCGAGGAGGTTCGGTCTTCAACCGCCGGCGGATCTGCTTCCTTTACAGTTGCAGGAGCTCTTTGGGCGGAACTTGGACAGGTTTTGTAGACTGGCGGGACTCTGGTAGGTCGTCAGCTACGACTGCACTGGCGTCCATTGGAATTTCGGTGTCTGGAGTACGTGTAATTGTGCAAGCTTCAGGGGCTGAGGGAGCAGTCGGCCGTGCGCGGCACACGGAGGCCCAAGCCCCGGGAAGTGTCGTCTTCGCCTGCCGAAGCTGCCCGAGCTTGTTACTCACAGACAATGATATACACTACGCAATCAAAAGTATCCGGACACCTGGCCGAAAATGACTTACAAGTTCGTGGTGCCATCCATCGGTAATGCTAGAACTCAATATGGTGTTGGCCCACCCTTGGGGCCTTGATGACAGCTTCACTCTCGCAGACATACGTTCAGTCACGTGCTGGAAGGTTGCTTGGGGAATGGCAGCCCATTCTTCACGGAGTGCTGCACTGAGGAGAGGTATCGATGTCGGTCGGTGAGGCCTGGCACGAAGTCGGCATTCCAAAACATCGCAAAGATCTTCTATAGGATTCTGGCCAGGACTCTGTGCAGGCCAGTCCATTACTCGAATCTTGTTGTTGTTGTGGTCTTCAGTCCTGAGACTGGTTTGATGCAGCTCTCCATTCTACTCTATCCTGTGCAAGCTTCTTCATCTCCCAGTACCTACTTCAGCCTACATCCTTCTGAATCTGCTTAGTGTATTCATCTCTTGGTCTCCCTCTACGATTTTTACCCTCCACGCTGCCCTTCAGTAATTGGTGATCCCTTGATGCCTCAGAATATGCCCCACAAACCGATCCCTTCTTCTTGTCAAATTGTGCCACAAATTTCTCTTCTCTCCAATTCTATTCAATACCTCCTCATTAGTTATGTGATCTACCCATATAATCCTCAGCATTCTTCTGTAGCACCACATTTCGAAAGCTTCTATTCTCTTCTTGTCCAAACTATTTATCGTCCATGTTTCACTTCCAGACAAATACTTTCAGAAACGACTTCCTCACACTTAAATCTATACTCGATGTTAACAAGTTTCTCGTCTTCAGAAACGCTTTCCTTGCCATTGCCAGTCTACATTTTATATCCTCCCTACTTCGACCATCATCAGTTATTTTGCTCCCCAAATAGCAAAACTCCTTTACTACTTTAAGTGTCTCATTTCCTAATCTAATCCCCTCAGCATCACCCGAATTAATTCGACTACATTCCATTATCCTCGTTTTGCTTTTGTTGATGTTCATCTTATACCCTCCTTTCAAGACACTGCCCATTCCGTTCAACTGCTCTTCCAAGTCCTTTGCTGTCTCTGCTAGAATTACAATGTCATCGGCGAACCTCAAAGTTTTTACTTCTTCTCCATGGATTTTAATACCTACTCCGAATTTTTATTTTGTTTCCTTTACTGCGTGCTCAATATACAGATTGAATAGCATCGGGGAGAGGCTACAACCCTGTCTCACTCCCATCCTAACCACTGCTTCCCTTTCATGCCCCTCGACTCTTATAACTGTATTTTACGCCTCCCACCTTCAGAATTTGAAAGAGAGTATTCCAGTCAACATTGTCAAAAGCGTTCTGTAAGTCTACAAATGCTAGAAACGTAGGTTTGCCTTTCCTTAATCTTTCTTCTAAGATAATTCGTAGGGTCAGTATTGCCTCACGTGTGCCAACATTTCTATGGAATCCAAACTGATCTTCCCCGAGGTCGGCTTTTACCAGTTTTTCCATTCCTCTGTAAAGAATTCGCGTTAGTATTTTGCAGCTGTGACTTATTAAACTGGTAGTTGGTAATTTCGCATCTATCAACACCTGCTTTCTTTGGGATTGGAATTATTATATCCTTCTTGAAGTCTGAGGGAATTTCGCCTGATCTTATTGTCGTGTAACCACTCCGCCTCAGGCCGTGCTTTATGAACAGGTTCTCGATCGTGTTGAAAGATGTAGTAGCCGTCCTCGAATTGCTCTTCAACAGAGGGAACCAAGAAAGTACTTAAAACATCAAAGTAGGCCTGCGCTGTCATAGTGCAACGCAAAACAAGGGGTGCAAGCCCCCTCCATCAAAAACATGACTACACCATAACACCACCGCCTTCGAATTTTACTGTCGCCAGTAAACACGCTGGCAGATGACGTTCACCGGGCATTCGCCATAGCCACACCCTGCCATAGGATCGCCACATTGTGTATCGATATTCGTCACTCCACACAACGATTTTCCACTGTTCAATCGTCCAATGTTTACGCTTCTTACACCGAGCGAGGCGTCGTTTGGCATTTACTGGCGAGATGTGTGGTTTATGAGCAGCCGCTCGACCATGAAATCCAAGTTTTTTCACCTCCCGCCTAACTGCCATAGTACCTGCAGCGGATCCTGATGCAGTTTGGAATTTCTGTGTGACGGTCTGGATAGATGTCTGCCTATTACACATAACGACCCTCTTCAACTGTCGGCGCTGTCTGTCAGTCAACAGACGAGGTCTGCCTGTACGCAGTTGTGCTGAACGTGTCCCTTCACGTTTCCACTTGATTATCACGTCGGAAAAAGTGGACCTAGGGATGTTTAGGAGTGTGGAAATCTCGCGTACAGACGTATGACACACGTGACACCCAATCACCTGACCACGTTCGAAGTCCGTGAGTTCCACGGAACGCCCCATTCTGCTCTCTCACGATGTCTAATGACTACTGAGGTCGCTGATATGGAGTACCTGGCAGTAGGTGACAGCACAACGCACCGTATGTTTTGGTGGTGACCGGATACTTTTGATCACACAGTGTACGATGGTATGTGCTTTTGTAACTCTACTCGAAGCAGCCGTACTCCGTTTAGTACTGGAAATTTGACCGCGCTTGACCATTTCTCGGCAGAGTTGCTAAGCACTTTCCCAAAGGGTGATATTACGGTATTAATTTGTTCTGCTGTAACCTCAAACGGCAGTTCGAAGATTGGAACTGTACGAATGTCGAAACCAGCATGTGCAACGGTGTCTTCACCAACGTTTCCATCAGAATGTTTAAATTTCATGACACCTCCGCAAGACTCAACTATTTTCTCGCGGAACTCGGCACTACTCAATTTTACAAAGACAACACAAGCTACGATTGGCAGGTGAATCCCTATTATGTCAGTAAAGCAGAACTTCTCATTTACTTCTAACCAATTCTCTACTTCGAACGACTTGGATCGAGCATATCGAGTATCAAAAGCAAATTTGAATGTATCTCTTTGAGAAGGTTGGGTCATCGCTGCACACTATTAGTAACTTCTCGAAGTGTCCTATCAAGAGAGATACGAACTGCAACAAGGGCAAGACTTAACGCGGTGAACGCACATTGGAAGCGTGTATTCGTCATCGCCATACTGGCGTATCACCCGGCGTGATGGTATGGGGTACCCTTGGTTACACGTCTCGGTCACATCTTGTTCGCATTGACGGCACTTTGAACAGTGGGCGTTACATTTCAGATGTGTTACGACCCGTGGCTCTACCTTTCATTCGATCCGTGCGTAACCCTACATTTCAGCAGGATAATGCACGACCGCATGTTGCAGGTCCTATACGGGGCTTTCTGGATACAGAAAATGTTCGACTGCTGCCCTGCCCACCACATTCTCTAGATCTCTCACCAATTGAAAACCTCTGGTCAATGGTGGCCGAGCAACTGGCTCGTCACAATACGCCAGCCACTACTCTCGATGAACTGTGGTATCGTGTTGAAGCTGCATGGGCAGCTGTACCTGTACACGCCATCCAAGCTCAGCTCTGTTTGACTCAATGCCCAGGCGTATCGAGGCCTTTATTACGGCCAGAGGTGGTTGTTCTGGGTACTGATTTCCCAGGATCAATGCACCCAAATTGCATGAAAATGTAATCACATGTCTGTTCTAGTATAATAGATTTGTGCAATGAATACTCGTTTATCATCTGCATTTCTTCTTGGTGTAGCAATTTTAATGGCCAGTACTCTAGTTGTCAATAGTTGCACTACCCAAACATTCAACAACAGAATGAAATTTTCACTCTGCAGCGTAGTGTGCGCTGATGTGAAACCTCCTGGTAGATTAAAACTGTGTGCCAGACCGAGACTCGAACTCGGGACCTTTGGCTGTAGCGGGGAAGTGCTCTACCGTCTGAGCTACGCAAGCACGACTCACGCCCGGTCCTCACAGCTTCAGTTCCGCCAGTATCTCGTCTCCTACCTTCCACACTTCACAGAAGCTCTCCTGCGAAACGTAACTAGCACTCCTGAGAAGAAAGGCAAAAGGTCGCGAGTTCGAGTCTCGGTCCGGCACACGGTTTTAATCTGCCAGTAAGCTTCACTGCCAACAAAATTCGTCACCATCCATTTCCTCGAATATTTTCTTATAAACGCATCATTTCATCTCACTTTGCATTGCGTGTCCGAGCGACGGACAGCCTCCACTAAAAATGTGGTGTTCGTAGACTTCCGTAGCCACTCGCTGAGTGCTGGACCGCCTGAGGACGGACTCTCTTGCCGAGGGTGCGGAGCAGTGTCTGTCCGACACACTAGCAGGCTGCTCACACTGCGCCGTCCCTGCACCACCTCGGTACCGTGTGATCCCCCAGGCACGACCCACGACCCGTCCTCCATCCGAGATGACATGCTGCGTCCTGACCACCAAAAAGTCTTCAATCCAGTCACAGATTTCACTCGGCACCCCATATGCTCGTACTTTTCACAACATCTGTAGGTTACCTGAGGCGGCTACTTTTCGGAAATCGGGATATACTGCCTCTACCCGACTGCCTCGATCCAAAGCATTCAGTATGTCAGACTCGAAGAAAATTGTGGCCTCCCAGGACTCCGACGAAGAATGTGTTACTTTAAACAACAGTGTACGGCAACCTGTTGAAAATTTCGTGATTGTAAAATTTCTGAAATGTGCATTGTTAGCACGAACACCAGCTTTCGTTTAGTAGTGAGGTCGCTAGTGCCCTTAAAATGTTCTGAAATCCTCAGCGTCCACTTTACACGTCGGAATGATCAAACCGTGGAACACGAGGTTATGGTGGGGCATTCCTTGGAGAGCTTCGAGTTGTTACGAAGAAATTGCCCCCACCTTAGCCAGCGAATGTCACAACACGAATGAAGATTTGTGCTACGAGTCCACACGGAAGTTAACGTCAGAGAAATCGGTGAGACGACTTTTCGAAGATGTTCATATACACAGGGTACGGATACATCACTGATAAAGCTGGTTGACCACGATGTTGTTGTGGTCTTCAGTCCTGACACTGGTTTGATGCAGCTCTCCATGCTACCCTATCCTGTGCAAGCTTCTTCATCTCCCAGTACCTACTGCAAACCCACATCTTTCTGAATTTGTTTAGTGTATTCATCTCTTGTTGTCCCTCTACGATTTTTACCCTCCACGCTGCCCTCCAATACTAAACTGGTGATCCCTTGATGCCGCAGAACATGTCCTACCAACCGATCCCTTCTTCTTGTCAAGTTGTGCCACAAACTCCTCTTCTCCCCAATTCTATTCAATACTTCCTCATTAGTTATGTGATCTACCCACCTAATCTTCAGCATTCTTCTGTAGCACCACATTTCGAAAGCTTGTATTCTCTTCTTGTCCAAACTATTTATCGTCCGCGTTTCACTTCCATACATGGCTACACTCCATACAAATACTTTCAGAACCGACTTCCTGACATTTAAATCTATACTCGATGTTATTGTATCTTCTCAGAAACGCTTTCCTTGCCATTGCCAGTCTACATTTTATATCCTCTCTATTCGACCACCATCAGTTAGTTTGCTCCCCAAATAACAAAACTTCTTTACTACTTTAAGTGTCTCATTTCCTAATCTAATACCCTCAGCATCTCCCGAATTAATTCGACTATATTCCATTATCCTCGTTTTGCTTTTGTTGATGTTCATCTTAGATCCTCCTTTCAAGACACTATCCATTCCGTTCAACTGCTCTTCCAAGATCAATAAATGTGAGGAGCAGTGTCAGAATCGACGACAGTGTCCTTAGGGCCCTTACGGTTCTCAGCGCCTCAAATGAAGAACTGCAACACTGGGAACCAAATGCAAGCGCTTACAAGTGTTGCTGATGGACGCGGCAATTAGAAAATTGTACCCCTCGGATGACACTGGGGTGACGAAAACCAGGGGAGGCCTGCAGGCGTCGGGTCGGAGCCGCTCCTGGCCGGCGTCGTGGCGCGGGCGCAGCTCGTCGCAGGTCTCTGCAGCCCGCAACACCTGCAGGAAGCGTTCTGTGCACCAACTGACGTCTCCATTACGATCCACCGACTGCCGATGAGATTCGTGTCGGGCGATCTGACTGGCCCAATCGTTACCCCGAGTAACCGTGAACAATTGTGCCGTGTTGACGTGACATCGTTGTTTGGCAAGTCCACGAATGGCTGCAAATAGTCTCCGAGTAGCCCAGCGTAACCACTTCCAGTCAGTGATCGGTTCAGTTGGGCCACAGGACTCAGTCCAGCCAGCCGTGGTGGCCAAACGGTTCTAGGCGCTTGAGTCCGGAACCGCGCGATCGCTACGGTCGCAGGTTCAAATCCTGCCTCGGGCACGGATGTGTGCGATGTCCTTAGGTTAGTTACGACACTGTGCCCGTACAGTATAAACAGCTACACGACAAGTTTTTTGTGCCGAGGAAAGTACGTAGTTTCGAAAAGTTATTAGAAAAACAAGGGCAACGTTTTTACTTTCCGCCTAGTAATGCTCGATTTTTGGTGCCGAGATGCTGTTCCTCGGTGAACATCTGCATTTAACATTTGTCACGACGTGCGGATGTTGCTGTCGAGGCAATAACTGCAAAACTGTAAACAACACCTGGCATGCGGCTGACGTAATACTTCGTCGTTTGCAGGAAATGGCAATACGCGGCGGATGCAATATTACGTCGCGCCACTTCCGACGATTTTCAGTCGTTTCTGACATTCTTTTTTTGCTCCCGGAATGATCTGTGAGATCTGCAGACATCGTAGCGGTATCAGTTCAACCATTCAGCGTTTTTGAAACTTTTGCTGCTTCGTAGGCACTAGGTGACGTTATAGAGTCATCTGTATCGCGGATTTAGAATGTGTGTTCAGAATGTGTTGTGAAGAGAAGAAACGTTTGGAAAAAATGATTTAGAGAGCCCTTGACGAGTCTACATACGATGAAAATGAAGTGTTACATGACGACTAAGATTACACGACGTTTAAAACTAGTAGTAATTCTCAATTTTTTGAAGATGAACTGCTTAAGGTATTATTCTCACAGATTGTGTTGTTACGAAGGATTCTTCTTCAGGTACATCAACAAATCAACGCGAGTCAATGTAATATTCGACTACATACTTAGACGTGCATCACACTGTACTGGTCTTGTGCTTTGTTTCTTTCTTTAGAAGCTGATTGGCTGTAAAAGAAAGGTAACGTGTTTGCTTACACAATCGAATAACTGAATTGCTCCTCAGTTTTTTTCTGTGATGTTGAAGTTTGACCTGAGTAGATTATTCAAGGCATTATACTCGTTGTTGTCGTCGTCTTCAGTCCTGAGACTGGTTTGATGCAGCTATCCATGCTACTCTATAATGTGCAAGCTTCTTCATCTCCCAGTACTTACTGCAACGTACATGCTTCTGAATCTGCTTACTGTATTTATCTCTTCGTCTCCCTCTACGATTTTTTTTATGCCTCAAAATATGCCCTACCAACCGGTCCCTTCTTCTTGTCAAGTTTTGCCCAAACTCCTCTTCTCCCTTATTCTATTCAATACCTCCTCATTAGTTACGTGATCTACCCATGTAATCTTCAGCAATATTCTGTAGCACCACATTTCGAAAGCTTCTAGGTTGTATACATGGAAGAATCCTGGAGATACTAAAAGGTATCAGATAGATTATATAATGGTAAGACAGAGATTTAGGAACCAGGTTTTAAATTATAGGACATTTCCAGGGGCAGATGTGGACTCTGACCACAATCTATTGGTTATGAACTGTAGATTAAAACTGAAGAAATTGCAAAAAGGTGGGAATTTAAGGAGATGGGACCTGGATAAACTACCTAACCAGAGGTTGTACAGAGTTTCAGGGAGAGCATAAGGGAACAATTGACAGGAATGGGGGAAAGAAATACAGTAGAAGAAGAATGGGTAGCTCTGAGGGATGAAGTAGTGAAGGCAGCAGAGGATCAAGTAGGTAAAAAGACGAGGGCTAATAGAAATCTCTGGGTAACAGAAGAAATATTTAATTTAATTGATGAAAGGAGAAAATATAAAAATGCAGTAAATGAAGCAGGCAAAAAGGAATACAAACGTCTCAAAAATGATATCGACAGGAAGTGCAAAATGACTAAGCAGGCATGGCTAGAGGAGAAACGTAAGGATGTAGAGGCTTATCTCACTAGGGGTAAGATAGATACAGCCTACAGGAAAATTAAAGAGACCTTTGGAGAAAAGAGAACCAGTTGTATGAATACCAAAAGCTCAGATGGAAACCCAGTTCTAAGCAAAGAAGGGAAAGCAGAAAGGTGGAAGGAGTATATAGAGGGTCTATACACGGGCGATGTACTCGAGGACAATATTATGGAAATGGAAGAGGATGTAGATGAAGATGAAATGGGAGATACGATACTGCGTGAAGAGTTTGACAGAGCACTGAAAGGCCTGAGTCGAAACAAGGCCCCGGGAGTCGACAACATTGCATTAGAACTACTGACGGCCTTGGGAGAGCCAGTCCTGACATAACTCTACCATCTGGTGAGCAAGATGTATGAAACAGGCGAAATACCCTCAGACTTCAAGAAGAATATAATAATTCCAATCCCAAAGAAAGCAGGTGTTGACAGATGCGAAAATTACCGAACTATCAGTTTAATAAGTCACAGCTGCAAAATACTAACACGAATTATTTACACACGAATGGAAAAACTGGTAGAAGCCGACCTCGGGGAAGATCAGTTTGGATTCCATAGAAATGTTGCAACACGTGAGGCGATACTGACCTTATGACTTACCTTAGAAGAAAGATTAAGGAAAGGCAAACCTACGTTTCCAGCATTTGTAGACTTAGAGAAAGCAATTGACAATGTTGAGTGGAATACTCTCCTTCAAATTCTGAAGGTGGCAGGGGTAAAATACAGGGAGCGAAAGGCTATTTACAATTTGTACAGAATCCAGATGGCAGTTATAAGAGTCGAGGGGCATGAAAGGGAAGCAGTGGTTGGGAAAGGAGTGAGACAGGGTTGTAGCCTATCCCCGATGTTATTCAATCTGTATATTGAGCAAGCAGTAAAGAAAACAAAAGAAAAATTTGGAGTAGGTATTAAAATCCATGGAGAAGAAGTAAAAACTTTGAGGTTCGCCGATGACATTGTAATTCTGTCAGAGACAGCAAAGGACTTGGAAGAGCAGTTGAACGGAATGGACACTGTATTGAAAGGAGGATATAAAATGAACATCAAGAAAAGCAAAACGAGGATAACGGAATGTAGTCGAATTAAGTCGGGTGATGTTGAGGGAATTAGATTAGGAAATGAGACACTTAAAGTAATAAAGGAGTTTTGCTATTTGGGGAGCAAAATAACTGATGATGGTCGAAGTAGAGAGGATATAAAATGTAGACTGGCAATGGCAAGGAAAGCGTTTGTGAAGAAGGGACATTTGTTAACATAGAGTATAGATTTAAGTGTCAGGAAGTCTTTTCTGAAAGTATTTGTATGGAGTGTAGCCATGTATGGAAGTGAAACATGGACAATAAATAGTTTGGACAAGAAGAGAATAGAAGCTATCGAAATGTGGTGCTACAGAAGAATGTTGAAGATTATGTGGGTAGATCACGTAACTAATGAGGAGGTATTGAATAGGATTGGGGAGAAGAGGAGTTTGTGGCACAACTTGACCAGAAGAAGGGATCGGTTGGTAGGACATGTCCTGAGGCATCAAGGGATCACAAATTTAGCATTGGAGGGCAACGTGGAGGCTAAAAATCCTAGAGGAAGACCAAGAGATGAATACACTAAGCAAATTCAGAAAGATGTAGGCTGCAGTAGGTACTGGGAGATGAAGAAGCTTGCACAGGATAGAGTAGCATGGAGAGCTGCATCAAACCAGTCTCAGGACTGAAGACAACAACAACTATGTATTGTCTTCTTGTCCAAACTATTTATCGTCCATGTTTCTTCACTTCCAACATTTAAGTATAAGTCTATTTTCTGTTATTAAGCATCTGTTTACAAAGACAGCGCAGGAACATTTCGTCGGGCGATTCCAATGTTACACTTTATGGGTGGCGACAATCTGAAACAGACAACATTCTAGACGTAGTGGTCCGAGTAGTATGGACTCTAACGATAAGTGCTAGAAAGTTAGTGGTAAACCTCTCGCTTCTTTACTATAGCTGGTCTATTGGAGGTTCACAATACACTATTTACGTGATTTGGCAGTTAATAAAAAGTCGTGGAACTCTGCGGCAAGAGGTGCCACCATCGTGTTGTTAGTTTTGGCCCTTGAGCAAAAAAATTTCGACGACCATTGGATCAGGGCCATTGGCAGTAACGGCGTTTCCAGTCTACTGCTCATGGGTTGGCCGCACGTCAGTTGATGATGCTTTGACATAAGCAATGAGAGGCGACAACTGAGCCAGTGTATTCCCAGCGCCGACATTGACACCGCTGTCTTGTTTGCTGTTTTTCGGTGTGTGTGTGTGTGTGTGCGGCAGGGATTGCTGTGAAGTGGACTGATCTAAGTGAATAACTTGTGCACAGCGACGCCGTCCGTTGGTGCATGTCTCGTGGGATGGTTGCAGATGTATGGTGTTGAAATGAGTGTTGAAAAGAGTGACAGGTTTGTGTGAGTGGAATCATCAGGAAGTGAATCTTTTTCCTTTTTTTTTTTTTTTTTTCAAATTCAGTCTTGCGAAAAGGTAGGTGGGTCAGTGTTTATTAATGACAGTTCAAATGGTTCAAATGGCTCTGAGCACTATGGGACTCAACTTCTAAGGTCGTAAGTCCCCTAGAACTTAGAACTACTTAAACCTAAGTAACATAAGGTCATCACACAGATCCGTGCCCGAGGCAGGATTCGAACCTGCGACCGTAGCGGTCTCGCGGTTCCGGACTGAAGCGCCTAGAACCGCACGGCCACTAATGACGGTCACATGTTCAATATTTCAATATAATAAGAAACAATGATGCATTTACTCAGTGCGTAGGTGCGGATCGACTGCGTAGCAACACAGAGTGGAGAAATATTTCACTGCTTTCTCGAATATATCCTGGGTTGCGACGCTGTCTCTGGTTTGCAGATACCTGCACAATTTAAACAGCTGCGCCCCAAATAAGAAGCAATTGAATTTATACAAAATTGTTAAGGCTTTCGTGGCCACTTGTTGACAAACTGCCTATTGGCTTCTGTCTCGGGTTCTTCGGCCGACGTTCATCTAATGATTTTTCTGACGTTTCGGCAGCACGAGTGGCTGGCATTGTGAAAGCTTCACCCTCCATTGCCGGTGGTGAACTGGAGGCGAGCTCGCGGCCGCAGACTATATGTACCTGGCGCGCCAACGTCCGAGGGCTTCTCCGCCGTCATTTCCGGTGCGGTTCTCCTCTCGCTACCTGCGACGGTCAGAAAAGAGGCACGGTTAGTACGCTCGGAACGAGAGTAGGACGAATATGTGAGCCGCAACACCTCAAATGAGAAATGCAACACCTGGAAACTGTCCTGAGGAGCAATGCGTACTCCACAAATTACATTAGAAGTGTAACAGAGCCAAACACTCGGCGAAGTAAGGAACCAGAAAAAGAAATGTCGGGTACGGCCTTTCTGCCATACAATCCCAGAGTGACGGACAGAATCGGCCGTATATTGCGAAAACATGGCGTAAAGACGATTTTCAAACCGACAAGGAAGATCAAAGAGTGTCTTAGATCGGCGAAGGAGAAGAGAGACCCACTTGCAATGTCGGGAATATACCGTATACAGTGCACATGCGGAATGACTGGACGATCCATTAACACCAGGACCAAAGAGCATAAGCGACACTGCAGGTTGGGGCAGGTGGAGAAATCGGCCGTGGCAGAGCACGCACTGAGTGAGACCGACCACGTAATAAAATTCGCCGACACGGAAGTTCTGGCTGTAGAGAAGCACTATCACACGCGCTTGTTCAGAGAAGCTGTAGAAATACAAAAACACGCGAACAGTTTGAACAAGAAAGAGGAAAGCCTTAAGGTAAACGGATCCTGGCTTCCCGTACTGCATCGAACGGCCGTCGCAGGTAGCAAGAGGAGAACCGCACCGGAAATGACCGTGGAGAAGCCCTCGGACATTGGCGCGCCAGATACATACAGTCTGCGGCCGCGAGCTCGGCTCCAGTTCACCACCGGCAATGGAGGCTGAAGCTTTGACAATGCCAGCCACTCGTGCTGGCGAAACGTCAGAAAAATCATTAGATGAACGTCGGCCGAAGAACCCGAGACAGAAGCCAATAGACAGTTTGTCAATTGATATTTATAATCATTTAGTGCAATGTTTCACCTTTTCTTCCAAATGTGTTACTTCGAAACGTATTGTCTCCCTGCGTAACACAAAGAGCTGACTCACATTTTGATCTCATCATGCCTCACGGCAAGTGCTGCCAACATTCTGGCCCTATTCTAGACTTTTACCCATAACCACATTTGCTGGACAATGCCGTTTTCCTTTAACAGTAAAGAACTGCTAATATACAGAGGAAGGCCTGACCGTTTGCAGAAAGACGTCGTGTAACTACCCAACACGTCGGAGTTTTGTTCGCTCCACTTTTAGCCAAATCAGTGAAAGTGGAACGTAGGAAACCTATATGGAATGTAATACCTACATTATTTAACATGCCAAATGAGCGATCAGACCTGTAGTTTAATGGGAGACCACACAGATGTGATTATAAATCGTCAGAAGCAACAAAACTGCTTCCCAACACAGTACAAACCGATTCCACACATTTGCTAAATCTGAGCCACAAATCAAACATTCGCTTTCGAAGCAAAAGTACTTACACTTATAAAATTTTCGTGGACTAGGAAGTCGAGCGATGTATAAGAATGGGCGAATCATTAGACCCCATAAGAATGTTTTAAGTGTCAAGGAAAACGCCTGTGATAATAAGACGGCAAAGGAAATACAAGCTTTTCATGCATTAAATGTGGGTTTATATTCTCTTGCTGTCGGCGGAGTAACCTCCAGATATATACGTGGTGGAAAGTTTGTCTTCACGAATGAGTTTTAGCTTATGACATTAAATCTCTGTGATTCGGCCGTTTGTACACGCACTCCACAATCACAGATGTCGCTTTGTAGTTTACTAACGGATGGAAAAAAAATATAACAACTATTTCGTTAAATAAGTAGAAAATAATTTAAAACAATCATTATCCTTACGACGCATGTGAATGTCTCCTTGCTTACCGCTTTGAGCGCTAGCTGTGTTACTATTTTCAAAAAAGAAAAGTTTTCTTCCTCGTTTTGTGTGGCGCTCTTCAGTGGCAATTGGAAAATAAATTTTTATAAGAGGATTAAAAGAAGCAACCAAGTAAAACAAATGATAAGTTTAAATTACCACACGGCACAGATAAACTTACCGCTAAGAGAGAGACTTTGTCCCACCTGCTTTGACACTGACCGGCCACATCGTTTGTTGTCCGCCTGCCGGTCAACCATACTACGCGTTGTGCACCGAAGTGCTGCCCGCAGACTGCGTCTACGGATCGGCTCAACAGATCTCAGGGAAGCACGACTGGCTGCTACAATAACAATCATTCATATAGTGACGATTCTCTTACATGCATGAGTACTTTACACGCCTTGAAAATATCTCTAGAGTACAACAGTGGAGACATCAATAGAGAGCGGGCCTGAGCAGAGAGAGAGAGAGAGAGCTAGACGCTGCATAAAAGCAGACAACTGCAAGCAACCTTACTGTCATTTTTCCTCTGACTCTCCCTGTTCTGGAAGCCCACCCGTGGAAAATTGTTGGAGAGACTTCGTTGCGCTCCTTTTCGGCGCGGCTGATCGCATAAAATTTGGCTGTTGACGCCGCTTGCGCTGCGTCTGATGCGTTATTTACCAGTTAAAAAATACAGTTGCTCTCTTCTGCTAGTTTTAACATCTGTAAGCTCTCCCACATTTAAGAAAAATAAATTACAATTTTACGTTATAAGACAACTTAAAGACAATACACGGAATTAATACAAATATACTGCGTTTCTTAGATGACGAAGAGATTGATGAAATGTAAGATGAGATAAAGAGATTATTCAGATAGTGAATGGAGACGAAAATTTAATAGTCATGGGTGACTGGAACTCGACAGTAGGAAAAGGAAGAGAAGGAAACGTAGTAGGTGAATATGGAATGGGATTAGGGAATGAAAGAGGAAGCCGCGTGGTAGAATTTTGCACAGAGCATAACTTAATCGTAGCTAACACTTGGTTCAAGAATCATGAAAGAAGGTTGTATACATGGAAGAAGTCTGGATATACTGGAAGGTATCAGATAGATTATATAATGGTAAGACAGAGATTCAGGAACCAGGTTTTAAATTGTAAGACATTTCCAGGGGCGGATGTGGACTCTGACCACAATCTATTGGTTATGAGCTGTAGATTAAAGCTGAAGAAACTGCAAGAAGGTGGTAAATTGAAGAGATGGGACCTGGATAAACTGAAAGAACCAGACGTTGTAGAGAGCTTCAAGGGGTGCATTAGGGAACGATTGACAAGAACGGGGAAAAGGAATACAGTAGAAGAAGAATGGGTAATTTTGAGAGACGAAATAGTGAAGGTAGCAGAGGATCAACTTGGTAACAAGACTAGGGCTAATACAAATCCTTGGGGAACAGAAGAGATATTGGATTTGGTTCATGAAAGGAGAAAATACAAAAATGCAGTAAATGAAGCAGGCAAAAAGGAATACAAACGTCTCAAAAATGAGATCGACAGGAAGTGCAAAATGGCTAAGCATGGATGGCTAGAGGACAAATATAAGGATGTAGAGGCTTATCTCACTAGGGGTAAGATAGATACTGCCTACAGGAAAATGAGAGAGACCTTTGGAAAAAAGAGAACCACTTGTATCAGTATCACAAGCTCATATGGAAACCCAGTTCTAAGCAAAGAAGGGAAAGCAGAAAGGTGGAAGGAGTATATAGAGAGCCTATACAAGGCCGATGTTCTTGAGGACAATATTATGGAAATGGAAGAGGATGTAGATGAAGATGAAATGGGAGATACGATACTGCGTGAAGAGTTTGACAGAGCACTGAAAGACCTAAGTCGAAACAAGGCCCCGGGAGTAGACAACATTTTATTACAACTACTGACGGCCTTGGGAGAGCCAGTCCTGACATCTGGTGAGCAAGATGTATGAGACAGGCGAAATATCCTCAGACTTCAGTAAGAATATAATAAATCCAAACCCAAAGAAAGCAAGTGTTGACAGATGTGAAAATTATCGAACTATCAGTTTAATAAGCCAAGGCTGCAAAATACTAACACGAATTATTTACAGACGAATGGAAAAACTGGTAGAAGCCGACGTCGGGGAAGATCAGTTTGGATTCCGTAGAAATGTTGGAACACGTGAAGCAATACTGATCCTACGACTTATCTTAGAAGCTAGATTAAGGAAAGGCAAACCTATGTTTCTAGCATTTGTAGACTTAGAGAAAGCTTTTGACAATGTTGACTGGAATACTCCCTTTCAAATTCTGAAGGTGGCAGGGGTAAAATACAGGGAGCGAAAGGGTATTTACAATTTGTACAGAAACAGATGGTAGTTATAAGAGTCAAGGGGCATGAAAGGGAAGTAGTGGTTGGGAAGGGAGTGAGACAGGGTTGTAGCCTATCCCCGATGTTATTCCATCTGTATATTGAGCAAGCAATAAAGGAAACAAAAGAAAAGTTCGGAGGAGGTACTAAAATCCATGGAGAAGAAATAAAAACTTTGAGGTTCGCCAGTGACATTGTAATTCTGTCAGAGACAGCAAAGGACCTGGAAGAGCAGTTGAACGGAATGGACAGTGTCTTGAAAGGAGGATATAAGATGAACATCAACAGTAGCAAAACGAGGATAATGGAATGTAGTCGCATCTAATCGGGTGATGCTAAGGGAATTAGATTAGGAAATGAGACACTTAAAGTAGTAAAGGAGTTTTGCTATTTGGGGAGCAAAATAACTGATGATGGTCGAAGTAGAGAGGATATAAAATATAGAATGGCAACGGCAAGGAAAGCGTTTCTGAAGAAGAGAAATTTGTTAACATCGAGTATAGATTTAAGTGTCAGGAAGTCATTTCTGAAAGTATTTATACGGAGTGTAGCCATGTATGGAAGTGGAACATGGACGATAAACAGTTTGGACAAGAAGAGAATAGAAGCTTTTGAAATGTGGTGCTACAGAAGAATGCTGAAGATTAGATGGGTAGATCACAAAACTAATGAGGAGGTATTGAATAGAATTGGGGAGAAGAGGAGTTTGTGGCACAACTTGACAAGTGACCGCTTGGTAGGACGTGTTCTGAGGCATCAAGAGATCACAAAATTAGCATTGGAGGGCAGCGTGGAGGGTAAAAATCGTAGAGTCCAAACAGATTCAGAAGGATGTAGGTTGCAGTAGTTACTGGGAGATGAAGAAGGTTGCACAGGATAGAGTAGCATGGAGAGCTGCATCAAACCAGTCTCTGGACTGAAGACCACAACAACAACAACTGCTTTTCTTACGTATGTTTACGTAAATTATTTTAGTTTTTTGAGGTTTAAATTTATTTACGCGTAAAAAGAAACATTTCACTGCCCCCTAGAATGATACTTTTTAGTTTCATGACATGTTAGAAAATATAAAGTTGAATTCAGTTTAATGTAAAAGTCAGGTAGCAGGTAAACTTTTAGATAGTTGTACTTTTTAATTATAGTTTTGTTAATGTACATGTTTACGGAAATTGTTTTTCATCTTTAAAGTTCAACTGATCAATCATTTCATTAAAAGTTCCGGAAATTATCGGACAAATCATACGAGTTGCATAAATGTTACTTCATGTGTAAACGCCTTTTACGAATGAGAAAGCACACAGAACGTATTGTTTTTGTGTGCTCTTGGTACGTATTTGTCGATGTCTCGTCACAAGAATTGTCTGCTTTGCATATTTCATTGGTTAAAAGTCCGCCGAGCGTACGTATTGGCTGAGCGGACAGTAGCGGCGGGCTGTGCCTGCCTGGTCATTGCTTCCGGCGCTCAATCAACTGGGCGGACAAGCGAAGAGCGCGGACCAGCAGCGGCGGCAACTGGTAGAGAGCCTGTAAAGGGAGAGTGTGAAGTTGCCCGTGATCGGTTGATTAGCTTTGGCGCCATTTTTCTGCCAAACGTCTCTCGCGCTTCCTATGTTCGCCGTGTTTTTGAGGTGAATTGAAGTTCAGAGAACTTTTGAAAACGATTAAAAGGTATTTGAATTATTGAGACACTTGTTATACGTTGTGCACGCATGTTCGATTTAGTTGTATATCGTTTTTAGTACGTAATTAGCGATTGGGATCTTAAAGACGAGTTGAAATAATGAAGCGTTTTGTGATGAAGTCGGTAGGCCTACATGTTTGAAGTAAACACGTCAGTAATTGTACAGTATTGTTTTTGACATCTGTGATTCGTTCTGCAGACGTTCGTAAACGATGCCTGGTTGCGCTGCATTTGGTTGTTCCAATAGAGGCGGAGGTGGATTTCGCATGTTAGCATTTCCACGCAATCAAGAAAGACGAAAGCAGTGGGCAGTTTTTTTAAGTACTTTTAGTCACGCAAAACAGGTAGGCCTATTACAATTCACTGCATTTGTAAGCTTTTATTTCTTTAACAGTTCGTGCATACTGGTACCATCACAAGCTTTTCTGAAGCCATTATCTGACGTCCTTGCTGGAAACGGAAAGTTCCTGTAATTGTTGTGCCACGCTCATTCGACTTTATAGCGTCAAACTTTATTTCGTTCCGAATCAGAACAGGGACTTAACTTCTGAGGTCATCAGTCCCCTAGAACTTAGAACTACTTAAACCTAACTAACTTAAGGACAGCACACAACACCCAGCCATCACGGACGCAGGCAAGTTGTAAGCACGTTTTCCGCAGTTGTCGTGGTTGCTGAAACATTATTCGTAGTAAATAAATGTAGGTACACTTGAAGACAGTTTTTAATAGGCCTACTTACTGTGGCGTAGAAGGGATACGGTAGTTTTCTTGTTATATTTGGTCGTTATTACAGTAGCCTACATTTAACATTACCTGATTTGTGTAATCTTTTTCGTTTGTTATCTACGAGAGGTGTTCAGTAAAGTCGTAAGCGGTTGTTTATTTATGACATGCAAAAAGTTTGAAGACGTGACAAGAAGTACTAATACGTCTCACACTTTTTGCATGTCACAAGTAAACAACTGCTTACGAGAATGAAATTTTCACTCTGTAGCGGAGTGTGCGCTAATATGAAACTTCCTTGCAGATTAAAACTGTGTGCCGGACCGAGACTCGAACTCGGGACCTTTGCCTTTCGCGGGCAAGTGCTTGGATAGCTCAGTTGGTAGAGCGCTTGCCCGCGGAAGGCAAAGGTCCCGAGTTCGAGTCTCGCTCCGGCACACAGTTTTAATCTGCCAGGAAGTTTCAACTACTTACGACTTTCATTCATCTGACGTAATACAGGTACGTTAAATCTTTAGCGTGATGCACTTCCGATACAAAACAAATGCTATACACTATATTTTTTTTGTTTACGTTACTTTTATTGCAATATGTCTAGTAAACGAACTTTAAAGGAGATAAATGCAAGTAACGAATAATTTTTACAGTCACTGTATCAAATTTTCCTGTGCTGTACGTAGTAGGCTGCTATCATTATATTATAGCTGTAAAGAAAGGCATTTAACGAATGATTTCGCCATATTGTCGTGTGCTTTTGATTCGGTGAGTCTGTACTCCACTACCGGCCATTCAAAAGTTCCGCCCGGAGTTTGGCAGAAAAATGGCCGCCGTATCGTCCGGTTGGCCACTCTGTCCCTGTACAGGCTCTCTAGCAACAGGTGGCAGCTAGCGCCATCTCGTAGCGGTGACGTCACCCGATCACTCGCCGCATGCCGCGCGCCCTGCTGCCGGCCGGTGGAACTATATGGGCAGGCACGTTCTGCGCACGTGATTCGAGTTGCATTGCTGCGCGGAAGCACGCAGTGCCAATCCACGCGAAGCTTCTTGCGTTCATGAAATGCGTAAAACGCGGCAGAATCAGTCCTTTATATATCAATACACACTGTAGCGTCCTGGGAAAAAGGTTCGGATAAGCACGTGTTGTGTTGTGTGATAAGTATCCCTCTAGCATGAATGTAAATTGTCACTGTTTATTCACTAGAGGGTTAACAGTTCACACGACTGAAGCTTGTCATACTGTTTTAAAATCGTTCCCGGTTTGAATAAACACAACAAAAGTGTCTCAACAGTGTTTCTTATTTAGTGTGTTTATACGCTTATTTTTAAGCATGCATTTATTAAACGTCTCTGCTAGCACATTTCATTCATCGCGCCGTAAAGTCTCATCGTGTGTGATTGCACTGTTCATGTGTTGTCGATAACACATCGTCCCAGCACTGTGTCTTTAGCGAAATTAGTGACAGTTTGTGCCTGAAAAGTAGCATGTCACTATGGTCATTTTGTGTGCGTGTGTGAATGTTTTATCACTCATTGGATTAGGCCACAAGAAGAGGCTGAAGACGTTGGTTCCTCTCCCGTCGGCTGCTACACATCGTCAACAAACGGTAAGTGGAACCTAGCCATTGTTTATAATCTCTTTCTCGTAATTATAAGTAAACACTTCGAAGTCCACATTTCGCACTCTCTTGAGTGCCCCATGTTCTGTTGATAGTCCACGTATCCTTGTGGCACTATTTGCGACACATGTAAACAGTCGCTTTTGCAAATTTACATCTTATTTACAAGTGAGTCCCTGCTACCTGAATACCAGAAAGCGGCGTACTAAATATCTAACTATTTACATAATATATAAATATTAAACTTTATTAAACTTGTTTACATTGAAACCATGCCTGCATAGAAATATGATGCTGCTATATACTACAGCAGTCTGGTTTAACATTCCTACTGAGTGGCTCATATGTGCAAGATTACTGTCAACACACATGAGACCACGACCGTTCCATGTTGCACAGTACATGTGAAATTCCTAGTCGCAACAAAGGGAAAACGACCGCAGAGAACAAAGCACGAGAGATTCCTGCCCTTCAAAAATAAAAAAAAAAAATAAAAAAAAAAAAAAAAAAAAAAAAACCGAAATTCGTGGTCGCGAAATTAAACCTTCCTCAAAAACCATGTGTGTCCAGCCTGTGTCTCGCCAAGCATAATCGTTTCATCTCATGGTCTTATAAAACTGTGCTTACAACCAGGCATATAAATGAGTCTTAATACTACTTTACTACAGTGTTATCTGTGTCATAAATTGTGTTCACATAAAAATGCATATAGATATATACAATAAACAAACATCAGTAAAAATGTAAATGCATAGATGCTTACTAACTATGAGTCAAAACCTTACAGACATTATTTACATAGATCTGTGGATGTTATTATTTCTGTAGCACATTTCTGGTGGGAAATATGAGATCATAGTATTCATGGACGAAAATTGTCAATAAGAAGTTTCCTAATCAAACATTCTTTAAATGACTCAGTCAGAGGTTCTTCAGAATCAGAATTTTTATTATCCCGTAACATACAAAGTCAAATCACAGATCTGATGTACTGGGGACTCGTCAACATTACATTTACATTACAATTACAATTTGTATATACAGTATTACAAAAACAATATATCAACACTCCAGTTTACATGAATTACAAAGTAATATATAACAACAGTGTTTGCATAGTGGACATATTTTTACAATCATTTATTTGACACAAAACTGCTAAGCGTAATTTACAGGTGGTGTTTCCTTGCTCAGACTTCCACATCATCATTCATAAATTCTCCTACAGAGTAATAAAATTTTTTCCACTAATAACTTGCGCAGCTTTGATTTAAATTGCTCTAGCTCCATGCTGTTTATTTGTTTCTTTTTTAGCATGCCTATTATTGTGGGGTTTGTGCATATGACTTTAACCTGTGAGTAGGAAGCATGAAGTTTGTCTTATTTCTAGTGCTGTATTGATGCTTAAAATTGTTGTCTACGAATAACATACGGTTACTGTATACAAAAGAATCAGTTCAGAGATGTACAAACAGAGGGCACTTAATATCTCTAGATTTCTTAACAGTGGGCGACAAGATTTTTTTGGTCTTGCGTTACACATATTTCTAACAATTGATTTTTGTAATTTTAATATTCTAATGACTTTGCTTGTATTACCCCAAAAGATAATGCCATACCTTATAACAGCTTCAAAATAGCTGTGATAAACTACTTTTCTTATCTCCATGCTAGTTGAATATGACAAAATCTTCATAGCAAAGGTCAGGCTGTTTATCTTATTTGCTAAGTATTCTATATATGAAGACCAGGATAAATTTTGATTCCTAAAAATTTAACACAATCTGATTCTTTCAGTACTTGGTTACTGCAGGTAATATGAATTTCATTTATCTTAGAGTTTATAGTTTTGAACTGTAGTAAATGTCTTTTTTCCAATATGCAATTGTAACACATTTAGTCGGAACCAGTTTTCTAAACTGTCTAATAGATTTGTAGCTGTTGAAGGAATTTGTTGTGAGTGAGTGGTTTTGATGAGGGCAGCCGTATCATCAGTGAATAAAACTGAGTGTGAATTTATGTTTAGTGGCAAGTCATTTATGTACAGTAAGAATAAAATTGGAACCAAAAGTCAGCCTTGTGGAACACCTTGTGAAATGATCATCCATTCAGAGAAGAAATTTCCCTTGCTTGATGATATAACTACTCTTTGTTTTCTCTTTGTGAGGTATAACCTGAACCACTCTAAAACATGACCTCCAGTTCCGTATTTTTCCATTTTATACAGGAGCAGTTGATGGTTTACACAATCAAATGCTTTTATGAGGTCACAGAACAATCCTGCAACTTTGCTAGACTTGTCTAAGGCAAAACAAATTTTTTTCACAAACTCATAATAATAATAGTATTTATTCAACATCGAATAATCAGATACAATCCCTAGAAATCATACAGTGTCAGGACATCATACAGATTATTTTCTGAATACGTCAGTATATAAATTACAAACTAAAGATTTGTTTGTATTAATAAATTTTACGTTTTGATGCATTTTACATGTCGTAGCATACAATCACAATATTACAAATATTGTTGTTATCAACATTATATTAGTTGTAGGTTAGTTAAAACTATCAGCTTGGCATACTTATGAAGCACTTTTCATACAGGTATAATACTTGTCTAGGGAATTAAAAGGGTTTTCAATTAGAATTCTTTGTAGGTGATGTTTTGTTAGTGGGAAGGGTTGTGAGACTTTTTGGTTGGGCATTGAATAGCTTCAGCCCAGCATGAAGTCCATTTTTTTCATATAAAGCTGTTCTGTGGGGTATCTGAACTTTAGCCTTGAATCGTACTGGTGCAGGTCACAGTTGAAATTTGGATTTATTGTTTTCACAAGCAGTATAACTTTCAATATGTATACACCTATAATGGTAAGCACAGCTAATTTTGGGAACAGATTCCGACACGATTCTCGAGGTTTGGCACCACAAATAATTCTGATAGCTTTATTCTGTAGTATTAATAATGTGCTTAGGTTGGCTTGAGTTGTTGCACCCCATATTTCTACAGCATGGTTTAAATTTGATGAGAATAGGGCATGATAAACAGTTTTTAGTACACAAATGCCCTTACAATATTTGCTAATCATATTTATAGCAAACACATTCTTCGACAGCTTACATGCTAAGGAATCGATATGCATGTCCCGTTTGAGGCTGTCCTGGATTGTAATTCCGAAGAATTTTGTCCATTTTTCCTTATTTACAATGTCATTTTCTATGGATAATTTCATGTCAAATTCTATTTGTTTCCGTATGTTAAATTCCATGATTGCAGTCTTTGAAGCACTTACACCTGCCTAATATCGTGTGGGGCACGACGTGGGATGCACTCGACTGACTGGAGGGAGTGGACACCACGAACCCTGCACGGCTGTCCACGAATCCGTAGGAGTGCGACGAGATGGATTCTCTTCTGTCAGCACGTTGCCAGGCACCCCGGATATGCTCAATAATGTTCATGTCTGGGGAGTTTGGTGGCCAGTGGGAGCGTCTAAACTCAGAAGAGTGTTCCTGGAGCCACTCTGTAGCAATTCTGGACGTGTGGGGTGTCGCATTGACCCGCTGGAATTGGCCAAGTCCATGGATGCAGGTGATCAGACAGGATGCTTACGTACTTGTCACCTGCGAGAACCGTGTCTAGACGTGTCAGGGGTCCCATATCACTCCAAGAGCTATACGCCGCACACCATTACAGAGCCTCTACCAGCTTGAACAGTCCCCTGCTGGCATGCAGGGTCCTTGGATTCACGAGGTTGTCTCCACACCCGTACACGCCCATCCGCTCGATACAATTTGAAACGAGACTCGTCCGACCAGGCAACATGTTTCCAGTCATAAACAGTCCAATGTCGGCGTTGACGGGCCCAGGCGACGCATAAAGCTTTGTGTCGTGCAGTCATCGAGAATCCAAGCGTCTGACTTCTGCTCCGGAAGCGCATATCGATGATGTTTCGTCGAACGGTTCGCACGCTGCCACTTGTTCGTGGCCCAGCACTGAAACCTGCAGCAATTTTCGGATGGGTCGCACTTACGTCAGGTTGGGCGATTCTCTTCAGTCGTCGTTGGTCCCGTTCTTGTAGGATCTTTTTCTGGCCACAGCGATGTCGGGAGACCTGATGTTTTACCGGGTACCTGATATTCACGGTGTACTCGTGAAATGGTCGTAAGGGAAAATCCCCACTTCATCGCTACCTCGGAGATCCTGTGTCCCATCTCTCGTGCGGGGACTATAATGCCACGTTCAAACTCACGTAAATCTTGATAACCTGCAGTAAACGATCCGACAACTGCGCCAGACACTCGTCGTCTTCCGTAGGCGCTGCCGACCGCAGCGCCGCATTCCGGCTGCCTGTGTGTCTCTTTGAATGCGCACGCCTGTATCAGTTTCTTTGCCGCTTCAGTGTATGTCAGGCCCGTAGTATGGGATCGGTACCACGACGCCTCTGTGCTCGGAGACGACCGCTGCACTGCCGTTTGTTATTAAAAAGACGCCGAATGCATGTCACGAAAAAGGACTGTGGCGGGTAACGTAACTCTGTCTTCGGTTATTAAAATTACCAATCAAAATTTGCGAATATGAGATGAAGGAAAGGACGTCATGCCAGAAAAGTTAAAAACGCTGTAACTTTGTGGCACCACTTCACTTCTCTCACTACCAATTAGCGTCAGAAGGAACCACCATCTTATACGCATGTATTACGAAAATTTGCACGGCATGTGTCACGAAAGAGGCCCGGGAGGCGCGGCCGTCGTACCCCCCCCCCCCCCCCCCGGACGCCACCAGTGTTTTAAGTTGCACGAACAACGTGGCCATCTGATCAACCGACCCGGATCAGGAGAGCCACCGCAGCACATTTCAGTTACCACTGTCTATACTTTTACAAATAAATTCGTAATACTTTGTCAGCATGAACAGGAACGAAACACGATTCACACTCGTAGCAGTGTAAGTTCAAAAACATAACAAAGTAACTTCTTTTTACATGTAAACTAAGAAAAAATATTGAATTTAATTGATGAAAGGAGAAAATATAAAAATGCAGTAAATGAAGCAGGCAAAAAGGAATACAAACGTCTCAGAAATGAGATCCAAAGGAAGTGCAAAGTGGTTAAACAGGGATGGATAGAGCACAAATGTAAGGATGTAGAGGCTTATTTCACTAGGAGTAAGATAGATACTGCCTACAGGAAAATTAAAGACACCTTTGGAGAAAAGAGAACCACTTGTATGAATATCAAGAGCTCATATGGAAACCCAGTTCTAACCAAAGAAGGGAAAGCAGAAAGGTGGAAGGGGTATATAGAGGGTCTATGCAAGGTTGATGTACTTGAGGACAATATTATGGAAATAGAAGAGGATGTAGATGAAGATGAAATGGGAGATACGATACTGCGTGAAGAGTTTGACAGAGCACTGAAAGGCCCGAGTCGAAACAAGGCCCTGGGAGTAGACAGCATTCCATTAGAACTACTAGCGGCCTTGGGAGAGCTACTATCTGGTGAGCAACATGTATGAGACCAGCGAAATGCCCTCAGGCTTCAAGAAGAATATAATAATTCCAATCCCAAAGAAAGCAGGTGTTGACAGATGTGAAAATTACCGAATTATCAGTTTAAGTTACCGCTGCAAAATACTCACGCGAATTCTATACAGACGAATGAAAAAACTAGTGGAAGCTGACCTCGGTTTCTAGCATTTGTAGACTTAGAGAAAGCTTTTGACAATCAAACTAGAATACTCTCTTTCAAATTCTAAAGATGGCAGGGGTAAAATACAGGGAGCGAAAGGCTATTTACAATTTGTACAGAAACCAGATGGCAGTTACAAGAGCCGAGGGGCATGAAAGGGAAGCAGCGGTTGGGAAGGGAGTGAGACAGGGTTGTAGCCTCTCCCCGATGTTATTCAATCTATATATTGAGCAAGCAGTGAAGGAAACAAAAGAAAAATTTGGAGTAGGTATTAAAATCCATGGAGAAGAAATAAAAATGTTGAGGTTCGCCGATGACATTGTAATTCTGTCAGAGACAGCAAAGGACTTGGAAGAGCAGTTGAACGGAATGGACAGTGTCTTGAAAGGAGAGTATAAAATGAACATCAACAAAAGCAAAACGAGGGTAATGGAATGTAGTCGAATTAAGTCGGCTGATGCTGAGGGAATTAGATTAGGAAATGAGACACTTAAAGTAGTAGATGAGTTTTGCTATTTGGGGAGCAAAATAACTGATGATGGTCGAAGTAGAGAAGATATAAAACGTAGACTGGCAATGGAAAGGAAAGCGTTTCTGAAGAAGAGAAATTTGTCAACATCGAGTATAGATTTAAGTGTCGGGAAGTTGTTTCTGAAAGTATTTGTACGGAGTGTAGCCCTGTATGGAAGTGAAACGTGGACGATAAATAGTTTAGACACGAAGAGAATAGAAGCTTTCGAAATGTGGGGTTACAGAAGAATGCTGAAGATTAGATGGGTAGATCACATAACAAATGAGGAGGTATTGAATAGAATTGGAGAGAAGAGGAGTTTGTGGCACAACTTGACTAGAAGAAGGGATCGGTTGGTAGGACATGTTCTGAGGTATCAAGGGATCACAAATTTAGTATTGGAGGGCAGCGTGGAGGGTGAAAATCGTAGAGGGAGACCAAGAGATGAATACACTAAGCAGATTCAGAAGGATGTAGGCTGCCGTAGGTACTGGGAGATGAATCATCTTGCACAGGATAGAGTAGCATGGAGAGCTGCATCAAACCAGCCTCAGGACTGAAGACAACAACAACATGTAAAATTTCATAATTTTTTCACTTACTACATTTGTTCTTACAGGTAAGAGAGATTTTGCGATGAATTCTGCACAGCATACAAATCATACTTACAGGTGTATGAAACTGTAGAATTCATCTAATTTATAAAGAATGAATGAGCTGTTATATTTTAAACTTCGTCTTTAGTCAAAACTCAAAATTTGTAGTCAATTATCTCGGTTTTTATCAGTTTTTAATAGATTTGGAAAATTCTAGTCTTTTGCAGTAAGGAATTTGTGTTTAAGAAGCAGTGCAAAATTCATCTAAGAATCTTTCTTGTGAAGAAATGTGTACTCGTAGCACAATTGCAGCCAACAGTAAGTGAAATATGATGAAATTTCGCATGAAAAAAGAAATTTTTTTTGTTATGTATCTGAACTTCCACTGCTGTGGGTGTGAATCCTGAATGCTTCCCGCTCATGCTGACAAAGTTTTACGAATTTATTTGTAAAAGTACAGCCAGTGGAAGTTAAAATGTCTTGTGGTGCCCCTCCTGCTCCAAGTCCGCCCGTTTGACGCCTTACGCCCACCCCCCTAAGCTTCCCTTTATTTACGGTAGGTGCTCAGAATGATGTCCGTCTGTGGTAAGAGCAGCCTGGACACATTAGCAAACACTCCAGGAATTTCGGTTGCCGAAGTCTGGGAAAGTACTAGCCGAGGATTGGTTGCATACATATTGTCTTTTGAAATTGTCGAAAGATAAAAGATCACGCAGATTTAGATCTGGAGATCGGGGACGCCAGTCAACTACCCCTTCATCAAAAACACTTCGTATTGCTGTCATCGAACCTTTAGCGACGTGTGTTCTCGCATTGTCCTGTATAAAGTAACCGTACATCTTTTTATTAGGTGTCGCTTCTCGAAAAAAAAATGTAATATATTGTTTACATGCCTTTCAGAACGTATTGCCTCGTGGAAAAATATTGCACTAACTGCACACCGCACTCCACTTTTCACATCATGCAGAGATTATTGATGTAATTCACGAGGATTTTCGGAGCTCCAATGTCGACTGCTCTGGGAATCTATGTACCCCAATAAATGCAGCCAGGCTTAATCAGAAAAGAAAGCATCTCAGGATCAACTTCCCCATCGTACACAGACTGTAACAGCCAGTTGCAGTAACGACGTCAAGCAACAGTATCTGAGTCGATGCACTACCGTTATTTTCTACGGTTTCAATTTCGGCTTGTGCTGAGCTCTGTGAGCAGATGTTCTTGACAACCAGTCTGCAGTGCCAAACGGCGCCGAGATTTTCTCGGACATCTTCCTAAGGACTCCCCGATCTCGTCTAATTTATTTTCGCTTAAAACACCAGATTGTCTAGGCCTTCGTTTGTGTAATTCGGATCCAGTGCCCTGAAATTTCTTCACTAATCTGCGTGTCGTCGCATCATTGGGAACGGTGCAACACTGGGAAAGTTTCGTATGAATTCGAGCCGATATTGCACACACGCTTCTGTTTTTGCATAGTTCAACACAAGAAACACTCTTTGATCCTTCTTGTATACCGTACCAAATGGAAACTGTACAGGAGAACTGTAAACAGAACACCATTACACTCAGGCGCATAGTGTAAGGGAGTATGCGCAAAGTATTGGTGTCAGAGAACTACGAATCCGGACGTCTTTCGTGAGACACCCTGTAGCTTCTTCTTCTTCTTCTTCTTCTTCCGAATGGGCCAGCCAAGTACCACGACATCCAATTTTTCAGCCTTGGGAGGGACTTGATGTTTGCCCAGTAATCTGGCAGTGACACGCTGCAGCAGTTCGTCGAACATTTGAATGGTGTACATCCAAACATAAAATTTACAATGGAGGTAGAGAAGGAAAGGAAGTTACCTTTTTTAGATGCGTTGGTGGAGCGAAAAGCGGATGGACGACTGGGCCATTCTGTGTACAGGAAGCCAACGCATACAGACTTACATCTGCATAGCCACAGCTTCCATCATCCGTTTCAGAAGAGAGCTATGCTGAATACTTCAGTACACAGAGCCAGGACTATTTCCGACGAGGACCACCTCGGTCCCGAGATTAACCATTTGACGACTAAGAGGAATGGTTATTCTGCCGGTGAAATTAAATCTGTATTGCCCAAGAAAGCAAGACATGATGCCGGCCATATACAAGAAGAGGACCAACACATAGCACGGCTTCCATTTTGCGGTGCTGCAACAAGCAGGATAGGCAAAGTCCTAAAGAGGCAAGGAATAAAGCCAGTTTTCCGACCACGAAAATTAAGGAAATGTTGAGACCAGTCAAAGATAGTCCCGGCTTAAGGGTACCTGGAATTTATAGTATTCCTTGCGAATGCGGCGAGAATTACGTGGGCGAGTCGGTAAGAACCGTTGCCGACCGCTGCATCGAGCACCAGCGCCACCTGAAAACAGGTATTTGGAAAAATCAGCGGTGGCTGAGCATAGCCTGCTTAACAAGCATAAGATTTTATTTGAAGAAACCGGAGTAATAGCCCACGCATCGAATTACTGGGACTCTGTGATCCGGGAAGCAGTCGAAATTAGACTTAGCGATAACAACTTTAACAGAGACAACGGTTACGCACTTAGCAACAGCTGGAAGAGTGCAGTGGATAAAGAAAAATCGCAGAGGAAAACTTCTCGCACTTTACCTCCTGATTCGAGGGATGGCGCTGCAAGCGATGCGGGATAGAAACTACAGCTGTGGAAGTAGAGGGCACCACTACGCGCCATATCGCTGTTACTATGACGTATTCCAGCCAGTCAGAAGCCGTCCTTTGCTTATAAAAGTGGGAGCCTCGCCAGTTCACGTTTCGTAGGTCGCACCACTCGCTCCTTCCGGCTCCTCGATTTCTCCCCTACCGTGTGTGCCCATCCCATCCACCTCTCCCCCACTCTCACCTACCTTGGCCTCACCATTAACCGTCACCTCACCTCGATCCCTCATCTCCGCTCCATCCAATCTAAAGCTCACAACCGCCTCCAACTCCTCCTCTCTGGCCGTCCCATCCTCTATTATGACAGTCCCGCCTGGATATCTGCTCCCCCCATCCCCCCCAAATTCTATAAGTTCCTCCAGATCCTCGAGCATCATGCACTCCGCCTCGCCTTCCGTATCTGCCTCCCATCCCCCACTTGGATCCTCTACGACCTCATTCCTTTCCCCCCATATGCTCCTGTTCCTCGAACATATCCGCCTCCTCTACACCTCCCGCCGCCTTGATCCCCCTCACCCCCTGGGTGCTCCTCTCCTCTCCCATCCCCACCCCCTGCCGCGTCTCCACTGTTGTGTCCCCCCTACCCTCCATCTCTACACCCTACATCTCCTTTCCCAAGGCGGCTTCCATCAACTCCTCGTCCCAGATGATGCCCTCTCTCCCTCCATCTATCCCTCCTATCAACTCTGATCCTCACCCCCCCTCCTTTCCTCCGTCCTTTCCCTGGGCTCCCTCTTCCCCCCTTCCATCCCATTTTCTCCCCACCAAACCTCTCCCTACCTCCCTTGTCCCCCCCCCCCTTGAGTACTTTTGTATTCCCATCCTCTGCCTTCCCCACTCCCTGTCGCGTCTGCCCAGCACCCCGCACCCCTTTTATGAGTCGTCATCCTCCATTGGCTCCTTTCCCCCGTCTCCCCTTCTCTTTTCCTTTCCTTCCCCCCTTTTTTATTTTCCCATCATCTGTCCAGTTCCCCCCCCCCCCCCACCTGCTCTCGGCTGTGGTATGTCACATTTGTCAATGCTGTCGCTGTGTGTGAATTTTATGTCTTTAGTGAACAGAAACCAGACTGTCGCCGTGGTTTTTTTTTAAATTGTCTATTATTTTACCTGTCTACTTTGTATGTATTTTATCCGCATCATCATCCCTTTGTTCTATGTTTTAAGTTCCACGATTTTTATTCTCTTCATCTTTTTAACAAAGTCTGCAGGCTGAAGAGCGGCATACTACGCTGCTGCCAGCCCGCCTCCTTCGGGAGGGATCGAAATTCAATAAAGAAAAAAAAAAGACCGTTCACGACAGTTTTAGCCCTGACTACGACCATGGAGGTAGTGGACGAAAGCTTGGAGTTTTATCCTGAACTGACGTGGCGTGTACACCGAGAGACTTTTATTCAAGAAATACGTCGCGAAAGACTTCGTAGCCATATCCCGCATTCTGTGGCGATGTTTCTCCTTTCTCTCCTTTGTCCAAAGGGCGCCGGTCTTTTTACGGGGTGATTGCCCTGAAACCTTTTGTTTAGTGTCCTTCTGAGAAGCGCTCGGTTTCTAATGTCGCTATTCATGGACGTCTATCAGCCACAGTGCCACGATGCTTCTGCTCTTCCAGTAGTTGAAAAGTCAGCAGGTCACTCTCGTTCGGTCCATCCTTGCGATATGTCCGCAGAAATAGAGGCGCCTCTTCCTGGTTACATCTGTGATTATCTCGGTATGATTGTACAGCTCCTGGTTCGATTGCCTTCTATACTCACAATCTGTTCTGATCGGTCCCAGAATTTTTTCGGGGTCTTCCTCTCCCGAATCTCTAGTTTATCTGCAAAGCGTTTCCTGTTCAGATTCTAGCCTTCTGAGGCGTATAGGGCTTCAGGGTGGATAACTGTTTGGTAGTGTGTGTTCTAGTTTGGAATTGGGAGATAGGCATTTATTATTATAAATGTTCTTGGTTGATCGATATGCTAATTGTAGTTTAAATGATACACCGCACTCAGGATCTCTCCAAAACGCGTTCAGAGTATAGTTTATTATTCTACAGTGACAGGATGTGCGAGTTTGGTGTGTAAAAGTTTACCAGTGAGGTTATGAGCACATATGGATAATTTACGTGGTGAAAGTAGATGTTTCTATTATATGGCGCATGGATCAAAATTTGAATCAACAAGAATTATTTAATTTTTAGTTTCAATTATTTAATTAATGAAAGGTAGATTAGCGGTTTCACAGCAGCTCACTTTATGGTGAAAATTAATGCGGTACTGGCAGTATATTCAGATAAGAATCTAGTTACCTTCAATGTTCTTTTAACACTTGCCCAGTGAATATGAGGAAGGAAGTAACAAAATATCTGGTGGCAGTATTATATAGATTGAGTATATCTTTTAATAAAGAAAATCAACAATATTACAGCATCGTTTGATGCATTTGTACGAAGCATTCGTCGTAGAATAAATTAAAAATTTCGTAGTACCGGAATGTGTGGTGCAAGAGTGAAAATATTAGATTTTAAATTAGTGTTTAGGGCATCGTAAATACCATCCACCATATCACACACAAATTTTGAAACTGTACTTCTCAGAACGCAGTATAAGCCTGATGGGTGGAAAGATGTAATCGCCAGATATGAAACATCAATGTGTCACTTCTAGTTATACTAGAGCCAGGACTGCATTTAAAGTGATTATCGGATTTTTTTAATAGACCTGGAATCACACGTCTCCGGGTAGGAGCCTACTCGAAGTCTGTTCTGTTGAATTAATTTGAATTTGTGCAGACATACTGCACTTACCCGTAAATGACAGTCATTCAATAAACATTTGAAAGACACGCATAAAGTTTAGAATATAAAACACTCTGAACACCTAAAACAGAGAAAAGTCAGGGTGTATAAGCTCCGAGAAATACGGGAAAAACCTGGAATTTTTTCATACGGGCAAAAACCGACAAAAACCAGGGAAATTTTTAGAATTCCGGGAATTTTTCATTGTTTTAGTCTTCAGTTTTGAATTTTATGTAATTTTAACTGGTAAGAACTAATAAACAGGAAAATGGTCAGAGGCTTTAGGACGAAGACTGTGGAATACTTAATACCAATAAATTGCTACCGATGAACGTGACGTCACAATTGTTTAGATTTAAGTTCGTTTGAGCAGTTGCCAGCGGGCTCGTGCGCATGCGCAGTTGAGTTGCCTATGGGCAGTACCTTTTCCTGTTTGAAGCGTGGCTGTTGGCTGTATCAGAAGCAGTAACAAAATGGTTCAAAGGGCTGTAAGCACTGTGGAATTTAACATCTGAGGTCATCAGTCTTTAGAGCTACTTAAACCTAACTAACCTAAGGACATCACACACATCCATGCCCGAGGCAGGATTCGAAGCTGCGACCGTAGCAGCAGCGCGGTTCCGGACTGAAGCGCCTAGAACCGCTCGGTCACATCGGCCGGCAGCAGTAACAAGCAGCCAGATGTTACCCGGAAAATTTTTTCTGGCGCGCCCAAGCTGGGTTAGTCTCCGCGTGAACCGTGTTTACGATTAGTGATTTTCCTGTTTTCTTCTCGTTTACAGTTCTAACGTCAAATGAAAACAAAACGCGTATCTGTGGCTGGGAGCTGCTAAGTGAATTAAAGTACAGTCACATAATCACGGAAGGCTAAGATATGTTGTTTGTTTCAGTTTTCTGATTTTACTGTATTGCCTCGTTTTTGGAAGTCCGGCATTAATTGCCTTGCAGAACGATGAAGTTATTTTTGTCGGTTTTCTAAATAAATGCCGCTTTTGTTAATCTTTTTCGCAGAAGCAGTCAATTTATTGGAAACGAAGTGTTTCATTCCACACTATTGGCTTTTATCAACTGTTCACTGGTTTTAAAGTGCACATTTTCATCCTCTGGCATGTATGACATTAAGCCATAACAAAGAACTAAACATAAGACAATACAGTACTGGTACTTCAAGCAAATTGCATTATGCCATAGTAAAGAAGCAAACACGAGATAATACTGGTATGCTAAGAAAATTTGTGTCCTGAAAACCTGAAATCAGGTTCGTTCTACTTCATTGTGAATCTGGACGTATGAATGTGCACTTTAAGCTGAATTGTGCATTTGAGTATGGTTTACGAAATTCCGATGCTTTAGTAACCTCCGATGTTCTATTTCTTTTATGACGTCGTGTAATATCTCTTAAATACACGAACATACGGGCTTCCTGCGTCCTCACAGCTGCCCACGAGCAGTAACGCCTGTTTTCCGGCGCTTTCTGGCAACTGCAGAAACGAATCTATTTCTCACAGGTCGCGGGAAAATATTGTGGTTCAAATGGCTCTGAGTACTAGGGGACTTAACACCTGAGGTCATCAGTCCCCTAGAACTTAGAACTACTTAAACCTAACTAACCTAAGGACATCACACCCATTCGTGCCCGAGGCAGGTTTCGAACTTGCGACCGTAGCTGTCGCGCGGTTCCAGACTAAAGCACCTAGAACCGCTCGGCCACAACGGCCGGCGAAAATATTGTGAATGGTGCTTCGAAAAGCCTTACTTTAAAAGTAAATTTCCTTTTACGCAAGATGAATTATGTTACGCGTGAAAATGTGCAATGAAATGCTTAAATCAGCGAGCGTTTAACTCAGATTTAAAACTTAACACATTGAGAACCAGCCACTTACAACAACGTGAAGAGTCCAGAAGTCCAGACATTGTCATTATTTAAAATTTTACTGGTACATTTGTGTGATGTGTCTTAAAGTGTAACACACGCAAAAAGACCATTATCGTATGTGAAACCTTAGCTTTTCTTGTAGCTACAGTATGTACATTAATTTAAACCATTAACTTTTCCTGTTTGTGCGATCGCGCCAGTTACAGTGATGCTGCTATTGGCTGTCTACATCACGTGTCCTGTGCTCTGAATGTCTGCTGTCATTGGCTGGCGAAATCACGTGACATGAGCTATGATTGGCTAACAAACGCGCATTTCAATCTCGATTTCAATGCTTCGGAAACTTACGTACTATATTTGGTGGAATTCGAATCTATACTTCCGTAATTCGAATAAGAAAATATGGAGCGTAAATGTTGCTGCACATCAGAGATCTTTCCAAAACTTATTTTACCGAGTGTTTTCGTTCTCTGAAGTCCCAGGAAGTTCAACGCTGGTGTATAAAACCTTTACCACTCAAAGGACTGATATTTTTACAGCTCCGAGGTAAAACCTTTACCGTTCGAAGGACTGATATTTTTACAGCTCTGAGGTAAAGTATATTGTCACCTATCATGGAACGAGGGTAATTTTCACGTGGGAAAATGTGCTTTAACTGGGAAATCCGGGAAAAATCGGAAAATTTTTTCTTGTCTGCGTATACATCCTGAAAGTAGAAATACACAGGTACACGCATTTGCAAAGAACGTTATTAAGCAGTAATAATGATTTGTAAACAGCTAATATCCACCTACCATAAACAAAACAGATCCAGCACTATAACTTAAAGCATGAGACACACCACCCTTGTCACTGGAACAAATTATATTTTGCCTACTTTTGGTTTCCAAAAAACCAGTGATTTCACTCCATAGGTTACGGGCGGCTATATCCCAATGATATTTTTTATGTCCAGGATGTAACAAAACTCAGCCTTTGACTAAACACCAGTTACCCACAGTCCACGTTTCGTGTCGTGTCGGCCATTACGACCGAAAAAAAACAGACGTGAATTTCATCGACAGTTACCCGAAGTCTGTGCGCTCGGGCAATGACACCGTGACCGCGCACGTAATGGCGTACTGATTTGAGAAGATTGGCCGTTTCCGGCTGATGTCGGTCGTCGGCGGAATCGACCGATATCGGGGCGACTGTGACCACGGCGTAAGTGAAGCCACGCAGGCCCTGAGAGTGAGTGAAAAAGCCGGACAGCTGACGGAACAGCCCACGCAGACGACCATTTTGTTAAACATCACTATGTTCGAATCACCTCCGTTCCCAAAACTACTGAAGATAGACGTTGACTGTGGATATTGTATCACAGACACAGTCCCTATGACTGAACAGAAGCCGGCCACTGTGGCCGAACGGTTCTAGGCGCTTCAGTCTGGAACCGCGCGACAGCTACAGTCGCAGGTTCGAATCCTGCCTCGGGTGTGGGTGTGTGTGTGATGTCCTTAGGTTAGTTAGGTTTAAGTAGTTCCACGTTCTAGGGGACTGATGATCTTAGCAGTTAAGTCCCATAGTGCTCAGAGCCATTTGAACCACTTTTGACTGAACACAGATGTCACTAAACCCGCCCAAAGATGTAAACAACCACGCATGAGCAGCGCCTATTAGACGGAGTGAGTCCGACAGCCAATTAGTTCCAGTCATTCCACCAGGAAGGAGGTACACGGCTCGTGTTGTCTGTAGTTCAACCGTGCCTAGACGGTCAATACCACGGCTCGATCGCGTCGCATTTATACTTTGTGCCAGGAAGGGCTCTCAAAAAGGGAAGTGTCCAGACGTCTCGGAGTGAGCCAAAGCGATGTTGTTCGGACACGGAGGAGACACAGAGAGACAGGAACTGTAGATGACGTGCCTCGCTCAGGCCGCCCAAGGGCTGCTACTGCAGTGGATAACCGCTACCTACGGAACCGTGACAGCAACACCACGCACTGTGTTGAATAATGCTTTTCGTGCAGCCACAGGATGTCGTGTTACGATTCAAACTGTGCGCAGTAGGCTGCACGATGCGCAACTTCACTCCCGACGTCCGTGGCGAAGTCCGTCTTTGCAACCACGACACCGTGCAGCGCGGTACAGGTGGGATCAAGAACATGCCGAATGGACCGCTCAGGATTGTCATCACGTTCACTTCACCGATGAGTGCCGCATATGTCTGCAACCAGACAATCGTCGGAGACGTGTTTGGAGGCAACCCCGTCAGGCTGAACGCCTTAGACACACTGTCCAGCGAATGCAGCAAGGTGGGGGTTCCCTGCTATTTTGGGGTGGCGTTATGTGGGACCCACGTACGCCGCTGGTGGTCATGGAAGGCGCCGTAACAGCTGAACAATACGTGAATGCCATCCTCCTGCCGATAGCGCAACCGCATCGGCAGTATATTGGCGAGGGATTCGTCTTCGTGTATGACAATTCGCGCCCCCATCGTGCACATGTTGTGAATGACTTCCTTCAGGATAACGGCATCGCTCGACCAGAGTGGTCAGCATGTTCTCCAGACATGAATATCGAACATGTCTGGGATAGACTGAAAAGGGCTGTTAATGGACGACGTGACACACCAACCACTCTGAGGGATCTACGCCGAATCGCCGTTGAGGAGTGGAACAATCTGGACCAACAGTGCCTCGATGAACTTGTGGACAGTATGCCACGACGAATACAGGCCTGCATCAATGCAAGAGGACGTGCTAATGGGTATTAGAGGTACCGGTGTGTACAGCAATGTGGACCACCACCTCTCCAAGGTCTCGCTGTATGGTGGTACAACACGCAATGTGTGTTCTTCATGAGCAGTAAAAAGGGCGGAAATGATGTTTATGTTGATCTCTGTTCCAATTTTCTGTACAGGGCCAGAACTCTCGGTACTTAGGTGATGCAAAACTGTTTTTGATGCGTATATGTCGCCGTCCTCGGTGATGCTTGGCATGTTTGTCAAGTTTAGATCGTGCTTAACGTGTGTGCGAGAAACTCTGATTGGCAGAAAATTTGACAAGATGGCGGACGTTGGTTGTGTCGATGATACGCAGCTCATGTTTAGTGAAAATTGTTTCACTACAATTTATCTCACTGTATTGTGAGTTTCCACAACTATGGAATATACGATCGAGGACAAAAACAAAATAGCACTGACAGTTATCAAAATGGTAGAGGTATCACATCTTTCCCAGCCATATACTAGGTAGGAAGGATTTATGAACAAAATCGATGTTTTACGTATAACATACAAGAGTGAGTGCCATGACATAAAATAAATCGAAGTCCTTCGGTTCTTCCGCGTCAGAGGACAAAGTAGAAGAGAATAATTTTGCGCGTACAATACTTTTTTTTTTTTTTTTTTTTTCCAGTGTGAGAACGAAGTTACTAACGGGTCACTGTCGTTTACGGCTTTTCGTGTGTGTGTATTTCTCTCTCATTTTTAACCATTCCCTGTGTAGTGTCGGCAGACTTGCCAACACTACGCACACTAATTGAAAGAGGCGGCCAAGATGCACGCTCTAACTCACGAAGGATGGAGTGAGGTCTGAAACAGGAGACTTAATGAATGCTATAAAGAAAAGTACGTAGCTTCTGGACTACTTAACTTTTAATCCGTCCTTGTAGACATCGTTCTTGATGAGACATCTGGAGATTGTGGCGATACAAGTGAGACTCTTTTGATACAAGCTATCTAAGGCTAATGGCGCCTTGCTAGGTCGTAGCCATGGACTTAGCTGAAGGCTATTCTAACTGTCTCTCGGCAAATGAGAGAAAAGGCTTCGTCCGTATAGTCGCTAGCAACGTCGTCGTACAACTGGGGCGAGTTCTCGTACGTCTCTCGAGACCTGCCGTGTGGTGGCGCTCGGTCTACGATCACACAGTGGCGACACGCGGGTCCGACATGTACTAATGGACCGCGGCCGATTTAAGCTACCACCTAGCAAGTGTGGTGTCTGGCAGTGACACCACACCCTGTACCAGCGTCTAATTCTTTAAACATTGTTCCAGAGTCCTGTTACAAACACTGTATCTGCACTTTCAGCCATTCCCGCAAGTGCCAAAATGCAGAATACACAAAAAGCGTCTGCTTCAAAAGTAAGGTTAAATTGACAAACTTTCTTGGCACGTCTATAGGCTTGTTTGACACGTGTGTGGCTAGATAAGAGCGATTGTGACACACGAATTTCCTCTTTTACGCTGCCCGTAACGAGTTTTTGAGAGTTTTATTGCCCATTCGAAGAAAGCTGATTTCGTCATCGGGTTCTGATAATAAGAGGCCCGTTTAGCTGATTTTGATGTGTAAATCTCTCATTTTAAGCCATTTCCTGGACCAGTGACCTTTTTCTTCTTTCTTTCTTCTTCTTCTTCTTCCTTTTCTTTAAACATAGCACCAACGTCAATACCAGGATGGCTTTGTCTGCATTTATCGCTATTCTCATTACTGTCAAAATGGCAGAATTTTATACGAGGGCTGTTCAAAATGTAAGGTGACTTTTCAAATTGCGCGGACAACGTACATCCGGTTATCGATCTTTTTTTTTTATGTTGGCACACGTCCCGAACATATGTTCACAGTTTCAAGTTTGTTTTTGACAGATAGAAAGGTTAGACGTGTTTTAGTGTGCTCGACTATTTCCGATTATTATAAAAAATAGAGCAAAGAATTTGCATAATCAATTTTTTTATGAAAAATGGAATCAAGTGGTCTAAAAAACTTCAGATGTTGACAGTGGCATACGGTGAGTCTGCTCTAAGTGAGAAAAAAAAAAGTTTACAAGTGGTACAAGCTTTTCCAAGATAGCCGAGATGCCACTGACGAACCTCGCTCTGGGCACCTCAGCACATCAACAACAGATGATAACGTCGAAGCTGTGAAGAAAATTGTTTTGGAAGATAGTCGAATTACCGTAAGAGAAGTTGCTGAGAATGTTGGCATATCGGTCGGCTCGTGTCATGCAGTTGTTTTTTGGATATTTTGGGCATCAGACAAGTGTTAACGAAGTTTGTTTCGAAACTTCTCAATTTTGTTCAGAAAAACCGTCGCTTGAGCATCGTTCAGGAGCTCTTGACTTACGATAATGATGATCCTGATTTGCTGAAATGGGTCATACCTGGTGACGAAACATGGGTTTACGGTTGTGACGTCGAAGCCAAAGCCCAGTCGTCCCAATGGAAAAGCATCCCGGAGAGGCAAGGCCGAAAAAAGCATGCCAAGTCCGATCAAATGTCAAAGTTCTGCTGCTCACTGTTTTTTTCAATCACAGTGGCGTAGTGCATCGTGAATTTTTGCCTCAAGGTCGCACGGTCAGTGAGCGAGCATTACCTTGACGTCCGGAACTGAGGAAAAACGATTCATCGCTTTTGCATCACGATAGTGCACCCGTTCATTCATCGTTGCTTCTGGGAGATTTTTTGGCCAAAAACAACACGACAGTCATTCCTCAGCCACAATATTCACCGGATTTGGTTCCCTGCGACCTTTTTCCTGTTCCCAAAACTGAAGAGACCTATAAAAGGACGAAGATTTTCAACGATTGAGGAAATAAAAACTGCACTGCTGGAAGTACTGAAGGCTGTACCAAAAAGTTCTTATGCGAAGTGCTTCGAGGATTGCAAGAAGCGTTGCCACAAGTGTATTGCATCAAAGGGGATTACTCTGAAGGGGACAGCATGAATACTGATGAATAAATAAATGTTTTTTCATAAAAACATAAAGTCGCCTTACTTTTTGAACACACCTCGTCTATCGGTATCGCACTTTCAGGCACTGTAGTTCAACAAACCTAGAAAAACAGGACTATCTTGGATAGATCTATAACGCACTGTAGCACCGAAACCGCATATTTGCGTGATAAGCATGTATAAATACGAAATCCACCAAATACAGCACTACCTATCTGGTCTGTGCGGGACTATAACTTCGGAAAATGTGAAAGTGAGATTGCGCTGTACGGTGTGCTTTTGTTCTACAGTCTGGGCAGAGGACGCGTCATAGCTTCAACCAATCAGAGTACATTACACGTTATGTAATCAGCCAGTCATATCATCTCATTCTCAACGCGCGTACACACAATCGACGAAAAAAATTGTTAAAACTGAAACACAAATAAAGTGGATAGTCCAGTGTACTGTACAAAACGTACAGTACCTAGCAAAATGCTGCTGTAACATACCTGTAATGTTGAGAAAATTGAAGGCGTCGTTTTCCCCAAAAAGGCACTGAATTGTAGTCGCGACTTGTGTTTGCAACATTCTTCAAAAGACTTCCTGTATCTTAATTCCTCTGGAAGGGTAAACTTTACCCGCTTCAACGAAAAAGTGATGTAATATTTATTTTTGGTTATGTACTCGACAGAACATGCACTCAGTTAGGTAACCCTGGAACTATTTGGCCTTTCTGCCATTTTCTGGAATGGCACCTCTGACGTCCCACTCCATTCTCTCCACGTTCTGTGTGTGGACGGAACGCTCTTACGTATCTATAAAGTTCACTCTGACCTGCTGGAAACCTACAGTGCCAACTAGTGTGCTGTATTAGCTGAAGCAGTCACTCACGATCATCGCTCCAGAGAGGATCTTTCCTTTTATTATTCTGAACCACACTTACTTCACCCCAAATTAAGTGGGCTCAAGGAAACGTTTTTTAGCTCGACCCTCCCTGAATTCCACCGACAGTTTCCTGAGATTTCACGGCCATTGTTGAGTCCTTTTTCGAAATTTCGCTGCGCCAAGTCACAACCAGACTGTTGTATTCCAACTGTACGTAGACCTCCGGCTATACGCTACAGATCAGTCTGTCACCAAAGCCAGATTTTTGCTTAACAATAGTACAGGAAATCGCGAGAAATTCGGAAAATACAGCCAAAAAGAGCTTAATCGCGCTCCTGGAAATCGCGACCTATTCGTAGAACAGTAAAGTACGTGTAACAACAAAAAATACAAAAGTCACAGCTTCACTGCCAGTAAGTTAACCCAAGATCACTAAACCCTCCTAGAATTTACGATTGTAGTTGACGCCAACGTGGTTCCCAACACTTTTAGCAGTACGATCGTCAGTATACGGTGTAAAACAGGACATTTTGTACTTACTTTGTATGTAACAAACCGATGGAGACCTTATAATTGTAATTAATTAGTGCGTAAACTATAAATTATGAGTCCCTTCGAATAAAATAAGGATAGTAAAATTTAAGATGGTTAGTAGTAATGTCAGTCGAGCAGCCTAAGGCGCTACAGTCATGGACTGTTCGGATGGTCCCGGCGGAGGTCCGAGTCCTCCCTCGGGCATGTGTGTGTGTGTGTGTGTGTGTGTGTGTGTGTGTGTGTGTGTGTGTTTGTCCTTAGGGTAATTTAGGTTAACTAGTGTGTAAGCTTAGGGACTGATGACCTTAGCAGTCAAGTCCAATAAGATTTCACACACATTTGAACGTTTTAGTAATGTCAGTGTCATGTGTCCCCTCCCTCCCCTCGTCACCGTCCCCCTTTAATGTTCTAGCATTAAGTTCTGTTATTATGTCCAAGCCGTGACACACCCTCGGGAATCGCGAAATCGAAATCATTATACAGGGTGCGTCAAAAAACTGTATACACACTTTGAAGCGTCATATAAATTTTTTTTCCCGGCCTACAATGTTAAATTTCTGAAAACTTAAAGTCCAATTGGAAAAATAAATGTACTTTGCAAATGTGATTAATGTTCAAACTAGTAGCCTTCAGCATCAATACATTTCTGCGTACGAGTCACCACTGATTCCGTACATCGTACCAAAGTGTCCAATGAGATTTCTGCGCACACGGCCTGAATCTCATTCCAAAGTGTGTTCAGGTTACGTGGTTTACGTTTGTACACCTCATCTTTTACCGTGCCTCGTAAGAAGAAATCCAGCGGCGTGAGGTCTGGAGAGCGTGCAGGAAACTCGATTGGTCCCCTGCCTCCTATCCACTGGCGTGGCACACTGTGATCCAGGTATGCTCGTACGTCCCTATGATAGTGCGGCGGGGCGCCATCTTGTTGGAAATAAAACTCATCATTACCGTATAATGCACAAATGGCAGGGAATATGGGGTCAGCTAGCATTGTTAGGCACGTTTCTCCAGTAACAGTACCTCCAAAGTGGAAAGGCCCAATGAGTCCCCTTGCAGACAAACCACACCACACATTTACACCAGGCAAATTCACAGCCTTTTCAGCTGTAATGTGAGGATTATCTTCAGCCCACTACACACAATTGTGGCTATTGACATTTCCATTGAGTTTCAATTGGACTTCATCCGACCAAATTATGCTACCCATAAATCCCGGTTCACGTCTCACCATCTCCTGAACCCATTCACAAAATTCTAACCTTCTATCTGGATCGTCGTCACGTAGCTGTTGCACCAGCCTCGGAATGTACACGCGAAGCTTGCCTTTCTTCAGAATGCGTTGCACACTACTAGCACTTAACATTCCTCTCACGTGCCGCTTGCCTCGAAGATTTTTGAGGCGAACGCTGAAACAGTTCCGAGACCGCAGTTGTGGAATCATCACTTGTAGCTGTAAGAAGTCACCCTGATCGACCTTTATGCACATCACACACTGTTCCACGAATTTCGAATTTGTCTCGTAGACGTGTAATTGTTAACCTTGAAGGTGTTTCTGTACCATACTCACTTCTCCACTGTCTTCGAACGGCAGCTACATTCTCAAACTTCCAATAACACTTAATTATCTGCTTCCGCGCTTCGAAGCTCAAACGTACGTCCGCCATGTTGCAGTTACTTCCTTGCCACTGCTGCCACCTGTTGAAGAAACATAACATTACTTTCTCACAGATATTTAACCTTGTAGAACGGGAAATAAATTGTCTATGACAGTTCAAAGTGTGTATACATTTTTTTGACGCACCCTGTATATTCGGGATGAAAAAGATTTCTACATACAAGAGTAGCAATGTGATTGCTTACTTGGTGACCGTTTCACATGTCTTACGTCCCAGGGTGAACACATATCTGACGGAAAAAAGCGGAACCAAAATTATATAAGAAGCCATAGTCCTAGTTATTTCTGTAGCTGCTGTATGTATATTAATTTGTGTGTGCGGGCGAGACGAAACAGTCACTCTGCCATTGCCTGATCGGTTCACGTCTTCTGTGCTCAGATTGCGTCAACAAAGCCACATCGTCCAGGCAGTCTAGACATCACACTTTGCGATGCTCGATGCTATTGTGCCGTACTGATGGACTTACTCGCTCATCGCGCAAATGTGCAGTTTCACTGCTGCAGCGCATTGAAGATCTATCCGAGAGACGTCATTGTCTTTTCGGCTTGTTGTGCTACAATGCCTCAAAATCCGATACGGTCTTGCTTGGCAAATCCGTAGTCAGATAACGATTTTGTCAAACACATTCGATCGTTTGTGGGGGCCTTAGCCGCAACATTCTGGTCTTGCACTCGACTGAAAAAACCGACCGAAAGAAAAAATCGACTGGTAAAATATTCAAATGTGTGTGAAATCTTATGGGACTTAACTGCTAAGGTCATCAGTCCCCAAGCTTACACACTACTTAACCTAAATTATCCTAAGGACAGCCACACACACACACCCATGCCCGAGGGAGGGAGGACTCGAATCTCCGCCGGGACCAGCTGCACAGTCCATGACTGCAGCGCCTCAGGCCGCTCGGCTAATCCCGCGCGGCCGACTGGCAAAGTGGTGGTTAAAACCAGTAGATTGTCCCATCACGAATTGCATAATGTTTGAAGTGAAGTGCGGTGTCATGCCTTACGCAAATGGTGCCTAGGGTGTTTTGTTTGTATGTTTCAATTCTAGTTGTAGGGTGCTTGTTTTGTTTATAATATGTTGTCACCGATATTTCCTGGCAGATTTAAACTGTGGGTCAAGTCGTGACTGCAACCTGGGACCTTCACTTTCTGCGAGCCAGTGTTGGGCTTGCTGAGCTATCCGAGCGTGACTCGCGACTTGCCTGCACAGCTTTAGTTCCGGCAGTAGCTCTTCACCTGTGTACCTTGGGCGGTGGCTCGGATTGGTACGTTTACTGTGGTAGATTCACCAAAGTATTCCCCCCCAATGGCTGACAGCGCTGTTGGCAGCTTTCATTTGTGGAGTGCGAACGGGTGCAGGTGAGACAATAATCGACTACAGAGGTGTGGCGTCGCTGGCGGGGAGAGGTAGCCTATAGGGAACGCGTTAAGTGACTGCTCCAAGTACCGGGTGATCAAAAAGTCGGTATAAATTTGAAACTTAACAAACCACGGAATAATGTAGATAGAGAGGTAAAAATTGACACACATGCTTGAAATGACATGGGGTTTCATTAGAACAAGAAAAAAAAACAAAGTTCACAAAATGTCCGACAGATGGCGCTGGACGGCAAAACGTCAGTGACTGCGCATGACAATCGTGTATAAAAGGAGCTGTAATGAGACAGAGAATCAGATGCGCCAGCAGTCGCAGCATGTTGACGTTACCTGAGAAGGCGCTTTTAGTGAAGCTGTATTATCAGAACGGGGAATGTGCTGGTTCAGCGTTACGATCATACCGCCATAGGAAGGGGATTCGAACGGGCACCTGTTACCTGGCGATTTAGTGAAGCGGAGGGCATCTGCGGTGTGGGCGTTTCAAAAGATGGCGGAAGATGACGATTGGTTGAGTTACTAAAATGTAGACTTTCACGGCCGGAAATATCATGTCGATTATAATTATTCGTTTCGAGGAGACGGAAGTACTAGCGGCCACAAGCGGATATTACGAAAGGCTCTACAGGGAGACAATCGAAATCGCTAAACACCCAAATAATTTCAACCGAAAGGAGGAGGGCGTGAATTTAAACGGTATATGGATGCTGGTGTTAAAGAAGATGTGTACCACCCGTCAACTACCGGCTGATGGCAACGGCGATCGACGGCGACGGACAGCGGCCAATTGCACTGACGTTTTCAAAACACGTGACGTCACGCCGCGGCGCGTAAGCGCGCGGACACGGAATTTAGCGGCAGTCAGTAGCGAGCCAGTGGGTGTGTTGGACCTTCCATCGAGCTACGGACCAAAAATGGTTCAAATGGCTCTGAGCACTGTGGGACTTAACATGTGACGTCATCAGTCCCCTAGAACTACTTAAACCTAACTAACCTAAGGACATCACACACATCCAAGCCCGAGGCAGGATTCGAACCTGCGACCGTAGCGGTCACGCGGTTCCAGACTGGAGCGCCTAGAACCGCACGGCCACACCGGCCGGCCAGCTAGGGACCCCCTTGAAGATGTCTCCCGCAGTCGGAGACGAAACGTTGGGAATCGACACAGAATTCATCAACCGACCACGGCATAACATCCCGGATAATTGTAATGGACATGATTGCTTGAGTAACGTGTTGTGGACCGACGAAGCTCATTTCACGCTCCGAGGGTCTGTCAATGCCCACAACTGCAGAATTTGGGCTACCGAAAATCCTAGAACTGTCGTGGAAACTCCATTGCACGACGAGAAAGTCACGGTATGGGTTGGATTTACCACATCTAACATTATCGGGCTTTTTTTCTTCGAGGTGCTACCGTGACGGGTGAGAGGTACGCCGATATGTTACAGAATCGCATCATCCCCAGCCTGGCTGATAAACACCTGCTGGGACGTACGATGTTTATGCAGGATGGCGCTCCACCCCATATTGCTAGACGCGTGAAAGATCTCTTGCGCGCGTCGTTTGGTGATGATCGTGTGCTCAGCCGCCACTTTCGTCACGCTTGGCCTCCCAGGTCCCCAGACCTCAGTCCGTGCGATTATTGGCTTTGGGGTTACCTGAAGTCGCAAGTGATCGTGATCGACCGACATCTCTAGGGATGCTGAAAGACAACATCCGACGCCAATGCCTCACCATAAATCCAGACATGCTTTACAGTGCTGTACACAACTTTATTCCTCGACTTCAGCTATTGTCGAGGAATGATGGTGAACATATCGACCATTTCCTGTAGAGAACATCATCTTTTCTTTGTCTTATTTTGTTATGCTAATTATTGCTATTCTGATCAGATGAAGCGCCATCTGTCGGAAATTTTTTGAACTTTTGTATTTTTTTGGTTCTAATAAAACCCCAGGTCATTCCAAGCGTGTGTGTCAATTTGTACCTCTCTATCTACATTATTCCGTGATTTATTCAGCTTGAAATTTATGCTGACTTTTTGATCACCCGGTAGACGCGCGAAGCAGCTGAGGCGAGCTCTTAGCAGCTGTAGAGCCAAAACATCATGACCACCCGCTTAACAGCGTGTCTGTCTGTCTGTGGAATGCAATACGTCACTGATTCTGCGTGTCAGGGTCCGACAGCTTATTGGTAGGTTTGTGGCTCTAGATATTTATGCACAGGTCACGTGATTCGCACAAATAATGGGCTGCGGATTTGTGTGCGCGGTGGTGGTGCCTAATAGTGACAAAACACGTAGGATTTCCATCACGCGAATTTGGTCAACGAGACATTAATGTGAGCTATAATGCTCCTCAAATTACTGTTGCACGGTTCTGGCTCCGAGATGCGGACAACTGTACTGCAGGAAGATAACGCCGCCATTGGGGAAGACATCTAGCGTGAAGGGATGCAGGTGGTTTGCATTTATCACTGTGCCTTTGATTACTGCCGCAGGTGCTGAGCAAGTGCGGGAGAATGGTCCTACCAGCCCGCATCCGTGGTGCGCTGCACGTTCTGAGCCGCCGTTCACCTCGATGGCGGCATTTGTGGACATGACCGTTGTTTACCAAAAATGTGATTCACCCGAAGAGCTGACACGTTTCATCGATAGTCAGTCGAACCCCGATGGACCCGCGGCCACTCCACATGTGCACTACTGACCATTCAAACTGCTAAACCACGAAGGTGACGTGCTACAGACGCGAAATTTAACCGACAGCAAGAAGATGCTGTGATATTCAAATGATTAGGTTTTGCAGAGCATTCACTCAAGGTTGGCGCCGGTGGCGACACCTACAACGAGCTGGCATGAAGAAAGTTTCCAACCAATTTCTCATACACAAACAGCAGTTGACCGGCGTTGCCTGGTCAAACGTTGTTGTGATGCCTCGTGTAAGGAGGAGAAATGCGTACCATCACGTTTTCTACTTTGATAAAGGTCGGATTGTAGCCTATCGCGATTGCGGTTTATTGTACCGCGACATTGCTCCTCGCGTTGGTCGAGATACAATAACTGTTAGCAGAATATGGAATCGGTGGGTTCAGGAGGGTAATACGGAACGCCGTGCTGGTTCCCAACGGCCTCGTATCACAAGCAGTCGAGATGACAGGCATCTTATCCGCGTGGCTGTAACGGATCGTGCAGCCACGTCTCGATCCCTGAATCAACAGATGCAGACGATTGCAAGACAACAACCATCTACACGACCAGTTCGAGGACGTTTGCAGCAACATGGACTATCAGCTCGGAGACCGTGGCTGTGGTTACCCTTGTCGTTGCATCACAGACAGGAGCGCCTGCGATCGTGTACTCAACGACGAATCTGGGTGCTCGAATGGCAAAACGTCATTTTTTCGGATGACTCCAGGTTATGTTTACAGCATCACTATGGTCGCATCCGTGTTTGGCGACATCGCGGTGAACGCACATTGGAAGCGTGTATTCGTCATCACCATACTGGCGTATCACCTGGCGTGATGGTATGGGTTGCCATTGGTTACACGTCTCTGTCACCTCTTGTTCGCATTGACTGCACTTTGAACAGTGGACGTTACATTTCAGATGTGTTACGACCCGTGGCTCTAGCCTTTATTCGATCCCTGCGAAACCCTACATTTCAGCAGGATAATGCACGACCGCATGTTGCAGGTCCTGTACGGGTCTTTCTGGATACAGAAAATGTTCGACTGCTGCCCTGGCCAGCACATTCTCCAGATCTGTCACCAATCGAAAACGTCTGGACAATGGTGGCCGAGCAACTGGCTCGTCACAATACGCGTCACTACTCTTGATGAACTGTGGTATCGTGTTGAAGCTGCATGGGCAGCTGTACCTGTACACACCATCCAAGCTCTGTTTGACTCAATGCCCAGGCGTATCAAGGCCGTTATTACGGCCAGAAGTGTTTGTTCAGGGTATTGATTTCTCAGGATCTATGCGCCCAAATTACGTGCAAATGTAACCACACGTCAGTGCTAGTATAATATATTTGTGGAATGAATACCAGTATATGATCTGTATTTCGTCTTGGTGTAGCAATTTTAATGGCCAGTAGTGTAATTGACAGTGTTGTCGGGTTAACGTGCGAACACGTAGGGGTGGTCTGCTGCGTAACATCGTGATCGATAATGTACGATGAAACACTTGTGTGTGCACCGGCATTGTGCTCGTTTGGCCGAGACGTCACAGCTCACCACCTATCCTGCCTCGTTCTGTGAAGCGTCGTGGACGTCCAACCGTTTAGTGCCTAGTGCTAGTTTCACTGTCCTTCTACCTCTTTCTGTAGATGCTCGAGACAGTGGCGTGTGAACATTTGATCAGCTTCACCATTTTCGAGATACTCTTTCACAGGCACTGCGTAGTAGTAATCTACCCTTTGTCAGAGTCACTTATCTCAATGGCTTTCCCCATTTGCGACACGTATCTTCGCTACGTGCCTGCCCCACTTACATACTTTTGCTACCACATTGTATGCCCACAACGCCACCAGGCAGCATCCGATGTCGCGGTGGGCAGTGGTTGTAATCTTTCGACTCGTAAGTGTTGTAGGAACAGTGGAGGTGACAATCCGTGCGCAGGAATCATCTCGTGGACGAGGTTGCCGTCACGAACTGTTCTGTAATGTAGCGGAGGTCTGGGAATGTCGGAAGCCAATTGTTCGGCCGACTTAGCGAACCTGTCGAATCTCTCGCCAGAAAATTCTGTTTCTGTTAAATAATATAATAATAATAATAATAATAATAATAATGTAGCAAAAATAATACATCAACAGCTTGCCTTACAACATAAACTTATAAAACAACACGTTCCCACCTACAAGTATGCACCACAAAATGTACTGGAGAATGATGAATACAAATTAGACTGGAACAGAACCATTATAACAGATAAAACAACAACACATAACAAACCTGACATCATACTCACCAATAAAAAGACGAAATTAACACACCTAATCGAAATATCCGTACCCAATACAACAAATATACAGAAGAAGCCGGCCGAAGTGGCCGTGCGGTTAAAGGCGCTGCAGTCTGGAACCGCAAGACCGCTACAGTCGCAGGTTCGAATCCTGCCTCGGGCATGGATGTTTGTGATGTCCTTAGGTTAGTTAGGTTTAACTAGTTCTAAGTTCTAGGGGACTAATGACCTCAGCAGTTGAGTCCCATAGTGCTCAGAGCCATACAGAAGAAAACAGGAGAAAAAATTGAAAAATACATCCAACTGGCTGAGGAAGTCAAGGACATGTGGCATCAGGATAAAGTTGACGTTATACCAATTATACTATCAACTACAGGAGTCATACCACACAATATCCACCAGTACATCAATACAATACAGCTACATCCAAACTTATATATACAACTACAAAAATCTGTAATTATTGATACACGTTCAATTACCCGAAAGTTCCGTACAGTTAAAAGGAAGTCACGCTCGATCGAGGTCCGCGTCTCTTTCCATTTTTAACCAGACATAATGTCTGAGAAAGGAAAGGAATAATAATAACTTTATTCAACATCAAATGGTACACTGCACATGTACAAAGAAACAGTAATGATTGAAGTTATTTGTACAATACACAAGACACAGTCTTCTGAATACGTCATTAATTTACAACAAAATTACAATAAGATGTTCACTGATTTCTATTCACATAATTTCACAAAGCATTTGTTGTTCTTCATGTAAGTATGGTACTCTTCTAATGTGTAGAAAGGGTGTTTCACTAAAAATTACTTAAGCTGATGTTTCACTTTAACTGTAGGAAGAGCCATGACTGCACTAGGCAGTGCATTAGCTAATTTTATACCTGCGTGCTGAGGCCCCTTTCTGTGGCTGCCGATGTAAAATCTTTCTTTATTTTTAGTATTGTACTGGTCGAAATCTGAATAAATTTTTGGGTGCAGTCTTTTCACATGCAATATGCCTTTTAGACTGTATGTGTTTACAGCAGTTAACACCTCGGTTTTTGGAAACAAGTTGCGACAAGATTCCCTATATTTTGCTCCACAGATTATTCTCACACCCCTTTCTTGGAGTTTGGTTGTTGCCCCCCAAATTTCAATACCGTAGTTCAAGCGAGAGGAGAAAAAGAGCACGGTATGCAGTCTTTAGGACTACAGTGTCTCTACAGAACTTGCTAACAGTACTGATTGCAAATATATTTTTTGACAACTTAGTTGCTAGGGAGTCAATATGTGTGTCCCATTTCAGGTTGCTTTGGATTGTTACACCAAGGAATTTTGCACTAGACTCTTTCTTTACCAGTTCGTTGCCAATGTATAATTTAATTTCATTACTCAAACTACTTTTGTTAAACTCCATCAAACATGTTTTACTGGTGCTAACTTTTAAGTGGCTTTCATTAAAAAATTAAACAATTTCTTTTGTCACATTATTACACTTGGCCTCTAGTTCATTACACAATTCCTTTTTACACACAATGGACGTGTCATCGGCATACAGAACAATTTTGGAATTTATAGTACAGTATTTAATATCATTTACATAGATGAAGAACAGAAGGGGGCCCAACACCGAGCCCTGGGGCACGCCATATTTTATGCAAGCGATCTCTGATTTGTAGACACCACTTTCCGTTTTAAGCAGAACAAACTGTTTTCTAATGCTCACATAACAGGCCATAAGCAGTGCATCTAATGCCCATGTTCCGTAGCTTGTCTAATAGGATGTCAACATTTACACAATCAAAGGCTTTTTCCAGGTCTAGGTATAAAATTTGAAGTGACAGACTGACCAGTAGTGTAACCTGAGACCTAGGTTAGATTGGAAGATGATAGTCTGATTGTGCATTGGCAAAGCCAGTGAATGTGATGGCTTTCTTTTTGTATACTGTATTGTGCATTCCAGAGTTAAATTTACGTCACTGGTGAAGACACTATTTTCTTACAGTGGTGATATTTTCAAATTTTCAGTACATCTACATCTACACCCATACTCCGCAAGCCACCAGACGGTGTGTGGTGGAGGGTACCTTGAGTACCTCTGTCGGTTCTCCCTTCTATTCCAGTCTCGTATTCGCAGAAAGAAAGATTGTTGGTATGCCTCTGTGTGGGCTCTAATCTCTCCGATTTTATCCTCGTGAGATATATGTAGGGGGGAGCAATATACTGCTTGACTCCTCGGTGAAGGTATATTCTCGAAACTTCAACAAAAGCCCGTACCGAGCTACTGAGCGTCTCTCTTGCAGAGTCTTCCACTGAAGTTTATCTATCATCTCCGTAACGCTTTCGCAATCACTAAATGATCCTGTAACGAAGCATGCTGCTCTCCGTTGGATCTTCTCTCTCTCTTCTATCAACCCTATCTGGTTCGGCTCCCACACCGGTGAGCAGTATTCAAGCAGTGGATGAACAAGTGAATTGTAACCTACTTCCTTTGCTTTCGGATTGCATTTCCTTAGGACTCTTCCAATGAATCTCAGTCTGGCATCTGCTTTACTGACAATCAACTTTATATGATCATTCCATTTTAAATCACTCCTAATGCGTACTCCCAGATAATTTTTGGAATTAACTGCTTCCAGTTGCTGACCTGCTATATTGTATCTAAATGATAAGGGATCTTTCTTTCTACATATTCGCAGAACATTACACTTGTTTACATTGAGATTCAATTGCCATTCCCTGCACTGTGCATCAATTCGCTGCAGATCCTCCCACATTTCAGTACCATTTTCCATTGTTACAACCTCTCGATATACTACAGCATCATCTGCAAAAAGCCTCAGTGAGCTTCTGATGTTATCCACAAGGTCATTTGTATATATTGTGAATAGCAACGGACCTATGACACTCCCTTGCAGCACACCTGAAATCACTCTTACTTCGGAAGACTTCTCTCCATTGAGAATGACATGCTGCGTCCTGTTATCTAGGAACTCCTCAATCCGATCACACAATTGGTCTGATAGTCCATATGCTCTTACTTTGTTCATTAAATGACTGTGGGGAACTGTATCGAACGCCTTGCGGAAGTCGAGAAACACGGCATCTACCTGGGAGCCCGTGTCCATGGCCCTGTGAGTCTCGTGGAGAAAAGCGCGAGCTACGTTTCACACGACCGTCTTTTTCAAAACCCGTGCTAACTCCTACATAGTAGATTTCTAGTCTGCAGAAAAGTCATTATACTCGAACACAATATGTGTTCTAAAATTCTACAATTGATTGATGTTAGACATATAGGTCCATAGTTCTGCACATCTGTTCGACATCCCTTCTTGAAAACAGGGGTGACCTGTGCCCTTTCCCAATCTTTTGGAACGCTACGCCCTTCTAGAGACCTACGGTACACCTGCGTCGGATGGCATTAAAAAGAACAGCATTCCTGACTCTCAGTGCCAATGAAGATCGTGTGACGTCATCGGAATTTATTTTGCAGTGTTTTTGTTTTTTATTATGTGAGCTGTCAGTTATTCCTTAAGGCACGTATCTCTGCCACATCAATGACGTCAGCGATCTGTTCGCTCGATATCACACTGTTAACTTATCCTGAAATAATTTCAGCCATAAGAAATGATTTCGAAGACAGTTGTCAAATAATGTTGGCATGTCGTTGCTTTTATTCGTTCCATTAACACAGTGGGAAATAGCTGAAATCCGTGTGAGTGCGGGTTTGTAATGCTGTTTTTGTTTTTTTGCAGTGCCTGCAAGCATATCCGACAGACGTCCACTAGACAGCTCCTCACCTCCACCGGAGCATTCCGCCTCACTGTGGTCTGACTGCTGACTCGACAGTGAAATGGGTTCCAAGTCTGAGCACAGCGGAGGACGCCACGCGGGTGGAGGCGCTGCAGCGTGCCGTACGAGCATTGACGACTTGCCCGAGGAGATACTGATAAAGATCTTCTCTCACTTGTCTTTCAGCGAGCTAGTGGACGCGGTACGGAAAGTGTGCCGTCGTTGGAGAAAGCTGTCGCGAGATTCGAAGTTGTGGGCTGACAAGGAATACCATGTCGGGTAAGGAACCTGCTGATACGTAACGTTCTAAAACTGACGTGGGAACTTCGGATGTGAGCACACTGTCGGCACAACTTAGATCATTCTGCTTTTGTATTCAAAATGAGTTCCACTTTTAGAATCCTGTAAAGGAGCTAAGACGTATTTGAGTTTGGTATATTTGTTAAATTGAGTGTGTCAGCTAAATTGGATAGTGGCATTTGGTGCATAGGTGCTAGTAGTAAACTGTCTTCTTTTACTTCTTCATTAGTCTTGTACGCTGTTGTGTTTGTGAACTAGGGTATATGTCATATTTTTACCTTTCTTTTCTACCCCTTTACTTCTGTATGTGAGAATGTACCCATTCATTTTTTCTTGCCCTCATTTTTCCCTGATGGACTGTCAAAACATTCCGAAGATCCGTGACTGTCTCTGCCGATTAAATATGTTTCTGCCCACCACCAGTTCCACCGGTTGGTAGGACATTCCGAGGCATCGAGGGATCACCAATTTAGTATTGGAGGGCAGCATGGAGGGTAAAATTGGTAGAGGGAGACCGAGAGATGAATACACTAAGCAGATTCAGAAGGATGTAGGCTGCAGTAGGTACTGGGAGATGAAGAAGCTTGCACAGGATAGAGTAGCATGGAGAGCTGCATCAAACCAGTCTCAGAACTGAAGACCACAACAACAACAACAACAACAACAACAACAACAACCAGTTCCTATTGTGCTCCGGCGTAAAAGTCTACGATAGGGCCTGTGGTGTACTTACGTGTTTAATGCAGTAAACATTTCTGTATGTTTTTCCCACATTACATTTTCATCTATCCGTACTCCTAAAAATTTAGTGTCCTGGGTTTTCTTTATCTTACACTGCCCAAGTTCTGTTGTTATGTGGTTCCTAGTTTGTTTTATGTCTGAAGTCTATCGAAACTCTTTGTTTGTCATTCACAATTAAAATGTTATCCCTAAAGAATACGTTTCATTCTTCTGTGCTACTGTCACTGTCTCCCGAAGGCCTGCAGCATCATTCGTAGCTTTAACAGACAGATTGGTGTCATCAGCAAACAATATTGTACCTGCTGCTGATACATGGGTTGGCACGCCATTTATAAATATGAAGAACAGCAGTGGTCCCAGCAGGCAGTCTTGTGGCACCCCGTATCCGACTCTGGTATTCTGATGAGTAAACTTTCCCTGTATCTCGACCATTTGGTGCCTGTTACAAAGATAAGATTTGAACCATTCATATGAATCCCACAACATAGCAATATCTCTCTCTCTCTCTCTCTCTCTATTTCTTCTTTAAAAAATACGTAAGACATGTTGTAGACACCTCCCTATCCTCCCCTCCGCCATGATCAATTATATAATGAACTTTTCTCTGATCGGGAACTCTTTGAGGCTCTTGACACATCAAACAGTGTGGCCTCAGGCCCTGGTTCAAATCATCATCCAACATGTGAATGCTACTCAAACACACCTATCTACTCAGAGTCTGAAACCTTATTTGGCCAGAAAGTGTTTTTGCTTCATGGGGTCGACATAGTATCCCTATCCTTAAACCGGGCAAAATCCAGACATCTGTCGACAGATACTGACCGATCAGCTCCATCAGTGTGCTCCGAAAACTGTTCAGAAAGGTGGTAGGCCGACGGTTGTTCCGGTTTCTCGAATCGCCGCGCCTTTTGTCCCCCAGTTTGCAGGAGGAACGATCCTGAGTTAACCGTGTGGTTAGGTTGGAAGCGGCAATCTGCTGGGGTGTTTCTAAACGGTGAAGTCTCACTGGAGCCTTTTTCACCTCCACGAGGCATACGACACTGCTCGGCGTCATCACATTTTACTTAACCTAAACGACAGGGGCTTTCGAGACTCCCTACTGATTTTTATTTGTCGGCTTTTGCTCCACTGATTTTTTCGTGTTACAGTCGGTACACCACTCGGCGCTGCACAGGTCCAAGAAAATGGCAGGGCTCCGTGCATTTCACAACCTGTCGTACTTCTCGTCACACTCGCATCGTGTCAACTTTTGCGTTTGTAACAGCTCCCAGTCTGTAGCCTCGACCGAACACCGATTTCGAGGTGTATCCACAGAGCCTCCATTTGGACCCTTTCTCGCGACCTCCAGTTCTCTTTGACAAAAATGTGAGACGTGCGTTTGTGTCGTCGTACCGCAGTCTGTCCGGATCCGAAACTCGACTCGTGTACTTAGTGCCGGGATGTTGTTGCACAGTCTCGAGTTTTGCGACTCCTCTCTGATAAAAAGCGGACACAGCTGTCCCGTATTTGTTAACTGAACAGTAGCCCGCACGCGTAAGCTTAAACCTCTCCACTTCCTCGCCCACACCTCTCGGGGAGAAAATCGTCCTACTCGGCCTAACTCCGTACGTACTGGGCCACAGTTTCCACCTAACTGGACTGTGGTCACCAGGTTTATGCTTCGGGGACACCTTCAAATTTGAAATGACTGCACCCAGTCTGTCATCGTCACTGGCACCAGTCCACAGCTCGTGGTACAGTGGCTGGCGATGCCGTGTCCCGGATTCGATGCCCGGAGCGGTTGGGGATTTTATCTGCACGGGGACTGGGTGTTTGTGTTGTCCTCGTCATTCCTTCGTCATCGTCATTTGTGATTGTGGTTAGATTGGCTCGTGTAAAAATTGGGACTTTGTGCGGGCGCTGATGACCGCGCGGTTGAGCGCCCCACAAACCGATCGTCATCAGCATCAGCATCATCATCATCATCAGACTACTTCATTGAGACTACTTCTTTTGACACTCTGTGATATAGCATGGTTCTCCTCTCCCATCTGCTAAGTTTTGAATATCTGCTGATAGCAAATTTTTTTTCTTTCCTATAATTTTCTACCACGTTTCCAGTACTGTTTTGTAAGTCATACATGGCACATATATTGCTTTTCCAGGGGTGTAACTGGGCTTTCTCCATTTAGCTTTGTCGTTTAGTTTATTCTTCTCCCTACGCTGATTGCATTGGTGGCATCAGTTTGGCTGTGGAAGGTGTCGATTAAGTATTACAGTCGATTGTGGTTAACACTATAGTTCGATACGTGTGAAACTTGGTGAGCTAATCGGCACAATTTAATTTAATGACCCATACCGACAGAATGCTGAGCATTCTGACTTTTCTGGAAAGGACTTTAAATTACCAGAAACTGAGTGACAAGACAGTTGACATTCAAATACATCAGCAGCCCCATCTTCCATTGCAAATTTCATCATAGCTACTGTTAGATTATGACTTTTGACTACTTATTTTTGTGTGTAAAATGATATGCAGTATTGATTGATTGACTTAATAATTAATACTTTCATATAATTTACCCTAATTTGCAGGATGGCACTGATGCATGTAAATAAGGGATCTACATTGTGTGAAAGTAATAGCACCCACGTATTTTCCTAAATTTCTGACCAGCGACATTTTCTGTAAGCCAAAATCATGTTAGTTCTTGTAATATAGGAAAATCAGAAAAATCCGACCTAGCCATTTTCAAACCACAATGTAGCCTCCAAAATAACAGTTTGTTCTTGTGCCAATCTACAAAGAGTCAGACATCACCCAGAATTGGCAGTCGGTTGTTTGAAAGCTCGCGAGTAAGACCTATGTCGGGAGCACCCCCAGTGTCGATTTGTGCCACTACTACGTGTGTTCGGCGAGCAAAAATATGTGCACCGCACCGACAACGGGAAAGCTCGAGACTTGCGTGCGTAATAATTTTTAAATGATTTCTGTAGCCTAAATTAATGAACATCTTTACTAAACTGTGTTGTGATTGAAAAATGGTAGGAAATGATGTAGTCACCGAAACTACCGATTGTTGCATACTGAAGGTCGTTACGGACTGGATTGAGCTACCGAAGTGTAATCTTTTCTGTAATAAATTACTACAGGGTTGTGTTAAAAAGGAACTGTGACTTTTTCGTGTAAATACGGTCTGTATTTTGTACCACAGTCAAACAATTAACTTCACCACTGTTATTGTAGATGTCGGTCTGGTTCTGTGGGCTAGTAAGTTTTTGTAATTGATAAACTGGTCACTGTTCTTAACAGCTGAACTTAGTGAAGAATGCACGTTTGTGTGTTAATGCAATCTAGATTATATGTACAGTTTTGAGTAAATGCCACCCCTCACTCACTTGGACTTTCAGCTTCACAGTGATAAAAGAGCGATGATGCTACTGAGGAAAGAACTGCAATAAGCAGGTCAGTTCTGCTGAAGCGGAGGACTTACCTCTCCGTTTCTCACAGTACCAACTCCAGCTCACTTACACAATCGCTCTCAAATGTTTTCCTAATTGTCCAACTTATCAGATTCTTCTCAGATAAGGGGCACCAATCCACCCACCCTCGGGAGTGATTAACAGTCGGAATGCACCTGGAGGTCCCCCACGTAACCTGCTCAGAATGTGCACACAGTGTGCTGCCCCCTCCGTCGGCACCCGGACCACGAGTTGAGACCGCCTTGCATCATCCCTGTTGTCTTTCAGTGTCTGTTTTTGTCAGTTCAGCAGGAGTGTCAGGATGTTAGTAGCTCTGAAACCGCGAGTAAGGCAGGATATGCTTTACGCCTCCGGCTAACCCTTAAAAAAAAAAAAAGAAAATGCTACCAGGAACATCTAGTGTTTTTACTGCAGAGCTGATAGTCGTTAACAGAGCTTTAAGTTTTGTAAAACACACTTCTGTTGATGAGATCTTAATTTGTAGTGATCCAGTGAGCAGTCTCCGGGCTACTGACCGATGTTACTTTCGTCACCTACTGTTTACGATCTTCTCCGTGACGTCGGTTGCAGTGCCTGCTCAGTTGTCTGTCTCCGGGTCCCGAGTCCAGGGAATGAACTGGCTGCCTGTTTGGCTGGAGAAGCGATTACCCACCCGACATTCACATAGACAGTAGAGTGTGGAGATTTGCGGACCTCTGTTCACTCACAAATAGAACATCTGGTGAGCTACTGTCCCCTCTGACAAACTCTACACTATCGAGGAGACTGCTGCTGTAATGAATCTCCTAGCCTATGTAGCTTCTGCGTAGGTCGTGCCAGATGAACGCGCAGTCGTGTCTGACGTAAAGAGCCGTCACGTCCTCACAAAATGGTACCTTTATATGGCTCTCCACGGTAAGCACGGTCTTCCGGATTGTTCACCTCTAATGTTGGCGGACGGCGTACGGTCAGTCCGGGTGGTTTTGAAGTGCTTTTGGCACGGTGCGGGATGGTTTGGCTGGTTCTGTGGTATTGTCAACACCACCGTCTCTACCAGCTGCCACGGTCGTACCTCTCCTACTCTGTTTTAATCACTTTCAGGTGTAGTTTGCCCTTTTTTCTGACATACCCTATTTTGTGTTTTAGGGGTAACACTCCATTGTAGCCGAGACCTTCATTATTTCTTACCCTCCGTACTAGCTGTTGACAGAGTATCTGCTTAATAGGTTTTCACGCTTCCCCCAGGATAGTGGGTGCTGTTCCTCTCTTTAAGACTTTGACTCTCCAGAGTGGGGTGGCCGAGGGAGGGGAGACTCCCACCACACGCGGAGCCCCGAGCGACACTCGCCCGTGCCCACCCACCTGCTGACGTCACTGCTACTCTCACCTTATTTTCTTGTCGGCAGCCCGTCTGATGTTCGTCACATTTATAGGTTTCTGACTTTTGCTATTTTGAATGTCCTGGCTAGGTCGTCTTCTTCCTCTGTAACTCGGTCAGCCCTTTATGTGGTCGGTGGGGATCGGATAGGAGTGAAGTTTCTGCCTCCACAAATGGGTATGGGGAGAGCCCTCGTGTGCTCTTAGAATTTTGTATCTGCCCAACCCGTAGACATTTACCTCTCTTTAAATTATTTCTCAGCTAAGTGACAGAATGTCTGCAAGGTCGCCACAAGCTCTGGAAATCGGGGAATATCGGGGAATTTTAAACACGTCAGGGAAATTTGAAAAAACCACTAGTAATACTCGTTTTTGTCTCGGTATGTGAAACGGTCTGTTTACTGACGTGTGGTGCACCGCCGCTGGCCGGGTGCAGCTGAGCACGTGCGCCTCCTCCCTGCTCCCTCACGACTGCCGCTTCTCTTCTCCCCTTCCTACCGCTCCCCTCAGTCGGCAGCCAGCGCTGCCGACACTTCTTGCCGCCAGCCTAGCAGCTGCCGACGAGAGGCGTGGAGGCGTGAGGAGTGGTTTGTTCGGATCTGACTCTCAGAGACTGTAGACGCAGTGGCCGGAGATGGCAGCCCTGCGTACGTGAGTTGCGTCTTAGTGATTGTGTGAATGCTTGTGTGCTCTCGTTTGGTTGTGGCTCAAAATTTAGTTGTGAGAGTGTGATTGTCTTTTTTACGTGCCCGTCTGCGGTTCGGCGATCGTCTTTACGGTGACTCACTACCTGTCCTCACTATTATCGATTCTCGGAGTGTTCGCACGGATCGATCACCGTGGCCTCGTTTCGTCGACGTCCTGTCTGTGGATTCCCACGAGGACCTAAAACTGCAGGCCGTTTCTGTGGGTGTCTCTAATGTGTCGGGCCTGCCGTTCAGTTTCCACTAATGTGCGGGCCCTGCCTGCCCGATCTAGCCCCACTGATCTGCCTGCAGGCCGGATCTGTCTGTGTGTGGTGCGATGCAGCAGATTTTCGCGGTTTATCCTCGAACCCGGGACTGCGGTGCTGCTGAGCAGGCCGGAGGCCGTGGGCAGTGGATTTCAGGAATTATGAATGTCTCACCACAAGTATGTTGCACAGTGCGGCATTTTGTAGACGTTTCATTTGTTCTAGTACATTTTGGCACCTCAGAAGTAGTTCATATATCAGAAAAATTGTGTTGGTTGCTGGCAGCTTGTGCACTATGTACTCGTGTATTTGTCCAAAGAAAAGTCGCATAATACCCGTAAAATAATAGATGTAAGATGTTATCAAAGAGTGGAACCGACCTTTTATTGGCAGCCACCGACAGTGCTGGTCTACACAATTCGTCCCCATCTTACACACTTCTTTCGAGGTGCCTACTTTTTTCTGACGTTATTTATGAAATTGGTGAAGGTATTTTAAATCTCTTTTAACTCCAAGGAAATGCGTATTTTTGTCACCAAAAATGTTTCATTTTGTCGAAATAAATTAATATCAGTGGTCTTAATGAAACACACATACCATTTGGCTTGCTTTCTCTATCTAAAAACAGTTTATTACAAAAGATGTTGAGGTTATTACTAAAGATTTTTGCTCACATCAGGAAACGCCATCTGCTTGCAAGGTTTTTTTTTATATATTTCCTCATTTACACTACTGTCTCTTGTACCGTAGCTGCAAAGACAGATTGTCAACTTATGTCTTCATTTTCACCCTTGAAATCTCAAAATTTGTCAGGGAAAATGCTAAAACTTGTCTGGAAATCAGGGAAATATCAGGGAATTTCACTCAGGGAAACTTGTGGCAACCCCAGTCCAATACCTCGCCACGAGTCCCTCGAACCTCACCGACCGACCGACACATTTCTTTGCGGTGTCCTGCTTCTGCAATTGTAACCTCTTCACATTTTCAACTGTGCAAATCTGAGCAAAGGAGATTGCAAAAAAGCTGACAGTTGCCAGGATATTAGATATAAAACCTAACATCCGAGAAGAAATACGTAGTCCTAGAATCTATAAATTTCGGTACCACTTTGCGCAGTGGACAGTGACACTGTGTAGCATTAATTGTCAATTCACGACGTAAACTCTCGAGCCTAAGTTCGAATATTCGTGCGAGTTGCTCTTTCCCTGTAGCAGAATTAGTGTAACACCGTTTTTCTGCGCAAATCTGTTTCCGATCGGTCGCACGTCGAATGACACCCACTCGGCAGGAGTAGTACTTGAAAAACGGCATTCGGTGAAATCGAAAAAGTGTACGAGCACTTTTTGCAAAGTGTCAGTTGCACCCAAATAGTACTACTTTTACTGCAACAACAAAAGTAAAGAACATTAACAGTTTGTGTTACAATCGCCCGGTAATGACGACAGTCGTGTGCTGTGATCTCGACAGACCTCTTAGCCACTTGTATGCGTCGTGACTAAAATGCTTGTAATGTAGTTGAGAATTGAGTTTTTTTATACAGGTAACCTCCTCAATTCTCATATTTACTATTGTAACTCAAAGCATTAAACTTACTAAGTATATTTTTCACTCTCAAAATTAAATACAACTCGAATCAGTCTGTAGTTTGCAGTTGTAGTGTACAGAATGTAACGATAGCACTAGTGCGACTTCCTGTTAAGTTGCAGCTGTGTGCCGGAGTGGGGCCCACTGAGCAATCCGAGCACGACTCGCGACTCACGACCCGTCCTCACAGCTTTACTTTTGCCAGTTCCTCATCTCCTACCTACCTAACTTTACACGAGTTCTGTCACATTCCTCGCAGTCTCCACTCCCTAAAGAAATGATCGTACCCAGAAATGGCTCAGCTGTTGCCTAAAACGAAGTTTCCGCAATGAATTCTGACTCTACTGTGGACTGTACACCGATTGGCAACTTCCCGGCAGGTTCGAGTCTCCGTCAGCCGCACACTTTTAATCTGCCATTAAATTTCCAATTGGTGCACACTGTGCTTAAGGTTGAAAATTCATTTAGAGCAACAAAACCACACAAACTGAAAAAAGAAAAAATGACAAATGACAATAAATTAAAAGCACATTTTGGTCTCGCTGAAACTTTCTCGGCAGCAACAGTACTTAAATACCGAATTACGTAAAACCGCAATAACAGTCCGACACGTTTTCATTAAACAGTCACAGAATAATTAATTATGTAGAAAGGCTCATCTCCACTTACTTTTTTAAATAAAATTCATTTATGTATGTTAATGAGATACAGTGATACATGTTAACTCTAACAGCAGTAGTGCGAAACAGAGCTCTTGTTTTATTCGAGTTTATTTGACCTGTCTCGTATATAAAATTTTTCAAAAAGAAGCAGATACATATGGCTAAATTGACAGTGAAATTAGTCTATTCGTAGTACACATATACAGAAACAATTATTGCTACACATGATCTTTGTCTTGTCATGACAACTGTATCACCACTGGAATTAGTTCACAGTGGACAAGTGACAGATGCTGCATCTGACATACCCATGACATGCATAATCACAAGTGATTGTCAATAAAAAACTGATAAGATAGGATAAAGTCAGAATTTTGCTTAAAACTAAAAGTATAAAATTTATAGCTGATGTTGTTGTTGTTCGTGCCTGTTACATATAATTGACTTTGTATAAGGTTCTTGTAAAATAAGTACAAAAATGAAAGAAAAAACTTTAGTAGACAGTCTCCAAAAATTTGTGCTATGCACAAAGGAAAATAAAAACTGTATTTGAATTTCAGCTCCATCTCTACTGACCTCATTGTCGACAGTAGGTTAAACGCTAAT